>NC_136925.1:35096026-35696026 GCF_949752795.1 Hyperoodon ampullatus | reverse complement strand
CTTCATATTTTTCCTCAAAACAAGTCACATTGAATGTAGCTTTGTTTTGGAATTTTTAGTGTTCTTTGATCTAGGTGGTTAATAAAGCAAATAAAAAAGTAAATATAATAGATGATCTATATCTTTGAACTATAGTTTCCTGAATCGATAAAACATGAAATTACTTCATAGATTTTCCAATATGCCTCCCAAAATTCAGTTTTATTACTGTGCTCTAAGTGAGAAATTGAATAAAGAGCCCATTTCTTCATAAAAATGCTTTCATAACCTTGTGTTCTGTTTTAATGACATCATCGTATATTAAAAAGTTCAGAAGATCCTCAGTGCTTTGCAACTGGAGTATTCATTTGGAAGTATCATTTCCCTCTTCCTGGAACTTCATTTTTTATTGTTTTTTGTTATAGTCTCATAGTTTCCTGGGCTCTGCTCATCTTTTTCAGTTTCTTTTCTCTCTGTTGTTCACAATAGGTAACATCTATTTTGCCATCTTCAAGCTCACTGATTCTTTTCTCTGTCATCTCCATTCTGCTGTTGAGTTTAATCCACTGAATTTTCAAATTTTGGTTACTGTATTTTTCAGTTCTAAAATTTCTTTTTGGTTCTTCCTTATATATCCTCTTTCTTTGTTGATAATTTTTATTTCTTTGTTGAGAGTTTCTATTTTTTCATTTGTTTCAGCTGTGTTTGTAAGTGCTCATTGAAACATTTTTATTGATATGGTGGCTACTTTATAATCCTTAAATGCCATTAAGTGTTGGCATCGATTGATTGCCTTTTCTCATTGAAATTGAGGTTTTCCTGGTTCTTGGTGTGATGAGTGATTTTTTATTGTGTCTTGGACATTTGGGGTATTAGTTGTGAGCTTCTAGAGACCATATTTAAATCTTGTATTTTAAGAGGCCTCCTCTGACATCATGCCAGTGGGGGAAGGAGTCACTGCCTCATTACTGCCAGGTAAGGTGCAAGTGTAGGTTCTCCACTTGGTTTTCCTTGACACCTTGGGGGAGGGGGAGAAACTAGGGGTTCCTCATGACTGTCAGGTTGGTGTAGGAGTTCAGGTTCTACCTAGGCCAACACTGGCATCACCCTAGCTGGGAGGAGGAGGGGTGCCTCATTACCTCTCTCCACTTGGCTTCTGTTGAAACTGTGAGGTGGGGATTCAATACTGCAAGAGAGTCACCTTCTTACCATCAGGTGGGGATGGAAGTCCAGGCTTCCCATGTGGCCTCCTATGACACCATGGGGGAGGGCCTTGTTATTACCCAGTGGGGATGAAAGTTCCAGCTCCTACTCACTCTAACACCACCCTGGTTGGGCTGTTGAGCACATCATTAGGCCTGGTGAGCTTGGAAAGCAACGATCCCATTTAGTCTTGCTGACAGGACTATGGGTGGGGTTGCCATTTTTTCCATACTCTATGACTAGAGTAGGGCTGTCCCCTGTCTTGTTAAGCTTCCCTTTCCTGGTCCTTTGGCTGAGAGAAGTTTTTTGGGGCACCTCTTTTTGTCTGCACCATTGGTGTTTTCTGAGCTTCTGGCTTCTTCAGCTCCAAATCTAGGATATATGAGTCAAAAGAAAGCCCAGAGAGCTCACCACTGTGTCGTTCCTTGGGTCCAAAGGTCCCGAGCCAATCTGCCTTCTCCTTATGTCTTTTCAGAGTCTTCTTATTTTTGTTTCATACACAGTGACCATGGTTTTTAGCTGAACTGTAGTGGGAGGAGTAAAGAGAATTGCCTGAGGACATTGCTTCAACCCCTAGATGCAGCCATGCCTGAAGATAACATTGGGCTTTTCAGTTACAAAAGCCAATAAATGCCCCTTTCATTTGTCAAACCATCTTGAATGGGCTTTCTGTCACTTGCCACCAAGTTCCCTTGGAATGAGCAAGTCCTGGAGCACAGAGATGACACATGACTAGAACCTTCTTGCACTAGAATAGAGGTCTGTTTGGTGTCAGTCCTTGGAATGAACTATACCTTGGCTTCCTCTCACATGGATTTTTTTCTTACAGTGTCTCTTTCAACACAAAAGGTTCTAAGACCCTAAAGTTAGTTGCAATCTGGGCTTTCTTCAACCATAAGATCATTTTCATCCCATTATATCATAAGCCAAGTAAATAAGGGTGATAAGAAATAAAAGGTCCTACCCTAGCAGCTTGGAGTTAGCATCTGTGCTTGCTTCTGCCATACTGACATGAGTAACCTAGGACAAGCCATTTGTTCTCTTTGTGCCTCAGTTTCTGTTTCTGTATACTGAAGGGGTGAACTCTACATGGTGTGTAGAATTTTCACTAGCTCTCAAAACTTCTGTGCCTATTAATGAAAATAGAAGAAAGTGAGGCAAAGCACTTTACACTTGGTTTCTCTGTGACTTAGTGTACAATACCAGAAAATTAAGGTTGACATTATTTATTGTGACTTACCTTCCCTTGGAATGCAAAAGAAGGTTGTTACTGTGCTGATACAGTGGAGGGAGATTTTCCTACAGAGTACCAGGACGATCACAGCGAACAAAATAAGCAAACAGGAGATATCTTGGCCATGTAAGGTTTCAGTTGTGCAGCGATGGCATCTGAAAGTTAAGAGCTATCAAATGCATTGTTTTTTGAGTCAAAGTTTTAAAAAGTATGCTAGAAACAATGTTCATTTAAATAATTTAATGCAGAGGGGAAAAGATCAAGACAAAGTGCTAGATAGATGTTTCCTATGCTATAATTACTCAGCAATAATAGCCTCAAAAATAGAGTTGCAGATTTTCTTAACTTCTGTATGAGTTTTAAAAGACTTTATTTTGGGGGAGCAGTTTTAGATTCACAGCAAAATTCAGAGGAAGTACAGAGATTTCCCATGTACCCCCTGCCCCACACATGCACAGCATCCCCCATCAGAGTGATATATTTGTTAGAGTTGATGAACCTAAATCGATATATCATAATCACTCAACGACAATAGTTTACATTAGGATTCACTTTTGGTGTTGTTGGACAAATGTATAATGACATATATCCATCATTATAGTATTATACAGAGTATTTTCACTGCCCTAAAAGTCGTCTGTGTTCCTCCTATTCATACCTTCCTCCTCCTCCCCACCCCTGGCAACCCCTGGCAACCAGTGGTCTTTTGACTGTCATAGTTTTGCCTTTTCCAGAATGTCATATAGTTTGAATGACATAGTGTGTAGCAATTTTCAGACCGGTTTCTTTTCTTAGTAACATGCTTTTAAGGTTCCTCCATGTCTTTTCATGGCTTGATAGTTCATTTCTTTTTAACACTGAATAATATTTCATTGTCTGGATGTACCATAGTTTATTTATCCATTCACCCCCTGAAGGACATTTTGGGCTGTTTCCAAGTTTTGGCAAGTATAAATAAAGCTGCTATAAATGTAAACATCCATATGCAGGTTTTTGTGTGGATATAAGTTTTCAACTCATTTGGGTAAACACCAAGGAGTGCAATTGTTGGATCATATGGTAAGAGTGTGTTTAGTTTTGTAAGAAACTGCCAAACTGTCTTCCAAAGTTGCTGTACGATTTTGAATTCCCACCAGCAGTGAATAAGAATTTCTGTTGTTCCACATCCTCATCTGCATTTGGTATTGTCATTTTTCTGGAGTTTGGCCATTCTAATAGGTGTGTAGTATCTCATTGTTTCCCTGATGACATATGATATGGAGCGTCTTTTCCTATGCTTATTTACTATCTGTATATCTTCTTTTATGAGCTGTCTGTTAAGGTCTTTGAACCATTTTTTAAATTGTATTGTTATTGTTAAGAGTTCTTTGTATATTTTGGGTAACAGTCCTTTATCAGATGTGTTTTTTTGGCAAATATTTTCTCCCAGGCTTGTTGTATCATACTCTTGATGTGATATTCATTTGACTATTCTCTTCGGCATCAATTGTAAGTCTCAACATGTTTATGTGGTCCTCTTTTGTGTTTTGAATATGGACTCAGTGGTGGAAAGAAACACTGGTGAAGGCATTTCAGCAGAACATAGTCTCATCCCTTCTGTGTAACTCCTTAGGGCTGAGCCACGTCAGTGTGAGGAAGTGTTTGCCTATCCAAGTGGCAACCCCATGTGCTGGCTGGACCAGTGCAGAATTCTGCAAACCAGTATTAGGACTTAAGTTAGGACTTGAATTTTAGAATTTGTAAGGGAATGAGTTTTATGATGTTTATTTTCCTCTTGTTTCAAAGACAGTCAGAAAGGAAGTTATGAAATCCATGGAATTAAAGGTGAACAAAGTATGCTTACTTTGAACTTGTGGTGAGTTAGAATAGTTATTGTTGCAGTTAAACTAGTCTGTCCTAGTTTATAAATTAATTTTTTAAAGGAAGGAATTCACTTTTGAGTTAAGGAAAAATAAAGCAGGAGTTTTTCCTTACCAAAATCAGCCAGGGCGGTTGTATCACACCCGGGCAGCTTTGGATTGTTTTCTCAGGTGCTATTCCTTGTGGTTGCCCAATCTCGTTGGCAAGATGCTCATTTCAGTTATAGAAATCTTTCAACTAAACACTCACCTGTTCCTTCCTTGCCTTGTCAACAGGATGTCATTCAAGACTGAATGGTGCAGACTGGTTTTTTTTTTAAAATTTGCAATAAAATAAAGCTGTTCATTCAAAAGAGTTAACAATAGCAATTTAATTATTTTACGTTTTGGCCTTTAAAAATAAGATTGGCTTTTATGGCAATTACTGGATTGAACAGACATGTAAACGTGATGGCTAATGTGGTGACAATTTATGTTTTAAGTTATTTTCTTCCTTATAATTATTAATTTGAGTGACAAGATTGCTAGCATTGCAATTGCCAATATGTTTCAGAAGGAAAGGCACAACAGAAAAGGTTCTCCAAAGCGTTCTAAAATGTATTAGGTGCCTTTTAGCTTTATTAGAACATGTAACTGTATAATGTGATTTATACTTTATTATTCCTTCTCATAGAAGAGTAGAGAGTAGTGTTTGAATAGGAAGCTGTTTTGTTGAGAAGCATTCCAGATGAATCACAACATCCATTTCTTATATTGTGATAGGATTCTTCATTCTTTGGTCAACTCTGATTGATTCACTAATTCATGGCCATTGTCTTCTCATTGTCATTACCCCATCTGCAGTGACATGTATGGCTTACAGCACCTCTGTCAAAAGTCATTACAAGTGCTTTCCTTCTATGCTCAAGAAACTGAAGCAAGCATGAAGCTGATGGCACTAATAGAGATTTGGGATTAGTGAATTTTTTAAGAAAGTCACAGGTTAGTGTAACTGAAGTTAATCGTGTATGCTGAAATCAATGTTCTGAGACCTCAGTGGGGCATTCAAGCTATTTTTGATTTCAGCATTATTTGACAGGATTTGAATTTTCTTTTTCAATTTAAATGGATAGTGATGGAGGTATTTAGGTTGTCAAAGATGTTTTGACATCTTTGTTTATTAACAAAAATGTTTATCATCACTTGAAATGGTCTCCCACCAAATATTTTGCAATAAATTACAAAAGAGGAATGCACAGTATAGACTGTATAGATGTTGGAAGGCGGAGGATCACAGAGGCTATTCAAATGAGGACAGAAAATGAGTCTGGACAGTAAAAAAAGTAAAAGAAGGCAACTGACTGTAGAAAAGTTTAGGGTCCTTTCCCTTTAACTGTATGGACTTGGACCTTGCCAATCCTTTGGTGGGTCATTTGTCTCAGGAGGAGAGGAGCCTCAGCTATCAATGGCTGTGGTGGGGCTAGTGGTTTCCTAGAAAGTAGAAATGAACCAACCCCAAAGCAACCAGAAGTTTTGGGGGGCAGAGAGTAGGAAAAATGGCGTGACTGGAAAAGGGAGAGAGGTGATCTTGGAGCCAAGGGTAATTGTGTCCTGTGAGCCTTACTTGAAAGGGAGAATAAAAGCATGAGCGTTTGCAGGTGAGTCAAATGAATTTTCAGGCTATTTTCATTATTTCTGGACCTTTCTTGATGATCTGTGCTCAGGTGCATGTGCTGTATGATATTTTTTATTAATTAGACATCTCAGTGTAACAATGTACAGGAGACCTTGTCCAGCGTCTCTGACATGACTAAGAATGCTTTATGTGATTGCCTGGCAATGTTTTAGGAATTTCTTGGAGAAGATTAATCTTGTGTGGATCATGTATGAATATATTCATTTTATTTCTAAGTCATAATCTGTTTTCTTTCAATAACTTCATCCCAAACATGGCAAGTAGCAGGATTATCCTTTGACTTTCTTTCTTTTTGGGAAAAAAAAATATGTAACTTAAACACCACAAACTTATCTTTAAAAAGCTTTGCAAATATATTCCTTCCTGTGTTGACAACTATGAAAACCTGTTATAATTTGCTACCCTATATTCATGTGAAGAGAAAAAGTGAGGTCAAAACATGCCAGGGTGAGTTCACTGAAGAAAGAGCTGGATTAAAATTTGACTATAAGAGGAATACCCTACTTGTTCTTTGCGAACTGCTTGAGTCATTTCACCACTACCGGATTTGGAAGCGGGAATTTTAGACAGGACGGCATGGAATAGCAGATTACCTGTCCCCTTTTCCTTTCCATTCCTGTGGATTGTCTTTTGATCCTCTTCACATATTGTTTATATTCTCTCTGGGGATAAAGTAAAGAAGAAAGTAATGAAGGTAAAAACACATATTGGTCTGCTTGACTAAAACGGGCTATTAGAACAACATGGATAATAGTGTATCCACGTATTATTTTGTCTCAATTAATAGTAGATAATGAAGTTCTAATGGTACACAGTTGGGCGCAAGTTATGAGATTATTCCCCTAGTTAAATATAAGAATAAATTTCACCAAATTACATTCATGCTTACATTTTTCCAAGGTGAAATGGAAAGAAAACACCAAATATATCGGATATTCCAAAATCTTATTTTGCCATTGTTATCAATCACTAGCTCAGGTTATATTTTTTTCTTTATCTGTTTTTATATTCTGTAGGATGAAGTTTTATTATTTAAATTTATATTATTTGACCAAAATATCTGATCTGTATATTTATATTAACCCCCAAATAGCTTGATATAGATGGTAAATATATGTAAATAAAGGGCTTTGATAGGTTCTCTTAAGTTCCAATTGTGCAAACTTTCAAGAAATCATTTATGCCTGTCCATCCCCAAACATTCACTAACACTGTGAGAACAGCACCTGTTAATTTATAGATATTGACCTCAGCGGCGACAGGCAGGGAGGTAGTGTCAGTTCATTAAAAAACTGGAATGCATTTTGAAGCATTTATTTTCTTAAGCAAAAGTCTTGATAAAACAGGAATCACAAATGCACATCCTTCAGGAACCACGGAGATAATGTAAATGTATTAATTCTAACTTGTACAGTAACAGCAATGCAACAAATGTTTCACTTTTCTCTTAATTCTGCTCTGAGAGAAACAATGGTATAAGCATGTGATAAATAGTCGCTGATCCTGACTTACCAGAGGGCAGACAGCAGTCAGGGCGAAGCTCAGGTAGAGGGACAGGGCTTGCCCAGGTCCACAATTGGTGCCACAATGGAATGTAGGCTCAGTGTTGCCAGATCTCCCAAGAGGGGTCATAAATTTCGAGTTTATGTAAAATATCTTATATTTTAAATAATGTCAACATAAAAGTGGATCAAAAAATTTTTTTAACTTCTCATGAGTCAGTACTCAGGTGGACAAACAAAACCAGATGTGGCCCATGTCTGCCAGTTTGCAACCTCTGGTCTATGTGCAGGTTATTCTCAAAACTGTTTCTCCTGTGCCTTATGTAGAAAGCTGCAGACTGGATGTTTTTGCCTGCATATCCCTTTAACTAACATGTTCATGGGCTCGCCTCCTCTTGGCCAAGCCTGCTGTACAGCCAAATAACACCTTCCTGCCCCCTGCCCCCTGCAGTGGTCTGTTCAGTCAGTGACATGACTGTGGCCCATTTGGACACTGCCATGTTGCTCACCCCCCCCTCTAGACAGTCACCAGATCCTCTTAGGTCCTCCTAAATATTTATTGATTCTGTCCTCTGTCTACCTCAATTTCTGCTTATTGTCTGTCTCTGTGATTGCTGTAATAGCCTCCTGCAGGTCTCCTGGCCACCAGAGTGGTCTATTGAAAATGCAAATGTGAACTTGCCCCTCTCCTGCTTAAATGTGTTCCAGTGGCTGGTCTTCGTCCACAGGATGAAGTAGATCCTGACCTCCTTAGGTTGACAAAGCCCATCTCTCTCTGCTCCTGCCTACCTCTCCAGTCTCATGTCTCACCATCCCCTATACTGCATTCTTCTGATGTGAAAGTCTGCTTCTTTTGCACCCTTCTTGCTTTTTAATGACTGTGCCTTGATCATGGTGTTCCTTCTTTCTGGAGTTCCCTGTCCCTCTTCTTTGTTTGACTCACTCTCACCTGTCTGTTTTTCAGAACTCCATTTAGACCTCATGTCCTACAGGTGGTTTTCTCCCAGGCTCTGTGCATAATTTTCTTGCACCAGTTATTACCTTCTATTAGAATGACTTATTCATCCACTTGGCAGGAATGTCCCAAACAGCAGAAACTGCACGTTATCTTAGATTTCTCAGTTCCTAGCAGTGTTCTTGTCCAAAAGAAGGTAAGAAAATTATGTGTGTTGAACTAGAATGAACTGAGTGGTCCTAGGATCCTTGGGGGGAGCAACAGTAGAGCAGATCAGCATGTTCAGGAGGGTGCTAGTGAGATTCAACAGTTGATGCAGTGAGGGTTATATGCTCCTCCACCCCCAACCCCACACACAGAGGTCTAATATATAAGGACCAGGCAGTTGGTTTTGTTGGTTGAGAAAATGTTATTAGCTTTGGTTAAAAGAAAAAAAGTCCCTCCCTAGTTGACTTGAGGCTCTTCCCCCAGAGACCTAAGGGAATGTGTGTGCAGGGCCTGAGTGATACCTGGTTAGGTATTGGGTTGGGCAAAAACTTTGTTCGTGTTTTCCGTAACATCTTATGGAAAACCCAGAACGAAATGTTTGGCCAACTCAATATTTCCTTTTGAGCTTCTGCCATGTGACTTTCAGTGGCATCCAGTTGGAACATTATTAATATTTAACACTTTCCCTTGGGCAACCTGCCAAGGACCATGAGGGCATTACTGTAGGACATTCCAATGTGCTGGTGTATGTTAATCCCATTGTCTTGAGCCACCATCTGCCCTTTGGACAAGGCCCTAATGGTGCCCTAAAGATGCCCTTGGGAAGCACTTAGTATGGTAAGTAGATTTCACCCCACATGTCAGTTTCAATGGAATGGTAGTGACACCAATGGAACACAAATCTCTGTCTAGCCTCAGAGACATACAAGTAAACAGTTATAGGAGACAAGTGCCATGACATAGCAGGGAGGCAGGAAGACTCACGGGCCAAGTCCTAGAGCAGCTAGTTAAATAGGAACTTGCTAGAACATACATCATTGCATCATTTCCTCCATCTAGAAAATCTTACCACAAAAAGTGTCAGTGGACTTAAGCAGTGTGTGCAGTGATGTAGCCAATTTATGTTCAGGTACATGAGTAATAAGCAGTTTGCTGACAGGCAGTAGTTTTAGAAAACCCTAGAAGGTAAACAAGAATGAGATTTGGTTAGAAATGTAACCTTTGCCATCTGACAGACCTAGCTTTGTAACCTTGAGAAGTTACTTAACCTCAAAGCCTCAGTCTTCTATTACCTTTGTAAATGGGTGCTTACTTTATAAATTTGTATGATAATTATGTGAAAAAATGTTCATAGATCTCTAAGCCCAGTATTAGCCAAGAGCATTCTTCCACTGTTTTTTTCCCCCTCCATGAAGTCATTGATATGATTATGCCTGACACTCCCTGGGAGTTTGGAGTTAGCTTCACAGAGCAGGTACCGCATGCTGACATTGAGTCCAAACACTGCCACTGGAATAGACCCCAAAGAGTACAACTTGCCAGGTGTAGGTACACACTCATTTCTCTTAGACCCTCAGCCTGCATCTGTTTTCAATGACTGGGGTAAGATGGCTTCAAGCTCAGAATTCAGGCATGTCAGTCCCTTAAAAAGAGTTTCTGTAATTAGTATTCTTCCTTAGGTTCAGAGCCATGGAAAAATCAGGTTAAGCCCTGTAAAAAATACTTATTATCTTAATAGAATGTTCGTTCTATTCGCATGTACAATAATTTCCTTCAACAAAATAGTTTTGCCTTATTTCTAAAGTAGTTTGTAATTCATAATTTAATAAAGTAAATATGAGATGTAAAATAATTCTATCCACGTTTAATGTGTTTGATGTAAAAATATTGAAAGTAACCCAAGCTGGTTCAGAAGTACTTCAATACTGTTAATTGTCCTTTGTATATATTAACTGAAAAAAAACCTTTGTCATGTTTGCTTATATAGAATGGGGGAAGGGGGAGGAGTGAAGAAAAAGAAAAAAGGAAATAACATTTATTGAGTGCCTATTTGTCAGAAAAATTCATGTATGTTATCTTATTTCATCTTCATGACCACCCTAGGAGGTTGCTTAAATCATCCTATTTTAAAAATGAAGAAACTCAGAGTCAGCGAGCTTATATAACAGGGTTGCTACTTAGTAAGAGGGGTAACTAGATGGAAGGGCTATTGTTTACTGCCTCCATAAAGAAACAAATGAGCTTTTAGAATGTTATGCTGAGTTCATTCAAGGAACATTGAGTGCCTCTTGCAAGTAGGGCACCAAACCAGGCGCTGGGAAAACTAAATGGATGTGTAGAACTGGTCCCAGGGTTTTGGTGAGGGAGATATATACACAGACCTGGATGCTAGTTAATGGCCCAAGAACTAACTGCTTAGTTCATCCATTAGTGTTCATTTCTGTTTGTTGATAAACTATTAGGTAGAGCAATTATTTTGGCCTTGATTGTAGGTGTCATTATTGATGAAATTGAAGTTACCTTAAATCTTCGAATTTCATTGCGTGAGTATCTTCTATAGCACTGTGAGTGTATCCACGTATAGCACATATCAGATGTTCTCCTGAGTGGACTGTGGTGTACTTGAGGTGGGGTCATGTTTCATTCATCCACAGTGCCTGGATGCCGAGTCCGTGGCCTGACATCTGATAGCTGCTCAATAAATATTTCTTGAATGATTTAAGGCATTATTGGAGCAAACCATTTTAAAAAATAAACAAATAATTAGTCTTAATATAAATCTAAATCAAATTCCAATTTAATAACTTGTTAATTGCTTTTTTCTGCTTTGATATGAGCTGACACATACATATTTACTGTCAACAACCTATAATCATTGTGCAGGATTTTTAACAATTGAGAAGACTATTCCCCCTGCGCCCCTGCACCCCACCTCTACAGTTTAGTAGATTTTGGAAAGTATATTGCATTGATTATTCAAAATGTATTTCTTTTTTTCCCCTCTCTTTGGTTTTAAAACTAATTTTATGTCACCGTGATTTTCACCTTTGTTTCTAATAGGCAACCAAAGGTTACCTCCAGAGTTAGAAAGACCTCCTTTGAATGTCTGAGTATTTCTAATACTCAACCCCTTTGATTCCTATATTAATAAAGCTGCAGAGTTTGCTTTTTTCCCATGTACTAAATTACGTTACACAATAGGTTTTAGATATAATACGTTTTTTATTTTTTTATTTTTTATTTTTTTGCGGTACACAGGCCTCTCACTGCTGTGGCCTCTCCCGTTGCGGAGCACAGGCTCTGGACGTGCAGGCTCAGCGGCCATGGCTCACGGGCCCAGCCGCTCCGCGGCATGAGGGATCTTCCCAGACCGGGGCACGAACCCGTGTACCCTGCATCAGCAAGAGGACTCTCAACCACTGCGCCACCAGGGAAGCCCACATTTTTTAAAATGATGGAGCATATTACCTGTAAATAAAACTAACATACTGTTATCTGAATAATCCTCATTTAACTAAGTCTGATCTTGCTCTTTTGAAAAGAAAACTGAGATTTAGGTTTCTTTCACAAAGTTCTCCTGGAGTTTCTTTGACTTTTCTTACTTCTAAATATCATTAGCAGTATAAAATTATATAGCTGTGCTTTGTAGGTTGATATTTTTAATATGCTAAAGACCTAAACTTGTCTTTCTTTGTAATATTGACTTTTGTATACTTATTACAGTTTTTTTTGTAGCCAACATTTATTGAATCATTATATGATAAGTGCTGAGGCAGGTCCATGAATTAGCTCGTCACGCCAACATTAATGCAGAGAAATAAGTACTATCATTATTCCCACTCTTTTGATGAAGGAACTAAAGCTTAGGGGGGTTATTTTGTTTGCCCAATTTACATATCTAGGGAGGGGCAGATCTAGGACCAAATTCCTGTGTACCTGAATCCAGAGCCTGAGGTGTAAATCTCCATGTTGTACTGTGTACTGTGAATGAATTCTTTGTTTTTATTTTTTAAATATTGAGCCTTCTTTTAATTTATTTATTTTTATTTTTGGCTGTGTTGGGTCTTCGTTTCTGTGCGAGGGCTTTCTCTAGTTGTGGCAAGCGGGGGCCACTCTTCATCGCGGTGCGCGGGCCTCTTACTGTCGTGGCTTCTCTTGTTGTGGAGCACAGGCTCCAGACGCGCAGGCTCAGTAGTTGTGGCTCATGGGCCTAGTTGCTCCGCGGCATGTGGGATCTTCCCAGACCAGGGCTCGAACCCGTGTCCCCTGCACTAGCAGGCAGATTCTCAACCACTGTGCCACCAGGGAAGCCCCTGTGAATGAATTCTGATAGGTACTATGTAAGTACAGGAGAGTATTCTAATGTATTGGCATGAAATTATGCAGACAATTAGATTATGATATTTAGCTAAAAAATCAGAGTGTGAAATTGTTCTGTTTGAATCATTTTGTACTTTGACTTTATTTATTTGTTTATTTATAACATTGTATAAGTGTTTTTTCCTCTGGAAATGTAGTGCCTTTGGAAGATATTGAGCAAAGATCCTTGGCTGTTGTATCACATAAGATGCTTTCAACTGCAAATAAATTTGTTATAAGAAAATGGCTTAAAGAATAAAGATATTTATTATCTCACATAATTGGAAGCTTCAAGGTAAAGTGATTCCAATGTTGGACAACTCAGAAGCTCAGTAACATCATCAGGAATCCATATTTTTCCATCTTTCTGTTCTGTTATCCTGTGTGTTGGCAGTTGTCCTCAGATAAATTTCATTGTTTCAAGAGAGATGCAGCAGCTCCTAGCATCATTACAAACTCCAAAGGCAGAAAGAATAGTTCTCTCCAATATATTTTGTCTCAAATTAAGAAAAATATTTCCCAGAGGTCCCCCAGCATATCCCCTTCATGTTACTTTCCCTATTGTATCATATGACCATTTTATTTTATGTTTTAAATCTTTTTTATTTTTTGGTGGTTTTTCAAAAATGGAGATATAGTTGATGTACAATATTATATAAATTTCAGGTATACAGAGTAGTGATTCACAATTTTTAAAGGTTATATTCCATTTATAGTTATAAAATATTGGCTATATTCCTTGTGTTGTATAGTATATCCTTGTAGCTTATTTATTTTGTACATAGTAGTTTGTACTTCTTAATCCCCTACCCCTGTTTTGCCTCTCCTCCATTCCCTCTACCTACAGGTAACCACTAGTTTGTTCTCTATATCTGTGAGTCTGCTTCTTTTTTGTTATATTCACTCGTTAGCATTATTTTTTTAGATTCCACATGTAAGTGATATCATACAGTATTTGTCTTTGTCTGACTTATTTCACTTAGCACATTACCCTTCAAGTCCATCCATGTTGTTGCAAATGGCAAAATTTCATTCTTTTTTAAATGGTTGAGTAGTAGTCCATTGTGTATATATATAAATATATATCACATCTTCTTTATTCATTCATCTGCTGATGGGCACCTAGGTTGCTTCTATATTTAGCTATTGTACATAATACTGCTATGAACATTGGGGTGTATGTATCTTTTCAAACTAATATATATATATTTTTTCTGGATAAATACCCAGGAGTGGAATTGCTGGGTCATATTATAGCCCTATTTTTAGTTTTTTGAGAAGCCTTCATACTGTTCTCCATAGTGGCTGCTGTGGTGGCTTCTTGACAGAGGTATTCCCACCAAGAAAAACATGGAGTGTTCTTGGCCCGATTCATCGTGTTGAGTGCTCTCATAATTAAAACACGCTTAGAAACGTTTGTAGGGCTTCCCTGGTGTCGCAGTGGTTGAGAATCTGCCCGCTGGTGCAGGGGACACGGGTTCGAGCCCTGGTCTGGGAAGATACCACATGCCGCGGAGCAACTAAGTCCGTGAGCCACAACTACTGAGCCTGCGCTCTAGAGCCTGCGAGCCACAACTACTGAGCCTGCGCATCTGGAGCCTGTGCTCCGCAACAAGAGAGGCTGCGACAGTGAGAGGCCTGGGCACCGCGATGAAGAGCGGCCCCCACTCGCCACAACTAGAGGAAGCCCTCACACAGAAACGCAGACCCAACACACCCAAAAAAAAAAAAAAAAAAAAAAAGAAATGTTTGCAAATGTTCAGGCATTTTGTATCTGTTTCACATATAAGAGAAATTCATTACATTGGTTATTTTTTTAAAAAGTCTAAGAAATTTTAAGCAGGGGTATTTATAACTAAAGTCTCAATATAAATAAATATAGCCAAGGGCTATTATTGAATTTGTCCCCAAATGGGAAATTCCTGAACACTTTATAGGATATAAAGATAAATTTATGTGTGTATGTGTATACATGCATATGTATGTAAATGTATGCATATTTGTATATTTTTCAACTACTTTGCAAGGGACTTTTGGGGCCAGATCTATAAAAGTAGCCAGTTGTGAAGTAGAGTATGAAATGTTTGTGATGCATGTTAGCAAATCATTGCTATTTCACACACATACAGTCACCCATAGGCACTCAATAAAGCATAAGCACAGACTGTCCAGGATGAATGCATTCCTTGGATTTTAAAATCAAAGGTTCATGCTATTGCTTGCTATTCCCTCTTCTCCATGCCGGCTCTACCTTTGTATTGCGATGTTCGCCTATGCTGTACTGAAGTCTAATACCCAGTTGGGGCAACCATTGTTAATATGACTCTAGAGTTCTAAATAGCTATTAGTGGCCATTTGGTTACAACAAGAACCAGAGTAAGGATGATCAAGGATTCTATTATCAGCAGTTGGCAGTGCCTGACACATTTTCAACAAAGCCTTTTTGTTTTCATTTTCATTCCTGGCAAATAACTTGTCTTTGGAGTCTCTATGGATGATCTTTTGGACACATCTACCTGCAGGTCATGGGGAAAAATGATGAGTGGAGGATATTTTACATCTTCATGAAATCAGGGAATAGGGATTAGTAATAGTTCCACCTAGTTTAACTTACTATTTTGTAAGTTTTGGATTGTTGCAAGTTTTATTCTCTGTTATCACCAATATTGAGGGGTTGATGTGATAGACTGAAAACCTCAAGAAGAATCATTTAAGCAGTGTGTATGTGAGTGTAGTAAGATATTTTTCATCCCACAGATACCTGTCATTAAACTTTGCAGATAATACTATCTGTTGTATGCAGAAAGGAATGTTGAATAAGAAAAAAGTAGCTTTTGCTTCAGAAAACTTATTGACAGTAAAACCAATTACTTTTACAAACAAACTTATGGAATTAATACAGGATGATATACTCCCAGTCACTACAGGGTTCTCTGATAGAATTTTAAATATGCTTCTGATTTAAATTATGTATTAATTGGTTCAGGCACCAAGTTGAAAGGCCTGGTTGTAATGATAAAGCCAGGTAGGCAGTCTGATTAATGAAAGGAGCTGGGAAGAATTTGCTACAGGGGCTGAAGCACTTTGTCTGGTAGCTCTAATCATAGTAATTTATTACGGGAAGCTTATTCCATGGCCCTGAGTCATAGCTGTTATTCCTTCTGTAAGAGTATATTGACTCACATGCTTAAAAAGATTATCCAGGGAAAAAATATTTTAAAACTGAAAAAAGGAAAATATTTTTACTCCTTTTATTATGAAAACAGAGGATGGGAAAAATAAGCTGGGTTGCACAATGTTATATGTATCTGTATTTGAAAACTTGGTTCCAATTAGAATAATTGACACTGCATTGAGTTACCATTGTGTATGATATTAAAATGTTGAAAAGCATTCCTTTATTCTTGTAACTATATTAAGTCCTTATTATTCTTATATCATGAATGAGATCATAAAGAGAATAAAGAAACACAAGAATATTTAAAAGGATCTCACAAAAGACAAAACTGGGAGGAAAGGATGGACATCAAGGTTGTTCTTGATCTAATTGTGTAGATAAATATAGTTTGTAATGAGAACACTTTAAATATATCTTCCTGTCCCCCCCAGTTGCTTGTTAATTTCTCTATCTCATCTGACTTAAAGACATACATCAGCTGTATCTATAACATAAAATTTTATAGTTGTGTTTATAACAAAAAATTTTCCAATGAATTTCACATTTTGGATCAAGTGGAGGAGTTGGTTGAGACACAGGTAAATGGTTTGGTGTGGTTGTACCTTTGCAGCTGCTGTAACAATAGAGTTGGATTCTCTTGCACCCCTCTTGCTCTGCATGCTTTCTTCCCCAGTTTGTTTCACATTATCTCTTTTTTGCCAATATTTGCCTACTACAACATTTGCCAATGTCCTGAAAGTTCCTATCCTGTTTTCTTGACACCCAGTAGGATTCAATCCCTCTGACCTCTGCCTTTCATTTCCAGTGAGTTCCACAAAATTATCTTCTGGGCAGAATGTATAAGTGAGGGATCATAATAGTGGGGCATCTGTCTCTGGGAAAATTCCATCTGAGTGGGAAAATTCCATTTGAGTGGAACATGAGATCTTAAAGGCATGAATTAGAAGTCAAGAAGAAAAAGAGATAGCTAAGATGCTTGGACTTAGCAGTAAAAGAAATTTGATGGTGGGGATGGTGCAGCTATTGATGGTAGGGATGGGCAAGTAAAAAATGAGACAGATGGGGCTTCCCTGGTGGCGCAGTGGTTGAGAGTCCGCCTGCCAATGCAGGGGACACGGGTTCGTGCCCTGGTCTGGGAAGATCCCACATGCCGCGTAGTGGCTAGGCCCGTGAGCCATGGCCGCTGAGCCTGTGTGTCCGGAGCCTGTGCTCCGCAACGGGAGAGACCACAACAGTGAGAGGCCCACGTACCGCAAAAAAAAAAAAAAAAGACAGATGAAAAGGAACCAATAGCCAAGCAACTTGAAAAGATTGCCAGATGACTTCAATAATAGGTGTATCTAATATTCTATTTAAATTTTTTTGCATTGCTGTGATGTCAGTCTCTCAGCAGAACATCAAGAATACCCCAGTTGATATCTAAATGACATATTTATTAAGTATATATTTGAGGATCATCTACAGTATGCCTAGCGGTGCTACTGGTCATCAGTACCCTGATAAACTGAAACAAAGGGCACACTTGCCACACTGAGGATGCATCCCTAACCTAAACTAGAGGAGCTCAGGTAGATTTGCTGGAATAGGAAACACCTGAAGGTATTCTTGAAGAATGAGTTTGAATTAAATAGCCAGTGAAGAAGGGAAAGGGTATTCTCACCCAGACATGGAGGTAAGAGAAAGAATTCTAGGTGGCTCTGTAAAGCAGGAGGGTGGGTGTACTGAATCATTCATGACCCTGATTCTGTTAGTCAGCTCAGGCTCTTGGCTGTGTCCTCCTGTGGCCTTTCCTCATGAACACGTGGAGGGAGAGGGAGAGAGGGAGAGACCTCTTTCTCTTCTTATAAGTCCCCAATCTTATGAGAGTAGGACCTCACTCTTATGACCTCATTTACCCTTAATTACTTCCTTGAAGGCCTATTTCCAAACATAATCACATTGTGGGTGAGGGCTTCAGCGTTTGAATTTGGGGGGGACATAGTTCAGTTCACAGCACCAATCACGTTGGATTTGATGTACTTGCCACGAATTTTGAACTTTAAGTAAGAGGAACTTAGTTTAAGGGGAGTTCAATAATAATCATAACAGGACATTATAGCGATGATTATAAAAAACTATAATAGCTATAGCTTATTGTGTTCTTCCAGTGTGGCAGACACTGTTTTAACTGGTTTACATGTATTAGTTTTTGCTTTGTGAATCCTCCTAATAGCTTTTAAGGTAAATAGTATTGTTTTTTTCCTTATGATATAGTTTATGTACATAATTAAAAATAAAAACACAATCATGAGGTTACTTTGACATATAATGTGATACCATCTGTGAGAAATACAGAAAAGGATGATTAGCATACATTATTTACTTCCACAAAGGTTGCATTTCCTAGTGTGTCTGATATATTGGCTTAGTAAAATGTTTAAAACACTTCATAAATGTTTAAACATTAGATCTATTGAATTTAAAGAAATTGTACATTAGATAATGTCATTTTTGTTACTAGATGAAGATAAAGAGTAACTAGTTTCCAAACTACCAAAAATACATAGAATTAGTTTATGTATTTTTCAAGATTAAGTATTGTGAAGAGGAAATAAACTGTTTACTTCAAAACTATTTAACCTTCTTTAGATGCTAGTATAGAGCACAGGCTGTAAAATGCAGTGGCTAATAGCCTAGACAGACCTGAGCTCAGAGTCATGGCTCTACACACTAAATGTTTGATCTTGGGCAAAACATATCTCCTTTTTTTTTTTTTTTTTTTTTTTTTGCGGTACGTGGGCCTCCCACTGCCGCGGCCTCTCCCATTGCGGAGCACAGACTCCGGACGCGCAGGCCCAGCAGCCATGGCTCACGGCCCCAGCCGCTCCGTGGCATGCGGGATCCTCCCGGACCGGGGCACGAACCCGCATCCCCTGCATCGGCAGGCGGACTCCCAACCACTGCGCCACCAGGGAAGCCCAAAACATATCTCCTTTTAAATCCCTTTCCTCATCTGTAAAATGGGTCAATAATAGTAGTACCTACTTCATACTTTTCTCTTGAGAATGGTATAGATGAATATTTAGCATAGTGCATAGAAAATGAAAAGCTATGCTTTTTATTTTTTTATTAGGATACTCAGCTTTTGCCAATATTAGGTACTTCTGTTATTATGAAGACAACAGCATGTAAACTTGCAGAAAAAAAATTGAGAAAGAAAATTGATTACAGTGGTTCTCTCCACAGAGTAAGTCCTATAAGCAGAAAGATAAAAGGTAAAAGTGACCTACTTCAGGTATTCCTTCTAACACACCCAACAGTATGGATGATGATTAAATTGGCATTCTTTAGACCTCTTTAAGGTAAATAGTATTGTGATCCTGTTTTATAGATGTTGAAACTGAGCCACAGAGCCTTCCCCAGAGCCTTGTCCAAGGACCAGGTTTGAATCTCAGAAAGGCCATGCTGATACTGTCATTTGTTTATTCATTCAGAACACATTATCTCAAGCTCTGTAACACTGCCAAGTTACAGATGGCCCCTCCTGGAATTTAAGAACAAACAACGGGAGCAGAGATAGCAGAGAAGCAAGCAAGTGCATAGTGTAGTCATAGTCTGTGATGATGAATACAAAACATGGGAAATTGATTTAAAAGAAGAGTGACCAGGGGCTTCCCTGGTGGCGCTGTGGTTGAGGGTCCGCCTGCCGATGCAGGGGACGTGGGTTCGTGCCCCGGTCCGGGAGGATCCCACATGCCGCGGAGTGGCTGGGCCCGTGAGCCATGGCCGCTGGGGCCTGCGCGTCCAGAGCCTGTGCTCTGCAATGGGAGAGGCCACAACAGTGAGAGGCCGGCGTACCGCAAAAAAAAAAAAAAAAAAAAAAAGAAGAGTGACCAGAAGCAGGGAGGCAAGTTACAAGACTATGGAAGAAATACAGGTGACTGACGAATGACCAGAATTTAGACTCAAGCAGGAGCTAGTAGAGAAGGCGTGGCCAAGCAGAGAAGGCTTGATACAGATTTATTTAGAAATGAAACTTGCTAATGTCATTAGGGTCTTCCTTTGTGGTCCTCTGAAATCCTGGGGGGCAAGACAGAACCATGCCTGGTTCGTATTTTTATTCAACTATGATATGAGCTGTGTCATGGGAGAAAGGTTTTACCTCTAGGCTAGCTCAGATGGATTATATTTTGATCAAGCCTTAACCACATCTCCTATTTTAATATTAAAAATATCATCCAAGTTTTATTGCTCTGTATGCAGCTTCTCTTACTCAGTTTGTTTCATATTCTCTTCATTAGAGTATCCTATATCTGTAATAAGTAGTCAAATCTTTATATAAAGCAAGTAGGGGAGATCTGTGTTCTATTAAATTCATTCTTGGGTGTCTCATCTTGTGAGCTCTCGGCATGTCATGTTACAGATTTTCCCAAATATAGTCAGACTCCACTCACATCTTGACTCTAGTGGTATTTTTTGGGTCCTCACACATGTCTGCCATCATCAGACCAATCATGTAAGTCCTACATTTAACTAGTGAAAATGGGAAAGCAAAATATTCTAAAACTAAAGGGGGCTCCACTCATCTCATGTTTAATACACACAGAAGGCCACGAGATATAACCGTATAACAGGGCATCCTCCTGGAAAACAAAAGAGAAGAAATACAGTGTGTCCTTGATTCTAAATAGCACATGTACTTCCCTGTAGTTTAATGCTTCTGAAATGGACATTGCACATGGATCTTACATTTGACTGCATTGCAGAATTAAAGAAACACATTTACCCCAATAGCTTTGGCTCCAGAGTCCCTCTACTTAACTGATGAATCCAGAATAACAGCTCCTCTATCTACAGTTAAAGCCTCCCTCATCAGAAGTGATGACCTGGTAACCGACTCTGTGTGTGTGTGTGTGTGAGTCGATGGTCAGTTCAGCTGTGGTCCGTGTGGGGTGAGCTTTCTGTAGGGCAGCAGGAGGGAACTGGATGTGTAGGTCTGAAGCTCAGGAGAGGAGCCGGAACAGAGATAGATTTGGGTGTTTTCAGCTGCGTTTGGGTATTAAAGCTGCATTTTGGTTGAGGTGGATGAGGACATCCAGAGCAGTCTGAGGAGTGTTGAGGGACCCACGTTACAGAGGAGTGTTAGTGATTTTCCCCTTGCGACCATCCTCTTTGGAGCATGAACACGCAGAAGCTTGTGAGAAGTGAAGGAGGCAGAGTAGAACAGCACAAAGTCATAGGGTTGAATTTATAGTCTGAATTATCCATTGTAACCCCACGTGTCAATTGTGCTTGCCAGAGATTTTGAAGATCCCTACTTTGCAAAGCTCAGTAGTAACTCTATTACCTGGAGTATTTGCCAGTAGGTGGCTGATAGTAGGTGCTTAATTATTAGTTGTTGGATAAACGTTAAAGGGGACACAGCACCAGAAAAATTAAATGGCACCATTTTTATGTTGATGTTAAAAATCATTACAAAGCAGTAGATAGTAAATAATTAAATATAAATGCAACTCCTGTTAGCCTTAGTCAATTAGACAGTGCTAAGGTGGGTTCTGTTCTTTAATCCGACTCATGCTGTATGTAAATAAATATGTAATCAGAATGTGAAAACATTGAAACATAAAATAGGTCCTAAAACTTCAGTTGGAATGAAATTTGGAAATTTTTCTTTGCTTGTAATATTTAAAAAACTCAAACGAGGTATACTGTGTTGTTAATGTTATATGCTGATGCCTTTTTATTTATTTTCTATTTTTTATTATTTATTTTAAAATTATTTATTTATTTATTTATTTATTTGGCTGTGCTGGGTCTTAGTTACCGTGTGCGGGATCTTTTAGTTGCGGCACGTGGGATCTAGTTCTCTGACCAGGGATCGAACCTGGGCCCCATGCATTGGGAGTGTGGAGTCTTAACAGCTGGACCACCAGGGAAGTCCCTGATGCCTTTTTAGATTCTGTGTTGTCTATGTATTACAAGTTCAAAAAATGAAAGAAAAGTTGCCAAAGCACTCTCTCTGTATCAGGACCATCATCTTAGCCTCAAATTGAATTCTAAACCAGTATCCTGCTCAAATGGCTCTTCTGCAAGGATATTGACAGTCAGACGGACCCTGTTTTGGCCTCTGCTTTCAGTTGGTAATACTTCCTCTGGGAAAGAAAAATAACTCATAGTATAATCTATGGGAAAGAGAAATAGTATAATCTACTAAGGCCCACAATTTCTTGAGCATTTCAGGCTGTCCTTTCCAAAGTATAAGGTCAGGGAATAAATCTCCACCACAATGTCATGAGTGACATCAGCCAGAGCCTTTGTGAAAAAGAACTTAGCATCACACAGATTTACAAAGGCAGACATATAACCTAGACACAGTCATATATAACAATCATGTCAGGAAGGAAAAACTTAAAATACTCATTAAATAAAAGCATTTGCCTTGTAGTGACCTTAATATTAACCTCTTTTCTTCATGGGTAGATATTGCCAGCATAAATTGAAATCTTCGTGCAAGAAGAGTATATTTAAAATCTTCGAAGAATGCAGTGATTTGGAGACATTGGGTCTACGGAGTTCTTATCCCCTTAATTTCTTGCTCAGAGAGTTTTGGGGTTCATTCATTTTCAGTGTTAGTGAACATTTCCCAGTCTATGAGTTCCGGCCTAATTCCTTGATTGGGAATTTGCACATGTTCTTTGTAAAAAAAACACCCCTGTTAACCAGCCAATTCTAACCTTGACTTAGTCTTGCCTGAAGGACTCTGGCTTCACTTAGTTCTAACTTTTTGATAAGTGAAAACAAATGAGAAAAGCTTGCAATACAACTTGCTTTGAATGGCCATATATTTTGAAACTTGCTAAGGCTGGTATAAAGAAGATAGAAAGCTAAATCAGCCCAGCTCAGTGTGACACTTATGAAGAAAGACTACTTGTTCCAGAAATAAAGCTAAATTTACTTATGTCACAAAAGCCTACCTTGGGAGTGGAGTCATAAGGGCAAAACTATTTCAAAACAAGGATGGACTATTTCTAGTATCAAAGGAACTCTCTGATGTTTTCTTTAAGACTTAGTTCCTCTTATAATCTTATTCAAAATAAGGTTTCAGTTTATGACAAATGTTTGAAATGTATTATATTTTTAGCTAAACTCTTCCATGAATTTAACTGGTATGTGTGTGCTTTAATAAAGTGAGAATAATTTCTTAAACCATTGGCTAGGTTGCATTTTGTTTTCATTTATAGTTGTTGACTTCATACATAATGGATTTATCTGACCAACAATTTTCATTTAATTTCAATTTTTGTGAACATATATGTCAGACTGTGTACTGGAATGGCAAGAATTGGTTCATTCACAAAGAAAAGCATAGGTTTTATATAAGACAGATTCATAATGGATGAAAATATAACCTGGTGAAATTCTGCTAGCTCCAAATAGTATTAGAAAGCAAGCTATCCTTTTCTTTTAATTATGTAGCTTCCTGGATGCAACCTGGAATGTAAAATATTTGGAGCTTAAGAGAACACACATGAGCTTCCCTGGTGGCGCAGTGGTTGAGAATCTGCCTGCCAATGCAGGGTACACGGGTTCGAGCCCTGGTCTGGGAGGATCCCACATGCCGCGGAGCAACTAGGCCCGTGAGCCACAACTACTGAGCCTGCGCGTTTGGAGCCTGTACTCCGCAACAAGAGAAGCTGTGACAGTGAGAGGCCCGCGCACCGCGATGAAGAGTGGCCCCTGCTCGCCGCAACTAGAGAGAAAGCCCTCGCACAGAAACGAAGACCCAACACAGCCAAAAATAAATAAATAAATAAATAAATAAAAAACAAAAAAAACTCTGTCACTTTAAAAATAAAAAAAAAAAGAACGCACAGCAGCTTGAGTCAGTATTGTCAGATGAATGTACAAATGAATAACAGTAAAACCACATAATGAAAAGTTTTTCCCCTCATTTAATTCTAATATGCTATAACACAAGTGTGTTATTGGGAGTCTTTTCACATGTAATTAAACTATTGAGAGACAAAAAAATTTGAGTAAACTGAAGGCCAGGGAAGGACAGATAAAAGATGCTAAATTCCACAAGCATTTTATCAGTTTACCACTATTCTCTCTGTAGTCTGATAAGAAGATGGAAAAAAAATCTAGTGCTTAAAGGTCTGATGAAAGACTGCATATAACTGAATAAACATCTAATTAATTATGAAAGTAGCACTTTTATTTTCAAAGTGTACTTCAAGCTTTTAAAAATGCACCAGTAATTTCTAACACTTGGAAGACAGCCACGGCAGCCTTTATGGCGGTTTCCTACATGACCTACATTATTAAGTGAAGCCACTCTTACTAACGGTGGATGGCACATCAGTTCACTCTGTCTTTGCTAAATCTTTCACAAAGTTATTTAAAGACATGTCTGTACCACCCCCAGAGTGCCAAACTGTTCCATGAATGACAATCCTTTGCCATTAGGAGAACTATCTTATATAATGTAGTTCATGTAGCAAGATAACTTGCAAAGTTAATCTTTGTAACTTTTGCACATGACCTTTTCCTTATTCTGTTGTGGGTATTCCCATTGCCCTGAAGAGAAACTGCAGAGATGCAAAGAGGAGATTTATAGCAGGAATAATACTTTTGAAAATCCAGTCTTTTGAATTGTTAGAGATTTCATTGGGAAAAGAAACAGATCTTTTTTTTTTTTTAAATTGGGGTATAGTTGCTTTACAATGTTGTGTTAGTTTCTGCTGTATAACGAAGTGAATCAGCTATATGTATGTGTACATATATCCCCTCCCTCTTGGGCCTCCCTCCCACCACCCCTGCACCCCATCCATCTAGGTCACCACAGAGCACTGAGCTGAGCTCCCTGTGCTATACAGCAGGTTCCCACTAGCTATATGTTTTACACGTGGTAGTGAAGTGAGTCAGAAAGAGAAAAACAAATATCATATATTAACACATAGATGTGAGATCTAGAAAAATGGTACAGATGAACCTATTTGCAGGACAGGAATAGAGACGCAGATGTAGAGAATGGACGTGTGGACACGGTGAAGGGAAGGGGGGGTGGGATCCATTGGGAGATTGGGATTGACATATAAGAAAAGGATCTTTAAAATTAAAAATTTTAGGGCTTCCCTGGTGGCGCAGTGGTTGGGAGTCTGCCTGCCGATGCAGGGGACGCGGGTTTGTGCCCCGGTCCGGGAGGATCCCACATGCCGCGGAGCGACTAGGCCAGTGAGCCATGGCCGCTGGGCCTGTGCGTCCGAAGCCTGTGCTCCGCAACGGGAGAGGCCACAACGGTGAGAGGCCTGCGTACC
Organism: Hyperoodon ampullatus; assembly: GCF_949752795.1. Taxonomy (NCBI): domain Eukaryota; kingdom Metazoa; phylum Chordata; class Mammalia; order Artiodactyla; family Ziphiidae; genus Hyperoodon; species Hyperoodon ampullatus. The sequence continues at coordinate 35,670,795 of NC_136925.1, read as the reverse complement.
ACAAAAAAAAAAAATAAATAAATAAAATTAAAAATTTTAGAACAGAATTGATGTTCTCCAGCATGCTGAGATTCACTGAGCTCTATGTGAGCTGCCCTTGTAGACACCTCTTTATTAATGTCCCTGGGGTCTCAGGAGAACCCTGACACTGAGAGTGAGTCTCTTGGCCCCCAGAAGGACAGCAATGGTCATGGAACAAAAAGTATCTAACACTTGTTCTTGGAAAGGATTTGAAAGTAGAGAAACTTTCCTTAGCCTTCTAATTGTAGGGCAAAAAAATCGATTTCAAGAAGAGCTCTTGGGCTTCCCTGTTGGCGCAGTGGTTGAGAATCTGCCTGCCAATGCAGGGGACACAGGCTTGAGCCCTGGTCTGGGAGGATCCCACATGCCGCGGAGCAACTAGGCCCGTGAGCCACAACTACTGAGCCTGCGCGTCTGGAGCCTGTGCTCCGCAACAAGAGAGGCCGCGATAGTGAGAGGCCCGCACACCGCGATGAAGAGTGGCCCCTGCTTGCCACAACTAGAGAAAGCCCTTGCACAGAAACGAAGACGCAACACAGCAAAAATAAATAAATTAATTAATAAACTCCTACCCCCAACATCATCTAAAAAAAAAAAAAAAGAATGCTGAGAGGAAAATAAAAGAAGGCAAGAAAAATATGAGAAAGAAGGCTATAAGTCATGTAATGTATTAAAAAAAAAAAAAGAAGAGCTCTTACTTCCACTGATAAAGAGGATGTCCTAACGTAATAATAACTTGCCATTTAGGAGAACAACTTTCCATTGTAAATGAATTGTCAGTCCTACAATATGATGAAGTCATATTAGAATTGTAGGCTCATAAAGGATTTCAGAGTTCACTTACTTCCACATGCTACTCAACACCAGAATCCTGGCAACACCATACCTGGCAGTTGTCATCTACTCTCTCCTCGAATAGCTTCACCAGTGGAGAACTCCTCAGACATCTGCCAGTGTTTTTCATTGTTGGCACCTCCAGTTGCTAAGAAGATTGTTGTTCTCCTCAAGGTCCACTACCAGTTTCACATCCTGCATATTTTCTGTATGGAATAAAATATAATGTGTTATTGAACTGAAGGCCCTGTTGGTTATCCAGCCAGAGAAGGAAAATACATTTCTTAGATCTTTGGGGGCATTTAGGTGGCATTCATTGCATTTTCAATATTCTACATTGTTAACACCTAAAGAGCTATCTGAAAATGAAGCAAACATTATTAGTGTCTTTTCAATTGATGTAGAAACTGAAGCAGAGAGGAGTCCCCTTTCTCAGTTTCACACAATCGATGACACAGTTTGGAGAAGGAGAGAACATTTTCAGTGGAGTGGAGGTGAAGAATTGAGATGAAGAAAGTCTGTCTTTGAGCATCTGGTTTAGTAAGGCACACTGTGGCTGCATTTTGAATATGTTTACTTGAAACATTAGAAAAAGTGCCTCATAAGAAAGGCTCTCTGAATCAAAGAACTTGCTTCACCAGCAGAAATTTTAAAAAAAAGAGTAGGGTGCCATGTAGTTGGAACGCTTTTGAAGGCAGGGACCTTGTCCCTGTGGCCCAGAAAGGTTTCTGCGGGTGTGATTGGCAAAGTCAACCCACAAACAGGAAAACTATAGATTTAGAGCTGGGTGAAGCCTTGCTGAACAGAGAGGATGAGGCGTGTTGGGCCTTTGGGTGTTTGGGAGAGGAGGGGAAAGCTTGGGTCCTCTTCCTAGGGGTCCTGCTCTAGCATCTTGTGCAGGTGAGAGGGGAGGGCCTGGCTCATTGCCCCATCTCACTAGCAGATCTTATGGGAAAGGGAAGAACAATTTTGTCAGCCTCCGGGATCCCCAGATATGAGGAGAGAACAGCTTTATCCCTTCAACTGGCTCTTGTCAGATTCCCAGTCTTGGGGAGGTGTTCTGGGCACACGGCTGCTGAGGTCTCAGAGACAGTGCTGTGCACTGGAGAAGGAATGGTTGGATCTTGGCCGTGGAGCTTTGGGGGAAGGAAAAGAAGGGTCTGAGGCTCAGAGGAGAAGGTGTTGGTCTGGAGCTTGCCTACGATGCATTAAATCCTAGATAAACGTGAAATTAGAGGCAAAGGATGGCTTGAAATGCTAAGGCCAAAGAATCAGGCAGAGAGCAAATTGGAGTCAGGGTGAAGAGAACAGGGAGATGGCCAAACAGTCAAGTTCAAGAGGGAGAATAGGGAAAGATGTCATGAAAAATCAGAACGTTGTTTCAGTTGATCCAGTGACCATGAAAAGTGTTCTTAAAGCAGTGGTTCTCAACAATGGCAATCCTGCCCCCGGGGAAATTTGACAATATTGGGGGACATCCTTGGTTGTCACAACTGAGGGTGGGGGGAGAGAAAATGGCATCTAGTGGGTAGAGGCCAGGGATGCTGCTCAATATCCTACAGTGCCCTGGATGGCTTCCCACAACCAAGAACTTTCCAATCCGAAGTGTCAGTAGTCCCGAGATGAGAGTCCCTGTCTTAAGGACTCAATATGCTGTCCTGTAGTTAGATTAAGGTGGAAGATTTGCATTTCTCACACATCGTTTTCTTCAAGGCCTCTCGCTGATTTTTCCTTTCTAAACTGAACCTTGACTAATGGCTCATTTCCTCTGACGGCCTGTGACGGTGAGGATGCATTAGACATTGTTCCAAGACGCTGATGCTGGTGTCACGCCGGCCAGAGATGATTTTGACTATCATCTCCATTCCAGATGATGTTGGGAGTGCCTCAGTTTTACTCTCTGGTTTATCTGCTTATGTCGGATTTGTCCAGCCTTCATCAAGCTGGCCACTGACTCTCCTCCTGGCCACCTTAATAACTCTTAGAGCTTTACTCTACCTGTTTCTGAGATGACTGTCTCCCTGACCGCCTCAGTGCTGACACTCATCTGGCTCCACTCCCATCAGAGGTGGGAATTGAGGTCCCTCTGCAGTGTACTTGTCCAAGGTCAGTTCATCTGTCCTGTGACGTGCTTCTGTTACTTCAGGATAGCACCAAGGCACGGAGCTCTGAATTTGACGTTTCCTCGGTATCTTCCCTCTCCTCCCCATGTAAGAACTGCTTAGTAAGGTTTGTAGCTCATTTCGTCTTGCTGTAAACTCTCAAAACTTTATTTGCCTACCTTCTGATAAAATGTTTGTATTTGGACCGTGCTGTGAAAATAGATCTATATTCTGAAAGGCTTATTGAAAAGCACTGTGGAAGATCAAAACTTCCTGTGGAGAGAAGACACTTCTATTTCCATGAGTAAGGGCGGAAGCATCATGCAAACTGGGGAGCAAAGGGTCTGTGGCTATTGACTTGCCCATGTGAACTTTGGGAAAGCCAGGTCAGCTTTCCTCACTTCACCAGGAGGGGCCTGTCAATCCATAGCTATTTCCTGTGTATGCAGTCAAGAATCACTGAATTTTCTGGTCTTGTTCTTTTCTTGGAAGGAAGGAGGGGTCCAAAGCTGTGAAAAGGTCACCAGGGCTCTTAGGCTGAGAAGGGGGCTTGGGGGAAGGTTAAGGTGGAAATAAAAGATCCCAGGTTTGCCATCCAAACTAACCCACAGGCAGATTCAGGGTAAGAAATCTATTTTTGTGTTTCGGACATTTTCCCCACTTAGAGTATGTGTGTCTGAGAGAGAGAGAGAGAGATAAAGTGGTAACTATGCAAAAAATTCTAATAATGCTAAGGACACAGGGAAAGAGCTTCTTTTTACATTTAGGTAAAAAAAAACTAGGATATCAGAGGGCCCCAAAGACTAGGGCTGGGGGTGGTGGAGGGCCTTGTTGGGATCCTGGGAAAAGAAGGATCTTGGTTATATCTGGACCCTTGTATGACTGTTTCCACATTTCATTCATTCCCCCAAGTTCGAGGAATTTCAACTGTGCTTTTTATTAATCTCAGTAAGCAGAAGCAGATTTTTTTTTTTTCTGGTGGATATCTGACAATGTAGGGGAAGTCAGTTTTCACAAGCTTTACTCTGTATCTCTGCATGTACCTGTTTTGCCCATACAGGATGTTCCAACTTATGAATAGACTATGTTCCAGAAGTTCATTTTATCAGGATTTCTCAACTGGACCAGCATGCTACTGGGCTTCCAGGGGCCACTGAAGTCCCTCAGGGTCTGAGCAAACTTTTGCATGTATGTGCAGATCACACACTTTCCAGCCAGGAAGTCCACTGTTTGCAAGGGATTCTGAGAGGCTTTTTTGCAAAGGCTTTAACTCCTTGATGTTAGAAACCCTCTTTGGTAATCAGTTGTTTGGAGCTTTTAATGCATAAATCAGAAATGGATTCTGCCTCAAGAAGCTTACAGCAAGGTTGATAAGATGTGCATATAAATAGCTGTAAAGGTTTGACAGAATGTTCTGGACATTCTGAGAAAACGAGATGACTCTGGGCAGTGGGCATCGAAACAGCTTCATGGTTTTTCAGAGTGAATCAGGGTTGTCCAGAAGAGCAAACAAACCACTGACTTTAAGGGAGTTAAGGGACCCTTTTCTATGTGAGACATTTGCAAGTTAGGTGTTTGTAAGCCTTTGTCTTAAAGATATGAAGATAGCCAAATTATATTTATGGCTACAAACACCATTTCTTCATCAACTATGAAAAACTGTAGGAAAAAAACGAAATAAAATAGAGCTCTACCGATTTTATTTCACTGTTCCCCCCATTAGCCCGCATCGGCTTCATTTGATAAGGACACATTAAAAAGCAGACTGTGTACTTCATTTCTTAGCACTGTGACTGGTAAATGCTCTCATAAAGTCGTATTTAGACAACGAGAGGTGCGGGCTTTGTCACAGCGCACCTGGAAATTGGAACCGGAAGCAGAACGTTACCCGCGTGAGTCTAGCCTGAAGTGACATTCTCTGACCACTAGATGGCACTCCTGCATAGGAGCACCGAGCCCCGATTTACCAAGGGCGGGGCGAGGCTCGACGGATCTCCCAGAGCCCCTGGAAGGGATGGCTGTGCCTGATACAGGCGCCGACGGAGGGCGCAGAAAGTCAGAGCTGCGCAGAAGAGACTTTCAAGAAATCAAACCGACGATGTTTGAGGTGACAAAAAGCAGGAACTGCCTGTCAGCTTGTCACATTTACATTGAAAAAAATGTGAGTTGCCTCAGGCATGACTGTCTCTGGGCCACAGGTGCGGGAGACAAATTAACAGGCGCAAAACGGAACTCTTAACTCCCCTAACGCTGGCTCTTCTTCTACGTTTCTGTTTCTCTTAGCGCGACCTGCTGTTTCCAGACTCCCAGGCCAAGTGGTTTCTGAAGTACGTCTTTGATTCTTCAGCGCTCCTTTCCCCTATTCCATCCTCGAGTCCTGCTGTGTGCTTCTTTGGACTATCTTCTGGGTCTTCTGTGTCCCCTTCCTTTTCCCTGCATCGCCTCGTATCATTTAAAGGGTAATTACGTAAATAAAAATTAATTCAATAGCCTCTTACTTGCTCCAACCCTATTCTTCTCACTTTCAGTGAAGCCTTATATTACTGCTAGAGCTGGTAAAATATAGTTTAATCACACTCATTTATTTACTCATTGATTCACTTTATTCCCTCTTTCAACAAATACTTCCTGAGCTTTTTCTCCGATGTCGTTCTAGACTAGGAGGGATCCCTCCACGATCCGTGAACGTGGGTTCCTACCCACAAGAGATTCCTTATGCCAGCATGGGAGAGGTTCCTTGAGCACAGGCTCAAGAAGGGACAAGCCTGTAGGATCTCTGAGGACAGGGAGAAGCACTGACTTACCATGTGGTGAATTGGCTCTAAGGGAATGAAATTTTGGTAATTTGGTCTTTCTATATTTGTTATTTTCCTTCTGTGTTTGTGATCTATACAACTTGATTTTCTGTAACGTAATAGATGTGCAATAAATATTTGTTGAATGAATTAATAAAAAGACATGACTCCAGACTCCTCCGTAATTTTCACCACCATAATCCCAAATATCCCGATAAGATTCAAACCTTGCAAAGCAATAATCTTTCAATGTTTGTTGAAATTTCCTTAGATCTGTTTGTTCCCAAGAAAAAAATGATTCAGAATAATTTAACAAAGACCTATGTATCCTGCTTTTTCTAATCATACCATTTTATCCTATTTGCTTCAAATCTATTTAAACAATTCAGTTTACACTTTAACCAAATTTTATGTGTAAAGAAAGACTAAAATTGTTAAAAGAAATACTTGATGTGAAAAACAGAGCCACTTTCCTTCTCATAGTTTTTTGCCCTTTGGGGGCAACCATTTTCAAATATTTTACTATTTACTTATTTGGCTTGTAATGCTACTTTCTGATTTCTTAGTTTTTTTTTTTGTTTTGTTTTTGTTTTATGGTACGCGGGCCTCTCACCGCTGCGGCCTCTCCCATTGCAGAGCACAGGCTCCGGACACGCAGGCTCCAGATGCGCAGGCCCAGGGGCCATGGCCCACGGGCCCAGCCGCTCCGCGGCACGCGGGATCCCCCCGGACCGGGGCACGAACCCGCGTTCCCTACATCAGCAGGCGGACTCTCAACCACTGCGCCACCAGGGAAGCCCTGATTTCTTAGTTTTGACTCCCCATAGCTATTTTTCAACCTTCGACCCCATCCATACAATATTTGGGACATACTTACATAAAAAATTATTAGCTATTTATCTGAAATTCAAATTTAACGGCGTGTCCTGTATTTTTATTCACTAAACCTTGCAACCCTGACCTTCTAACCACACAAAAGAACGCTTCCTGGCCCGAGCTTTTTTTTTCCCCCTTGGGGTATAGTTGCTTTACAATGTTGTGTTGGTTTCTACTGTACAACACAGTGAATCAGCTATATGCATACATATATCCCCTCCCTCTTGGACCTCCCTCCCTCCACCCACCCCACCCATCTAGGTCACCACAGAGCACTGAGCTGGGCTCCCTGTGCTATACAGCAGGTTCCCACTAGCTATCTGTTTTACACGTGGCAGTGCACATACATCAATCCCAATCTCCCAATTCGTCACCACCCCCTGTCCACACGTCCATTCCCTACGTCTGTGTCTCTATTCCTGCCCTGAAAATAGGTTAATCTGTACCATTTTTATAGACTCCACATACATGTGTTAATATACAATATTTGTTTTTCTATTTCTGACTTACTTCACTCTGTATGATATACTCTAGGTCCATCCACGATTCTACAAATGACCGAATTTTGTTCCTTTTGATGGCTGAGTAATATTCCATTGTATATATGTGCCACATCTTCTTTATCCATCCTTCCATCAGTGGACATTTAGGTTGCTTCCATGTCCTGGCTATTGTAAATAGCACTGCAATGAACATTATGGTACATGACTCTTTTTGAATTATGGTTTTCTCTGGGGATATGTCCAGTAGTGGGATTGCTGGGCCGTATGGTAGTTCTATTTTTAGTTTTTTAAGGAACCTCCATACTGTTCTCCATAGTGGCTGTATCAATTTACATTCACACCAACAGTGCAAGAGGGTTCCCTTTTCTCCACACCCTCTCCAGCATTTATTGTTTGTAGATTTTTTGATGATGGCCATTCTAACTGGTGTGAGTTTGTAGTTTTGATCTGCATTTCTCTAATAATTAATGATGTTGAGCATCTTTTCATGTACCTCTTGGCTATCTGTATGTCTTCTTTGGAGAAAAGTCTATTTAGGTCTTCTGCCCATTTTGGATTGGGTTGTTTGTATTTTTGATATTGAGCTGCCTGAGCTGTTTGTATATTTTGGAGATTAATCCCTTGTCAGTTGCTTCATTTGCAAATATTTTCTCCCATTCTGAGGGCTGTCTTTTTGCCTCGTTTATGGTTTTCTTTGCTGTGCAAAAGCTTTTAAGTTTAAGTTCCATTTGTTTATTTATGTATTTTTATTTTCATTATTTTAGGAGGTGGGTCAAAAAAGATCTTGCTGTGATTTATGTCAAAGAGTGTTCTGCCTATGTTTTCCTCCAAGAGTTTTATAGTGTCTGGTCTTACATTTAGGTCTTTAATCCATTTTGAGTTTATTTTTCTGTATGGTGTTAGGGAGTGTTCTAACTTCATTCTTTTACATGTAGCTGTCCAGTTTTCCCAGCACCACTTACTGAAGAGAATGTCTTTTCTTGATTGTATAGTCTTGCCTCTTTTGTCATAGATTAGGTGACCATAGGTGGGTGGGTTTATCTCTGGGCTTTCTATCCTGTTCCACTGATCTATATTTCTGTTTTTGTGCCAGTACCATACCGGCTTGATTACTGTAGCTTTGTAGTGTAGTCTGAAGTCAGGGAGCCTGATTCCTCCATCTCCGTTTTTCTTTCTCAAGATTGCTTTGGCTATTTGGGGTCGTTTCCATTTCCAAATGAATTGTAAAATTTTTTGTTCTAGTTCTGTGAAAAATGCCATTGGTAATTTGATAGGGATTGACTTGAATCTGTAGTCTGCTTTGGGTAGTATAGGCATTTTCACAATGTTGATTCTTCCAGTACAAGAACATGGTATATCTCTCCATCTGTTTGTGTCATCTTTGATTTCTTTTATCAGGGTCTTATAGTTTTCTGCATACAGGTCTTTTGCCTCCTTAAGTAGGTTTATTCCTAGGTTTTTTTTGTTGTTGTTGTTGCAATGGTAAATGGGATTGTTTCCTTAATCTCTCTTTCTGATCTTTTGTTGTTAGTGTATAGGAATGCAAGACATTTTTGTTCATTAATTTTGTATCCTACAACTTTACCAAATTCATCGATTAGCTCTAGTAGTTTTCTGGTAGCATACTTAGGATTATCTACGTTTAGTATCATGTCATCTGCAAACAGTAACAGTTTTACTTCTTCTTTTCCAGTTTGGATTCCTTTTATTTCTTTTTCTTCTCTGATTGCCATGGCTAGGACTTCCAAAACTATGTTGAATAATAGTGGCAAGAGTGAACATCCTTGTCTTGTTCCTGATCTTAGAGGAAATGCTTTTAGTTTTTCACCATTGAGAATGATGTTTGCTGTGGGTTTGTCATATATGGCCTTTATTATGTTGAGGTAGGTTCCCTCTGTGCCCACTTTGTGGAGAGTTTTTGTCACAAATTGGTGTTGAATTTTGTCAAAAGCTTTTTCTGCATGTATTGAGATGATCGTATGGTTTTTCTCCTTCAGTTTGTTAATATGGTGTATCACATTGATTGATTTGCCTATATTGAAAAATCCTTGCATCCCTGGGATAAATCCTACTTGATCATGGTGTATGATCCTTTTAATGTGTTTTTGGATTCTGTTTGCTAGTATTTTGCTGAGGATTTTTGCTTCTGTGTTCATCAGTGATATCAGTCTGTAATTTTCTGTTTTTATGATACCTTTGCCTGTTTTTTTAAAATATAAATTTATTTATTTATTTGTTTTTGTTTTTGGCTGTGTTTGGTCTTTGTTTCTGTGCGCAGGCTTTCTTTAGTTGCGGTGAGGGGGGACACTCTTTGCTGCAGTGCACGGACCCCTCACTGTCGTGGCCTCTCCTGCTGGGGAGCATGGGCTCTAGATGCATGGGCTTCAGTAGTTGTGGCACGCGGGATCAATAGTTGTGGTGCACAGGCTCAGCTGCTCTGCGGCATGTGGGATCCTCCCAGACCAGGGATTGAACCCATGTCCCCTGCACTGGCAGGCAGATTCTTAACCACTGCACCACCAGGGAAGCCCTCTTTGTCTGGTTTTGGTATCAGGGCAATGGTGGCCTAGTGGAATGAGCTTGAAGTACTTTGTCTGCAACTTTTTGGAAAAGTTTGAGACGGATGGGTGTTAGCTCTTCCTAAATGTTTGATAGAATTCACCTGTGAAGTCATCTGGTCCTGGACTTTTGTTTTTGGAAGATATATATATATATATATATATATATATATATATATATATTTAACATCTTTATTGGAGTATAATTGCTTTACACTGGTGTGTTAGTTTCTGCTCTATAACAAAGTGAATCAGCTATACATATACATATATCTCCACATCTCTTCCCTCTTGCGTCTCCCTCCCACCCTCCCTATCCCACGCCTCTAGGTGGTCACAAAGCACCGAGCTGACCTCCCTGTGCTATGCGGCTGCTTCCCACGAGCTATCTATTTTACATTTGGTAGTATATATAACTCCATGCCACTCTGTCACTTCGTCCCGGCTTACCCTTCCCTCTCCCCGTGTTCTCAAGTCCATTCTCTACGTCTTTATTCTTGGCCTGCCCCTAGGTTCTTTATAGCAATTTCTTTTTAAGATTCCATATATATGTGTTAGCATACGGTATTTGTTTTTCTCTTTCTGACTTACTTCACTCTGTATGACAGACTCTACGTCCATTCACCTCACTACAAATAATTCAATTTCATTTCTCTTTATGGCTGAGTAATATTCCATTGTATATATGTGCCACATCTTCTTTATCCATTCATCTGTTGATGGACACTTAGGTTGCTTCCATGTCCTGGCTATTGTAAATAGAGCTGCGATGAACATTGCAGTACATGACTCTTTGAATTATGGTTTTCTCAGGGTATATGCCTAGTAGTGGTATTGCTGGGCCGTTTGGTAGTTCTATTTTTAGTTTTTTAAGGAACCTCCATACTGTTCTCCATAGTGGCTGTATCAATTTACATTCACACCAACAGTGCAAGAGGGTTCCCTTTTCTCCACACCCTCTCCAGCATTTATTGTTTGTAGATTTTTTTTTTTTTTTTTTTTTTTTTTTTTTTTTTTTTTTTTTTTTGCTGTACGTGGGCCTCTCACTGTTGTGGCCTCTCCCATTGCGGAGCACAGGCTCCGGACGCGCAGGCTCAACGGCCATGGCTCACGGGCCCAACCGCTCCGCGGCATGTGGGATCTTCCCAGACCGGGGCACGAACCCGTGTCCCCTGCATCGGCAGGCGGACTCTCAACCACTGCGCCACCAGGGAAGCCCGTTTGTAGATTTTTTGATGATAGCCATTCTGATTGGTGTAAGGTGATACCTCATTGTGGTTTTGATTTGCATTTCTCTAATGATTAGTGATGTTGAGCATCCTTTCATGTGTTTGTTGGCAATCTGTATATCTTCTTTGGAGAAATGCCTATTTAGGTCTTCTGCCCGTTTTTGGATTGGGTTGCTTGCTTTTTTGATATTGAGCTGCATGAGCTGCTTGTAAATTTTGGAGATTAATCCTTTGTCAGTTGCTTCATTTGCAAATATTTTCTCCCATTCTGAGGGTTGTCTTTTTGTCTTACTTACGGTTTCCTTTGCTATGCAAAAGCTTTTAAGTTTCATGAGGTCTCATTTGTTTATTTTTGCTTTTATTTCCATTTCTCTAGGAGGTAGGGCAAAAAGGATCTTGCTGTTTTTTATGACATAGAGTGTTCTGCCTCTGTTTTCCTGTAAGATTTTCTTAGTGTCTGGCCTTACGTTTAGGTCTTTAATCCATTTTGAGTTTATTTTTGTTTATGGTGTTACGGAGTGTTCTAATTTCATTCTTTTACAAGTAGCTGTCCAGTTTTCCCAGCACCACTTTTTGAAGAGGCTGTTTTTTCTCCATTGTATCATCTTGCCTCCTTTGTCATGGATTTGGTGACCATAGCTGGATAGGTTTCTCTCTGGGCTTTCTATCCTGTTCCATTGATCTACATTTCTGTTTTTGTTCCAGAAGCATACTGTCTTGATTACTGTAGCTTTGTAGTATAGTCTGAAGTCAGGGAGCCTGATTCCTCCAGCTCCGTTTTGCTATAAACTTCCCTTTTAGAACTGCTTTTGCTCCATCCCGTTGGATTTGGGTCATCGTGTTTTCATTGTCATTTGTTTCTAGGTATTTTTTGATTTCCTTAGTGATCTCCTGATTATTTAGTAGTGTAATGTTTAGCCTCCATGTGTTTGTATTTTTTACAGATTTTTTCCTGTAATTGATATCTAGTCTCATAGCATTGTGGTTGGAAAAGATACTTGATATGCCTTCAATTTTCGTAAATTTACCAAGCCTTGATTTGTGACCCAAGATATGATCTATCCTGGAAAATGTTCCATGAGCACTTGAGAAGAAAGTGTATTCTGTTGTTTTTGGATAGAATGTCCTATACATGTCAGTTAAGTCCATCTGTTTAATGTATCATTTAAAGCTTGTGTTTCCTTATTTATTTTCATTTTGGATGATCTGTCCATTGGGGAAAGTGGTGTGTTAATGTCCCCTACTATGATTGTGTTACTGTCAGTTTCCCCTTTTGTGGTTGTTAGCATTTGCCTTATGTATTGTGGTGCTCCTGTGTTGGGTGCATACATATTTACAGTTGTTATATCTTCTTCTTGGATTGATCCCTTGATCATTATGTAGTGTCCTCCTTTGTCTCTTGTAATAGTTTTTATTTTAAAGTCATTTTGTCTGATACGAGTGTTGCTACTCTAGCTTTCTTTTGATTTCCATTTGCATGGAATATCTTTTTCCAGCCCCTCACTTTCAGTCTGTATGTGTCCCTAGGTCTGAAGTGGGTCTCTTGTAGACAGCATATATATGGGTCTTGTTTTTGTGTCCATTCAGCCAGTCTGTGTCTTTTGGTTGGAGCATTTAATCCATTTACATTTAAGGTAATTATCGATATGTGTGTTCCTATTACCATTTCTTAATTGTTTTGGGTTTGTCATTGTAGGTCTTTTCCTTCTCTTGTGTTTCCTGCCTAGAGAAGTTCCTTTAGCATTTGTTGTAAAGCTGCTTTGGTGGTGCTGAATTCTCTTAGCTTTTGCTTGTCTGTAAAGGTTTTAATTTCTCCATCGAATCTGAATGAGATCCTTGCTGGGTAGAGAATCTTGGTTGTAAGTTTTTCCTTTTCATCACTTTAATTATGTCCTGCCACTCCCTTCTGGCCTGCAGAATTTCTGCTGAAAAATCAGTTGATAACCTTATGGGGATTCCCTTGTGTGTTATTTTTTGCTTTTCTCCTGCTGCTTTTAATATTTTTTGTTTGAATTTAATTTTTGTTAGTTTGATTAATATGTGTCTCATTGTGTTTCTCCTTGGGTTTTTCCTTTGTAGGACTCTCGGTGCTTCCTGGACTTGGGTGGCTATTTCCTTTCCCATGTTAGGGAAGTTTTTGATTATAATCTCTTCAAATATTTTCTCAGACCCTTTCTGTTTCTCTCCTTCTTCTGGGACCCCTATAATTTGAATGTTGGTGCATTTAATGTTGTCCCAGAGGTCGGTGAGACTGTCCTCATTTCTTTTCATTCTTTTTTCTTTATTCTGCTCCTAGCAGTTATTTCCACCATTCTATCTTCCAGATCACTTATTCGTTCTTCTCAGTTATCCTGTTATTGATTCCTTCTAGTGTATTTTTCATTTCAGTTATTGTGTTGTTCATCACTGTTTTTTGTTTTTGAGTTTTTCTAGGTCCTTGTTAAATATTTCTTGTATTTTCTCATTTCATGCCTCCAGTCTATATCCGATATTCTGGATCATGTTTACTGTCATTACTCTGAATCGTTTTTCAGGTAGGTTGCCTATTTCCTCTTCATTTATTTGGTCTTGTAGGTTTTTACCTTGCTCCTTTGTCTGTAACATATTTTTTTGTTGTTTCATTTTCTTTGATGGTTGGGGCTGTGTTCCTGTCTTGCTGGTTTTTTGGCCTGAGGCATCCAGCAGTGGAGTTTGATAGCAGTTGGGTGGAGCCGGGTCTTCGTTCTGAGATGAAGACCTCTGGGAGACAACACACCAATTAATATTCCCTGGGACCTGAAGTTCTCTGTTGGTCCAGCAGCTTGGACTCAGCACTCCCACCACAGAAGCTCAGGCCTGACCCCTGGCCTGGGAACCAAAACCCTGCAAGCCACACAGCACAGCAAACAAAACAAAACAAAACAAACAAACAAACAAACCAAAAAACCAAGAAAACAATAAACAGAAAAGAGCAGAACAATAACAAAGAATAGAAAATAAAATAAAATTTTAAAAATTTATATACATTAGAAAGAATAACAATAAAAATGAATGAACAGGGGCTTCCCTGGTGGCGCGGTGGTTGAGAATCTGCCTGCTAATGCAGGGGACACGGGTTCGAGCCCTGGTCTGGGAAGATCCCACATGCCACGGAGCAACTGGGCCCGTGAGCCACAACTACTGAGCCTGCGCGTCTGGAGCCTGTGCTCTGCAACAGGAGAGGCCATGATAGTGAGAGGCCCGCGCACCGCAATGAAGAGTGGCCCCCGCTTGCCACAACTAGAGATAGCCCTCACACAGAAACGAAGACCCAACACAGCAAAAATAAATAAATAAAATTAATTTAAAAAAAATGAATGAACAAGAAGAAAACAAAACAGAACCACAACAGCGAAACTAAATAAAAAGTAAAAAATAAAATGAAAACAATGAAAAACAGCAAGAACAACAAAAATTCCCTGGTACCTTCTCTGTCAATGTCCTTGCCCCCATGGTGAGCTATGGCCTACTTCCACCTCCCCAGTAGCCCTCTAAAACCTCTACATAGGTCTCTGGACTAGCTGTGTCAACTCCACGTCTGCGTGTGTTCTGCTCACCAGTGTCTGTTCCTGGAGCTGGTCCAGAGCACATATACTTGTGTAGGCCAGCACCCACAGGGGCCAACACAGCTGGAGGAGTCCTTGGAAGGGGCAGTGCTTGGCCTGCATGGATCCACGTGGCCAGAGGAGACCCTGTTAGGGGCAGCAGTCAGGCTTCCAGGACCTACAGGGAGGCTTTGGAGGAGGCGGGGCCCTGGCCCAGTAACCCATGCGGCCAGAAGAGGCCCTGGTGGGGGTTGGCTCAGGACCAGGATCTGTGCAGCTGGAGGGGGCCCTGGTGGGTGGGGCTTCAGGCCCAGGACCCCAGCAGGCTCGCCGGGGCCCAAGTGTGTGGGGAGATGCTGGTCGCATTCCTCTCCAATCCCCCAATTCCCTGAAGGTCCCTCTCTGTCCCTGCTGACCCCCTTGCTGAGAGTGAACCCCTCTGAGCACAGGAACCTCTCTCCTCCCCCATCCCCTCCTCAGGAGCACTGGTCCTCTCCCGCCTCCTTTCTTCTTCCCTCCCACGTCGTACCTGGTCTCATGGGGGTTCTTCCTGTTCTCTTAGGTATCCAAGGACCCCCTCCCGTGCCCAGTAGGTGCCCCAGCTGCGAGGCGATGCGAACTCCGCATCCTCCTACTCCCCCTAAGCTTTAACTTTAGTGACATCTTAATTTTTGCTTGATCACTTTTTAATGTTTAATGTTCTGAGGAGTGTGCAAATACTAATCAAACCTGAGCTAGAGAGCATTTAAAATATCATTCATTTTCTTTCCCATTTGTTGTTTGTTTGCTTCCTTGGATTGAAAATTGGTTTTACGTTTGCTTAATTTTCTTTTTATCTACCACTGATTTACCCTCAAACGTTACCAGTTGTGTAATTATTGTCTCAATATGTTCAGTTAAGTTTAATTCTTGAAGAAATTTCTCGTGCAGACTTCTGTTCTGCACTAGTCTCAGGAGATTGTTCTCTGGACCTGCTGCATGGCTGAAATATTGGAGAAATTTCATCCTGGGGACCCCTGCCTCTGCTTTCCTGTGAGGGATCTTCTGGTTTGGGGGTCTCTTGTCTTTATTTTTGTGTACTACCTCATTTCAGTGGGATTTCCATGAGAAAACTTGCCTGGAAGGTAAATGGATTGAAAATTTGCACATGTGGAACTGAGTTTATTCTACATTCACACCTGATTATCCTTTTGGCCAAGAATAGTATCATATGTTGGGGATTATTTTGAAAGTATTGTGATAGTACTTTCTAGCAATGTTGCTGTTGAGAGCTAAATGCTATCTTCAAATTGGATTCTTTCTGTCCCAGGTATTGTGAAAGTTTTACAGTGGTGTGTGTGTTCCTATGTGGGTCTATGTTCAGTTATTTTGGATTCTTGGTGGGTATCTCAGCCTCCAGACAAATTTAGGAAAAAAAAGTTCACACTTAATCAACCAGTAAATAACATTCAGAACCAATTTCCATGAGGAATGTCAACTTTTCTGCTCTTGGCTTAAAATGATCAAATGACATATTTTTTCTTATTATTTAACACCATGCAGAAGACTTCACTTAAAAAACATAAGTACTAAAATCATTCCTAATAAAAGTCCAAAATATTTGGAACATAAGGTTTACATTTTTGCCTACCATTTGCCCACATCACCCATCATTTAAAATTTAGACCCAATTTAAAATTAAAATCTGAAGTTCTAAAGATTGAAGCTAAAATGATTTTGCCTAATATTAGCTTTTGTTAAACAGATGTTTGGCATAAAAACCAAATATTTGTTATGACCACATATATTTTAAATACCTGAGTCAACACAGTTCTCTTGTTTTAAAAGTTCTGTATTTGATCAAATTTAATTTTGTGGAAAAGGAGTGCTGAAAGCTACATAGACTTTGGAACCTGGGATGGTTTTGAATTTTGGTTTTCCCAGTAATCAATGTGAACTTAGAAAATGAACTTAACCTCATTGATTGTCACCTCTTAAATGGTTTATTTTATGGAATAGCAAATAAAAAATAACAATTCCCAAAGTACTTTGTGCCTGCCACCTAGTCCACACTCACTAATAACAGTTCTTCCAGATGGGTGCTCCTGGTGTGGCTGTGAAGGAGAAGCATCAGGAGATGACCCGACCTTCCAGGAGCATGCTTTTCCTTCTGTGAAAAAAATCTGAAGAATTTCGGAGAAATAATAGACATCTTATAGCTGTCAAATATCTAATTACAATTTTGGGGAAAATGAATGTTTAAATATTAGAAAGAACAATTTGAGAAAATCAGTCATTCGTTATTTTTGAGAAAATTACTTTAGCTGCAGCAAGTTGATCAAAAAGAACATAATTTTTTCCAAAGATTCATGGATTTCTAGATTATTTCTGAATAATATCTCCCAAAGAAAGTGAATAAATATCCAGTTTTTAGCAATAGTGCTTTTCATTGTGTTATAAACTAAAGAACAGTAATAGTTAAGACCTTCATGAATAATCTATATTGCCGAAAGTCCTATAATGATCAGTTTCACATATAATATGCTGCCTTTCAAAATATATCTTATGTTTTGCAAAGAAACAGTTAAAAAATTTCTCACTGCTGTATAGTGAAGCATAAATGATAGATACCTGGCAGCACAATACCTTGACTCTGATGATCTGGAGAACTTTTATTTAGCAAACATCTATCAAAAGATATTTCTGTTATCAAACAAGAACTTTCTTTTTAACATGAAACAATTTTTTCATCTTCCTTTTTCTCCTTCTATTATAGTTTGTTGAAATATCTGCTGGAATTTAAGATTTGGTTAGAGAATTCAGAAGAGTCTATTTTAATAGAATTATCAAAGGAAAATATTAAAATATGAATAACAGCAATAATGATAATATCTGATTTTTTATTTGAGAAACTTTATGAAGAAAATGTACTGGGTTTTTTGTACAGAAAAGCTTTTGTTTTCTCTTGGACAGATTCTGGTCTGTGCCTTTCATTTTTGAAACAGTTTTAGTTGAGGGTTTAGTTTTACGTTGTATTTTTTAAAGGCAACTGACATTCCAAGCAGAATTGCTGTAGTGGGCCTGAGACTCTTTTACATCACTGCATGGGAATATTTTCCATGCTACTAATCCCCAGTGGGTGCATTTCACCCACCTTAAATGGGATATTTCTAAACATTACTATTTCAACCAAAGTTTTTTGATAGATTGCTATTATTTATTGATACTGTATAAGTCTGGCTGCCAACATAACCTTACAAGTCCACTGGGTAAGCTATTTTTCCATTTCTTAAGCTTTAGTGCCTGTGCTGTATGGATTTGGCATTTAATAAATCACTGGAGGGCCAGCAAACACACTATATTCCTGTAGTTGAGACTGTCTAGACAAAAGCACATAGAGAGATCTTTCCACTCTAAGTAGAGGGAGAGCATTTGTTTGCCACAAATTGGTTCTGAGTCAATTGCTCAGAAAGTTGGCATATCCAGGCTTACTTAGATACAGGAGGAGGGCAAGACTAAGTGCTGCATGGGGTGCTTTTCTGCCTTCTAGTTTAATTGCATAACCAAGAAGCACTACCTAAGAAACAGCAGTCCTGTGGGAAAATGGCCTAGAATCTGCCCTTTTCAGACTTGAGTTATTATACCAGTCTTTCTGTGATATGACCTTCGTTTACAAAATCTATGAAAGGTTTCTTGGGAACTAAGCAAGTGATACTATTAAGGGTGTGCAGTAAGAAAAAAAGGAAGGAGAGAATATGATTTCTTTTCAGATAGACATATTATGTATGTGTGTGTATGTTTATCTGTTTCCCCTGTGGAACTTTAATGTGTGTGTGTGTGTGTGTGTGTGTGTGTGTGTGTGTGTGTGTGTGTTTTAGAGAGAGGTCTTTAGTGAGCCTCAATGATCCAGGATTATGTTAGGGCTTCATTTTGCCTTTTCAACTAGACCAGTACTAGTCCTCTTGCTGTTCTTGGATGTCAAATCAGAACGTGGTGAATTTCTGAAAAATGTGAGTTTCAGTGCATCCCTTGACGAACCAAGCTATTCTGTTGCTTATTCTATGTTCGTTCTTTTGGACTCACTGCTCTTTTCTGTTCATTGTGTAGCACCCAACATTTTTGCTTAGAGTATCCTCTTTGATTGACTTCCTTATATTTAAGGTGTTTTTTGGCAAAGGAAAGAATTATGGAAATAACTCTAGGATCATTCAAGTCTTTATGACACCAATAACATAGAGTTATATTCAGAAGCATTTGGATTACATATCTTAACCATATATTACCATGATATTTGGCCCCATAAATGGATTTGAAGCTATTTGCTTCCATCTCTACTTAAAAAGAAAAGAATACTCGCCACAAATGTCCATTATTTGGGAAGTGTTCTCACTACAGGTGACCTGTAATGTGCACTGGCTCAGCTGTATAAAAGTTCATTTGACTGTTTTTGTATGAACATATTTTTCAGCCTAAATTATCCACTTGTGAAAACTCCTCAAATTCTGCCTTCATTTCTGCTTTTCATTTCAAGACAGTTGAATGTTGAAGAAATTATTGGACAAGTGAATAAATGAATGCATTTGAAGGATACAATTGGACAGCAGTAATGCTCAAATTTAAGTCCCAAGTTACCTGAGAGCAAAATGAGCATCTCCCATCATGAACATTGTATATACTTCTTGAGATTTAGGTGAAAGCAGAAATCAGGTGTTTTATACCTTGCCTAGAATAGTTTTTTAGTAGTGATAGTAGAATTCCTCCCACTTTTTTTAAACAGGCTTAAATTCCATTGTTTCTTAAAATAATTACGTACAGTAACTCTTGTGACTGTGTTATGTCTTTGACTTTAAAACACTACTCAATCCAGATTCATAAATGCTCACATCATCTTCTAACAATGTGATTATGCCCATAATCGGGCGTCCTTATGAGTATGACCCAATGGACCTGTGACTGCCTGTCAGAGTATTTGTGTTCATAGAGTTAGCATCAGCTGGAGGCAAGTTGGATGATTACAGGTTTGGAGAGATGGGCAGGTATCCAGAAGGCTCTCCTTGTATCCAAATAACTACCTGGCACATCTTTTGCCAAAATATTTCTCTTGGCTAAGGGTTCTAGACCGTCTCCTTGGAGAAAGTTTGGCAGATTTCATTTCTATAACACATACAGGGTTGGGCCAGGAAGAGATCTCTGAGACTCTGGAAAGGGAAATGAAGGAAGGAAAAAAGAGTTTCTGAAAGCATTAATTGGGAGGGGGGGGAAAGGCAAATTGAAGGGGTAAAGGTCTTAGGGGGAAATTTCTCTGTAGCATTACCTATGGTTAGTTATTCTTATTTAAAACAACATTTCTTGACTTGTCCTATTTTTTCACTTAGAATCCAAGTTTGTCAAGGACAGAGACTTAATATTTTAAGTTCATATGTACAAGATGGGATTATTGGGTTTTTATTCTTCATAATCAATAGTAAAAATCAACCTCTTCCACCACTAAAATCAGTCAGATAAAAAAATTTCACAAATTAATTCTTAAATTTCAGTCAAGAGGAGAAAACATTGAAAAATATCCTATAACAAGAAGATATTTCTTTTAGAAATAAAATTTTTAAAAATCCTTGGAAAAATGTTCTTTTTTTTCTCTTTTCCATATGTTTTGAGCATACGGATGCCTGGCATAAATTTAACCTGGGAATATTCTTAAAAGGCAGAAAAAACAAAGAATTCTTATGTATGATTGACAAATCTCAAGAGTGCTAATTTGGAAGAATGCTAATAAATAAGGATGCTTCTGTGTGTTTGGAATGCTTATCTAAATCCTCTTTCAGCTGCCAGCTGAACCTGTGAACACTTTGGCCAAGCTTTGTGGGTATAATCCCCCCCTCTTCCTTTGTCCAGATGTATCATTGCTGAGAACATTTGGGGTGATTAAGTATTTAGTGTATCTAGATCATGTATAGATAGTCAATTTGGGGAAATGGGGGCACCTCATAACCTAATCATTTGCAGACCTCAGATTAATTCTATCAGCATTAACTTTCCTCAAAGAGATATTGTGTGCAGTAGCTGCCGAGAATCATGAAACTGCAGCTCAGAAAAAGTCTTTCAAATTTTTTGGTTGTAATAATAATATAGTAATAAGGACTGACATTTGTATATCATTGCTTTGATATATACTGACTCATTGAATCCTCATGGCACTCAGATTACAAATGGATCTTATCCCTATTTTATAGAGGAGGCCCAAGACAAAGTGGTTTGCCCAAAGTTGCACATAACTGTGCAGAGTCATGCTTTTAACTCAGTTTGCCTCGAAAGTCCGGATGTAACTGCCATGCTGTATTGCTGTAATCTGCCCAAAGAGAAAGTAGCTTGAATGAAGCGGCCATAGAAAGTGTATGGTAAGAGGCATCTCTCAGCCATGAGGCACAGAGACGCTTTAAGAATCTGGAGCTGGAGCTGGTGGGTGGACACCCTCACGGACCAGGGTGGCCACACCTTATTTCTCCCTCTGTCTCTCTCATGGTCTCATATCTGCATCTCTTTCTACATCTGCTTTACCTGCCAGCTTTTCCTCTGTGGTGCCTGTGGATAAAAATGACCATTTCCACCTGAACTCTACACTGGAATTCAAGAATTCTGAGCTCTGCTTCTGGCCTCATCCCTGGTCCAGTCATCTGAAAGGGATGTGGAGGGTATGAATGTCGGAGAGGATGCAGCTCTTAGAGAATGCACCATATTAGTAAGGCAACAAAACGTCTGCTACAGAGGGGCATGTTCAAGCGTTTGGGGACAGCAATTTTTCCATGAGACCCCACTGCTTAAGTACTGTGCACAGTGGTATTACTCCTTGTTAAATAGTCCCATTTCTATCCCTCAGAACTCTTTCTACAGGAGGATTTTATGTTCCTACCCTATTGCCCTAGGGTCATTTGACTTGATTTGGCCAATGAAATGTCAGTAGGGGTGCCATGTGGCACTTCTGAGCAGAAGATTTAAGAGCCAGCCTGTGGTTCTCCATGCCTCTCCCCCATCTGCCATGATGCTGGGTTGGCAAAATCCCAGGCAGAAGGAGTAACAATGTGATGCAGCAGGGCTACATGTGCCCTGATGGACAGGTAGACCTGAGGAAGAAATAAACATTTGCTATTTTAGGATTGAAAATCTTAAGATTGAAAATCCTTGAGATTTTAGAGTAGTTTGTGTTCACAGTTTATCCTGACTGAAACTGATATGGGCTAAGCCAAATCATATAAAAATTATAGAAACAGCAGGCATTTAACCCCATTTAAGCAGATATCACCCCATTTAAGTAGAGCTTTTAGTGACCACATGTATTCTAATTTAACCACGTTGGAATATCTAGTTGGTGCCTACTCTCATAGTCTAAGGCCCAGTCTTAGACAAAATGATGAAGCCAGCAAATTGGTTGTTTAGTTCCTCTAAGTCCTCCTTCCCTTACCTCTGTGCTCTGCTTGCACAGGGATCTCTACCACTTAGAGGGCACAGCCAGACTGCCGTTGGCCCCTGGACCTCACCTTTTCTTGCTCCCAGGATGCCATCTCAAGCTCACCTCTTCACTGTTCCCCTCGTATATACTATCTTTTCTCAGACTCAGATTCCATATAGTATAAGTGTATTATTCAGAGTTCTCCAGAGAAATAGAACCAACTTGATAGATGATATAGATGTAGCTATAGATATAGATATAGAGGAAATGTATTATAAGAACTGGCTCATGAGGTTATGGAGGCTGAGACATCCCACAGTCTGCCGTCTGCAAGCTGGAGGACCAGGAAACCAGTGGTGTAATTCAGTTCAAGTCTGAAAGCCTGAAAACCAGGAGCTGTGATGTAAGAGGGCAGAAAAAGAGACGTCCCAGCTCAAGAAGAGGGAATTCACCCTTCCTTCACCTTTTTTTGCTCTGTTTGGGCCCCCAGTGGATAGGATGATGCTCACCTACCTTGGTGAGGGCAGGTCTCCTTTACTCAGTCTACTGCATCAAATGCTAATCTCTTCCAGGAACACCCTCACAGACACATCCAGAAATAATGTTTTACCAGCTCTCTGGGCCCCCCTTAGCCCAGTCAAGTTGACACATAAAATTAACCATCACAATAAGGCAAAAGTTCTCTCGTATTCTATTATACCACTGTCTAATAGAAATGTGCTGCATTATGTAATTAAAATTTTTATATTAAAAATTCATATTAAAAGAGTGAAAAGAAATAGGTGAAAGGAATTTTAATAATGTATCTTATCAAACACATATACAAAGCATCATTTCTATATGTAATCAGAATAAATATTATTATTATTATTATTTATTATTATTATTTTTTTTTGCGGTACGCGGGCCTCTCACTGTTGTGGCCTCTCCCGTTGCGGAGCACAGGCTCTGGACGCGCAGGCTCAGCGGCCATGGCTCACGGGCCCAGCTGCTCCATGACATGTGGGATCTTCCCGGACCGGGGCACGAACCCGTGTCCCCTGCATTGGCAGGCGGACTCTCAACCACTGCGCCACCAGGGAAGCCCCCAGAGTAAATATTATTAATGAGATATTTTCACTCTTTTTTTTTCATACTAAGTCTTTGAAATCTGGTGTGTTTTTTACACTTATAGCACATCTCAGTTTGGACCAGCCACATTTTAAGTACATAAGAGCCATATGTGCCTAGTGGCCTCAGTATTGGACAGCACAGCTCTTTTACATCCAATCCATTCATACACAGTTAACAGGATGCCATTCTTCTTACCCTTCCAGGTAATATATGATTGTTTTGTAGCAGTTTCCTGGAGATAATGCATGTGCTTCTGTCGTTTAACCAAAGAAGTGACTACCAGTGAGGACTTTCTGGCAGACAGGTTTCCAGAGGAGAGAGATCTCTGCCCTAGCTATATATCTATTGAGCATCTGGCCCTGCAGTTTTCTAGATCTTTCTGACAATGGAACTTGCCCTCTACTCCTTCTGGTCCAACACTGTGACCCAGGCTCCTCGTGGAAAATTAGAAACAGATTGTCAGGTTTTCCTTTGGTGCATAGCGTATGGATTTGTAGGCTTTGGGTGTTGTTGGAGCTACAATTTTATAAAAAGTCCATTTGATTTTTGATCCTGCCTGTTGAACCAAAACCTAGAAAATGGGATGGTCCGGGTCCTGGAGGGAGGTGGTTTCATAGGGATGGAGATGTCATAGCACAGGTTTGCAGGGAAAGAAGATGGGAGAGTTCCATTTCTATCCTGTCCCTGTTCCCTAACCTCAGCCTCTTCAGTTTGGAAGGTGTGTTTTGTTGCACTCTAGTAATGTGAAAGGGGGAGGCCAATTAACAGTAACAACCTTGAGAGAGAAAAACATCCAGTGCAGAAAGTGAGATAATATCATGAAAAGCAAAACAGAACAGTGTTTAAAAAAATTCTCTAATGGCTGCTCCAAAGCCAATTTAAACCTTTATGCAAAGGAGTAATTTAAATGATTCATGATAAAAGTCGAAGGAATTTATCCAATCATCAGTCAGGATGCCAAATGATGGTGTTAGAAGAATTGCACATCAACGGGGAAAATCAAGTTATTTCACATAGCAACTGGGTTTTTATCCAAATCATTATCCAAATCAAATAACCAAAATGAGAAAAAGTTATGTCTTTCACAGCCATAAATTAACAATAGTGGGCTCTATTGCATTTTTAATTGGCAGCATCTTTTCCTTCATATACCCAAATATGGGTTTCAGAAGTATCTCTTCAGCTTGTCTGGGCATTTTTATAATACTTATCATTATAAAACTGTAGAATCAAGGGAGGTAAAAATGAGACAAAGACAAGAGACAAAAGCTTTTGTGAGGGTATAAATTATATGCTTTAATGTCATTAAGCCATTAAAAATTCAATTTCTATGTAGTGTTAAAACCAATTTTTAAAGTCAACTACCTACCAATTAATGCAAAAATAAATGGGGCTGTTATGAGAATTAGTTTTCAGCTTTGAAGAAGGTTTGTTTCAGATGTCAAGGATTTGTCCTAATGAATACTGGAATCAGTGAATGTTTCCCAGCAGAAAAGGAAATTTCTGAATATGAGAAAAATGATATGGTCTTTTTTTTAAAAAAGGCAGTTGGTGGGTGATAAAGAGTGTTAGAAGCACTTAATATTTTCAATATTTGCTTTGAAAATTGGATAAAATCCATACCACTGATAAAACAGTCTTTTTCTAGAAGCTAATTGGGTAGTGCCCTGCAGAGACCGATGTGCTTCCTTAGAGCAGACAGAAAGCTAAGACCCCAAGAATCCAGGGAATACATCTTGGTGGTGTAGAGTAAGGGTTTCATTGCTGCCTGAGACATGGAGCTGCAGCCATGGTCCCCTACACACATGCCAAGGTGGCCAGAGGAGGCCTTATGTTTGGGGAAAGAGGTAAAACTAAAAAGGTCCTTTATTCACCTGACTCCTCAATCTGAGTTTGTAAACACCAACCATTAAGTCCCTGACCCAAGGATTCCATCTTAGGACCTGCCTTACTGTAAAGTAAAAATGGAAGTAATCCTGATTTGAAAATGTAAGACATTTCAAATTAGCAGGAAGTGAAATGAGATCTTTTCCTGCAGTGTGTGCAAATACCAACCCTTAGTGGACCAAGCAGGAGACTTAAATTAGTGAAGGTGGGTGAATATCGGGCCCGGGAGGAAGTGATGGGCTATCCAGAGAGCCTGTGCCTGGCTAAGGGGCATCGACTGCTCAATTAGAGCCCATGATGGCGCTGGGGTAATTTTGGAGAGAGATCAGAATTCCAGATGTTTATGTGAAATTGCCTGATTTGTAAATGATGGCGTCAAATTCAAATTTAAAAATCGAACAAAGTGAAATAAAAACCTTTTTGTGTTGACAAACAAAACTGGCCTATGAGGCAGGTGCAACAAGCTAGCCTTCAAATTGCAATCTCTGTTTTACTGCATTAAAAAATCCCTATACTTAGAGAGAAAGAAAAGCTCCCTGATCACAATTTTCTTTTTGAAAAGAGTTTAGTGTCTTAAAGTAGGCCTTAATTACTCATCTGTTCTTATTTTGTACAAGCCCTGCTCAGAGTCCATTTTACTTTGGATTGAGTATTTTCTGAGCTGTGAAATGCTCTCAGAATCCTTAGTCATTTAAGTTCTGCCCTGAAGGTAGATTTTATCATAAAGCTATCTTTAATTCCTTTTCCCGTAAGCCATCACCCACGAATTTTTGAAAGTTCATCAATATAAATGTTTGTGTCTGTTTTATTTGTTTATCATATTTAGAAGGGGAAAAAGATTGATTACAAGGGTCATAAAAGTAATGATGCATTTAATGAAAGCATGTATTTTATAGATAAAATAAACTTTAAAAAATAACTTGAAGCTGGTACCCAAATTAATGGAATGAAATGACCTTCAGAAAGTAATTTCTTTATTTTCAGGTCATTTGAGCCCTTTGCCTGTTTTTATTTATTTATTTTTAATTTGATTTTTTATCTTGGTTTGGATGATTTTAGTTACTCTGGGTGCTCTATAAAACTAAACATTTCTTATGAGCCTAGTAAAACTCTAAGTTTTATCATAGTTATTATATTTTAACTGTATATAATCCAAAGGACTTGTTGCTATGGATAAATGCTTGAACATTTTCTTCATTTAAAATATATTTATTGAGTACCCAAAATAGGCTGGACTGTGTTCTGGGCACCAAATTTCCTGCTTTCATGTAGGTTACATGATTTCATGTAGGTTACATGATTTCATTTAGATTTCAGTTTGGGAAAGCCAATAATAAGTGAATAGAACTGGTTTTAGTTGAAATCCAGCTTGGAAAATGGAAAGAAGTCCAGGACTTTCAAATACAGGGAATTTAACATGGGAAGATGGTTGCATTGCTGCTGGAAGAGCTGGGAAGTCAAACAGGATGCCAAGGAAACCCAAAGATTAGCAACAGCAAGAAACTGTTATTACCCCTAGGCCTGGCAGGACAATGTGAGGATGCAGAGTTTCCACTGCTGGAAGCTGAGGCCCGCCAGGGGGCTGCCCTCCAGTCTTCTGCCAGTGCTTTCCATTGACCAGCCCTGAAGCTAGAGGGCAAGAGAGCCCAAGAAATAGAGGAGGCTGTGGGAGTATCCAGTTGAGGGATGGTAGCTTCCACGGGAGGTTTAGGATATAGTTTGTGAATAGCCCAATGAAGAATCACTAGTTTACTAGATGCAGAGTGCAAGGGAAAGAGGAGAGTCTGAGTTGACATGTAGGTTTGGGCCTGATTCCTAGGTTTTGGTGGATGGAGTTGCCATTCACTTAGATGGTGAAGCCTGGCAGAGGGAGCAGATGTGGGGCAGAAAATCATGAGTTCTGCTGTAGGCATGTTAAATTTTTTTTTTTTTTTTTTTTTGCGGTACACGGGCTTCTCCTGTTGCGGAGCACAGGCTCCGGACGCGCAGGCTCAGCGGCCATGGCTCACGGGCCCAGCCGCTCCGTGGCATGCAGGATCCTCCCGGACCGGGGCACGAACCCGTGTCCCCTGCATCGGCAGGCAGACTCTCAACCACTGTGCCACCAGGGAAGCCCTAGACATGTTAAATTTGAGATGCTCCTTAGACTTACCAGCGAAGGTGGTGAGCAGGCAGTTGGATATATGCGTTTACAGCTCATGAGAGAAGTCAGAGACATCAACATATGGAGGTTGTTTATCAGCCATGGAACTGAGATTGACCATCTGAGGAGACAGACAAGAGAAAAGGAGGCTGAGGGGCAAACCCCCCTGTAATTCAATAATTAGAAGTCGGGGCGGGGCTGGCAGTGATGGTAAGGTGGTCAGTAAAGGGCAGTTTCGCTATAGAAGCCCAGGGAAGAGAGTGTTCGAAGGAGGCAGGGCATTCAGCCAGTCACATGCCACTGAGACGAGGACCGGGAATTGATTATGGCAGATGGCCAGGGAAGGGCCTTTCTGATCATTACAGGGCCTGGTTTAGTGGAGTGATGACAGAGGAAGCCCAACTGAAATGAGTTGAGGAGAGAGAGTGAAGAAATAGAAATAGTGGTTTTGAACAAGTGTCTTGTGGAGTTTTGCAGTGAAAAGGAGTGTTCAGGATTAGAGTGGCCTTTGGCATCTTAACTACTCACTGGGAGCTAAAGACAATGGGAGAATGCCTCCAAAATTCTGGGGAAAAATGATTTCCAACCTTGAATTCTATGTGAAAGCAAACCATCAGTTATGTGTGAGGGTAGAATGAAGATAGCCGCAGATATGCCAGGACGGAGACTGTGCCTCTGAGGCACCCTGTCTCAGCCACCGAGGATATTCTTCACCAAAATGAGGTCATAGACCCGAAAAGAAGACATGAGATCCAGGATACACTGGAAACATCATAGAAATAGACAAAGTCCTGGGACACTTATGCAGCAGTTTTTGAGAGTAACCACAGCTGACTGGAACAGGAAGATAGAGTTCAGGAGACAGAAAAATACTACTTGGGTAGAGGGTGGGAGAGAAGACTAGAATGGGTCCACAATCTTGTATGAAAGACCAAATGAACTACACAGAGAACTATGTGGAAAACAAAACTGAGGCATTTTTGCAGATAAATTTGAATATTTGGGAAGGATTAGAGATAGAGACATTGAAGTAAATGAAAAACAAGACAATTTTGTAGTTAAGAAAAACACAAAATTGCCCAAGAAATGAAGTGTAATATAATCATAATGCATCTAATGTTGCTTAGCAGTGAACACTGATGATCAACTTAAAATGTTGTGAAATAACTATGCTGGGAAAATTTGGAAAGGAAAATGGGGTAGTGGAGCAAAGAGCTCAATCCTCATTTACCAAGAAGAGAGTTAGTAGTTGTTGCCTAACACTGGTAAAGCAGACACAGTTTAATGTTATTATTTAGAAATAGGGAGGTTAGTATTATAATGTAGCCCGAAGAATTGGAAGTTATTGCCCTGTGGTGTAAGACTAGGGAGTGGGACCACCAGGGCTATGTTTTTTTGTTTTTGTTTTTTTTGTGGGTACGCGGGCCTCTCACTGTTGTGGCCTCTCCTATTGCAGAGCACAGGCTCCGGACGCACAGGCTCAGCGGCCATGGCTCACGGGCCCAGCCCCTCTGCGGCATGTGGGATCTTCCCAGACCGCGGCACGAACCCATGTCCCCTGCATTGGCAGGCGGACTCTCAACTACTGCGCCACCAGGGAGGCCCCAGGGCTATGTTTTGTTTTAAGCCTTTACCATTTGCATGTGTATCTTCTTTTTAATAAAAATAATAATTCTTACTTCTCTCCTTAAATGTCTTTAAAAAAATGTAAAGAAGTATCGAGAAGAGATATTATTTATGCACTATTTGGTTGATACTTCTCTTTTAATACTTATTACATTTTTACCTCATTTAATTCTTTCTTGTGGATTTGTTTTATTTTCTGCATGAGACCAGGAGTTCTCAAAGTTTTGTTTTCCTGAATTGTTACTCACAACAGTGGAAAATAACTCTTTTGTGCTAGTAGGTTGTTTAAAAATGGAGACTCTTAGTTGTTTTATTTCTGTGGCATTTATTTAGTAGGCACTCAAAATGTATTTTTTGTTGAATTTAATTGATTGATGAATTGTTTTAAGTTGGTTTTAGGATCTAGAGTAAAAAATTCCCTTATAATTAGATGCCCTAATTTTCACTAAACAAGGAGATGGATGATGTGTTTTAGATTCTTTGGCCCTTTCTTTATTAATCTTGTCTAAGACAAAGGCCATCTGAACAAATTATTTCATTTCACAGGTGAATTGATTTAGTGGTCAGAGGTGTATTTGGTAGCTAAACTTCTTGGGGCCTATGAAAGTGCAGAGTGAGTCGTGGGATGATTGTTTTATAGTATAAGTAGTTGATTGATAATACCTGCCCTTGACTTCTCCAGGAAAAGGTAGTATTTTTCATGCTTTGTATTGTCAGACTCTAGCACTTTTTTTTTTTTTACATCTTTATTGGAGTATAATTGCTTTACAATGGTGTGTTAGTTTCTGCTTTATAACAAAGTGAATCAGTTATACATATACATATGTTCCCATATCTCTTCCCTCTTGCGTCTCCCTCCCTCCCACCCTCCCTATCCCACCCCTCTAGGTGGTCACAAAGCACTGAGGTGATCTCCCTGTGCTATGCGGCTGCTTCCCACTAGCTATCTATTTTACGTTTGGTAGTGTATGTATGTCCATGCCACTCTCTCGCTTTGTCACAGCTTCCCCTTCCCCTTCCCCATATCCTCAAGTTCATTCTCTAGTAGGTCTGTGTCTTTATTCCTGTCTTACCCCTAGGTTCGTCATGACATTTTTTTTCTTAAATTCCATATATATGTGTTAGCATACGGTATTTGTCTTTCTCTTTCTGACTTACTTCACTCTGTATGACAGACTCTAGGTCCATCCACCTCATTACAAATAGCTCAATTTTGTTTCTTTTTATGGCTGGGTAATATTCCTCTAGCGCTTTAATGACAAATTTGTTTGAGTGCCTGAACAGATCTAATGCTCCTTCCGGAAGGTAGTTTGGTACCACTGGCAAGTGTGTTCATAGCTGTCCATGAGGACCAGGATGTGTTCGTCTAAATAACATTCATATTGTCCAGGCAATCTATGGGTGGATCATACCATTTGGTGAAGAGTTGCACCCTTGGAAATTGTATATTTATTCATTTGCTATATAAACATTTGAGTCCTTTTTATATGATTGGCACTGTGCTGGGTTCTGGGGTTATGGAGTAAGAAGCCAAACATGCTCACATCTATTAAAGAAAGACAAATAAACCATGTATAAGAAGCATGATAATAGAAGCATCACAAAGGATGCTTGAAGAACATTTCTATCCCAATGCAATAAATCCCTTAGAGTAGAATTTCAGGTTTCAGGTGACTCATAACTAGGTGGGAAAGATATGTCTGGTCAGGAGGAGGGCTACAAATCACAGTCCATTTTTGTTACCTAAAGCAAATTGATACTTTAATCAACAAGCCCCAAAGTACCTGAACTTCAGAAAAAGGCCATGGATATCCATCTTGAGAACTCTCTTCTGTGGCTTCATGCTAAACTTCTGTTCCTCCAGAAGAGACTCTCTCAGTTCTAGTACTGGGTCAAGTCCAAGCTTTAGAAACCTCCATGTCTGTTCTGTAATACTTTACCTCTGTGTAGAAATGTCTTCACAGAATCAAAATTTTAACATTGGGTTTTTGACTTTTATCCAAGATGGGCTTGAAAAAAACATAGAAGCTTCTGGGTCTTTGTAAAACTACATTTGAGGTCTAACCATTAACATTTTCTTTTTTTTCCCCTAAAAATTGTAAGTGACAAATTTATTCAGATTTCAGATTCCCATTTAGCAGGACAGTACCCAGTCCCTTGTGAATGAGTAAGTGAATGAATGACTAAATATTGAGTATTCTGTGTGCCAGAGTCTGTGCTAGGTGCTTGACACATTATCTTATTGATTCCTCTGATAACACACTTGTATGTTACAAAAGCTATTAATAAAATAAATCTCAAAATAATTATGCTTCTTTTTTTTTACCTTTCTGCAAAAAATATGACTGCTTCCTTGTGCTGAGTTCACAGGCGCAACTATACACACTCTTCCAACACTTCCGTTCCCCTCCTCCCTCCATATGCATCTGTATGTACACACACACACACACACACACACACACACACACACACACACACACAGAGCTTTTCTTACTTGGCATTATTTCCTTTTTGGAAATATATGGAGTATAAGTAATAAAGGACTAGAGAGATTCCGGTTGTACATTGCTGCCATGTACCTTTTATTCTGCTCTGTTTATTGTTATAAGGGATTGGTTTAGGAACAACTTTTTAAACTTTTAAGGGACATATTTTCAATATGTATCATTGAAACATGCAAATATCTCTGAAACCAATACCAATTTGCACTGCTTTTAAATATGAAGGAAATGCTGTTATTGGCCATGAGTGGTGTATGTGTTATTTGCTCTTATTTCAACAGTAACAATGGTATCATACATGCCATTAGGTTGTATTTTTCAACCATTATTTAATTGTTTCACTCTGCCCATCTCAGAAATAGGAACAATTAGGGTGATTATGAAATATGTAGATTCATTAAGTATAGCAGTATCCAGTAGGATTCCAAATTAAACTCAATCAGTTACATCTTTTCCCCCCCTTCATGTTCAGGTCCACTGAGCAGAGAAGCTGGGTTTTTCATGTGCTTTGAAGCTTTATAGTATTCTTTTTCCTTCTTGTCTGAACTCCTCTCCCTCAAATAGATTTCTTTCAGTTTTGTTTATCCAAATTTAGTTGCCTTAGTTCTAGAATTCTTAAAGTGCCTTAAGTGGAGCAGATGGTTTCCTAAATACAAGACAAGTAAATTTCACTGTACCTGCAAAACAATAAATCTGCCATAGTCTGGAATGGTGGCACATTTCAGATTGAAGATAGTTTGGATCCTGAGGTGCTTTTATGAAGCAACTTGGTTTTCTCACTAGGTAGACCCTTTCATCTTCTGAAAATAAACAATGGTCCCAACATACCTTAGTAAACCTCCAGTGAATTCACAAGGGATGTTTTACAATGCAAAGCTGAAAAAATAAAAACACAGTAGATTTTAGAGCATCTTTCCCTGCAGTCTGCAAGGCAGTTTTAGAGAACCACAAATCCATATTAGTAGTCTTTTCAGAATTTGGGGGATTTGGGATTTGGAAGCAGCCTCAATACTTTGGTCTTTATCTTCAATCACATTATGTGACAAGTTTCAAAAGGCAAGCAATGTTATTTGTCTTGAAAAAAACTGCCCTGCATATTGGGAGTGCAGGTAGGTAGGAGGGGATTTCAGACAAAAGGGTAGGCTTTTTCTGCTGGGGATTGATTTTGAAGTTCACAAATGCAAGCTTATGCCACAAAAGCTCCTTATGGTTTTAAAATATTAACAATTTTCAGGGCTAAATAAGCCAATAAGGAAGACCTTCAAAACAGTTTATCTTTGTCTAGTCTATCCCCTAGGAAAATCAAGATAACTGCTGTTCCTTTATTTTATTGGATTCAAGCAACCATGTGAAAAGCTATGTATTCACCAAGTAAATATTGACCAGGTAATTACAGAGTAAATATTATGTTACGACACAATAAGCAGCAGATAGTTATTTCTTGCTTGTGAACTGCTATCTTCTGGTCCTGTCCTAACATTGAAAATTAAATGATGATTATGTTTCTAGTATCTTTCAATACGCTTTCCAAATAGTCTACCTGATAGTGGAGTAGTATAGGTGGTAATGTTTTCTACGTTAATGTTATTTTATGTGTCAACCTAATTTGGTTCTCTCTGCAATTTTTAATAATGATAACCAAAATAATACTCTTTATAATGTTTTATAATTTTGAAAGGACTTTCACATATACCCTCTATCAGTAGGCAATAAATAGATTATTCTTCCATATATACTAAAGTATCCTAGAATCCAGAAATATTACCAGAGTTGTTTAAGTTCATGCTGTTGAACCTGCCAGATGGGGGCTGATGCATAATTTTCTGATTCCTTGGCCACTGTGGTTTCCATTTATTCATGTTCCAACAAATATGTATGGATCAACCATTGTATGTCAGGCCTTGTACTAGGCGGCTGAGGATCTGCTACAGCTACAAATGCAGTGTAGTTTATGAAGCCGAAGGAGAATTGGCAGGTTAGTGCCAACCTTACTGCAGGAATGTGGAGTTCAGGGCAAAGCACCTGGAATAGAATGGACTACAGTGTGGGAGGGTTAGTTCACAATATGGTTTATGTCCATTTGTCATTCTGATTGGCCCTGTGTCAATAGGATTATCAACTATAAAAGAGTAACCTCATCCAAAAAGAGTAAGAAGCCTGGAAGTCTGGAGTGCAGACTTCAGCAGTGCAATCAAGGAAGCAGAGTCCTTCTCATCTCCAGTTCTACCATCTTTTCCAGTGCTAGAAAATGCTTTGGGGCCACAGACCTATCTAATGCTAAGACCTGCCCCTTCCAGCCATTGCTAATAAAAATTACAGGTCAGGGTGCAGCAGATTGGGCTTTTTCAAACATGCAGGACTCAGCATTGTGAAGCTAGACTGCAGGCTTCAGGCAGAAAGCCCCTCCTTTAGCAAAGTGGTATTTCCCTCTGTCTCTGTTTGCAGACTGCTAGCTCTACACTGGTTCATCCCTCTCTTTTAGGACATGGTCAGCAGATGCCAACTTTATGGAGAATTTCCCTGCATATCTTCTAACACTATTTTAGGTACTGCCTGCTCTGCATTCTGCATCCAGCAGGTGACTAGTGTGACCAAATGTCTTACCAGTGCATTTTAAAGGCTAGCAGCTTCCCCATCCTCAGTGAGCTGATTTCATTATTCTTTTTTTTTTTTTACATCTTTATTGGAGTATAATTGCTTTACAATGGTGTGTTAGTTTCTGCTTTATAACAAAGTGAATCAGTTATACATATACATATGTTCCCATATCTCTTCCCTCTTGCCTCTCCCTCCCTCCCACCCTCCCTATCCCACCCCTCTAGGTGGTCGCAAAGCACTGAGCTGATCTCCCTGTGCTATGCGGCTGCTTCCCACTAGCTATCTACCTTACGTTTGGTAGTGTATATATGTCCATGCCACTCTCTCGCTTTGTCACAGCTTCCCCTTCCCCTTCCCCATATCCTCAAGTCCATTCTCTAGTAGGTCTGTGTCTTTATTCCTGTCTTACCCCTAGGTTCTTCATGACATTTTTTTTCTTAAATTCCATATATATGTGTTAACATACGGTATTTGTCTTTCTCTTTCTGACTTACTTCACTCTGTATGACAGACTCTAGGTCCATCCACCTCACTACAAATAACTCAATTTCGTTCCTTTTTATGGCTGAGTAATATTCCATTGTATATATGTGCCACATCTTCTTTATCCATTCATCCAATGATGGACACTTTGATTTCATAATTCTCACTTTCATTTACCAGATTCTGTGTTATTTGGACCTGAGATGGCTGTGAATGACCCACATGTGACCAATGCCCTACAAAGAATCAGCTTCATATTCAAATAAAAAGAATAAAGCAAAAGAGACAGCACTGCTTCTATTTTATCAGTCAGAACAGAGTTGCTATAAGAGTTTCTAAGAAAGTGAGGTTTAGAAGACAACAGGGGGTGAGAATGGGCACTGAAAACCTAGTACCTGCCTCAGACATCCAGCATCTGAACCTTTCTTATGTTTCCAGTGTTCCTTGGGGTTCCTCATGGAACCAGAGCTCTATCAATCAGATCCACCCACCCACCCAAGACATTAAACTGAACATTAGTGATATGAAGAGATGAGGACAGTGCAGAAGCCATTCTGGTAAGGGTGGTGGTGATGTGTGCCCATTTCCCAGGGACATCAGACAGAAGTAACAGTTCTTGCAAACAGCCTCCAGGCCCAGCATTCTTGGTGTCTGTCATGTGAGCTGTTGTTACTGTTACCCGAGATGGTGGCAATCACATCCTACTAGGATAGGTGCTATAGCACAGTTTGGGGCATTGTTCTGGCTCCCTGGTTTCATTCTCTGGCCATTCTGGGCATTCCGTGAAGTCCCCTACATCATTGAATGAACTCTGATTCTACTTGAATGAATCAGAGTTATTTCAGCCATGAACAATGCAGCACCCTGACTGAGAAAAGGGTAGAGTATAGCCTTGGTGGCTGCTAGAATGTAAGAGGACCAAGGAAGACAGGGAAGAGTAAAACATGACTGTTATTCCAAGGCCAGGCAACTACAAAAATGATAGTATAATTAAATTAAGTTCTAATAGTAACATGGAGCAGAAGTTGTGAAGTTGAGGGTTATTGTTGTGGGACACCCCAGTGGAAAATATCTAGCAGATTGGTGGTGAGAAGTGTCAAGAGCTTGTAAGAGGAGTTAGAGTTAAGTATATAAGGAACCTGAGCTAGACCAGACTCAAAAAGTTAGCACTGGTTTACAAGGTTGATGAGAATAATAAAGTACACTTAGTTTAAATGATCTTTGCTCTGGGTTTTTATTGAAATAGCAAATAAGCAGAGGATATATGAGATCAGGTTACAGGTAAAGGAGTAGACCCAGGTCCCAGATGATTTCTCATTTCCTTTTGGAGGTGAGTCCTTAATTCAGTGGCCAATGGAGTCATCATGGAAAGAGAAATCTTCCAGGCCAGAGAAGGACAGAGCAGTGTACTTAGATTTTATGCTGTTTGGCTGGTGGAGGTCTCACGTCAGTGTGCTACGGGCTACCCAACACCATATAAAGGAATCCTGGCTGTGCTACAGTGACGTACTTTTGTGTTCTGCCTCCTGCTACATCTTTGGGCCTATAGCAGGCCTGACCCTGGTCTATCAGAGGAGTCTAAGCATTCTGTTTAGCTGAAGTAAACAGATATCCTGACACTAGAAGATAAGGCTGTGGTAATGGTAATCAGCTTAGAACCTTGTTGTGGCATTAAACATCTGTTAATTATGAAGAGCACAAGAGCCAGAGTAAAGAGCATCTTTATTAAGCTGGCAGGGTCTGTGAGTATTGGACAGCAGAAAAGAGATAGTTGCAGTGACCTCAGGGCTTAACTGTTAGGGATCATAGTTTTTCACTTGATTCACTAGTGGCATATCTAACGGTATTGCTAGAATTTGCTAAAGAAATAAATTGTGCAGCTAAATATAATGTCAGGTATAAAATATGAAAGAAGACAGCTAAGAGCATATTCTGAGTTGCCCCATTGGGAGATGGGGTCAGTGTACACATGGCAACAGTTCTGGTTGAAATGTCTAGAGTCAGTAAAGCGTCCTCCCTGCATATCTAATGATATTTGTGAGATGTTTCTTGATTTAATCCCTGGAAAACTGCTTGCATCTTTCAGATCAGCAGAGTGAATTTGAATTAGGTTTCGCATTTTGACAATGGTTATGGAAGAGCTTGGCTAACTATTTATAGTCTGGGTTCAGAGCTAGGCTGCATTTCCCAGAGTCCTTTGCAGTTAGGTGTGGCCATGTATGTAAGTGATGTGGGCCATTTCCAGTCCTGACCCAGGGAAACTCTCATGCATGCACCTCTGTGCTCATGGAAGGAGCCTGGCCCCTAAATCACTGCTGGGAGAAATGCTGCTTACTGACCAAGAACGTCTGTATTGGACCGTAGGTGAGAAATAAACTTCTCTTATGTTGAGCTGATAAGACGTTTGGGTTTCTGTGTTACCCCAACTAATGCAGACTGTTATAAAAATGTCAACAGTTTAAGGCTTTCTTTGTATTTACCTTAACTCTGTGAAGTTCAACCACTCTTTAGTAAATCATAGAGCTCTAGTGACACATCTAATTAATCACCTCAAGTTCTTCTTGTCAGAACTGTTTACATTCTTCTGTGACTGTTGAACTCCATTTCTCTGCAAAGTCTTTTATTTTATTTTACATCTTCAGGTCCTTTGGTTACTTGGGTTTAGTTCTGGAGTGGAAGAGATAAATGTGGGCTAGACTTTTAATTGGGCAAGTTAACCACCTATATAGTGCTTTTTTTTTTGCGGTACGCGGGCCTCTCACTGCTGTGGCCTCTCCCGTTGCGGAGCACAGCCTCGGGACACGCAGGCTCAGCGGCCATGGCTCACGGGCCCAGCCGCTCGGCGGCATGTGGGATCTTCCCGGACCGGGGCACGAAACCATGTCCTCTGCATTGGCAGGCGGACTCTCAACCACCGCGCCACCAGGGAAGCCCCTATATAGTGCTTTTTAACTATGAGTTTATTCAGGGGATGTACTCAGAGTGAAAGGATAAACATCCAGAGGCTGGGCTGAGGCAGAGGCTGTCAACACTATCTTTCCACACAGCTGTTATCAAACTGCATAGATCTGCCCTAAACTGATAACATATCTGTATCGCAGATACTTCCTGAATATATGACTGAACTCTGTGCTTCTTAAACTCAGTTTTAGAGAGCTAAAGATAGCAGTCTATAGATTCCACTAGACCGAAGACTGGCAAACTTTTTCTGAAAACAGCCAGAGAGTAAATATTTTAGATTTTGTGGGCCAAACAGTCTCTGTTGCAACTACTCAACTCTGCTCACCTCTTGAAAGCAGCCACAGATGATATGTAAACAAATGGGTATGGCTGTGCTCCAAGAATTTCTTTCTAAAAATAGGTGGTGGGCCTTTGTTTGTGAACCCCTGCACTAGATGTCCAAATTTTATATCTGGATTAAGTCAAACCATCAAGGGGCATTTCTTTGGTCCCTCTGGAATCAGGTTTACTGAATTGTGCTTTTGTCTTATACACTCAGCTTGCCCTGAGGGGCATGGTAAGAAGCAATTGTCTGGACTGGATATCATGTTTCTCAAGAAACATAGGGAGCTTAACTGTCACAGGGTGCAGTGCCTCCTTTAGGGTGATCTGCTATTCTCCTAAAAGCAGTGACCCCCCTGAGTACCTGGAAGTTCCTATCTATGGACACAGTAAATCTTAGATATGATTATCTCTTTGCTTTGGTGGCAGAGAAAGTCAAGAAGCTTCAGCCTTCCATTAGTCATACATGCCATCTGTGTACTGATGCCATCCTTGCCTTTATCTTGAGCATCTACCATTTGCAACATGATATGTGCTGGTTTACAGTGGAGGACAGGGTAGGTGTGGCCCCGCCTTTATAGAGCACATGTTCTTTTCAGCTTTATTTTCCATTCTTTCTGGTTTAAACAAAATACTTAATTCTTTTAAAAAGCATATTGGATTCTATATGTCTCTGTGAGGTACATGAAATCCTCATTTGGAGTGAGGGCAGGTATATATAGAGAAACAGACAAATGATCTGTTTTATATGCCATCGAGTGGAATAGACCTTGGTCTACTACTTCCTACTTGTGAAAGTTGTTTCCCTAGTTCCCTAATGTTATAGATTCATTATGTCTTTACGTCAGCTCGTCTATAAACTGTGGGTCTGAGTCTCAAAATTTTATTATCCACATAAGGAATAGTAAGGTTATGGCATAACTCTTCTATTATTTACTAGTTAACTGTTCTATTCCACCTGAAGAAACTATTAAAAATCACATACGGTATTGGAAGCGCTTGGTCAATATGCCCAGTCTTTGGTTCTGAGCTCAGTAATTGTATGTGTGCTGATTTCTTCCTACGAGTTCCAGGACTTTAATGCTCATCTGGAACTTTTACCACAATAAATAAACAAACAGAGGAGGCTATTGACAAGGAAGTTCCAGACTTTGTCAACCTGGATTAAGGGTTCTGAATTTGGGCTATAAATGGGTTTTAGAGAATCCATGAACCATCTATATCATATGCAGAACTTCATATTATAATGGGATATAAATTATTTTCTGGAGAGAGAGTCCATTGTTTCCATGGGCAGTCTCAAGGACAGCAGGTTAAGATGGTCTAAATGGTTTACATCAGTGCTTTTTAAATGATCTATGCTGAAGTGCCAGTTTCTTCATTTTTAAAAAATTTATAACTTAGGTAGATCACTAAAAAATGTAATAAAATGGATTTGTAGAAAAATAAAATGCTGGGTGCTGCAGCAGTGTCAGATTACTATGTAAGTTTCTAAATGCTTACTCCTAGTTTCTGTAACTGGATATTAATTGGATATATAAATTGATAGAAGAAAGAGTTAAGGGTTACTCTGAGAGTTCTAGTTTGGCAGCCGAATGATGATGACAAGCTATAGTATGCAAAGAAGCAAGTTTGGGTAGCAAAATAATGAATTTAGTTGGGACATACTAAGTTCGAAGTATCTACATGACACTCATGTGGCTATTACCATGGATTCAGCAGTTTTTGTATATATGTTAGAAACTCAGGCTATAGATAGAGACACTGACCCAGAAGTCATTAGGAATGGTTGAAGCCATGGGAGCAGATGGATTCTCCATTAGGAAATAGTATAAAGTGAGGAGAAAAGAGGGTTAAAGGTGATATTCAAGGAATACTGATATTTAAGGAAGTCACATGGAGAAGAGACATTCAGAGAAGCAGGAAGACAAAGTTTGGAATATTATAGAAGTTAAAGAATAGAGTTTCCAGAAAAGAAATGTAAGATTCTATCTAGAGGTCCAGTGAGACATTCAAAAAGAGGTCACTTGATTTGGATATTGATACATGGATAGCAGTTTCTGAGAGGTGTTGGGGGCAAGGAAGAAGCCAATTTCAGAAATTTGAGGAGTAAATGGGAGGTGAGCACATGGGGTTGGGATAAAGAAAACCACTTTTTAAGAAAGTTGAGTAAAAAATGTTTTTCTACAATGTAGGTAAAAATATGATATTTTTCATGAGGAGAGGCAAAGTTAGACAAAGAAGAAGCAACTAGATGAGAAGACAAGAGAAAGAGCAGCATCAGATAGCTTACATGGCAAGAGGGGAGGATGAGAACCACAGGGCCCAGGTCAGCCTTGGAAAGATGACATTGGTACCAGTTCTCTTTGCTGCTTTACGCATGGCCACATTCTTACCTGTTGATTTGCTGGCTGTTCTCTATATGGCTGTTAACTGGTTAGCTTGTGTCCTATCATCTTCATATTTTTGCTGAAACCTAAAAATGAAATGAAGTATGTGAAGGCATTGTGGAAAGAGTTGCCTGATTGGACATTTGAATCTTCTTAGCCCTGAGTCCTGCGTTAGTCTCATCTGTTTTGCTCGTGACATGAATTTCTAACTCACTCTGAGCACTTGCTAAAATTGTTATTTTCAAAACTAAATTGGCCCAGTATTATCATAGTTTAATATAGAAGCAGGTATAGTTTGGTTATGGTGAGATTTGGCAAGTTGGTCTTGGTGATAATACATGCTCTTTTGGTTTCAGACGACATCGTATAATTACCTTCTACGTGACTGATTTTTTGAGTACTTTTAATCCTTCATAATTATTTTCACTGTCTAGAATTCCTGCAGAAAGAATGCTTCCTATTTACTTTCTTTTTTTTTTTTTTTTATTAGTTTCTGCTTTATAACAAAGTGAATCAGTCATACATATACATCTGTTCCCACATCCCCTCCCTCATGCATCTCCCTCCCTCCCACCCTCCCCATCCCACCCCTCCAGGCGGTCACAAAGCACCGAGCTGATCTCCCTGTGCTCTGCGGCTGCTTCCCACTATCTATCTACCTTACGTTTGGTAGTGTATATATGTCCATGCCTCTCTTTCCCTTTGTCACAGCTTACCCTTCCCCTTCCCCATATCCTCAAGTCCATTCTCAAGTAGGTCTGTGTCTTTTTTTTTTTTTTTTTTTTTTTTTTTTTTTGCGGTTAGGCGGGCCTCTCACTGTTGTGGCCTCTCCCCTTGCGGAGCACAGGCTCCGGAGCACAGGCTCAGTGGCCATGGCTCACGGGCCCAGCCGCTCCGCGGCATGTGGGATCTTCCCAGACCGGGGCACGAACCCGTGTCCCCTGCATCGGCAGGCGGACTCTCAACCACTGCGCCACCAGGGAAGCCCTAGGTCTGTGTCTTTATTCCCGTTTTACCCCTAGGTTCTTCATGACATTTTTTTTTTTTTTAAATTCCATATATATGTGTTAGCATACGGTATTTGTCTTTCTCTTTCTGACTTACTTCACTCTGTATGACAGACTCTAGGTCTATCCACCTCATTACAAATAGCTCAGTTTCGTTTCTTTTTATGGCTGAGTAATATTCCATTGTATATATGTGCCACATCTTCTTTATCCATTCATCCGATGATGGACACTTAGGTTGTTTCCAGCTCCGGGCTATTGTGAATAGAGCTGCAATGAACATTTTGGTACATGTCTCTTTTTGAATTATGGTTTTCTCAGGGTATATGCCTAGTAGTGGGATTGCTGGGTCATATGGTAGTTCTATTTTTAGTTTTTTAAGGAACCTCCATACTGTTCTCCATAGTGGCTGTACCAATTCACATTCCCACCAGCAGTGCAAGAGTGTTCCCTTTTCTCCACACCCTCTCCAGCATTTATTGTTTCTAGATTTCTTGATGATGGCCATTCTGACTGGTGTGAGATGATATCTCATTGTAGTTTTGATTTGCATTTCTCTAATGATTAATGATGTTGAGCATTCTTTCATGTGTTTGTTGGCAGTCTGTATATCTTCTTTGGAGAAATGCCTATTTAAGTCTTCTGCCCATTTTTGGATTGGGTTGTTTGTTTTTTTGCTATTGAGCTGCATGAGCTGTTTATAAATTTTGGAGATTAATCCTTTGTCAGTTGCTTCATTTGCAAATATTTTCTCCCATTCTGAGGGTTGTCTTTTGGTCTTGTTTATGGTTTCCTTTGCTGTGCAAAAGCTTTGAAGTTTCATTAGGTCCCATTTGTTTATCTTTGTTTTTATTTCCATTTCTCTAGGAGGTGGGTCCAAAAGGATCTTGCTGTGATTTATGTCATAGAGTGTTCTACCTATGTTTTCCTCTAAGAGTTTGATAGTTTCTGGCCTTACATTTAGGTCTTTAATCCATTTTGAGCTTATTTTTGTGTATGGTGTTAGGGAATGATCTAATCTCATACTTTTACATGTCCCTGTCCAGTTTTCCCAGCACCACTTATTGAAGAGGCTGTCCTTTCTCCACTGTACATTCCTGCCTCCTTTATCAAAGATAAGTTGGCCATATGTGCGTGGGTTTATCTCTGGGCTTTCTATCCTGATCCACTGATCTATCTTTCTGTTTTTATGCCAGTACCACACTGTCTTAATTACTGTAGCTTTGTAGTATAGTCTGAAGTCAGGCAGCCTGATTCCTCCAGCTCCGTTTTTCGTTCTCAAGATTGCTTTGGCTATTCGGGGTCTTTTGTTTTTCCAAACAAATTTTGAAATTTTTTGTTCTACTTCTGTGAAAAATGCCAGTGGTAGTTTGATAGGGATTGCATTGAATCTGTAGATTGCTTTGGGTAGTAGAGTCATTTTCACAATATTGATTCTTCCAATCCAGGAGCATGGTATATCTCTCCATCTATTTAAATCATCTTTAATTTCTTTCATCAGTGTCTTATAATTTTCTGCATACAGGTCTTTTGTCTCCTTAGGTAGGTTTATTCCTAGATATTTTATTCTTTTTGTTGCAATGGTAAATGGGAGTGTTTTCTTGATTTCATTTTCAGATTTTTCATCATTAGTGTACAGGAATGCCAGAGATTTCTGTGCATTAATTTTGTATCCTGCTACTTTACCAAATTCATTGATTAGCTCTAGTAGTTTTTCGGTAGCATCTTTAGGATTCTCTATGTATAGTATCATGTCATCTGCAAACAGTGACAGC
The DNA here is from genome assembly GCF_949752795.1 of Hyperoodon ampullatus. Lineage (NCBI taxonomy): Eukaryota > Metazoa > Chordata > Mammalia > Artiodactyla > Ziphiidae > Hyperoodon > Hyperoodon ampullatus. Next base: position 35,628,086 of record NC_136925.1, on the reverse strand, counting down.
TTTACTTCTTCTTTTCCAATTTGGATTCCTTTTATTTCCTTTTCTTCTCTGATTGCTGTGGCTAAAACTTCCAAAACTATGTTGAATAAGAGTGGTGAGAGTGGGCAGCCTTGTCTTGTTCCTGATCTTAGTGGAAATGGTTTCAGTTTTTCACCATTGAGGACAATGTTGGCTGTGGGTTTGTCATATATGGCCTTTATTATGTTGAGGAAAGTTCCCTCTATGCCTACTTTCTGCAGGGTTTTTATCATAAATGGGTGTTGAATTTTGTCGAAAGCTTTCTCTGCATCTATTAAGATGATCATATGGTTTTTCTCCTTCAACTTGTTAATATGGTGTATCACATTGATTGATTTGCGTATATTGAAGAATCCTTGCATTCCTGGAATAAACCCCACTTGATCATGGTGTATGATCCTTTTAATGTGCTGTTGCATTCTGTTTGCTAGTATTTTGTTGAGGATTTTTGCATCTATGTTCATCAGTGATATTGGCCTGTAGTTTTCTTTCTTTGTGACATCCTTGCCTGGTTTTGGTATCAAGGTGATGGTGGCCTCGTAGAATGAGTTTGGGAGTGTTCCTTCCTCTGATATTGTTTGGAAGAGTTTGAGAAGGATGGGTGTTAGCTCTTCTCTAAATGTTTGATAGAATTCGCCTGTGAAGCCATCTGGTCCTGGGCTTTTGTTTGATGGAAGATTTTTAATCACAGTTTCAATTTCAGTGCTTGTGATTGGTCTATTCATATTTTCTATTTCTTCCTGATTCAGTCTTGGCAGGTTGTGCATTTCTAAGAATTTGTCCATTTCTTCCAGGTTGTCCATTTTATTGGCATAGAGTTGCTTATAGTAATCTCTCATGATCTTTTGTATTTCTGCAGTGTCAGTTGTTACTTCTCCTTTTTCATTTCTAATTCTACTGATTTGAGTCTTCTCCCTTCTTTTCCTGATGAGTCTGGCTAATGGTTTGTCAATTTTGTTTATCTTCTCAAAGAACCAGCTTTTAGTTTGGTTGATCTTTGCTATCGTTTCCTTCATTTCTTTTTCATTTATTTCTGATCTGATCTTTATGATTTCTTTCCTTCTGCTAACTTTGGGGGTTTTTTGTTCTTCTTTCTCTAATTGCTTTAGGTGCAGGGTCAGGTTGTTTACTCGAAATGTTTCCTGTTTCTTAAGGTGGGATTGTATTGCTATAAACTTCCCCCTTAGAACTGCTTTTGCTGCGTCCCATAGGTTTTGGGTCGTCGTGTCTCCATTGTCATTTGTTTCTAAGTATTTCTTAATTTCCTCTTTGATTTCTTCAGTGATCACTTCATTATTGAGTAGTGTATTGTTTAGCCTCCATGTGTTTGTATTTTTTACAGATCTTTTCCTGTAATTGATGTCTAGTCTCATAGCATTGTGGTCGGAAAAGATACTTGATACAATTTCAATTTTCTTAAATTTACCAAGGCTTGATCTGTGACCCAAGATATGATCTATCCTGGAGAATGTTCCATGAGCACTTGAGAAAAATGTGTATTCTGTTGTTTTTGGGTGGAATGTCCTATAAATATCAATTAAGTCCATCTTGTTTAATGTATCATTTAAAGCTTGTGTTTCCTTATTTATTTTCATTTTGGATGATCTGTCCATTGGTGAAAGTGGGGTGTTAAAGTCCCCTACTATGATTGTGTTACTGTCGATTTCCCCCTTTATGGCTGTTAGTATTTGCCTTATGTATTGAGGTGCTCCTATGTTGGGTGCATAAATATTTACAATTGTTATATCTTCTTCTTGGATCGATCCCTTTATCGTTATGTAGTGTCCTTCTTTGTCTCTTCTAATAGTCTTTATTTTAAAGTCTATTTTGTCTGATATAAGAATTGCTACTCCAGCTTTCTTTTGATCTCCATTTGCATGGAATATCTTTTTCCATCCCCTTACTTTCAATCTGTATGTGTCTCTAGGTCTGAAGTGGGTCTCTTGTAGACAGCATATATATGGGTCTTGTTTTTGTATCCATTCAGCCACTCTGTGTCTTTTGGTGGGAGCATTTAGTCCATTTACATTTAAGGTAATTATTGATATGTATGTTCCTATTCCCATTTCCTTAATGGCTTTGGGTTCGTTATTGTAGGTATAGTCCTTCTGTTGTGTTTCTTGCCTAGAGAAGTTCCTTTAGCATTTGTTGTAAAGCTGGTTTGGTGGTGCTGAACTCTCTCAGCTTTTGCTTGTCTGTAAACGTTTTAATTTCTCCATCAAATCTGAATGAGATCCTTGCTGGGTAGAGTAATCTTGGTTGCAGGTTTCTCTCCTTCATCACTTTCATTATGTCCTGCCACTCCCTTCTGGCTTGTAGAGTTTCTGCTGAGAGATCAGCTGTTAACCTGATGGGGATTCCCTTGTGTGTTATTTGTTGTTTTTCCCTTGCTGCTTTTAATATGATTTCTTTGTGTTTAATTTTTGACAGTTTGATTAATATGTGTCTTGGCGTATTTCTTCTTGGATTTATTCTGTATGGGACTCTCTGTGCCTCCTGGACTTGATTAACTATTTCCTTTCCCATATTAGGGAAGTTTTCAACTATAATCTCTTCAAATATTTTCTCAGTCCCTTTCTTTTTCTCTTCTTCTTCTGGAACCCCTATAATTCGAATGTTGGTGCGTTTAATGTTGTCCCAGAGGTCTCTGAGACTGTCCTCTGTTCTTTTCATTCTTTTTTCTTTATTTTTCTCTGCATCAGTTATTTCCACTATTTTATCTTCCACCTCACTTATCCGTTCTTCTGCCTCAGTTATTCTGCTATTGATCCCATCTAGAGTATTTTTCATTTCATTTATTGTGTTTTTAATCGATGCTTGATTCATCTTTAGTTCTTCTAGGTCCTTGTTAACTGTTTCTTGCATATTATCTATTCTATTTCCAAGATTTTGGATCTGGGAAATAGAATCTTGGATCAGCTTTACTATCATTATTCTGAATTCTTTTTCAGGTAGACTGCCTATTACCTCTTCATTTGTTAGGTCTGGTAGGTTTTTATCTTGCTCCTTCACCTGCTGTGTGTTTTTCTGCTTTCTCATTTTGCTTATGTTACTGTGTTTGGGGTCTCCTTTTTGCAGGCTGCAGATTCGTAGTTCCCGTTGTTTTTGGTGTCTGTCCCCCGTGGCTAAGGTTATTTCAGTAGGTTGTGTAGGCTTCCTGGTGGGGGGGACTAATGCCTGTGTTCTGGTGGTTGAAGCTCGATCTTGTCTTTCTGGTGGACAGGTCCACGTCTGGTGGTGTGTTTTGGGGTGCCTGTGGCCTTATTATGTTTTTAGGTATCCTCTCTGCTAATGGGTGGGGTTGTGTTCCTGCTTTGCTAGTTGCTTGGCATAGGGTGACCAGCACTGTAGCTTGCTGGTCGTTGACTGAAGCTGGGTGCTGGTGTTGAGATGGAGATCCCTGGGAGATTTTCGCTGCTTGATATTATGTGGAGCTGGGAGGTCTCTTGTGGACCCGTGTCCTGAAGTTGGCTCTCCCACTTCAGAGACACAGCACTAACTCCTGGCTGCAGCACCAAGAGCCTTTCATCCACCCGGCTCAGAATAACAGTGAGAAAAAGTAGAAATAAATAATTAGTAGAAGAAAGAAAGAGAGATTGAAAGAAAGGAAGAAGGGAAGTAAGGAAGGAAGGAAGAAAGAAAGAAAGGAGGGAGGGAGGAAGGATGGAAAGAAAGGAAAGAAAGGAGGGAGGGAGGGAGGAATGAAAGCAAAAGGAAGAGTGAATGGAAGAAGAGAGGGAGGGAGGGAGGAAGGAAAGAAAGAAAGAAAGACAGGAGGGAGGGAGGAAGGAAAGAAAAAGAAAGTGGAAAGAAGAAGGGTGGGAGGGAGGGAGGGATGGAGGAAAGAAAAAGAAAGAAGGAAAGGAGGAGCGGAGGGAGGGAGGGAGGAAGGGAAGGGAGGAAAAAAAGAAAGAGCAGGTAAAGTACAATAGAATAAAGTATGAAATATAGTAGCATTATTAAAATTAAAAAGTAATTATTGAAAAAAAACACGGACCGAAAGAACCCTGGGACATATGGTGGAAGCAAAGCTATACAGAGAGAATCTTACACAGAAGATTACACATACACATTCACAAAAAGAGAGCAGGGGGAAAAATCAAAAATCTTGCTCTCCAAGTCCACCTCCTCGATTTGGGATAATTCGTTGTAAAAAGAGGAAAAGGGCGAAAAGTCTGAAATCTTGCTAAGACCACCTCCTTAATTTGAGATAATTCGTTGTAAAAAGAGGGAAAAAAAAGGGGGGGAAAGTCTTAAATCTTGTCCTCAAGGTCCACTTCCTCAATTTGGGATGATTGGCTGTCCATTCATGCACTCCACAGACGCAGGGCACATCAAATGGACCGTGGAGCTTTAATCCGCTGCCTCGGAGGCTGCACAGAGAGATTTCCCTGTCTCTGCTCTCACAGCTCCCGGGTCTCAGCCTTGGACCTGGCCCCGCCTCTGCGCGTAGGTCGCCGGAGGGCGTCCGTTCTTCGCTCAGACAGGACGGGTTTAAAGGAGCCGCTGATTCGGGGGCTCTGGCTCACTCAGGCAGAGGGGAGGGAGGGGAATGCCCTCTCCTCGCGCACCAGGCAACAAAAGGGAAAAAAGTCTCTTGCCTCTCCGGTAGCTCCAGACCCTTTCCCCGGACTCCCTCCGGGCTAGCACTAACCCCTTCAGGGTCTCTTCCTGCCGCCAGCCCCAGACCTCTCCCTGCGCTCCGACTGAAAGCCGATACCCGAGCCTCAGCTCCCAGCCCCGCCCGCCCTGGCGGCCGAGCAGACAAGTCTCTCGGGCTGGTGTGTGCCTGAGGGCACCGATCCTCTGTGCCAAAATCTCTCTGCTTTGCCCTCCACACCCCTGTTGCTGTGCTCTCCTCCGCTACTCCGAAGCTTTCCCCCTCCGCCACCTGCAGTCTCCGCCCTCGAAGGGGCTTGTAGTGTGTAGAAACCTTCCCTCCTTCACGGCTCCCTCCCACTGGTGCAGGTCCCGTCCATATCCTATTGTCTCTGTTTATTCTTTTTTTCTTTTGACCTACCCAGGTATGTGGGGAGTTTCTTGCCTTTTGGGGGGTCTGAGGTCTTCTGTCAGCGTTCAGTAGGTGTTCTGTTGGAGTTGTTCCACGTGTAGATGAATTTCTGATGTATCTGTGGGGAGGAAGGTGATCTCCGCGTCTTACTCTTCCGCCATCTTCCTCCGGCTCTGCTTCCTATTTAAAGTATCTTAACAGCAACCGGTACCCAGTTCAGTTCAATGTAGTCTCTATGAGATATATATTTTTTTAATCATGTAGGCATTTATTTTATTTTATTTTTTTAACATTCAAAAATTCTTTATTGTAATTTACCATGTTATTTTTTCATTGCCCAAATACCAGCTTTATTAAATCTTACTATTTTGCCTTACTTGTTTCAAATCTTTTTCTTTTTTTTTTAACATCTTATTGGAATATAATTGCTTTACAATGGTGTGTTAGTTTCTGCTGTATAACAAAGTGAATCAGCTATACATATACATATATCCCCATAACTCCTCCCTCTTGCGTCTCCCTCCCACCCTCCCTATCCCACCCCTCTAGGTGGTCACAAAGCACCGAGCTGATCTCCCTGTGCTATGCGGCTGCTTCCCACTAGCTATCTGTTTTACATTTGGTAGTGTATATATGTCCATGCCATTCTCTCACTTCGTCCCAGCTTGCCCTTCCCCCTCCCTGTGTCCTCAAGTCCATTCTCTTATGTCTGTGTCTTTATTCCTGGCCTGCCCCTAGGTTCTTAATAACCATTTTTGTGTTTTTTGTTTTTGTTTTTGTTTTAGATTCCATATATATGTGTTAGCATACGGTATTTGTTTTTCTCTTTCTGAGTTACTTCACTCTGTATGACAGACTCTAGGTCCATCCACCTCACTACAAATAACTCAATTTTGTTTCTTTTTATGGCTGAGTAATATTCCATTGTATATATATGTGCCACATCTTCTTTATCCATTCATCTGTCGATGGACACTTAGGTTGCTTCCATGTCCTGGCTATTGTAAATAGTGCTGCTGTGAATATTGTGGTACATGACTCTTTTTGAATTATGGTTTTCTCAGGGTATAGGCCCAGTAGTGGGATTGCTGGGTCGTATGGTAGTTTTATTTTTAGTTTTTTTTTTAGGGAACCTCCAACTGTTCTCCATAGTGTCTGTATCAATTTACATTCCCACCAACAGTGCAAGAGGGTTCCCTTTTCTCCACACCCTCTCCAGCATTTATTGTTTGTAGATTTTTTTTTTTTTTGGGGTTTTTTTTTTTTTTTTGCGGTACGCGGGCCTCTCACTGTTGTGGCCTCTCCCATTGCGGAGCACAGGCTCCAGACGCGCAGGCTCAGCGGCCATGGCTCACAGGCCTAGCCACTCCGCGGCATGTGGGATCTTCCCGGACCAGGGCACGAACCCGTGTCCCCTGCATCAGCAGGCAGACTCTCAACCACTGCGCCACCAGGGAAGCCCTGTTTGTAGATTTTTTGATGATGGCCATTCTGACTGGTGTGCGGTGATACCTCATTGTAGTTTTGATTTGCATTTCTCTAATGATTAGTGATGTTGAGCATCCTTTCATGTGTTTGTTGGCAATCTGTATATCTTCTTTGGAGAAATGTCTATTTAGGTCTCTTGCTCATTTTTGGATTGGATTGTTTGTTTTTTTGATATTGAGTTGCATGAGCTGCTTGTAAATTTTGGAGATTAGTCCTTTGTCAGTTGCTTCATTTGCAAATATTTTCTCCCATTTTGAGGGTTGTCTTTTCATGTTGTTTATGGTTTCCTTTGCTGTGCAAAAGCTTTGAAGTTTCATTAGGTCCCATTTGTTTATTTTTTTTTTTATTTCCATTTCTCTAAGAGGTGGGTCTCTATGAGATATTAAAAATAATCAATGGGAGGCCTGGGTAGAGGCTAATAGCAGAAGAATATAGTAGCCCAATGTTTCTAACCATTTGCATCATTTTTGGTATATCTATTGACAGCCTTCACAGATGAGGCCAAAGATGGAATGCGCTTGGAGCCTATGCTGCTTCTAGGCCCTGGCTGAAGCACAGTCTTTAAATCACACTTCCAAAATACAATTACCAACAATGAATTTATACATCATAAAGATGGGGGAAAGCAGAAAATGACTTTCAAAGACAGAGCACTCTTTAGAGACACAGTCTATATTACTCCTAGGAAGCCTTCCTGCTTTAGGAAGCTGCCACCCTTGATTTCACCTCATTGCCACTAATTCCAGCTAAGCTCAGGTAAACAGACCTCCTTTTACTGTGACTATTCCTCAGAGAACCAAACTATTGCTTTATTATTATTTTTTGGTTGATGGGAGGCTGTAGGGCTATAGGGGTTTGGGGTAGACCTAATAAGTCTGTTCTGCAAAGATCATTCTGTTTTCTTGTACTTCTAAACCCACTTGATTATAATCACAAAGGGAAAGACAGTGATGCCCTGTGTTGGTGTTGAAGAAAAACACTGACCAGACAGAAAGTCTTCCCCACAGCCAAACTGAGCTGTAATGACTGTGCTTTTTATTTCTTCCAGGAAAGAGTAACATAATTGGTCCCTGTAATACAGTAAACAATTTGTTCATTCTTTGCTCAGTAGAAGATGTTTATTTGGGAACTATGTCTCACAGAATATATTGACTTTGGGATAAAGACTGGGAATAGACTCCTTTCTAAATAAATCTTAATAAATACATCAATAAAATGAACATAGTGAGAAGAATACATAGTACAATTAAGAATATTTTAAATACCTTTACATATGGTAATTTACAGGTGGTAATTACATTAGAACACGTCTTGGACTGATTTTCTCAAGGGCATCTATGTGAAAAACAAACATTTGTGAATTAGAATTTCTGTCATGGAGTGGAAACAAGAAGTAAGAACATGTTTTCAAATATGCAGTAAAAAGATCAACCGCTCCTCTAAAGACCTGACACTGACATTCATCTTAGTACATAAAAGAGAAAATACACTGAGGATGGGAAATGCAGGAGCTATAACAACAGCTGCAGAGGTGACTGTTATACTAACAGATGGCTTGTGTGTGAATTTGGCGGGAAAGTTATTCGCAGAATTAAGACAGCAGCATTAGTGTTGGGTTCTCTTATTTTAAAATGTCAACAGCTCTATGAATGCAGGAAAATTTGGGGGATTTTATTTTTCAGGAAGCCAATGTAGTAGCTACAAAAGTAATATCACCAGAATGAAATGCCATTAGGGAACGTGAGCAGCACAGGTTGGTACATTAGTCTAAGTAATTCAACCAGTCCTGAAAAGGGTGATATCCCATTTGAATGACAAGCAAAGGAATTCAAAAGGATAACAGTCATTGTTTTTGTTGTTGTTATGGTTGTAGTTGCTTGTTTGTCATTTTTTTATTAGTAGTATTAAGTGAAGGCAGTTTTTAAAAACTTATTTTGAATATCATTTTATACAGTTGTAAATCTGGACTCATTCATTCCTTCGTGGATTTTTTTTAAATTTTATTTTTATTTTTTATTTAGGGCTGTGTTGGGTCTTCGTTTCTGTGTGAGGGCTTTCTCTAGTTGTGGCAAGCGGGGGCCACTCTTCATTGCGGTGCGCGGGCCTCTCACTATCGTGGCCTCTCTTGTTGTGGAGCACAGGCTCCAGACGCGCAGGCTCAGTAGTTGTGGCGCACGGGCCTAGTTGCTCTGTGGCATGTGGGATCTTCCCAGACCAGGGCTCGAACCCGTGTCCCCTGCATTAGCAGGCAGACTCTCAACCACTGCGCCACCAGGGAAGCCCTCCTTCGTGGATTTTAAACGACGTGTTTTGCATGACTGACAAAAGTACTTTAACTAGTGACCCCCTTGTAAGGCATCCTTGCATATTAAGATGGAAAGATATATAAACAGAACTTGATAAAACTGCCAGAACTTGTATTTAAATTTAATTTTTTCTGCAAGTGCAGTTAGCATTATTTTTTTTCCACTGGTTTCTGACATACTATTTTTGAGGGAGAAAAAAATGTTTTTGCTACCATGGCAACAGTATCCTTCTCTTGCTTTCCATCACAAACCATAGTTTCTGAGCATAGCTAGGAAAATTGAAATGTGGGGAGCTCAGAATGATAAGATCAAGCATGGTAAGCATTCATCGAAATGAATATTTGTGTCATTGTTCTTGTGCTCACAGTAAGACTGCAACTTTCAAGGTCAGCATATTCGTTCATAGTTTTCACAGCAGCCCTCATAAAAGATTATTGCCACTTACTGGGCAACTACTCTTTTCACTAAATGTCTTATTAGCATGACTTTTCAAAGACGATAGGAAATTAAAACACTCCATAGTACAGTTTATTTTATGGTGTTGAGGAAATGTAATACAAAGAAAGGGCACACATTCTAGTGAATTTTAGAAAAGAAATGATCTGCTACTTGACCCAGAGTATGTGCTGGGGGAGGGAGAATTACAAAGGCTTAGAGAGAAGCTGATGGAGCTCATTCTATTATTTGTTTCAGGGGTGATTCTGAAATGATGCTTCACTCTGTGATGCCCTTGCAATGATGATATTCTTTTTATTTTCCTTGATCTTTCACAGCTTGTGGATATTTCAGCCTGCAAGGTAAATATGTTCTTGCTCCGTGGCCAGCTTTAAAAATCATCTCTGGCTCTGCTATTACACCAGATAAAAACAACAGAGCCTTTGTTGCCCTTTGGCCGTGATTCACACCTCCTCTCTCTTCAGCTTTTCCTTAATCTCTGTCTATATTGACTTGAGATCTGGAACCTCTTTGCCTAATCCTGTTTGGATGGCCAATCAGATTCCAAACTGACTAGCCAGCTCTGACATTGTACTTGTCTCAAGTAACTGCATTTGGAAGACATATACTGCTGGAGATATTGGGGATATTGCAGTGTCCTCTCCTAGCCTTTGGGACACCACCCTGCGTGGGTCTCCTGGGCTCTCTGATTCCTGCTTATCCACGGGAGGTTAGAGAAATGTCCTTGTAGGCCACAGAGTGACCTGGACCTCATAGCAGATTTGCTTTTCTAGACAGATGGCTGTATATTTTTCTGCTTTGTCAAGGACACATCTTACTACATGTGGCAGATTCAAGGCTGCTTCACCGACAGAACTGATGAACCAGGAGTAATAAACTAGAGTTTACTTTCTTGTCCTTCTTAATACTCAGCGTTCAAAATAATCAGTTTCACTTTAGTATGATTACATGTCCAGGGAGATGTTTGTTGTTCTTAACTATTGAATTGATTCTCGGTGTCAGAATTAAAGGAGTGCAGGACCTTGGTCTGAGAATTTTGGTCGTATGGCAGCAGGAATTGGCTCTTTATATGGCTGCTTTAATGGGCCTAATCAGATCCACAGGAAAGGCTTTGTAGTGTCAAAATGCCCTCAGCTTTGGGTCACACCAAAGCTTTAATTGTCACCTCTGTCACTTACTAGGTATATATCACTTTAGATAAATTATTATTATTATTTAAAACTATTTATTTATTTATTTATTTGGCTTCGCCGGGTCTTAGTTGCGGCACACGGGATCTTATTTGCTACGTGCGGGATCTTTGGTTGTGGCATGCGAACACTTAGTTGCAGCATGTGGGATCTAGTTCCCTGATCAGGGATGGAACCCGAGCCCCCTGCATTGGGAGCTTGGGGTCTTAGCCACTGGACCAACAGGGAAGTCCCCTGGATAAATTATTAAGCTCCTCTAAAATGGAGGTAGAATGCTTATGTCGGGCTAATCTGAGCTGCAAGTGACATAAATGTACTAGAGCTGTATGTAGCATTGAGGACATACTCATTACATTGCTTTCCTCTCTCTAATAGGACTGAATGGGGTTGAATGGAGCTGCAGAGTAATTGCGTGTTGATATGCTTTTTCTCTTCCTATTGGAGTCTCCTTCATTTAACAAATTTTATCTAAGACTGAGCCTTGCACGTAGAGGATGTGCAAGTATTATTGGTTTGGTTTTTTTTTTTTTTTTTTTGCGGTACGCGGGCCTCTCACTGTTGTGGCCTCTCCCCGTTGCGGAGCACAGGCTCCGGACGCGCAGGCTCAACGGCCATGGCTCACGGGCCCAGCCGCTCCGCGGCGTGTGGGATCTTCCCAGACCGGGGCACGAACCCGTGTCCCCTGCATCGGCAGGCGGACTCCCAACCACTGCGCCACCAGGGAAGCCCTGGTTTGGTTTTTTAAAAATGGAATGAAATTGAGTCTTAATTTTTACATCAAAATTACTTAGGCAGCTGTGGAACCTGTAAAAAGGAATGGACGGGTGGGGACCTTGAATTCCTCTTCCATTGGCCTAATAACTCTTGAGGCAGAATAGGGCATGTCTGAGGATGTGAAATGGCTGGCCTATGGCACGGCCAATCCATTCCTTTCAGTCTTCTAAGAATTGAGGTGAGTTGCAGCCAGATCAATTTGGCTGTGGGGATTGGTATTGATTGTGTAGATGGGCAAAAAGAGTGGATTTGCCATGTCACAGAATAGTTCATTTGCCTCTGGCAGATACTGTAGTAGTCTAGGAAGAATTGTACACTGGTGAGGGTCAGGACACGAAGCCTCTTCTCCTGGTCCTTTCTTATCTTCATCTTGCCCTGGGTGACCACCAACTAGACTGCTGCATGTAGAGGCTCCCATGGAGCAGTTGAACATATTCCTGGACTCATCTTCTCTGTAAAATTACTTCCTATACACACTACTATATATAAGATAGATAACTAATAATAACCTACTGTATAGCACAGGGAATTCTACTCAATACTCTGTAATGACCTATATGGGAAAAGAATCTAAAAAAGAGTATATATATATATATATATATATATATATATATATATATATATATATATATATATATATCCATGTCCCCTGCTTCTTGTTTGTAGAAGAGCTGACATCTCCCAGGCCTCCCTGAGTCACAAAAGGGCAGGCTCAAGCAGTTAATGATTTGGACAGTAGAGTCACAGACTCTTTCAGTGTCCAATGCACTTTCCTGAGTTGTTTTACAGATACTATAACTGCCACCAGAGGGGAAAAGCTAACAGCATGATGACCAGACTGTAGCCATGACATAAGCTGCTCCATCTTGAGCAGTACTGAAACTATGGCTAGCATGATTCCAAGAACTGGCCTCAAAAGAATGGGATTAACACTATTGCTCATAATAATCTATATCTTTGTGGGCATCATAATAATTGTAGCTTGTTCTGCCCATATATGTAAGTGGGCAACTCAAATTGTCAGCAAGGAGAGGCTACAGATCTATGTTGACATCTTCCACTTTAAGACTACGGTGCCCTATGTCAGCATGAAGAAGTTACAGAAGACGGACCTTTGCCCACAATCCCATAGAAATGGAATGATGTCTGACAGTGGGAATTCGTAAGTGGCTCTTTGCAGGAAACAGCCATCTGCAGGAGGCCCTTTGTCTCGTCACTTTAGCAAAGCTATATTTTAACTAGCCTCTGGCCGAAGCACACCTTTCGCATCTTTCCATCACACAATGCATCGCCTAACCTGTTGATTCTTTCCTTAGATTAAAGAAGTAGAAATGAAGAATAACTAACAGATGACTAGATCATTTCTCCAGCTTCCCCTTTAGTAACCTTGTGAACAAGATAGCATCTAAAGAAAGATCACAGGGTGTCAACAAGTCTGCATGCAATGGGAGATGGTGATGAATCTGACCCCCTACCTCAGTGATTAACTGAGATCACTTCCCCTTTTTCCCTTTAAAAACTTTCGAGGCCAAGGAGAATCTTCACAGTTGGTTCTGGAACACAAGTCTGCCTTCTCCCCAGGTTGCCAGTCTCCTGAATAAAACAACCTTTCTGACTGTTACCTTATTTAAATTGTTTTCCTGTCAGGTGATTCCTGTTCATTTATTTCACCCTCACTAGCTACACATCACAAGGGAACAGAATAACTTTTTGCTTCACATAAGTAACTGAATCTTTTTCTTTTCTTTTATTATTATTATTATTTTTTTTTTTTTTGCGGTACGTGGGCCTCTCACTGTTGGGGCCTCTCCCGTTGCGGAGCACAGGCTCCGGACGCGCAGGCTCAGCGGCCATGGCTCATGGGCCCAGCCGCTCCGCGGCATGTGGGATCTTCCCAGACCGGGGCACGAACCCGTGTCCCCTGCATCGGCAGGCGGACTCTCAACCACTGTACCACCAGGGAAGCCCTTTTTCTTTTATTTTTGAGAAGAAAGGTTATTTTACTTTACATTTTCTAGTTTTACTGTCTACAGGGACCAAGCAATTTGATCTCTGAATCAGCAGAATGAGCCCAGTTTTCTGTATCTTGGGAAATATTGGTTGGCATGAGCCATCTCACAGCAGGGTTTGACTTAGGCTCCAAAAGTAGGATACACTGGAATATGTGGCTTAATGGTATATTTGGTAAGAAAATATTGGACACGTATGTTTACAAATATGCTAATTCTGTAATGGACCCAGGCAAAGAGCCTAATAACATTTTTTGATGCTCTTTACTATGTTGTTCAATCCCTTATTTCTTCTTCTTTTTACTTTTAATTTTTTTATTGTGAGGTGTTTATATTTCAAGTCAGAGATTCTATTTGGAGTTAAGGCTTTGAATGAACTACATAATGATCAAAATGTGAAGGATTACCATAGTTTTATGATCAAGACTTCAATAGCTAATTAGAGACCATCCAATTCTTTAAGATTATTATCCTTAATGTTTTGTGTTTGATGAGATACCAGGTGATTTCAAACAAGCATCTAGAACCTTCTAAATTTTCTACTGTACTCACAGGCCTGGCAAGATCAACAGTCACAAGGCAGGTAAGGATGCGAAGTTTCATGGTTGTCAAAACCTATGGAAGAAAACAGAATAAAAAGCATCAGGTCTTATAATAACATTTGATTCATGAAAAAAAATCCTTGATTTTCCAACAGAGGAGTATATTATGATAAAAGTAGTTTCATTTGAGAAGTAGTATTTTTATTCATTTAGTGTTTAATTCTGCTATTCAATATAAATATTTATCATTCAAATTACCTTGCTTAGTGCTTATATGAGATAAAAAATACCAATATCTTACTATACTTTAAAACAAAGCATTTGATCCTGGAAGTGGTAATAGGGTAATAGGGTCAGAGGAATAGAGAAGCATCAATATTTAAATACTACTGACTTTTAAAATACTACAATTAAAAATTTTTAAAAATCCTCTTAGATCATCAGACTTGCTAAAATTGATAATAAACTAAAATTCACTAGGAAATGACATTTAATTTTATCTGAAATTTTTTGAAGATGTCTTTCTCCTTTAAGTCTTTTAAAAATCATCCTGCTCGTGGGCTTCCCTGGTGGCGCAGTGGTTGAGAGTCTGCCTGCCGATGCAGGGGACACGGGTTCATGCCCCGGTCCGGGAAGATCCCACATGCCGTGGAGCACCTAGGCCCGTGAGCCATGGCCGCTGAGCCTGCGCGTCTGGAGCCTGTGCTCCGCAATGGGAGAGGCCACAACACTGAGAGGCCCGCGTAGCGCAAAAAAAAAAAAAAATCATCCTGCTCTTTCAGAGTCTTCATGAAAAACACTGTTGGTAAATTATGTAGAAACTATTAAAAAAAAAAAAAAGCAACCTTTCTGCTCCTACAAGCACTTGTCTCTCGAGTATTGGCTTTTGAGCTGTGAGCAGCCAAACCTGAGTTCGGTAACACTTAGGGGTACTATCACGTAAGTTTGAACGTTTGACGTTTTCTTTTACTTCCCTCTTTCCTTTGCTCTCTTCTTTTCATTCTCCGCCTCCCCCCCACCCCCACCCCCATTCCCATTCTAATCCTGCACCAACTTCATTTCTTACTTAGGACCCTATCTCAAATTCTTCCCAGGCTTTTCTGTAGCCTATGCCAACCTTCTTGTCTGTTCTGGAAAATACGTATTTTACTTGCAGTCCTGCTGGACACTGCTGCCTGTTTTCTCTTTTTAAATGCTACTTTGATTATTTCATTCTCTCACTTAGAATCTTCTCCAGCTCTGTACATTCCAGCCTGTTATAGCACCTTTAAGAAACTCTCCCACTTGGGTGACTGAAAAAGATGAGCATTTACCTTCTGTACCTTCTTGGCAGGCTTGGTGTGACAGAGATAGAAAGCAGTCCAACAAAATGCATGTTCCTCCTTTAAAGCCTGGAGTTTTCACTGAGAAGTGACAGCTGAGGCAGGGGCTACATTTTCCATGTCTGCTTAAATCCAGGTTGGGTCACTATCTAATAGTTATCAAAAGTGTGTGAGCAGAAGTGGTGTGTTTGCTCTAGGCAAGGTGCTTGAGAAGTGGGTGTATCTTCCCTGGACTCTTTCTGTCCTTCTGTTGACTGGATGAGAAGACTCTGAGGCCTTGGGGGACAGTGGGACTCCAAGATGGAATGACCCTAGTAACCTGAATCACATATGGAGGAAAGACAGCAGACAGGAATATCTGCACTGAACTGTTACACGATCAGGAAGTAAATGTGATGGTTTTATATCTCTGAAATTTTGGGGCTCCCTTACACCATGCCTTTACCTCTGTCTTTCTGTCTTCCTAGAAAACCCTGTTCATACCTCTCTGTAATCTCAGTTTTACCACATTTATAGATTAAATTCAAGCTTCACTGCTATTAAGCCTTTCTTAATGATCCCAAACCAATTTGTTCTCCAGTATCTGAATTTCTTCATTGCTTATTTTCCACATTGCTACTTCGTTCTTCTATAGTAATTATCTTTTTCTTTCTTCTTACAACAATTATATAAATAAAGTCTACTATGTTCCTATTGCTTGTAGAGCCCAAGTTGGAAAATGTATATGTCTTGTTTCCTCAAATTTAGCGTGAAGGCAATGAATATGTCTTCTACATTACTGTTCTCTTCAAAGTGCCCAGTGAGCAGGATATTATTATTTGATACTGTTTTAGTTTTGTTTCTCAGAGTTGGGATTTTGTTTTTGAGAAGAAATATGCTAATTTAATCAAGCACATTGCACATCTTAATAAGAGTCTGCAGTGACTCTAAGACTGTGGTGTCCAGAATCAGTGAAGCTGCTGCCTCTCAGATTCAAGAGAAAGGTGTGTTTAGACCACCTCTGTGGAGCAGGCTGGGTAAATTCCCAGAATTCCATCTCCTGGTTGGACTTCTAGGTGGATTTTATTTACTTAAAACCTAAATGGCTAGGAAACAATGAACATATGGCACTTCCCATCCTCACTAAAAAGATTCCACTTTTTAATAACAGAAGATCCATATTTTTCCCCCTTAGCTGGAGATAGGGATTACAGCATGAATAGAAAAGTTGAGCTCGTCTAACTTACACTTCTGAAATAGCAACTTATTTCCCAACTATTATTAAAAATAAAGTAGGAGGAAAGAAACTTGAGAATATTGAAGACTAATGCTTGCTGTGTTTCTAGTTTTATGACATTTGGACACCAATGCCCTCACATCAACATGACTCACATTTTCTCTTATCTTTAATAATATCACTACTTCTTTCTTTTTCCTTTAATAGATTTATGTATTTTTACTTTTGTTGTTGGCTGACATTGAAGAATAATTTATTTTTCTTAAAAGGAACAATCTGAACTTTTGCTGCATAAAAATGCTAAGTGTGTTAGGGAAAAAAATGCTGTAATTTAATAATGCAGAGGCTGTGCCACATAAGACTGAACAATGGTCTAGTTTGAATCTGGATAAACTACCTCTCCATGTAGAGCATTCTTTACTACAGAAATGTCAGAAAGATATATTTACAATAAAATTGACCAATGGAGAAAGTGGAATATAAAGTAAACAGCCTCAGTGTAGCTGTATTGGTATAAAATTCTAATACAAATGGTCAAAAAGGAGACAAGCTTGATTGATGGTTAGAGCATTAGAGTCAAAAGTAAACTTTAATTCCTCATATTTTCTTTTTAATCAGGATAACGGCAGCATTGTGGATTGGAGGAAAGTCATTTTGTAGTGGTATGACCAAAAGAGTTTGTGATAGTATAATAATCTAATAAGGAATAAGATGGAAGGATCTTTGAAAAGACAGCTAGCTTCATGCCTAAGAATTAGATGCATTCTAAAATGAATTGTATCTATGATACAATAAGAGGTGTTCCAAACAAAAATGGGAAAATTAAATTGGAGGAGGAGGCCATTTTTTTTTCTGAAATATGCCAGACTCAATTTAGTTTATGGCATGGTCTAATCAGAAGAGTAAAATTCTCAAAATATTGTTTACACAGGATTTATCTGGGCTGGAGCCATATTGAATAAAATTGTTTTCTTTTTAACTTGTATAAACTAAAAATTAGCAAATTAAATTTTTAAAAACAAATGACAAAACAGAGAAAAATTGCTATGAGTTTAAGAAACAGAATGCCATAAGTATCACCATCAAATTATAAACTCCTAGGAAAAGCACAGGTATAGCAAGGACTGGGCTGCTGCTGGTAAGATCCGAAGCATCATTGTAATTTAGTGGAAAGTCATTGTCTCTTGATAGAAATCAAGCTGATGTCCCTAACTGGTACTTGTATAAATGAACCAATCTGATGTGCTCTGTAGGAAAAGTAACAGTTATTCATATTCAAAGCAGTGTGTTGAAAATATAGCTTTATCTCTTTGTATGCTTTCTGTAACTTTTTACTAAGTGGACACATTTGCCTCATCTTCTAATTTTTACAACCTAATTACTATATAAGGCACCAAAAGAGCTCAGAATAGAAGATTCAGTCAACTGTAATTTTTCTTGCTTAAACTGATCTCCAGTACCATAAGGGTGGGCCCACCATTCATTCCTGATCAGTTACTGTCCTTATAGTTGAAATTTGCATTTTGTGCTTGGGCATTCTCCAAAGCCTCTTTTTCCTTTAAAAATTACTTATCTTCAAATATTAGTGCTCTAGCCCTTGGATCATGGATATAATATGACCCCTGGGATCTCAGTTAATGTGAGAAGAGCCAGTCTTGAAAACCTCAGGAATCCTATGCAACCTGAACGTAAAGTTATTCCAAGAGTTAACTGTCACTAAAATATTCAACAACAAATACTTATTATCTGGATGAGGTTTTTCAAACACTTGTTTTTTTCCAACCGAATTCTGTATCAGGCAGGGTTTAACTACAGAAGTAGAATCTATATCTGTATCATCTGTATCTATCTATACCTATGTCTATATGTATCTGTATGATGTATATAAACACTGCATATGTGTATGGATATGTATTTAAAAATTTGTTTTTGTTTTTGTTACAGGGAACTGGCTTATGAATTCGTGGGTCTGGTGAAACAGATCTCTATAAGGCTTTACCTCTGATGCTGGGGTTTGACATCCACAGGCTGGGCAGCTAGGAAGGGAAGGTCACAGCAGGCTGGACCCCACAGGATGAACTCAAACTCTGTTTGCTCCTGTTGCCTCTGACTTTACTGGTAAGTATGTCCTGCAGAAGCTGGGGCCCTTCGTCAGAGAGTTAAACCCAGGCACCTGGTCTAGGAGTTAAAGAAGCTGAAGGAGGACCCAGGTAGATAATCAGTTGTGGGCCCGGCTGTTGCTGCACGTCAACAAGGTGAATCAGCAGACTGGCAACAATGTGTGTCAGCAGCAAAATGGCTGCATCACTCCTGTTCTTCCTTTGTTCACCCAAACAGCTCAACTGGAGAACAAGTAAGTCCCTTCATAAGGAGCTGAAAGAACAGAATAAAGAAACTGGTCCTAGAACAGACAAGGAGGAATGCGAGGTTCTTAATATAAAGGAATGTAACGGTGTGTGGTTTATGTTTTTAACATAACATTTACTGACATATCAGGATGGTGTACTTAGTATTCAGCTCACATCTCTTGCATAGCTTACGTGGCACGTTCCCCTTGATTTAGAGAATGCATTTTTGCTCATTATTGTTGTAACTGTTGTTCTTTGAATCTGACCTCGATATTTCATCAGTGGCTAAAGCATGTGAATTCTAGCACATTCCTATGTCCTTTGGATGAGTGGAAGATGAAATATTTGGCAAAAATTACAACTCAGTAGTGGAAATAGATTAACCACTAATGAAAAATTTTCACAGTTGCCTTTTGTAATATGACTTAAATTTAGTGGCTAGTATTCAGAGAAAAAAAGGAAGCAAATGGAATTATGAAAAGTGGATGGAATTGATTTTTTTTAAGTGTAAGGAATTGTGAGGAAAGACACAGCCATACTGATGTAAATGCAGCTTCCAGTAAACCTCATTTCTCTTTGCCATAATTATGAAAATCCTCTTGAGCATTTCAGTCTGGTGTGAGCTGCTTTGCTGTTTTTCACAGCAGAGACAATTTCAGTTATCTTAGAAATCTGGAGCTGCCTTCAGCCTGATGCCCAGAAGACTTGGCTGGTACTGTGCTCGGGGTCAATTGTTGCTTAAACTACTTTTAGAGTCTATTCAACATGACAAGCAGATCAATCTTTTCAATTCAGAACTGATGAAATTCTACACTTTAGAAAGCACTGCCTAGAGAGTATGAATTCAGTAGATGTTTTTGAGGACCATTTGGCATTTCTTTTGGCTATTTTACTAGGGCTTCTCTAAATGCAGAACACTAAGCCCATTTGGACCTTTTAAACAGGCTTAGTTCTCTCTATATATACTTACTGTTCCAGACTAGAAGGAATTAATCTTAGAACATCATCTTGTAGTATAACTAAGTATTGGTACTGATTTTTTAAGTAGTTTCTGTAAAATAAGGAAATTACATCATGGTTGTATTGATACTTTTTTTTTTTTTTTTTGCGGTACACGGGCCTCTCACTGTTGTGGCCTCTCCCGTTGCGGAGCACAGGCTCCGGACGCTCAGGCTCAGCGGCCATGGCTCACGGGCCCAGCCACTCCGCAGCATGTGGGATCTTCCCGGACTGGGGCACGAACCCGTGTCCCCTGCATCGGCAGGCGGACTCTCAACCACTGCGCCACCAGGGAAGCCCGATACATTTTTTAAAACTTAAAAATCACATGCTGAGGTGTGCATAAATGAAAATGCTAGGGTAAAATGTACTATTTCTAGGCTATCGCAAGAAAGATGGAAACACACTATTTACCATTTAGACTTACATTACAATCAAAATGCTTTCATACTTGAGTCGCAACTAATTATACCCCAAAATAGATTGGTATAAGAGCAAATGTATCTTAGACAGACAGTAGAAGGCAAATAGGCAGCAGCTGGACAAATGACACCTGCAGTGTAATCAACCGTGATTGATATTATGTATAGTTAAAACAATGACTCATCCTACTTAACAAAAGAATTTGTGGAAATTTTTGAATTTTTTTGTTATACTTCCAGAAATTGTTGGGTTTTTTTTTTTGCGGTACGCGGGCCTCTCACCACTGCGGCCTCTACCGTTGCGGAGTACAGGCTCTGGAAGCGCAGGCCCAGTGGCCATGGCTCACGGGCCCAGCCGCTCCGCGGCACGTGGGACCCTCCTGGACCGGGGCATGAACCCGCGTCCCCTGCATCGGCAGGTGGACTCTCAACCACTGCGCCACCAGGGAAGCCCTCCAGAAATTGCTTTTAATTGACTTTTTGATGGACTGACACAGAATAGCCTGGAAATTGGGCTATGATGCTGTGGAAAGGGTGCCCCTGAATCAGAGTAAGGAGATAGACTTAGGTAGGCAGTAAAGGGCATTGACTTGCAGCGCTGGATGAAAGAATGGCCTTGGTGAAGAAACTTCCCTTTTCTATATTTAAAGGTAGCAAGATTATGTTGTTGGGAAATATAAAATATTCCAGCAAGACTTCCTTGCTGAGGTGATTGGTGCCTTCCAGCAGCCCATGCTCAAGTAAAGCTGAGTCTCTACATAGTTGCTCTATTTGTCCAAATACTAAGTCTGTGATTCTGGCATTGATATTTCAGGTAAGCAATAGTTGAATAAAATGACTGGGAGATAAGCAAAGAAAGATGGAAAACACCTTTGGCTGGGCCACACATTGTGGGCACAGCAGTGAATTTAGGGATATGCAATTTGTAACTGGACTTGTTTTTTGAAACCTCTGGTTTTAACATCAGGTATCTTGATTGTGAAGCCCATCGAACCTTTTAATGTTTTTGACAGAAGTGCTAGTGTTGTTTGCTCTGAATTGTATTTAATGTGTCATTAGGAAAGGTTTAAATTATGTGCCTGACATAACCGTCCTGCCTATGGAGAGATCAGAGATACACTACAAACCTGGTTGATAGCTGGAGAGAATGCGCTGAACCATGATTATACTCTGCATTTCGATTGGTTGATGATTTGGCTTCTCAGGATCCTGAGGCTACAAAAGGAGTGAGGAGAATGAACCAGCCACTAAATTTTGAAACAACGAGGAGGTCAGAGAAGCCGGGGTTATTATCATCTCTTAGGGAGCACATAAAGCGTTAAACTTTTTCCGTCTGGTTTTTGCGACAGAGATTTTGACAAGAACATAAAATAAAAACCTCACAAACTCATGCTGCTGACAACGATTATAACACGACCAGGGAATGGTATAAATGTCAACATTTCTTGAATCAATTTGAAGATTGTGATCTGGCAGACCTCCACAGACACTGCAAATGATTACAGTAGAATTTCTCCATTTATGATTGTAATACTGGAAGAGGTGAAGGGATTGCAATATCACACATGACAAAAAAGGATTTTAAATTCACCACCAAATTCTGAGGAGTAATAGATTTTCACAGAATTACAAGGCTTGTGTCTGAATCCTCTTGCAAAGTCCGTAAAAGAAGGCCAGTAATTTCTACATCCTCATATAATAACATTTAGATTCAAATTAACCTCATTGTTTTCAGTGATTTAAAAATACTTTACTAAATTTTTCTGTAGCAGGTACATAAGTTATTTGAAATTTTTAGTTAGCCTCTCTTTACCAGCGGCTTTTTCTGGAGTCACTTTTAGCTAGAGAATAATGTCTTTGTGCAAAATATCCACACCTTCTTTGGTTATTGCAACCAGATAGACTCTTTTTAACCATGTGATGGAATCACCAGATTAGTAGAAGTCAGCATTTTGGGTTCAATTTGTACCAAGGGGAAATTAAATACAACTTTAAAAAAACATGAAAAAGCAAAGAGTGTACATTATCCTACATATCTACATCTTAAAATTTCTTAAAAGGAAAGGAACATATTTAAACTACTCCTTCTTCATCCCAGAGTTTATTTGAAGAGTCCAAGGAGCCACTAGGTGTTGCTATAAGACAGCTTCCTATAGACGAGCCAGCAAACTGCTTCATGGTCTTAAAATTTCATCGGTCATTATAATTTCCTGAAAAATGCTAAGATTAAATCTGAGGCTTAGAAAATTACCTTTAAATAGTACCATGATCATCTATTAAAATAGGTAGTGCACGCATACATACCCACCCCCTGAAATGCCTTGTAAATGAAAATCAAATATATGTATATGTAATACCAATGGTTGTATTCATTTAATACCGAAATAATCAGTTGAAGTGTGGCAAACACAACTACCTTTTTCTGTTTACTTAAGCAGTCCCCAGCAGTTGATTTGGTTGACAGTTCTGAACTGAGGAATTGTTCTAGCATCAGGGGAATGGAACCTTTGTTTTAGCCCAGGCTTTTTACCTTATCAAGCTGCTTCCTCAAAAGGACTTTTGGGTCTGGGTAGTATGATATCCATTTTCTCTCCCTCTCTCCCTCTCTTCCTCTCAGCGTATAAACCAGTAACCCATCAGGTATTCTGTAACATTTGGCACACACAAGAAATGAGTTTTCTGGGTTCATTGCTGTTACTCCATAGTTGAAAACTACTCTATGTTCTAGCTTGGCAAATTTAGACTGATCATTACAAAAGCCTGGATGAGAATATTAGAAATGTTGCAATATAAAAATGGGGTGAACTAGAAGAACTTCAGGGAGGATACTAAATAATACCTGGTTTCTGCACAGGAATTTTTGTGGCTGTCCATTTTCTAGGGCTCTATAGTTTTGTGAAGGAGAAAAGGACAAAGATGCTATTCTGGTAAACAGAACGTGGATATAGCATAAGAAATGATCAGCAACTGTCTCTTTGAGCCCAAATCATTCATGGTTTCTTATCTTTTAATTAATATGAGGGATATAAAATATTAAACTACAGTGAATTATAATTTTGCTTCCATTCCATTTTTTATAAAGGCCTTGGTAGTCTGTTTCCAAAAGACATAGTAAAAATCTTCTTGACGCCATTTTTGATTCTGCATCTTTAGCTAAGATCAACTAGGGTTAATGCATTCAAGGACTTAATCTAGTTTTTGCCAAGGAAATAGGTGTTGATCTAATACCTTTTATATCATTAATGGTTATGATATATCATCTATTAATACAGTTTTTCCTGCAGAATTATAGAAAGTTTGCAACTTCAAAAATATCAGAGTTCTAAACAACGTCATATTTTTTCTGTCATCTTGTGGATTCAGTTACCCCTAAGTAAAATATGCAGACTGCATTTGTATATACCAACTTTGTTAATATATTCGGGGCAAAAAGCATTAACAGAAAAATGTACAAGTTCTTGCTTATCTTGGAATTTGCCTCTGTTGGACACTTTTTAAAGACCAGGAAGTTTGTCACAGTAACATAGTCGTTAAGGAAACAGCTTTTTGGAACCAGGGAGCTTGGGTCTGAATCCTGACTTTGTCATTTTCAAGCAGATTAACCCCTTTAAAACTTTGGTTTCTCATCCATTAAATTTGGAAAACTATGGCACTCAGGATGTTGTTGTAAGAATTACAAGAAATAAAACATATTAAGGACCTAGGTTAGTGCCTGCATGATGGAAAATGTCCAATAAACATTACATTGAACTCTGTCCTCCTGTTTTTGTATTTGGTCTCAAGGAGATTCACAGTGTTCTCCAGAAGTGACCATCGCAAATCACTGAAATTTATCTCCTTTAAAGCACCAAACACGTTCTCTGTTTTACTCTTTAATATGGAAATCTTTTGAAATATAGTGCATATTTTCAATATTTGTTGACCTGAGTACTCTCAGCATTTCTAGATGGCTCAGGACCAATAGAATGGAAATGAGTTTTAATATTCTTGCTTTAGTAAAATTATCTTTAAGGCATTACTGCACCATGAGGGTTCTTTACCTCTTCTGTAGGCCATACCTTGGTGTACTTTTGGGGTTCCTAAATTTACTTTGCAGTCTTTTTCTATCTTTCATGTGGGTTATAAATGGAAATCAGAGACTGAGAAGTGAGACAATGCATATAACACATAATATAGCCTTGGGAAAACAGTTTCTCTGTTTGGGAAGCAGGAGCTGAGTTGTGGTGAAAGGGATGAGGTTGGTGCATAAATTCTCATCCATTTCCACTGCTGCTCACAGGCATTTTTTGCTCACCTTCTGGATGTTGGCTGAGTTCTGGATGATGGAGGTTTAATAGGTGCTACTTTTGGGTCAATAAAGTGTTACATCTTGCTGGACCAAGTGTGACACTTCACATGCCATGTACTAAGTGAGAAGACATTGCCATTAACTAGAAATGCTACATCTCTGTCTTAAACTCCAGTATCCCATTCTTCGCACGTAACATCGATCATTCAACCATGTCACTTCCCTTCCTCCTCTCTGCCTCTTCTCAAATCTCTTTGAACTTCTAGGGCTTCGACCCTTCAATTTTACTTCATTATCAGCTTCTTTTGTTTTTACTGCCTTCTCTAGCTATAGCAGATGACATGATCTCATTGCTTATAATTATATTATTTTTAAAACTTTACTCTCTTACTTATCCCCTCCATTCTTCTATTTAACTCATGCAAAATATTTCAACTGTGTATCTTTGCAATTGCTTTTACAACTTGGCTCTGAGCAGTGTGGAGGTGGGGGGCAGAGGTGCAGGAAACAGATGTAACAGATTTAGACAACTCTACAGATTGGGAATAGCCAGGACAATAAGACCTCTGCAAGAGCCATCGCTTTCCTTTTATGTTGCTAGTCATCTTCCTTTCCGTTCCCTGTAACACTGTCACTCTTCTCATTTGATGTCATGTCCTCCCACAGCCTCTTCACTCCTAGCAAACCATTTCACCTCCTCCTTTCCAGAGCAGAGGCTACTGCAAACTTCTCAACTTCTTGAGCACTGCCATTGCCCCATCTATCTTCTTTCTTTCCTTCTTTTCTATGAGTTCAGTGGATGAATTATCTCTCCTTCCTCCTGAAAGTATCCTTCTTCTTGTGCTCTTCATACTATTTCCTTTTATTCTTTTAGGCACCTCAGCCCATCAGGGGTGAGCTTTCTCACCTCTCTTGTCAAACCTCTTCCCTGCTGGATCCCTTAGGAAACATTTCTCTTGGCTCCCACTGGCCAAATCTGGGTAAATCTGAGCATCAAAATAAATAATGAGAGTAACCTGTAGATTAAAATAAGAGACCCATGAGTCCAAACTGATTTAAATAAATACACGAAAAAAATGAATAAATAGTGGAGAAAAAGCTTTTCCTTACATGCCAACAAACAAAAGACAAAATTGAATTAGAAAATCACAGTTTGGCAGCCGCCTGTTAATCGTTTCGGGTAAGGATCATCTATGGAGGCAAAAACTAGTGGGTGAATATTTTTAGGACTAACAGGATATTTACATCTCAAAGACTTTTCCCATAAGACACATTAATTACAAAGAGATAATTAGTAACTTTACAGAGGAGAAAACTGGCAACACCACCTGAATTGAATGATTGACAGTTAACATCTCAGCAATGGGACAAAGAGATACCTGCACTTCCTAATACGATGCAATGAGAAGACAACAACCTCAGCTTTGTTGTCTTTCTATAAAAAGTGCATAGCATGAATCTAATTGTGAGGTAATCTTAGACAAACCTAAATTAAGGAACAGTCTACAAAAATAAATTAGTCTTCAAAAATATCAAGGTCATGAAAGAGAAAGAATGTGGAGCTTCTAGATTAAAGGAGAATAAAGAGACATGACAACTAAGTTTATGATGTGATTCTAGATTGGAGCCTGGACTAATTTTTTTTTTTCTTTTGCTAAAAGGACATTAGTGGGGCAAGTGAGAAAAAAATTGCATGAGGTCTGTTGATTAGATAGTAACATTGTATTAATGTTCCTTTCCCAGCTTTATTGAGGTGTTATTGACATATATCATATATATGTTTAAGGTGTAAAATGTGATGATTTGATACATGTATATGTTGTGAAATGATTACCACAATAAGATTAGTTAACACCTCCATTCCCTCATATAATTACCTTTTTTTTGTGGTAATAGCATTTAAGATTGATTTACTCTCTTAACAACTTTCAAATATATAATATAGTATTGTTAATTATAGTCACCATGCTGTACATTAGATCCTCAGAATTTATTCTTCTTATAGCTGGAGGTTTGTACCTTTTGACCAATATCTCCCTCTTTTTTTCGCCCCCCAGCTACTGGCAACCACCATTCCATAATCTATTTCCATGAGTTTGGCTTTTTTTAGATTCCATATATATATATGAAAACATACAGTATTTGTCTTTGTCTGACTTATTTCACTTATCATAATGCCCTCAAGTTCATCCATGTTGTCACAAAATGCAGGATTTCTTTCTTTTTTGTGGCTGAATAATGTTCCATCCCAATTTTCTTTATTCTTTCATCTGTTGATGAATACTTAGATTGTTTCCATGTCTTGGCTGTTGTGATTAATGCTGCAGTGAACATGGGGATGCAGATATCTCTTCAAGGTTGCAATTTCATTTTATTTTAATATAGGCCCAGAAGTGGGATTGCTGGATCATATAGTAGTTTTATTTTGAATATCTTGAGGAACCTCCACACTGTTTTCCATAATGGCTATACCAATTCAGATTCCTACTGACAATATACAAGGGTTCCCTTTTCTCCATATCCTTGCCAACACTTGTTATGTCTTGTTTTTCTGATGATGGCATTCCAACAGGTATGAAGTGATATCTCATTCTGGTCTTTATTTGCATTTCCCTGATGATTAGTGATGTTGAATATCTTTTCATATATGTGTTGGCAATTTCTATGTCTTTTTTGGAGAAATGTCTATTCAGGCTCTTTGCCCATTTGAAAAATTGGATTATTAATTTATTTATTTTTGCTATTGACTTTTATGAGTTCTTTATATATTTAGGATATTAACCCCTTATAATATATATAGTTTACAAATATTTTCTCCCATTTCATAGGTTGCCTTTTCAATTTGCTGATGGTTTCCTTTGCTGTGCAGAAGCTTTTTAGTTTGATATAATCCCACTTGCTTATTTTTGTTCTTGTCAGTTGTGTTTTAGGTGTCATATCCAAAAAAGTTATTGCCAAGAGCCATTAAAAGAGCCTTTTCTGTATGTTTTCTTCTAGTAGTTTCATAATGTTAGGTCTTACATTTAAATCTTTAATCCATTTTGTGTTAGTTTTTGTGAGTGGTATTAAGATAGGAGTCCAATTTCATTTATTTGTGTTTGAATATCCAGTTTTCCCAGCACCATTTATTGAATACTCAATTCCTCATTGAGTATCTTGGCTCCTTTCTCAATTATTAGTTGACTATGTATGTGTGGGTTTATTTCTGGGCTCTTGAGTCCGTCCATTGGTCTAAGTGTCTGTTTTCATGCTGGTACCATATATGTTGATTACTATGGCTTTGCACTATAGTTTGAAATCAGGAAGTGTGATTCCTTAGGCTTTGTTCTTCTTTTCTCAGGATCACTTTGGCTATGTGGGGTCTTTTGTGATTCAATACAAATTTTAGAATTGTTTTTCCTATTTCTGTGAAAAATGCTAATGGAATTTTGTTAGGGATTTCATTGACTCTGTAGAAGGCTTTGAATAGTACAGACATTTTAACAATACTAATTCCTCTGATCCATGAGTAAGGGATATTTTTAATTTATTTTTGTATTCTTCAATTTCTTTCATCTTATAGTTTCAGTGTAGAGATTTTTCACTGCCTTGGTTAAATTTATTCCTAAGTGTTATTTTTAAAGCTATTGTAAATAGGATTGTTTTCTTTCTTTTTCTTTCTTTTTTTTTTTTTTTTTTTGCGGTACGTGGGCCTCTCACTGTTGTGGCCTCTCCCGTTGCGGAGCACAGGCTCCAGATGTGCAGGCTCAGCAGCCATGGCTCACGGGCCTAGCCACTCCGCGGCATGTGGGATCTTCCCGGACCGGGGCATGAACCCATGTCCCCTGGATTGGCAGGCAGATTCTCAACCACTGTGCCACCAGGGAAGCCCGGATTGTTTTCTTTATTTCTTTTCTCAGATAGTTTATTGTTAGTGTATAGAGATGCAAATGATTTTTGTGTGTTGATTTTGTATCCTGCAACTTTACTGAATTCATTTCTTTGTTCTAAGAGTTTTTTGTTTTGTTTTGTTTTTTGTTTTTCATTTTTTTTTTTAGGATTTTCAATATATAACATTATATCATCAGCAAACAATTTTACTTCTTTCCTTCTGATTTGGTTGCCTTTTATTTCTTTTCCTTGCCTAAGTTCTCTGGCTAGGACTTTCAGTACTATGTTGAAATCAGTGGTTAGAATGGGCACCTTATTTTTTTGTTCCTGATCTTAGCAGAAAAGCTTTCAACCTTTCACTGTTGAGTATGATGTTAGCTGTGGGCTTGTCATATATGGCCTCTATTATGTTGAGGTATGTTCCTTCTGTACCCAATTTGTTGAAAGTTTTTGTCATGAATGGGTGTTGAATTTTGTCAATTGCCAATTTTGTCAATCTATTTAGGTGATTATATGAATTTGATCCTTCATTCTATTAATGTGGTGTATCATGTTTAACATGATATGTTTCTAGGAATTCATTTCTTTCAGGTTGTCCAATTCATTGGCACTCTATACCTTTTGATAAGAGAATTTAACCCATTTATATTCAAAGTAATTATTTATAGGTAAGGACTTACTAATGCCATCTTATTGTTTTCTGGCTGGTTTGTAGTTCTCTTGTTCTTTTCTTCCTCCTTTAGTGTTTTTCTTTGTGAATTGATGGTTTTCTGCAGTGGTATGCTTTGATTCCCTTCTCTTTGTCTTTAGTGTATCTACTGTAGGTTTTTGCTTTTTGGTTTCTATGAGGCTTACTTAAAACATCTTAGATATAATAGTGTTTTTAAAGGTGATAACAAATTAACTTTGATCACTTACAAAAACTCTACCCTTTTACTACCTATCTCTCCCCACATTTTATGTTTTTGATGTTACAGTTTACTTCTTTTATATTGTGTATGCGTTAACAAATTATTGAAGTTGTAGTTATTTTTAATACTTTTGTCCTTTAAACTTTTGTACTAGAGTTATTAACACACCACTACTATATCACAGTATTAGAGTATTCTGAATTTGACTATATACTTACCTTTATCAGTATGGTAATGAAAAACTATTTTCATGGTTTTCATGCTACTAATTAGCATCCTTTCACTTCACCTTAAATAATTTCTTTCAGCATTTCTTGTAAGGCAGATCTAGTCGTGATAAAACCCCTCAGGTTTTGTTTGTTTGGGACAGTCTTTATCTCTCCTTCATTCCTGAAAGACAACTTTGCTAGGTACGGTATTCTGGTTTGGAAGTTTTTTCTTTTAGCACTTTGAATATATCACCCCACTCTCTCCTGGCCTGCGAGGTTTATGTAGAAGTCTGGTTGGTGCTGGGGTGGACCAGCTCTGAAGCTCATGGTAAAGTTGGGCACTCACTTCATTCTCCTTCTCCTGCAAGGAGGGTGTCTCTCTTTGTCCTGAGTGCCTGCATGGAGTGTCTGGGTGATTGGATAGGGTGAATCTATGTTTCCTACCCTTTTCAATGCATCTTTTCTTATTTCTGTGCTTCACCCAGGTGCTTAATCCCTCACCTGGAATTCTTGGCTATTTTGAAGGTATTTTTGTGCATAGATAGTTGTTAAAATTGATGTTTCTGGAGGAGTACCTGCTAGAAATTCCAATACCACCATTTTGCTGATGCCACTCTCATCTGAGCTGTATTAGTGTTAATGTCCTAATTTTGATAATTGTACTGTTATGTAGTAAAATGCTATTTTTTTAGTAAACATATTGAAATATTTAGAATATTGGGGTTAAAGGGGTATCATGTCTGCAACTTACTCTCACATGGTTCAGAAAACTTAAATATACCCACATAATAAAGCAAATATAATAATTTGTTAACATTTGGAGAATCTGGGTGAAGATTGGGGATATATATATATATATATATATATATATATATGGATACTTTGTACTATTTTTACAGTTCTTTTGGCTGTCTCAATTTATTTTAGAATGAATAGTTTAAAAATGAATCACCATTATTTTAACCATACATTTCTTTCTAGGTATTACACATTCAGTATGTTTTCTCTTTGTAGGCAAAATTGTTGAGAAATTAGTCTGCCCTCCTTGTACCCACCTCTTTATTTTACCATAATCTGGATTGTAACTCTCAGTGAGTGAAATTCCTTTCTTCAAGGTGACCAGTAGTCTCCCAGTTGCAAATTCCAATGCAACTTCTCAATGCAAATATTACTTCACCCTTGACAGTAGTTTACATCATAGACCTTCTTCTTGATACCTTTCTTGTGAGCTAAACTCCTATATCTAACTCTGCTTGCACATACCGCATACCAAAGCCATCCCATGTTCAAATGTTCCATCTTAAACATGTCACTTTATCTCTCCCTCTTGCCTCTCTTACTCCCCACTTGCCTTAAATGTGCCTTTCCTTCCCCTCTCTTCTGGGGAATGACACTGCAGCCTATCTACCTGTATCAGAAAACAGTTTGCCTCACTCTACCTTAAATGAGTCACAATTCTGTAAATCCCTCTCAAGTCTGTCCCTTTATTTCCATTTCTATGTTTATTGCTTTAGTTTAAGCCTGTCTACTTTCTTGCCTGCGTTACCTAACCATACTACAGATTTGGGCCTCAGAGAATGTTGATTTGGGCTCCCTAGCTGTGTGAATGAAATCAAGTGGGTCATCACTCTGAGACTCAATTTCCTCATCTACAAAATAGGCCTAACGTACACAAGGAATTTTTTTGGCAAGCATCAGCCGAGGCAAAGTATCAGGCAGCTTTTGTTAGCTGTGGAGGATTATACCAAAGCTTGTTGCTTCATTCCCTAAACTCCTCTACCTTTCTAGAAGTGCACTTACCATATTTGCTCTTTGCTTTTACACAGTGCACGCTGCCGGTGTGGTCAGGGGAGAGCAATAGCATATGAGGTTGTAAGGGAGTGAGGATATTCTGCTGGTTTAGATAAAATGCCATTCTCTGAGCACAGAGATCTACAAATATGCTCATGTCCACCTCTTGGCATTAAGCCGTCAATAAGCATGGCAACTATACTTTTATTTACAATGCTATGCAGCATAAATCTGGACCTCCACAACACCTTTCTTGGATTTTACAAAGGTAGCTCCTCTGCTTGTTTCATTACCTTACTAAGGAACAAATGTGCCTTGGTAGAGATTCAATAAAATCAATTAATTAGGCAACCCTTTTAAGCAACAGTGGAAACAGGAGTCAGAAGCTGTGTTAATGTCTTGTCTTGAGCAGACAATGCTCAGCACTTGCTCAGGTACTAAAAGCACAGTCACACAGATCAGTATTATGTTTGCTGAAAGACTGAATGGTTATTTTACTGAATGGATGCTGCAGCTCTTGTGTCAGTTTTATATAGCTAATTTAATTGTTGCCAGTGGCAACAGTAGGGTCCATGTCAGCTACTGATGCCATTTATGCTGCTGAAGCAGTCGGTGCCAGCATTTCCATTAGAAATCTCTGTGTTTAAAAGAATACTGAGTAAGTAAAGAACCAATTAAAAAGAGAGAAGCTTCACAAATTCTACAGATATGTAGATAGGGTTACTCCTGGCTAAAAAAAGAAAGACTCTATATTAATTTGTTCATTCATTTATTCAACAGGTATTTACTGAACACCTACTATGTCCTAGCTGGTGTGCATGATATAAATGGTTAACAAATCACACCCTAGGTCCCCATGGAGGTTACAGTCTAGAGTGGAAGGCAAATGGTAAGTAGATAACAAGTAGATATATAATTACTAATTGTGATTAAATACAATGAGGGAAATAAACAGATGCTGTAAAAGATTTTAACTGAATGGGGTGATGGAGGTGGTGTATACATAGGGTTAGAGAAACCCTCTTTCAGATAGGGATGTTCAAACTGAAACTTGAAGGTTAAGAAGTGGTGGGCAAGTTCTAGGCAGAGAGAACTGCATATACAAAATTCCTGACACTAGAAGTGGTTTGGCATGTTCAGAGATATAGGAAGCTGGCTGACTTGGTGGGGTTGATTGTTCCTTTTGGTCATCGTGAATTTGTAGTGAAGACAACATATACAGTTTTTTGTTCTTCTTTAGCCTCATTCAGTTGCAAAGGGTGTAGGTGTGGACAAGTTAGACAGTTGGATTCATTCAGTTTCTTTCGTTTTTTTTTGTGTGAGTGTGATGCTGAAGAGTTGAGGGGATTGCAAAGAAGTTCAAGAGAATACTTTTATGAATCAATCTTAGGATGTAACAGGAAGAAAGATGGAAGGATAGACAGGTAGGATCATATAGATAGAGAGTAAGCAGCACGGTAAATGAGTCCATGGTCTGTAGCTGGAGCCAGTATCCGAGGGGTGGTTGTGAGAATGGGTATCTGAGTGTGTGTTAAGACATTCCACTGAGAGGGTATAAAAGGATGTGGTGTCCTTCAAAGTCTGCCTATACCAGTAGTTTTATTTCCTCTAGATTTGTCTTCATGATTCCATGTGCCCATCTGCATACTTTGCTGTTGAGGATACTGGCCACTCCTTACTCCCTGATCCACAGCTTCATCTGAGTCTGTCTTTTCAAACGCTAAAACCCTTTTGGGAAAAAAAATCCATTTTCATTAAAACTTACTTGTTTCTTTATCCCATTCCCTGGTTTCTTACCAGCTGACATGTTAACAGGAGAGACAAATTCAGTTAAATATTAATTCAGGGTGATAGGTTAGTTTGTTATTCTAGATAACACATTTGCATTTTAGCAGAAGCTTTTAATAACAAATAGAAAAGAGTATGTGATGTAGAAGTTCAAGCCAGAGAGAGAAATATTTTGGTGTAGAACATTTTTTTGGGGGGGGTCTCTATGTCAAATCCTGGGGATAATCATTTAATTTACTTATATGTAGGGTCAATCTTGATGACTAGATATGAGATTCATTGTTTTAAAGCTGTAATAGAACTGGAGACATTTTACTTGCTGTAGTTTGAAGTGAACTTAGAAACGTAGTCCCCTTTCCAGCTTTTGGTGGTAAGGAAACAAGGTCTAGAAAATAAAATTAGTTGCCTCATCTACTTAATTACTCAGCAGGCTAGCTACTCAAACCCCAGTCTATACCACACCATATATACTGTACTTATTTACCAGAGAAATTAAAATGAAACCTTCTCAAATAGGTGAAAGAATGTCCTATTGTAAAAGACTTCCAGAGACAGAGATCCTCCAGTCTTCTAAAATACCTCGTCCAATGTTTAGTAACCATTAATAATAGGAAATTATCTGTTATAATCCAGCACAGGGTAGTAGAAAGAACACTGGGTTTGAAATGAGACTTGGCTTGTGGTCGTAGCTGTGGCAGGCAGCCTCTAAGATGGCCCCTAATGATCCCCACTTCCTCATATTCATACTTTTGTATAATCCCTTCCCCTTGAGTATGGGCTGGACCTAGTGACTTGCTTCTCTTCTAGTGAAGAGCATACAGCAAAAGTGGAGGAATATCACTTCCAGTATCAGGTTATAAACAGACTGGCTCTCATTTGGAACTCTTTTTTCCTCTCTTGGATCACTTCCTCAGGGGGAAGCCGGCTGCCATTGTAAGGCAGCAGCCCCTGTGGCAAAGAATCAAGGCCAGCCAACGAGCACATGAGTGAAGTTTGGGAGTGGATTGGTCCTCTCTCATGTATCTCCTGTCGACTTAAAAAGAATGCACAACGTGAGAGTTGCGAGTTAGTTTTATTTGAGGCAAAATGAGGACTGCAGCTCGGGAGAGAGCATTTCAGATAGCTCTGAGAAACTGCTCCAAAGAGGCAGGGGGAAGGTCAGTATATATGTGATTTTGGTGAAAGGGGAGTACATGCAATCGAGCACATATTCTTTTGCAGAAGGTTTCTGCTAGTCACGAGGAGCTGATGTCACCATGAAGGATTTTAGTGCTTTTCTAGATTTGAGGAGGTACAAGAATTGGGCTCATAAAATCGGCTCCTGAAAATATCTAACTATCTGAAGACCTGTTCTGCCAGTTTTTCCCAGAGCACAGAGTGCCTAATTTCTGCTCACCACCCTGAGCTCCTTTCAGGGGGTGTTGAAAGTCAGTAGCTGCAGCAGCACCACAAGATTTAATCCTTGTAGAGGCAGATGGCACGAGCCAATGTGGTGTTGACCGCCCCACACCCCTTGCCCAATTGAGTCCTCAAATGAGATTGCAGTCCTGGCTGGGAGCTTAGCTAGACTGCATTCTCATGACAGGCCCTGAGCCAGCGGTACACAGACAAGTTGTGACCCTCTTCCTGACTCACAGAAACTATGAGATAAATAAATGTTTCTTTAGGTAGCATACTTTTGTGCTAGTCCTAGCCTTTCTGGGCCTCAGCTTCTTCACTTGTTTATGTTCAACAATTGAACCAAGTGATCTTTGATGTCACGTATACACAGATTGCTGTTAGGTATCTGAATTCCTCATATATTAGCATAAGCCAATTCTGTCTAATTCTGTCTTCAATAGTGATGAAGAATAGTCAGCCAGCCATTTTTCTTCTAAAAATAACCCAACACATATTAAAACTGTAAGAAGGCCTGTTGCCTCCCCTCCAATCCAACCTGTGAAAATAATATGAAACCTTTGATGTTGAAGGATTTGGTTTTATCTTATTACTCTCTAAAGCTAGCTTTACTTATTCCTTTAAACAATAGTACTACACTATTATCACCTAAATCTTATTTTTTTACAAAATCCTGTAAGAAAAGGTGCATAAGCATTTTGTACATATAATTTGACAGGGACTTTATAAAGATTTAATTTCAAAGAAGTAAATGTCATGATTGGTTCTTATTTGATAAAACAATTACAAAGACTGCGACTATTCTGGGTAAATTGAGAACACTGGACGTTATATCAGAAATGTGTCTTCTCTATCTGCTTGAACAATGCATTTTTGACACAATGATGACTACGTAGTCAGAAAATATTTCCTCTAAATATGTAGCAAAGGTCTTTGCTCGGTATCCATTAGATGGCCAATATGTTCCTATTGATTCATTGACCTAGGTGCCAGCATCTGTCTTCCAAACAGAACAGAAACTACTCTGTTGGCATGCTAGAGGAATGAAGCCAATTAGCCGTCAGAGAATCCTGGACTCCATTCAGTTGTGGTAGTTCATACAGCAACTCATTAATAATAATACGAGTGCTATGTGAAACCTTCTCTGGGTATTGACTTCTGCTTCTCAATATGTTGTAGTTGCATCGGAGCCCTTATTTTCTCCACATTGTGAGCTATTGCCTCTCATGTGAAGCCAAAGAAATGCATTTGTTTGGTTTGGTTTGGTTTGGTGTGTGTGTGTATGTATTGTGTGGCATGGTGTTTTGCGGTACGCGGGCCTCTCACTGTTGTGGCCTCTCCCGTTGCGGAGCACTGGCTCCGGACGCGCAGGCTCAGCTGCCATGGCTCACGGGCCCAGCCGCTCCACGGCATGTGGGATCTTCCGGGACCGGGGCACGAACCTGTGTCCCCTGCATCGGCAGGCGGACTCTCAACCACTGCACCACCAGGGAAGCCCTGTAGTGTCTCTTATTACCTTTGCCACTTCTTAGTGTTATTAAGCTGCAGAAGTTAGCCAGGGATGGAACCCACATTGTAAACAAAGGTTCATCATCATTACTACCAAAATGGTCTAAAAACAGGTATTTAGAGGCCAAAAATACAAAAGCAGCCTGTTTCTAAGCAGCATATACATCGTTCTTCCTTTTCTGTCTTGTGAGTTGCCTTCACTGTCCATATTTTTTGAAATTTGCTAAAGACGCTGGACCTCAGCCACTCAGGTTTCAGATCTCTTCAGTTATCCAAGAATGTGATTCAGACTAATGAGTGGTGGGTACGGGGGAGGGTGTGTGTGTGGGGGGGTGGAGCGCTGGCAGTGCCCGCCGGCCGCTCCCCACTCCACCTGCCTCGCTCGTCCTTGTCCTTGACAGAGCCCACGTACCGAGTGCGCTAACTGTGCACAGTGATAGCTCGGCCAGCGCTGAGGTGACCTGTGGCTCAAGGCTCAGGGAAGACCACCAACTGCTTTCAGCTAGGTCAGTGACCAGCTGTCAGCTGCAGAGAGTCTCCTGTCACTGCCAGCCTGGGGGAGATTCAAAGTGCTGACCTGGAGGGGAAAGGGCACAGCTTCTCCAGAACTCGTCCCATTTGCATTATAAAGACAGAGAATGAGGTGACTTTGGGAGGCAGCCCTTGTCCTCAGACCTCCTGCAAAGAAGCAGATACATTTAAAGGGGTGGAAGCTTGGGGCAAGACAATTCTCCTTTGTTGATCCACTGCCTGATTGTAATGCTGCTTTAAATGCAGAGGCTTTCCTCTATTAGGAAATGTGCTTTAGACTAGGGCTTAATGCTGCATCTCTTGAGGTTTTTGTTTTTTGTTTTTTTTTTGGACGTGGTCTTACGAATCCTTCAACCTGATGTTAGGTAATTTGAAAATAAGAAAATAAATGACTTAGGTTTCTTTGCAGGGATAGAAAGTGGCTTTTAATCCTTTAATGTTTTCCTCAGTCATCACCAAGCTTAGCGAAGAGAACAGCCTTAAAACAGAAAGCTTTGCAATGATTTGGTGGCGGCGGTGTGTGCTGGGAGAGAGTGCCGGAGAGCATCATAAAAACGAGGGGAGAGGCGCTGTATAAATATGCAGGTAGTTGTTTATTACAAAATAAATTATGTATTGACATGAGGAATTACACCATAATTTTCTGTTTGAGGTGGTACCAGAGTAAATTGGTTTCTATCTAAAAGGTCACAGGGAATGCTGGCTTTGTGTTCCTGTCATGACATTTGCCTTATTGGCATTCAGGAGCATTCCCTTGGCTTCATGCAATCACTGTCTCCTTTCACTGTATTTACAGATAATCCAGAGACTTTGCAGGCCAAATGGCTTTCTGAATATGAGCCCACAAAGCACTGAATCAGACAGCCTCCTGCTTAGAGAGTTTTCAGCACAGTTCAGCCATAAGGCAAACGTCAATAATTGCTTCAGAAGGGAAAGTGACAGGAAATTGTTCATAATTTGCTGTCACAATAATTAAAAGTGGCTAGGACTATTGCAACCACTATTTAATTTCCCCTTCTTTAAAATAAACTCTGTTATTGTCACCACCTGCTCTGTGGTGAGGCCGATTAGCACTGTTTGTCTGAGGGCTTCTATTCCTGGAACAAATCATTCACTCACCTCCGTGTGCAACCAGTGATGCATTTTGATCCAAGCTATTTTACATTTTCAGTGAGGACATGCATGAGTTTGAAAAGAGTGGGCCAACTGCTAAACTGTTGCTGGGCTTTGCTACACAGGCCTCTCCTGAAACATAAAGCACTGCATATGGCTTAGAACGAATAACCAAATGCCTTAAAGTCAGAGAATATAAAGGGAAAAGAAAAAGTGTCTTATCCATTGTTCAGCGGTTTTCATACCTCATTTGGTAGGTAAAGGTTATCAGAAAAGTCAGCGCAAGTGCGCTTAGAAAGCTTAATGACATCTCTCCACTCCCTTGGCAGGTGTCTCATGAAGGGAAGTAGGTTATTAGAGGCCAAAATGAGAAACCCCACCTTTGGTAAATGAGCTGATGAGTGTTGTCATGTGTCTGAGCTGCCCACGGCTAGAGGGACTAGAGTGTCTTTCCCGGGTGTAATACTTCAGGTACCTTCGGAAGACTCCACAGTCACATTGCTCTCTGCATTCTTCTGCTGCCTCAGCACAGCCTGCCTCCTATTGCATTTCTTTGTGTGTTGACCTCATTTCTTTTCCTGGGTGTTAAGCCCATCGATGTCGCCATTTTGAATGCTCACGGTCCCCAGCATGGAGCATAAAATAGTTGCTGAATAAATATTTGTTGACGGGTGAATTGAGTAATGGATGATGGATGGTGCTCACACAGAAGTGGGGGGAACGTCTCCACAGTAGACCCAGCGGGCTGTTACTAACTGCCCCATCCCAGAAGCACACTGGCTACCAAATAGCAAATCAGATGCTACTGAAAGAAAAAGAAAGCCAACTGCTGTGAGGTGCAAGTTTGCTAAACTCTTCATTTATTTGTTCCACATAAGGTGTTGAGTGCTTCACCTATGCCAGGCTCTGTTTTAGGCCCTTGAGTTTTATCAGTGAACAAAACAATTCATGCACTTGTGGAGTTTATACCCTGGTGCAAGAAGTCAGACAATTAATAAGCATAATAAGTAAGCCATGTATTATGCTAAAATGTGACATGTGCAATGAAAACAGTGAAGCAGGGTACACTGAGGTGGGGTGAGGCTGGGTCTCAGTTGTAAGTAAGGTCAGCAGGATAGGCCTCATTGCGATGACAGCATTTTGGAAAAGACTTGAAGTTAGTGTAGGAATTACGATGTAGCTAATAGGAGAGGAGCATTCAAGGCCGGGGAGCTGCCTGAGCAAAGGCCCTAAGTTGGCAGTGTGCCCGGGTGTCCCGTGAGGAGGACTCTGAGGCGGGATTGGGATAAATGACAGGAGTGTCGTAGGAGGTGAGCTCAAGAGGTAACGAAGTGCCTGATCCAGGGCTTGGTAGCCACAGTAAGGCCTGTGGCTTTTACTCCTGAGAGACAGTTAATCTAATGCACTCCCTCCTTTGTACTTAGAACTCGCATTTCACACTCGTACTTATGTCTGTTTCACCAGTAACACGTCTTGTTGAACTGTTTGCGTCTTCTTCCCTTGCTAGGCTCTCAGGTTCTAACTGCTATTTTTAAATCTCATTCTTCTCTGTATCTGGGCCGGAAGAATGAATGCACATTCTAAATGCTCAGATATTGCTTGTTGGATTGAATTACGACAACAAACAAATCACAGGAGCAGGGATTGCACAGTATTGCAAAAGAAACTTGGGTCACAGATAGTTTCTGGGGCAAAGGAGTCGGTATAAGAATGTACCATACACTTCAAGCCCTAGGTTAGTGTTTGTCTGCTGAAGTCCACTGTTCTTTTCCTTCTGTGCAGTTTTCTCACCACCCTCTAATGGCTGCTCCCCAAAAGTTAGCTGCAGTGCCAGAGCTGACACCACCCTCCTCCCTAGCGAACCCCTGGTAGTTAAGCTGCTGGTCTCATGAGCTAGGGCTCTGGATCTCAACCACACATGAACACCTGGGGAGCTTTTATAAACTCTTGTGCCTTGACCTCATCACAGAGCAGTTGTACCAGAAGTTCTGAGGGTGGGGCTCAGGCATACCCAGGTGATCCTAATGTCCAGCCAGGGTAGAGAGCCACTGATCTGGAGCTGTTTCAAGACTTTCAGAGGTGGCCCACCTTCTCCATGAACATCTGAGTTACAAGAAAGGGAATGCAGGCATACCTCAGAGACACTGTGTGTTCAGTTCCAGACCACCGCAATAAAATGAATATCGCAATAAAGCAAATCACATGAATTTTTCGGTTTCCCAGTGCATATAAAAGTTATGGTCACACTATATTATAGTCTATTAAGTGTGCAATGGTATTATGTCTAAAAGAAGTACAAACCTTAATTAAAAAATACTTTATTGCTAAAAATGCTAACCATCATCTGAGCCTTTAGCAAGTCATGTTCTTTTTCAGTAGTCACGTCAAAGATCACTGATCACAGATCACCATAACAAGTATAATAATAATGAAAAAGTTTGAAATATTTTGAGAATTACCAAAATGTGATACAGTAATGTGAAGAGCAGATGTTGTTGGAAAATCATGTTGGTAGACTTGCTTGATGCAGGGTTGCCACAAACCTTTGATCTGTAAAAAAACACAGTATCTGTGAAGTGCAATAAAGTGAAGTGCAATAAAATGAGTTATGCCGGTATACAAATTTGGTCAATTCCCCAAACCCATCAATTACTGGCAGAAGCATGGCTTTTGCATCATGGTGGCAGCTCAAGGGTGTCTTGTTAGGTCTGCATGTTTGTATGGGTACAAGTGTGGTGGTGAGAGAGGAGAGCTTTGATGATTTCCTGTTCTCTATGATAACAGACCTGTTTGTAAATCAACCCACAAGAGATACTCACAGAAGATAAATCAGGAGCCCATTCCTGGGTCTTCTCTCAGAAGAACATATGCCTGGTCTCGTCAAGATGAACTTCCATTCTGGGAAGCAGTGGTGCTGATCACATATCCCCATGGACGAATGAAACAACCTAGCACCCCAAGTTAGCACCCACCACCAGTTGAATATTCCTCCCCAGTGGTTTAGCACATACTCGCTAAGGGGTTGGGAAAACATGCCTATGGCCTTCAGTTTAGGCAAACTGTGCATTATCCAATCACCTCGAGCTTGGGTGTCAAATGGCAGCCACTCAGGGGTAGCTCGTCCTCAGCAGCCCCATGGTCCTGCTTTCCTTTAACCCAATGTGAGCACTGGTGCTCAATGTGAGCACATAACCAACCATGGTCATGTATACATTTTCCTCCTCACAAAATGTTAAAGTAGGCCTTTCCACATACTTGGGAAGAGATCCATCCCTCCATCCATCTATATATTTATCTATCTATCTATGGATGCATGCATGCTGCATTGGGTCTTCGTTGCTGCGTGAGGGCTTTCTCTACTTGTGGCGAGCCAGGGCTACTCTTCTTGAGATGCGTGGGCTTCTCCTTTTGGTGGCTTGTCTTTGTTGCGGAGCATGGGCTTTAGGTGTGCAGGCTTCAGTAGTTGTGGCACACGGGCTTAGTTGCTCCACAGCATGTGGGATCTTTCCGGACCAGGGATTGAACCCAGGTCCCCAGCATTGGCAGGTGGATTCTTAACCACTGTGCCACCAGGGAAGTCCTTTGGCTTCTTAATATACTCATTGTTCAGACAATTCTCATTGCCAGAGTAGGGCCATGTATTATCAGGCTCTATGAATGTGTGATGAATTTATTTGTATCTTCATTCCCCCCTTTATTTATGTGTCACTAAATACTTTTGGAGCATTTACAGGATATTATGCTATATCTTGGGAATGCAAGATGGTTATGGCACTCTTCCTTCAACTCACATTCTAGACAAGGAGATGAACATATAAACAGAAAATGAGAATATAATATAGGAGCTTGCCAGTCATAGAGAGAGACTGGAGATAGAGGGAAGGTCTTTCAGGTTGTAAGATAGGCTCAAGTGTTGTGAATTGAAAGGCAAGGAGTTGGGAAAATGCATTAGGATTTGGAGAGCAAAAGTATTCCTAAAATAGAGGGAGTAGGAAGGGTGGTGGTGAAGTGAGGCTGAAGGCAAAGACTGGAATCAGATTGTAAAATACTTTTATGCCAAGTTACAGAATTTGCACTTGATTCTGAA
This sequence comes from Hyperoodon ampullatus, assembly GCF_949752795.1. Taxonomy (NCBI): domain Eukaryota; kingdom Metazoa; phylum Chordata; class Mammalia; order Artiodactyla; family Ziphiidae; genus Hyperoodon; species Hyperoodon ampullatus. The sequence continues at coordinate 35,586,490 of NC_136925.1, read as the reverse complement.
AAATCAAGGTGGTACAAATGAAAAAAAGAGAGCAATGTACTTAAACTTTGCAGTCAGAAAAATATGACTAAATTCTGGCTCTGCTACTTATCAGTGTACAATATTGTGCTAATTATTGGAAATAGCTCAGTCTCTATTTCCTCATCTATAAAAAGAAACATGATACTACCTATCTCACAGCATTAGTGTGAGGGCTAAAAGAGACAATGTTCATGAAAGTGAGGGCAGCTGTGTGGTAGGTTCTAGAGCTATGCCATCCTATACACAAGCCACTAGTCACATGTGGCTACTTAATTAAAGGTAAATAAAAGGATTTATTTTTGAGGTGCACTAGTCGTCTTTCACGTGCACAATAGCCATGTGTGGCTAGCGGCTGCCATATTGGATAGCACTGGTATGGAACATTGCCATCAGCACAGAGCCTTCTATTGGGCAGTGCTGCTCTGTGGAAGTTTCCCTTGCATTCCCGGAAGCATCAGGCTCCTAACTGTGTTAGTTAATATGTTGATAGTATGTGTTATATTGTAGTATGCAAAAGTACTTTTTCTTTAAAATAAAACTTGGAAATGGGCTCAGATCAAGATTGGGTTTCCTTCTGAAATGTTGATCAAGAGCTCCCACACAGCCCTGTGCAGACATGCAGCTGCCGCTCCTGGCTCTCTCTTGCAGCCGTGCTGCCTGCCCTGCCCCTAGGCTTGGAATTATACTTCGTTCTCTTGGAAGTGGCCAGAGTGACAAGCAAACTGCTCTGGAGCTGAGGCACAAGTTTCCCTAGGGACTTGCCCTAGGATCTAAGCTGTATTCTCTATGGGATTGCCTGTTGTGGTGACTTGTGCCATTTCAAATAACAGCTTAATTCATCCTGTTCCCTTTACTAAGGTTTGGTAGCCCAGAACATCAGGGATGATGGCCATTTCTGGTGACAGGTAGACACCTGCACTGAACTCTCAATTCACTTCAACTTAGGCCACTTTCCCAGAAAGAGTGTATTAACTTCCAGTTTCTACTTAACTATGGTTTTGCTCAGGGAGTTAAAGTTATAAAGCACACATCCTTTTTCTACATGGAATGGTTATTTTCAGGATTAAAAAATTAGAAGGACTGTTGAGAGAATGGGATGTATAAAGCTGAGTTGGTAAGTTAAAAAATATAAAGCTTCCCTTAATCACCTTGGGGAAAAAAAGGGTTCTTGCTGACAATTGTATCATGGTACTATATTATCACATTATTTTGTACACATAATTGACTTTTACTTGGGGAGCAAGAAAGCCCATGCGGAAATGTTAAAAAGAAGCCAAATGAGAGACCAGCTGGGAGAAATTAAATCCATCAGTGGGTAAATATAATAAAGTGAAAGGAATTCGGCACTTATTGAGGAATATTTGTGAATTTAGTGAGTTGCTAAAAGGGAAGTTCTCTGGGACCTGCAATGACTTGGGGAATTTTGAAGAATTGGCAGAGATTCAGCTGGCCATGAAAGATGGTTGGGATTATGGTGAGAAATGGGGAGGGATTTCAGACAGGGGGAAGATGTGCAAAGTTGTAGAGTAGGAAATGCACCTGTTCTCTGTAGTAGGAAGTGAACAGACCATTCTGATCAAACACACATGTGTTATATAGACATAAATGAGAAGTAAGTTTTGATGTTGTTCAGCCCAGACTGGGTAGAAAGGGACAGACCTTGAATAATATAGCCATAATTAAGTAAGTTTGTTTACTGCATATTGAATCAGGCAATGAGCTAAAACACTTTTAATGTACATTTTAAAATTTAATCTTCATAAAGGCCCAATGAAGTAGGTAGTGTTGGTCACATTTTACAGATGAATCAACGTAAATTTAGAGAACATAATTAGTGTGCCCCAGGCTAAAGTGTTGGGAGACAATTTGCCATGGATCTCTTGCATCCCTTGCATCTCTTTAGCTTTAGTGCAGGGCCACTGGCTGCCTCTGTTCTGGACTAACCTTTCATGGATGTTTGCATAGCTTACAGCTCTGAAAGCTAGATCTAGTGTCTCCTGGAGCAAAGGGCAGGTTCACATATTGTCTGGTGCAATAAAAATAAAAGTCTCCCTCTGGGGCAAAAGTTGAGCATGTTTATTGTCCATGATAAAAGATTTGGGTTCCTTAGGCTCAGAGTTCCTCTCCTGGAATGTGTGTGCAGGAGTCAGTTGATCCTTTCACATTGCCCTGTGGGAACGGAGGCTTGGGGAAGCAGAGTGTTAATAGCACTTGGCTACTTAGTTAGCTATTGCTCTGAGTAATTTATTTGCTTTCAATTAAATAAACTTATTTATTTTAAATTACATTTATTAATTATTTATCTAATTTACTTGCCTCTGACCCAGAAGTTTTGTGTTTTCTTCCAACATCTATGAAACTGTGGCAGACTAACTTGTTAGCCTGCAAATAGGTTAAATTCTCAGAATATTCATAGGTGTTAACCTAAACATCTGGTAAGTAGTGGAACGACCTTAGAGGGCTTTGGAAGTCAACTATTAGTTGATAAGGGCCTGTGCTAGAGTGCTTCGAAAGGAAGAAATAGATGCTAGAAACAGAAAGAAAGAAACAGGTCAGGGGAGAATATTTGGGGATGGAGTGTGGGGCAAAGGGTGGTGAGAACATATGAGGTCAAAAGAGACATTAAAATTCTGAACTTGTAATGAAGAAATTGATAAAGAGAGGAGGAACTTACTTTTTGGAGGAACAGAAGCAGCTTCTTTTCTGCTTTCAGAGTTTTACTTCTCTGAGGTTAAGAGCTGGATATTTAAAAACTCTCTGCATAGGATCTAGGAGAGAAAGCAAGGACAAAACATATCAACTAGATCTCCCTTCTCCATCTATTTGTATTTATCATATCCTGAGCCCCTCTGCCTTAATCACGAGTCAGTTCAGAAAATCATATCAGTTTGTATTTTCAAAATAAGAAGAAATCCTCCAAGAAGAACCCAACTCAGTGGAACTTGTGAAGCATAGTCACAATGCTCAATGTATTGTATTCCTTATGTGAGAAGAAAATTGCTTAGTTTTCTATTTCTAAATCAGTTGCCAATGTTTGGCTAACTTTATCTCCTGCCACACATTCCCTTATTGAGTGGCAAATTATGCAATAACAAGATTATATTTCTGTGCATTCCAGGAAGTCCACGGCGGCAACACTTCATGCTTCTCTGAGTGGAGCCCAGGTGACTTGGAAACAGAATAGCACCATTTAGTGATAAAAAAGATTTTAATCTTTAAAAAAGGTGGCATGATCTTTATTCGATGATTTTAGGAGTTGTAAATTAGTCAGCCATCATGTACTGTATAGGCATGAACTACATTTTTTTCTTTCTTTCTCTCTCTCTCTTTTTTGTATGTATCATTTTTAACATCTCCTGTATCCATGGATAACAGGTTCTCAGGTGAAGTGCTGAGTATGTCACTGAAAGCCCAGTGGACTTAAGTGTGCAAAGTCAGTCTGAACGTATGCTGTAATGGATTTGACTTCAAAGGGCACTACAAAGAGAAATTGCAGATAACCATCTGAACTGACTTCTGAAGCTTGTAGTTCTGACTCCCAAGATACAAAAAGAAAAGTGAGACCAAACAGATTGGGATGAACAACTCTGACATAGCAGGAATGTATATGAGTCCGATTTTTAAAAGTAAATAAAGCTAAATAAAACAATGATTTATTCTCTAGTTCTTTTTTAATATTCTTTCTTTGGTTCTCCCAAAAATGTCCTTGAAGTACAATAAATAATTTGCAGCACATATTATACTTTTCCGGATCACATTGATACCCTGTGAAAATGAATATTTGATCAATATGTAAATATCTATATATAAAATACAAAATCACTGGAACCTTAGACTCTAAGCAAGTGACAACACCATAGCGGTAACCTAGTTTTACTCACTACCTAGGCAAAATAGCCTTAACAACAGTGATTTAGGCTAAGACTTGAATGCTTCCTATGATGGGTATCTCACTAATTTATGGTTGGTTTTTAGTGCTATAAAACAAGGCATTTAGAGCTAAAAAATTGCAGATATTATCCAATATTATAGCAAGCATTATTTTTGCTCTTTTTGCCCTTTTGCCATTTTAACACACCATTGATAGAACATATACTTCTTCAACTACTGAGATCAGTTTGTATATTTGCAGTCTTTGTTTTACATCATCTGATCAGTAATCAATATTTATTATACAGCTAACTGGGCTTAAGGCTAAAGCAGGTGGCCGTGAAACAGCTCCAAGCTATGTGGCTTACTCAGAGTGCATATCTGTGATCTTGATATTCTGTTCTCAGACCCATAAACGACATGCTTGATCAGTGAGGCCGTGGGAATCTTGTGTAGACCCTCATATACAGAAACACAAACATACACACAAAGCTCTCCATATTTGGACTGTTATTCAAATGGTGCTAAGAAATGGACTATAGAAATCATATGGATTATATAATTTCAGGTTTCGCTATTGTAATATGTGCGAGCATAAACACACACTATATAATAAGGGGCAATGGAGATATCAGAGCAAAAAGTTCGGGCACCACAGAAAACAGAGAGTTGTGCAAACAAGGCAGAGGTATATTAACCACATATATTGAGTGAACTGAGGTTACAGAGACCTTTGACTTTTCCCTTTCATTTAGAATTATTTTCTTTTTTAGTAGAGGAATAGCTGGGTTTCCATGTGAAACGTTTTTGAGAACATTTGCTACCTAGAGGAATGTTGCAGCAATACATTCTTTTCTATTTTTTTAGTATTTATTTATTTATTTATGGCTGCGTTGGGTCTTTGTTGCTGCGCGCAGACTTTCTCTGGTTGTGGCGAGCCGGGTCTACTCTTCCTTGCCGTGCGCGGGCTTCTCATTGCGGTGGCTTCTCGGGCTTCTCATTGCGGTGGCTTCTCTTGTTGCAGAGCATGAGCTCTAGGTATGCGGGCTTCAGTAGTTGTGGCACGTGGGCTTAGTTGCTCCACGGCATGTGGGATCTTCCCGGACCAGGGCTCGAACCCGTGTCCCCTGCATTGGCAGGCGGATTCTTATCCACTGCGCCACCAGGGAATCCCAGCAATACATTCTTTTAAGTGTCAGATGACGTGCTAGTGATTACACCTGCTATGCTGAATGGTTATTTCTAAACAATGCTTGCAAAATACTCTGCTGTGTAATTCATCGGTGTAGTCACAAACCTACTGAAGGCACCCTTCAGTAAAATGTTTGTTTACAGTTAACTCCCATGGTGAAGATGGAACAAGACGACTTCCAAATTGTCTTTCTTGTATTGTGTTTCTCTCTCTGCTTCTTGGGTTTTTCCCTCCTGGTGTTTAAAGTCTGAGAACAGTGCAAATATAAAATCATGTATGAGGTATGGTAGCTATCATGAGCCACAGTTACATGTACACAGAATGTCAAGCCATAAGCCAGCAGGTTTGCATCATAAATAATATAGAGCCAAAACACTGGGCATGCTGTTGTTTAGACCTGAACTTGCTCTTGCTAAAATAAACAGGTAAAATAAATGGGAACATGAAATAAAGGGAATGTTTAATATAACTGCCATCAGAAATATTCAGTGCTATAAAACAACCACCATGAAGGCAGACATAGTGACAACTAACATTATTTGGGAAGTTTTCTGTGTTTCTCCCTCTAGTTTTGGAGACTCAGAGCAAAGAATAGACTGTATGTAGAGAAGCATCTCAAAGTGATGGTTTGTGTTTGTTCTTTTTTGCATATATGAGAATGAAGCAGCTCAGCTCCAGTCATTATCATGTTGCTGGTTTGTAAAAGTGCTTTCCCTTGTTTTATGAAACACACCGAGTTGAGTGCAGCAGCTTGCATGATATGGCGCTGTGGGTAGAAATTTGAAGCCATTGAACACTCTGAATTTCCCCAGTGTTTCTCAGTGGCAGAACATCTCATGCTAAATGCGTGTGTGCTGTTCCACTGAGAGAATGCAGTGTTCAATAGCTCTCCAAGTTTCTGATTTTATACTTATGGAGAAGAGGCTCAGTGGCTGCCTGTAGAGTTTCATTGTGAAGTACATACAGATGGTCTAGTTCAAGGTTCTTTAAAAGGCACACAGGGAAAGAAGTTATGTTTCTGTTTATTTTTCCTATTTATATGTATTTCTTCCCTTTTAAAATGTATATTTTGCATAACTAGTCAAAAATGATATTGCTCTAATTTTAATGTAGGTAGAATACATGAAAACTATCAATTCTTCTGAAGAAATAGACATGCCCTATGCCAGTCACTCGAGCAGTGTATATACAGTAACTTATTATACTTTTTGTAGTCTTCTCTAGGTAAATGCTGAATTTGGTTCATATCTAAGTCTATAATCAGAACATTGGACAGTCAGAAAGTTGCCAGTTGCATTGTAGGCTTTTCTAAATGCTGCTGTTTCTGTGGACTGACTGAATTTACCCTCTTGAAGACATTTTTAGGGAGTGCCTCAGTCTGTGAAATCTAAAACAGAGGAATTAGCAGAATGAGAACTCTATTTAAATATAATATACACAATATTTTTAAATCCTTCAAAACATTAGGAAAAGTCTGGAATAATTAGTTTACATTTCATAGCATATCTGTTAAATGAATAACTATTGAATGGAAACATGTCCCTGCTACTTTGTAAGCAGTTTTTTGGCAAATGATTTGTTTTCCCATAGTTATACCTGTGTCCAGTCTTATACATTGCTTTCAGTGGATTTTTTAAATGAATTTCAAAAATAAATGTGGTGAAACAAATTTTTTTGCCATTAGGCGGAAAAATGGAGAAATTGTATGTAGATGACTTTAGTTTTCTTGCAAGAAAAGTGTGAGTGGATATAAATTATAGGATATGTGGGTGCAATTTGGAGACCTTGTTGTGAATGTAAACTATGAATACTACTTGAATCATTTCCACTTGCTTGAAAATAAAATCATAATAACTAAGACTGAGAATAGGAGAAGTGAATGTACAAACAATGTAAAAGTGGGTACAGCCTTAAATGGGGAACCCTAATTGTGGTAAAGCAAATAACTTCACTAAGTCCATTCCCTTTAGGGAAAAAAGCTTCTATTTCTTATGTAATTATTAAAAATGGAAAAATAGAATAAGAAAAGGAAAAAAGACAGTTTAGGCTTTGACCATATATGTAAACACGAAACAGACATACTTCTTGGCCAGATTGTAATAAATAAATTACTAGTTAGAGGGATAGTTTTGAATTCACTAAACTGGTATTTTCACATTATTCAGGCAATAAATTCTATTTATATGGGAAATACAGATAAGTTGTTATGCAAAAATTTTGAAAATAGGGCTTCCCTGGTGGCGCAGTGGTTGAGAGTCCGCCTGCCGATGCAGGGGACACGGGTTCGTGCCCCGATCCCGGAAGATCCCACATGCCGCGGAACGGCTGGGCCCGCGAGCCATGGCCACGGAGCCTGTGCGTCCGGAGCCTGTGCTCTGCAACGGGAGAGGCCACAGCAGTGAGAGGCCCGCGTACAGCAAAAAAAAAAAAAAAAATTTTGAAAATATATCACAAATATAAGATAGTAGGCTTTTCCCTCCTTTTGGAGAAGAATGTTCCAAAATTAAAAAAGGATGAGAATGAGATTCTTAACACGGAGAAGAAATTTAACTTGAAACTGTCTGCAAGTGAAGTTGAGATTTGGTTATATTCATATGTAAATGTCCTTGAAGCCAGTTGCAGAGATTTTAACCACCATTTCAAGTTATCAGTTATGAAGTGAATGATAACAAGCTACTAGATTATTTGTAAAGCTAAGATTTGTAAAGAAAGAAAGAAAGGAAGAAAGAATGAAAGAAAGAAAGGAAGAAAGGAAGAAAGAAAGAGAAAGAAAGAAATAGCACTTCAAACAATGTTGAGTTGGAAAAATGTCCATACAAAGATTGAATGATACTTGCTTAATACAAGTAGAAGGTAATAGATGCAAGGAAACAAAAACACAATAAAAATACAGGATGCCCAACAAAAAATATGTCAAGATGTATTGAGTATAAATGTGTTTGACTCCTTTTGGATTGACCTGATTTATAAGTAAAATGATTAAATAGATATGTGAATATAAGTACAAGTTACAGTCATTGTGGAGCTGCTGTCAGAAAAATAATTGCCAGCATATTCCTAGGTTATGTTAAGAACAGATGTGAAAAGGATGAGCCAGAAAAAATCTTTCTCAACATTAGTCAGACAGTTATTGGGATATTATTCTACACCTTGTTTCTTGTGCTTTTAAAGTTATGCAAAGTAGATTAAGTTTTTAAAAGAATTTCTTTGTTTAAGGTTGGAAAAGGGTTAAGTGAATTGGAGTTGTTAAGTGATGTAAAGTTTTTATGAGGTAAATGTATGGTAATTGTCTCTGACATTCATACACTGAACTACTCATTAGTCAATAGCACATTTATGGAAGCCTAACACACTGGTACTTTGCCAGGTATTGTATGGGATCCAGAAAAGTCTTAGCAGTTCCTGCTGTAGAAGGAATTTGCAATATAGTCATGGAAGGCCAATGCAATAGGCATAGATAGTTAAAATAGCAAAATATAGCTGTGTGTTATTGATGATAAGAACAGCTGAATTTAAGAGAAGGGATATTTGTGTGATTTGCAGGAGGGGGCTTCCCAGGAAGATGAAGATTTGCTTGAGTTTGCACAATGAGCAAGATTTAGAAAGGGCAGAGAGACGAGAACGTTTTGGCAAGAGATACAGGTGGGGAGAGAATGAGTAAAGGCAAAGTAGCACAGAGGGATGGCAGGAGTGCAAAATGTTTGTGTTGGTTTCAACCTGATACAGCTACAGTTCTTAATTCTGAAAACTTCATATTTGTTTCTTTGGAGATAAACACATTGTGCCATTAACAAATAGAAATGTTTAGTGATGTTGAAGTTTAAAGGAAGCAAATCCTGGCCTCGGTATTTCAGAATTGGAAATAACCTTAAATACCATGAGTCAGCTTCTCATTTTACATATTAGTCTTAAAGAATTAAGTTAGTTGGCGACGGTGACGATCACCCACCTTGTTAGTTCTAGGATGAGGACTAAAAGCCAAATATCCTGACCTAGGCTGGTGTTCTTTGTGCTAAATCCTGCTGGGCTTTCTTGTATAAAATGAAAAGACAACTTTGATCTTGTTTTTTAAGGCTTCTTTCATAATTTTTGAACAAAAGTGAGATTTCATGGTTCCAAACCTTGGGAAAAGATTCTGATGAAATATGCAAGCAATTGCTCATCATAGGTGTTCATGAATTTGATCCATTGAGATTGCTCAGGGGTGAAAAGTTCCTATGTTTTTAGTGATAATCTTAGTCAGGCTGAAGGCTGTCATCAGAGCAAAGAAAAATGAGGTTTAAATTTTCTTCATTGATACACGTTGACCTTTTTTTTTTTTTTTTTTTTGCAGTACGCGGGCCTCTCACTGTTGTGGTCTCTCCCGTTGTGGAGTACAGCCTCCGGACGCGCAGGCTCAGCAGCCATGGCTCACGGGCCCAGCCGCTCCGTGGCATGTGGGATCTTCCCGGACCGGGGCACGAACTCGTGTCCCCTGCATCGGCAGGTGGACTCCCAACCACTGCGCCACCAGGGAAGTCCCACGTTGACCTTTTAACCCGACTAATTGACAAAGCCACCAAAGGTATGTTCTTTCCTGTACGGCTCCCAGCCCTGGCTGTGTTCCATAATTCTGTCAAGGTGGGGGGGTCTACATTCTGCTGCAGCTGCCACTCTTTACCAGCTGGCAGTATGCTTGTCTGCCCATTAATGCTTCAGAAAAATGATTAATAAGGTCTCCCACCCAACACTGAGAAAGGAGGAGGTCCAAATCATTCATAAACGCACAAGGATAAAATGCCAAGTGGCCTCTTCTGGTTCAGTGGCCCCATGGGCACCTACCTGCAGCTGAACTGAGTTGTTCTCATGACTGTGGGAACCTTGAAAGTATAAAAGAATATGCAAAGTTAAATGTCACTTATCAGTGTCTGCACTTACAATTTTAATGTTATTTTTTTATAATTCAAATCAAGGCTAAGAGACATAATGGACTATCTTTTAAGGTTTTTGAGTGGGTTCAATTTCTATTTATATTAGTAATGTCAAACATTATTCTAGGACTCATTCCCTCTTGAGCCTGTCCATCTGTTATATCATCAGAATGACCTTTCTTGTTTCTTCTTCATTTGTAGAATTTTTTTCCTTGGTTGAGTTTAAAAAAAAAAAGAATAAAACAGGCTTCTGCCTTCTTTCTTTTAAAGTGACTAAGGAACAACTTTAATTTTATATACATAGGGAGAGAACGGTTCTCCCCACCACACACCCCATACCTTAACTGATACTTTAGGGCACCCAGGGCATTAAGTATGCTGTATTAAAAGGGATGAAAATGAAAGATCATTGTGAAAAGACACAGAGTGAATGGATGCAGGAATAATTTTAAAAATATTAAAAAATTTTAAGAGATCAGAGCAGTCATATTTTTAAATGTCCACAAGATATTGTTTTCTTTTTAATGAGATTAAATAGTTTGAAATCTTTTAATACTGAACAATGTAAGAATTGCTATTTTTTATTTAATTTGTTTCAGTTGACTAAATCACTTGGCTGCTTTGTATTCTTGGTAGGTGCTATAATAGTCATAAATTTTTTCAGTAAAAAGCAAAACCCATTAAATAGATGAGATGGTGTCCTATAAAAATTACTGATTAAATTACTCTTTTGGTTTTTTGAATTGATTGATTTGGTATTATTTTTATTCTTTGAGTTTCTTTAGAAAGAGTCAGAATGGTCTACAGTGGGAGAAATATCAGACTAAATATTTGGGTTATGCTCCTGACACTTTCTTTAGTTTTATGGGAGATCTTGGCTAAATTTTTAGTACTTCAAATTTCTTTTCTGTACAGTAAAAACAGAAAAAAGGTGCTATAAAGATAAAATAGTATACATGAAAATCTTTTGAAATTTAAAATGTTGTATGCATTTAACTCATTGGTATTATATGTATATGAATTAGATTGTTTCAGAACATTTTTCTAATCACTCTTTTTCCCTGACAGTTTCAAGACCACCCTATAATAATTCTTCTTTGCAATGCCCATATTTTCTTCTTCCTTCTATCTACTTTGCTTCCTGTCTTTTGCATTATTTTTACCTTTTGAAGCTATGAGTGTTCATTCTCTATGAATGTTCCACTGCTTGTGGGATCTTTGCCCTTTTCATCAACTAAGTATAACCACCAGTATCCTAAAGGATGATTTTTAATCTCTTTTGAGTAAGGTTGATATGTTTTAATTTAAAATTTTGTCTGTAAGATATCATTATATACTAGACATTTTGACTTCTTTTGTGAATATCCATTAAATTCCACTAAAGTGTATGGGTACAGTTGGAAAAGGGGAGTATATTTTTGTGAATTTGAACATGTCAAAAATTATATTAGATATTATGGGTTTAACAAAATGCATTTTAGAGTTCAAAGAATAGAACTGATTTTTAGTAAAGTTGTGAAATTATGACATTCTGGAAGGTCTGGCCATCAGAGGCAATTCTAGAGGTTCTGTTTCTTTTGTAACCCATGGATGGTAGTCACAGTGATTTTGCATATGGTACGAACTTGGTCCTTATTGTCTATCTCCCTCATTTAGGCTTGGTCTTTGATCTATTCTGTAGCAGAATTAAAGATGAGTGTGCTGTCTGACCCATGTAGGAGAGCTAGTAAGGAACAACAAAGGAAATTAAAATAGAGATTGATTTTCATGTCAGCTCTCTGCTAACCTTGTGACTGTCCTACTAAATTTAGTATTTTTATTTGCGAAGAGCTGTTGTAGAGACATTTTTTCATGCATTCTTTTATTTCCTTATTAATGTAAAATATTTATTGTGGACTTGCTATAAATAAATCACTATTCAAGGTGCTAGGAATACAGTAATGAAAAGGGGGGCGTGGTTATAATCTGACTGGATTATCCTTATTCTTGCTCCTTTTCATGTAGGTCATGGGGGCTAGGGAGAGGATGGAGATATTAGTTACAGAAGGTCATTTTTATTCAAAACTGTGACAGGTTCTATGGAAACACCCATTTAGTATGTTTGATCCATTCCTACAATTTTGGGAATTAATATATTACATTTATTTTTTTCTTGTTTGACTGCATTATCAATCACAGATTCCTGGAGCTCCAACGATATTAAAGTTTGAAATTTTAATAAACTATATGGAATCACATAGGAGATTATTTCTATTTACTTATTTTAGGAGAAGAACTTTTTCATTGCTACAGGAAGTTTGCAAACAATGATGACTAAAGTTTTCTGACAGTGGATAAAAATAATTTTTTTATGCATTTACAATCCACTCTAAGGTTGTATTGTAATGACTTTTAAAGTTTCCCTCTGAGAATTTACTAATTCATTTATCTGTTTATAATTTTTTTCCAGCTTTGCTGAGATATAATTGACATAAAATTGTGTAAGTTTCTATTTACAATAGCCAGGACATGGAAGCAACCTATGTGTCCATGGACAGATGAATGGATAAAGAAGATGTGGCACATATATACAATGGAATATTATTCAGCCATAAAAAGAAATGAAATTGAGTTATTTGTAGTGAGTTGGATGGACCTAGAGTCTGTCATACAGAGTGAAGTAAGTCAGAAAGAGAAAAACAAACACATATATATGGAATCAAAAAAAAAATAATGGTTCTGAAGAACCTAGGGACAGGACAGGAATAAAGATGCAGACGTAGAGAATGGACTTGAGGACACAGGGAGGGGGAAGGGTAAGCTGGGACAAAGTGAGAGAGTGGCATGGACATATATACACTACCCAATGTAAAATAGATAGCTAGTGGGAAGCAGTCACATGGCACAGGGAGATCAGCTTGGTGCTTTGTGACCACCTAGAGGGGTGGGGTAGGGAGGGTGGGAGGGAGGGAGACACAAGAGGGAGGTGATAAGGGGATATATGTATACATATAGCTGATTCACTGTGTTATACAGCAGAAACTAACACAACAATGTCAAGCAATTATACTCCAATAAAGATGTTAAAAAAAATTTGTGTAAGTTTAAGGTATACAACATGTTAATTTGATACACATATATTGCAATATGATTACCACTGTAAGGTTAGCTAGCACCACCATCATGTCACATAATGACCATTTCTTTTTTTGTGGTGAAAACATTTAAGATCTACTCTTCTAGCAACTTTCAAGTATATAATACAATATTATTAACTATAATCACAATACTGTGCATTAGATCCCCAGAATGTCTTCATCTTCTAACTGGAAGTTAATATTCTTTGACCAACGTCTCCCCAATGTCTCACCTCCCCCAACCCCTCACCCCCAGCTCCTGGCAACTACCACTCAACTTTGTTTCTACAGTTCAACTTTTCTAGATTCCATGTACAAGTGATATCATACAGTATTTATTTTTCTCTCTCTGACTTATTTCACTTAACATAATGCTCTCAAGGTCTATCCATGTTATCTCAAATGGCAGGATTTCCTTCTTTCACATGGCTGAATAATATTCCATTACATATGTATATATGTACCACATTTTCTTTATTCATTCATCCTTTGATGCACACAGGTTGTTTCCATATCTTGGCTATTGTGAATAATGCTGCAGTGAATGTGGGAGTGCAGATATCTCTTCAATATTCTGTTTTCATTTCCTTGAGATAGATACCCAAAAGAGGAATTGCTGGATCATATGGTAGTTCTATATATATATATATATTTTTTGCGGTATGTGGGCCTCTCACTGTTGTGGCCTCTCCCGTCGTGGAGCACAAGCTCTGGACACACAGGCCCAGTGGCCATGGCTCACGGGCCCAGCCGCTCTGCAGCATGTGGGATCTTCCCGGACCGGGGAACAAACCCGTGTCCCCTGCATCGGCAGGCAGACTCTCAACCACTGCGCCACCAGGGAAGCCCATGGTAGTTCTATTTTTAATACCAGCTACTTCACAGGACCATCTCAGTGAATCTTAGAAATAGGACACGAGTAAAAATGAAATAATACCTTGGGGATGTGATTTGGTATTATATCCTACTATTTGGTAAACATTTTGGATATCTCCCTATCACCACCCAACTTTTGAACAAGAGCATTATCAATGCCATTGAATATATCTTTCTGCTGTCTTCCTATTCCTACTCCCTTACTTCCCTCTCAGAAGTAACTGCTCTCCTGAGTTGTGTGTCTATCATTTCTTTGCTATTTAAAATAAGTTTTTCTGCATATGTATATACCCCTAAACAAGATATTATTTAGTTTTCTTGTTCTGAGTTTTATAAATATTATATAATACTATATACATTTGTCTTTGACTTACCATTTTCACTGTGTCCTATTTCTCAGATTCACTGAAATGGTTCTGTGAAGTAGCTCATTCTTTTCCATAGTGCTTTGCAATGCCACTTCATAAATTATATCTGCATGCATCTAGTAGTCTATTTCTGGGCTGTTTCTTCTGTTCTACTGGGTCAAATTTTCTTTTGAAATTTCCTATTCCAGTACCACATTGTTGTCATTGGACTTTATAATAAGTGCTGATATCTAGTAAGGCAGAGCTCCCATTTTTGTGCTTAATCCTCGGGAGTATCTTGGCAATTCTTGAGCTTTCATCTGTAAAGTTTTTCGGATGAGTTTTTCAAGTAACTTGAAGAAAAGTTGGAATTTGATTAAAACTGTACATAATTCAAAAATAATTTGGGGGAAAATTGATGCTTTACAATATTCAGCCTTCTTTGTACCAGTCATCGTTCAATTACAGAAACAGAACCAGCAAGAAATATTTATTGAGAGATTTATTGCAAGGAATAGACTTATACCATTGTGGGGCTGGCTAGGCAAGTCCAAATCTCTAAGGCAGGCCATGAGAAAGGGCAGGCAGGCATTCTTGGACACAGTAAAGCTGCTGTCCGCTGATGGAATTTCTTCTTCTTCAGGGAAGTCTCAGCTTTGTTCTAAGTCCTTCCAACTGATAGAATCAGGTCCATCCAGATTATTTTGAATAATCTCCCTTACTTAAAGTTAACTGATTACAGACTTTGCAAAATACCTTCACAGCAGCACCTAGATTAGTGTTAGACTGGATAACTGAGGATTGTAGACTAGTCATTTTGATACATAAAATTGACCATCACACTTGTCACAAACAAATGGATTTCTCCATTTATTTTTCCTTATTTAATGCCTTTTCCTAAACTAATTTTCTCCATGTAAGTCTTTTTAAAAATTTACATTACCTAGCAGTAACATCTTCTGGTGTAGAGAAATGCAATTGATTTTTCTATATGGATCTTCTATTTATCCAACTTGTTAAATTCTCTTATGATTTCTAATAATTTTTTGGAGATCCTTTTGGGTATTTTATGTATATGATTGTATAACTTGTAAAAACAGCAATTTTGTTTCTTCCTCTTCAGTATTCACATTTGTTAAAATCATTTTTTAAATCACATATGATAAAATTTACTCTTCGCAGTACAGTACACAGTTCTGTGACTTTTGGCAAATGCATGAAGTCACCTATTTATTGATACTACCACAAACAAAATAAAGGACAGTTTCATTAGCTCCCCAGTTTCACTGTGCCATGGTTCTGTAGTCATTTCCTCCTCTTTGCCATAAACCCTGGAAACCACTGGTCTGTTCTTTATCCCTAAATTTTGCCTTTTCTAGAATGTTACACAAATGGGATCTCATTGTATGTGAATAGAAGTTATGTTTCTCTTAGGAGAATATCTGTGAGTGTATGTTTAACTTTATAGGAAACAGCCAAACTATTTACTAAAGTGTCTCCACCATTTGCATTCTCACTAGAGTTCCAGGTATATTCCATTTTTGTTAGCACTTGGTATTCTCAGTTTTTAAATTTGTTTCCTTATTCTTGAGTTTTGAAAGTTTAACATGTTCTGGGTACAAGTCTTTTGTCAGATATGTAATTTGCAAATATTTTCTCCTAGTTCAAGGCTTTTCTTTCTTAACAGTGTTTTTGCAGAGCAAAATTTTCTGGTAGTGGGATTGCTGGATCATATGACAGTTCTATTTTTAGTTTTTTAAGGAACCTCCATACTGTTCTCCATAGTGGCTGTATCAATTTACATTCCCACCAACAGTGCAAGAGGGTTCCCTTTTCTCCACACCCTTTCCAGCATTTACTGTTTGTAGATATATACACTAGCAAAGGTAAAATAGATAGCTAGTGGGAAGCAGCTGCATCAAAAGGGGAGATCAGCTCGGTGCTTTGTGACCACCTAGAGGGGTGAGATAGGGAGAGTGGAAGGGAGATGCAAGAGCGAGGGGTTATGGGGATATATGTATACATATTGCTGATTCACTTTGTTATCCAACAACAACTAACACAACAATGTAAAGCAATTATACCCCAATAAAGATGTTTAAAAAAATGAAAAATTTCATAAAGTTCACATTAATATTTTCTCTTTTGTTTCATGCTTTTGGGGTCAAATCTACAAAATCTTTGCAAGTCAGTGTCACAAAGATTTTCTCCTATCTAAATGCTTTATTGTTTTACAATTTATATTTAGATGTATGATATATTTTGAATTAATATTTCATATCAAATGTAAAATATGGACTAAGATTTTTTTAATATGTAGATATGTATCTAATTGTTCCAGGATTGCATGTGTTTGTGTGTCTGTGTATTTTCACACATGTGTGTTTGAGACAAAAAGATGAGCATGCTTGCTTCTACTAGCCAAATGGAATTTGACTCTTTTTGGTCAGGAGAAAAAAAAGAAAACCTATGCATTTTATCCACCTCACATTGGAAGTTTAACAGCTCAAGCACATGGGCCATAAATGCCCTCGTTACGACAGTGTAACTGCACACGTCTCTGACACTGTCTCTGGCTATTGCTGGGGAAACCAACAGAGGGAAATTTTATACTGTAGTAGCAGAATCTTCTATTCTGTATTACCATTTATTGAGATTGTGTAATTTTAGGATAACTAATTATTGCAGCAAAATTTCTAGAAAAAAAGGACGTTGTGTGTATTTTGACCAGATGAGCCTATCAGGTGACGTGATCAGAGGTGTAGAGCCATATTTTTCCCCGAGAGGGTGTTAGAATAAGGAAGCTCTCCTGATTCGTTGCTGGACTCTACCTCTGGCTTAGGAACCCAGTGCACATAAATCAGGTGTTATCAATCCCCCTAAGTCTGCACCCACAGGCAGAACCTTTTCTTCCAACGTGTTTAGTGATAATCAAATATTTGTGCCTAGACATAATGTCATGCAGTGAAGGGGAGTTAAGTTACTGCTGAATTACTGCTGAATGGTAGCACAGAATCTGGTGATTTACATGTATCCTAATTCAATTTAGCTTCACATCACTCTAGTGGGTATTAGTATCCCATTTCCATAGTAGAGGAAACTGAAATTTAGAGAGTGAAGAGCTTGCTCATAATCACACACCTGGAAAACAGAGGAGCCAGGTATCAACCACAATAATTACGCCTCCAAAGTCCACGAGTGAAATCCAGGAATGATTCTACCCTGTAAATCTTTAAATCCCTTTTCAATTACAACATCCTCATTGTGGCTGAGAAATGACCTTTTCTTACTTTAGAATCCTTGTTGCTTAGTCGAAAGTCCCCAGTATTGAATTCCTTTGGCTGCAGTGTGGTGGTTGGCCTGGGTTAACTCTTCTTTGTTCTGTTCTAGTCTGTTCTAACTATTAGAGCTGTGCTAGGCCATGGACCCATATAGCCTTGGCACTGAAGCAATGAAAGAAAAACAATGAACTCCCTGTCTCTGTCAAACACAAAGGGATCGTCTACCTTAGGGAAGCTACAAAGGGACATACAAAATCACACAACTGAAAAATAGTGCCCATTTATGCTCAGCAAGGAGGATTGATTTTTACTTGTTCTGCTTCCAATTAATTTACCTAATTTAACCTTTAAAAATGTTATCTTCCCTTCCAACCTCAATAATAAATATACTTTTTCTGATTTAATTTTAGAAGCCTCCAGATTTACTCTCAGTAGCTGCTACCCTTTTGGGTTGAATTGCGATAGGGAAGGAGAAAAGAGAGATAGGGAAAAAAAGCTTTTAGAACATGTCTGTTCTTTGTTTAACTTTTATTGGCATGAGCTTCCAGAATGTGTTGATCTGTTAAGTCTACATAAACGTATTCTCCTGGGTGGAGGGTGGAACCATAGGGTTAAGGGAGAATAGTAAATCAATGATAAGTTAATAAAACCAAACACCATAAAGAGTAGCCAGCAATGGAGGACTTTCCATATTTAAAAGGAATGATTTCAGAAGCTGTTGCTGAACGAAATGCATGCCCTTTGCTTTAAAATTGCCTGGTATTCGTGCCTGTACCTCTACTCAACTCTCTAGCACCGTGCTGGAGACCAGTGGTGCTCAAATTTTTATGTGCATTCAAATCACCTGGGATCCTTGCTTGAATGGAGATATGATTCATCCAGCCAGGGGTGGGGCTTGAGATTGTGTGTTTCTAATGAGCTGCCAGTTGATGCTGACGGTGTTGATGCCTAGGTCTGCATTTTGAGTAGCAAGGCTGTAAAGTTTGATCCCTGAAAATATAATCTTTTTAAGGACTTTACATGGAAAACATTGCTCATGTTTACATGTATTATACCCATATAAAGAGAAGCATTTAGTTTAATTTCTTTGATGGAAGGCTTAGACTGAGTGTATATAAGGAAGGCAAAATGGATAATAACAAGCTACAATTCATGACTTAGTCCATGCTAGGTATTGTGCTAAGGACTTCACATATGTTATTTAGTTCTCACACCTGGATGAGAGGTCTAAATTATCATTTACATTTGTAGATGGGTAAACCAAGGTGTAAAGCAATGGTTACATAACTCCAAGAGGCTATGCAGCCAATCTAGTGGTAGAGGCTGTATTCAGGCTTTGGTTCCTGGCCTCTAAAAGCTGTGTTGTTACTAACTGCTCGATGATAAAATATTGGAGAGTGATTAAAATAATTGTTTAATGAAATCTAAAGATGGAGGGCATGAACATTACAGTCAGATGTGGATTTAAGCCTGAGTCTTCCATTTACTGCCTGCTTGACCCTGAGAATATCTTGCAGCTCCATTTTCCCCTTTTGAAAGTAGAGATAATACCTTCTCTGCTCTTCTCTCCACTTTGAAGGGTGTGAAGATCAAATGAGATCATGATGTGATGTGTCTTGTGAATTGTAAGACAGCACACACGGGTAGTTTCCTCCTCTTTCCAAACATTTCTTTTCCATCGCATGTTAAGAATAGGCATGATGGCTTAGAAAACTAAATATTTGGCCTGTTCTTATTTGATAGTTGCAGTTAGGAGAAGTTTCAAGCAAATAGAGAGTTTGCTGCATCTGGGTCACAGCACAGAGTTTAAAAATGTATAATTCAGGACAGACAGTAGTATCCTGCACAGCCCTGGGCCTGTTTCCTTCTCTTCCGTTTGAAGAAGGTGGAGCAGGTGATCTCTAAATTCCTTCCCAGATCTAACAGCTGAGTTTTTTTTTTTTTTTTTTTTTTGCGGTACACGGGCCTCTCACTGCTGTGGCCTCTCCCGTTGCGGAGCACAGGCTCCGGACGCGCAGGCTCAGCGGCCATGGCTCACGGGCCCAGCCGCTCCGCGGCATGTGGGATCCTCCCGGACCGGGGCACGAACCCGTGTCCCCTGCATCGGCAGGCGGACTCTCAACCACTGCGCCACCAGAGAAACCCTAACAGCTGAGTTTTTGACTCTCACTTTCAGTTGATTTGTAACTTGATCAGGTGTCTTTGCAGGATTTGGATGATGATGCTGATGATGGTGATTTTGCAACTTTGCCTCTGCTTCTTTGTGTATAACTTCTCCGATTCTAGTAAGGGAATTTCTCTTCTTAGAAGCTGCAACTGGTTTTCATTTTGAGTACATTCGAAAGTAGGAAAGAACTTACAGAGATGATAAAATGAGGTACAATCTGCAGGCTGGGAGTTAAGGAGATTACTGGTCAGTACACAATATTTTAGACAGAGGACTGTTTTAGGGAAGTGTGACCCACAACCCCGCTTTAGTAGATATTACAAATCTCAGAGCTGAGGAGAAGCAGCAGGCAGAGTTATAAGCTCTGTCTTATGGAGTTCAGGGGAAAACCTCGAATAGAATAAATTCCTGAGCTCCCCGGGGAGTGTGGAGAAGTAAAAGTTGGTCATGACTAAAGAGACCCGGAAGCCAGATGAGTGCTCCAGAAGACAGGTGAACAGCTCTGATGCCTGTGACACAGCAGGGAAAACAATAAGAAGGGGTGTGCTTTTTAGAAATAGTAATAACTGCTGTTTAATGCTTTTCAGCTTATACATCACCGTTAAGGATAATGTCGCATTTTATCCTGACAACATTCCTTTACGATAGAAATATGAATCTCCATTCTACAAGTGAAGCAATGAAGCAGCGGAGCCTCAGAGAGGTTAATTTATTTACCCCTGAAGTGGAGAAACTAGAAACTTCAAATTCCAAGCATTTCCCACTGTGTACTGTAGCCTCTTTTGAGTCAAACTTACTGGAATGCATTCATTCCACAAAGCAATAAAGCTGCCCATTAAAAATTATTTCACATACGATTTATTCTCCTTGTTCCAAAAATTAATTCTCACCACTTAAATTAGATTATGTGAGGGTCATTTCCCACGTCTGCTCTAGGAGAATTCAGAATCCCTTCCTCCCTGCGTCTGTATTGCTGTCCTCCAAACTCCCACATCTGGACTGCCTCTTGGAGGCCTGGAGAGAATGCTCTCTCCTTGCTGGGGGAGGAGGAAAGATGATGCCTCTCAGGATCCTTATGGATCTTTATAGATATTTTCCACAAATGTCTGGAGTGTCTAGAGGGTAACACCAGTAAAAAGGAAGCTCCTGTAGATTGGCTAAAATATAAAATGTATAAAAACTGGGTAAGCTGGGACGAAGTGAGAGAGTGGCATGGACATATATACACTACCCAATGTAAAATAGATAGCTAGTGGGAAGCAGCCGCATAGCACAGGGAGATCAGCTCGGTGCTTTGTGACCACCTAGAAGGGTGGGATAGGGAGGGTGGGAGGGAGATGCAAGAGGGAGGGGATATGGGGATATATGTATACATATAGCTGATTCACTTTGTTATACAGCAGAAACCAACATAACATTGTAAAACAATTACACTCCAATAAAGATGTTAAAAAAAATAAAATGTATAAAAACAATATTTGCAAAGATAATAAAAAGGCCAAGACCCCATAGCTATCATATAAGAAATCATTACCTTGTTGAGGATGTTATGTTTCCTTAGGCTCAAGGCATGTCTCTTTTTCATAGATGTTTCTTCGTGGCTCTACCTTTTACAGGTTATTCAGATCTGTAGATTATTTTTATTGTGTTCTCTGCTTACCTGACTCCCTAGCTTAAATATGGTGAAAACCAGTAGACAGATGTCTTAAAGGAGAGCTTCAAGAGTGCTAGTGTCTTACAGCGATCGTCTTCCTGCTCGAGGGGCAGTTACTGGATTGCTCAAATCCCCAGGCTGAGGCCCGTCCACCCCTGGGCCTGCCTCTGCCTCTGCCCTGGTCCAAGGCTGCTCTGGACCAGGAAGCAGGTTCAGAGCTACAGCCTTCAATTGCTGATTTTTTGATTGAAAATCTCATGGTCCAAGGATTGTCTACGTTTTAAGGTTGTTAAAAAGACAATGTGCTTTATATTCCACCCATTTTGAAGAGTTTAGAGAAATACACTTTTCCGAAATAAACAGTAAGATAAAAGAGCAATGGGTACTTTTTACAGCTGAGCTCCTTGCGATCAAGTGTCCTTTTTATGCTCGGCTACCTTTATTCTACATTTGGTTTGTCCTCAGGATCAGGCAAATATGCACTCTTCCAGAACCCTTATTTCCTGCCAGTGTTTGGCCTCTGGTTAATGCACTGGCTCATTTACTTGCTTTTGCTCTCTCGCTCTCTCTATCTCTTTGCATTGGACTTGACCTTCTGGGCCACTTGTTTGCTAGCTTATTCTAAAATGAGAAAAAGAGACAAATAGCATAAAGTCCTATTTTTCAAAGTGGACAACAAACTGAAATATTACGACCTAATACTTCCTCTCAGCATATGTATCTTCTCCTTCCCCAAACACATTATCAATGGAAATTGGCCCCATAGTGATAAGAAAGAAACAAACAGCAAACACACATTTTCTAAATGGAGATTTAGCTATGTATGCAAGATTTCTAATAATTGGTAGGGAAACCTTAGTTCTTACCGATTTCTGGACTTCTGGGAGTAATATATTTGTGTTTGAAAACCAGTGTTTTCTTGAATATGTTATAGTACTTTTATTGGGTTTTAGCTTTGGTTTAGTCAATTATTTGCTTTATTATTTTTTCTAGCTGTGAAAGAAAAATCACATCTCATCCATAACAGAACAATGTAAGGTAGAAAGGGAAATTTGAATTCAATTAGAAAAAGAGTCATAGGAATAACAGATAGCAATTATTATCTTAAGGTTAGATTTGTGTGTAACACATTATTCTGATATTGTGTATTGTTCACAGGTAAGTTCTTTAGAAGATTTGGATTTAGAAATATTCATCTGGCATATCATATGAAAACTTTGCCATTCCATAATTTCCACTTGTTAGCAGGATATATGTGTTTAGGTTTTTTTTCTTTTCTTTTCTTTTTTTTTTTTTTTTTTTGTGTTTCGCGGGCCTCTCACTGTTGCGACCTCTCCCGTTGCAGAGCACAGGTTCCGGACGCGCAGGCTCAGCGGCCATGGCTCACGGGCCCAGCCGCTCTGCGGCATGTGGGATCTTCCCGGACCAGGGCACGAACCCATGTCCCCTGCATCGGCAGGCGGACTCTCAACCACTATGCCACCAGGGAAGCCCCTGTTTAGGTTTTTTAAAAAAACTTTACTGTGATATCTATTAACATACTCCAATTAATTTTAGAATGATAAAAGGTCTACTTGCATTGAAAGTTTTTTTATTAATCTTTGAAATGAGATATCATCAAAGAATTCCTTATAATGGCAAAACTAAACTATGGTGACGATGTCAGAGTAGTGCCTTCTTCTGAGAGAGGGTATGGACTGGGAGGGGGCACAAGTGGACCTTCTGGATGCTGCACATGTTCTATACCTTGATCCAAGTGGTGGCTACACGATGTGAGCTTATCTAAAAATGTACTGGGCTTCCCTGGTGGCGCAGTGGTTGAGAGTCCGCCTGCTGATGCAGGGGACACGGGTTCGTGCCCCCGTCCGGGAAGATCCCACATGCAGCAGAGCTGCTGGGCCCGTGAGCCATGGCCGCTGAGCCTGCGCGTCCGGAGCCTGTGCTCCGCAACGGGAGAGGCCACAACAGTGAGAGGCCTGCGTACCGCCAAAAAAAAAAAAAAAATGTACTTAATGTTTGTGTACTTTACTGTATGTATATTATATCTCAGCCAACAAAAGGGAGAGGAGGAAAAAGATGTCTCTAAAGATATAATGTTTAAAATGATGT
Organism: Hyperoodon ampullatus; assembly: GCF_949752795.1. Lineage (NCBI taxonomy): Eukaryota > Metazoa > Chordata > Mammalia > Artiodactyla > Ziphiidae > Hyperoodon > Hyperoodon ampullatus. The sequence continues at coordinate 35,562,947 of NC_136925.1, read as the reverse complement.
GAAATGAATTAGTTGGCCTTAAGTAGGCAAATAATCAACTTTCCCTTTTCTTGCTTAGTTTCTCTCTGTCACCCCAACTCCCTAACCCTGCCAAAAAGTTTAATAGCAAAATGAAAAGACATATCACAGAATATTCTCAAATAATATGAGAAAGACCTTATACAATTTAAGTACAAATAGGTAATAAAAACTAATTAGAAATGTATTAATACTCCAAAATTGAAATTGGAAAAGGGCAGGAAATGAAATCTCAGAGAAGAGGGAATTCAGTGATCAAAAAACAAATGAAAAAGATGTTTAAACTCGTTAAAAATTAAAACACTTCAAATTAGAGCAAGATGATTTTATTTAAAAAATTAGGGACAACTAAGAGATTTTATTATTTATTACTATTAAAAAGGTAATAGTTTTATACCTCCCATATTTAAAAAATTTAATCTGGGAAAAAATAACTGAATCACTGCGCTGTACACCTGAATCTAACACAATATTGTAAACCAGCTATACTTCAATAGAAAAAAAGAATTTAGAGGAATATACTTTTCAGAAACAAAGTATAATAGGTACTTTGGAGTCTATAAGTAAACTCTGAGATCAGGTACCATTTCTCATAATTTGGTGTCCAGTTATATTTCTTAGTTTGACACATCTAAGAGTTTTAAATTCTTCTAATATAAAATATAAAATTTATTTTATATTTTATTATAGTTGTGAGCTTCCTATAATTTTTCAGAAATCCAAAAGTTGAGGGATAGAGGGCCCACTTCTCCTGAGTTACTGGGCTCAGATACTGTCTAACAAGATACCATAATATGCCAGCTACCAAGAAACCTTGTGAAATCAGAGATCTCAATGCTCAAATCCTTCTGTGAATTCTGAAAGTGAAACATTGGAAAGATATATATTGGCATGTAACATATTCCCTAAGAGAAACAAATTCACGGCCAGCATATCCAGGGAAATAGATGTACCTGGGACACTTTAGGCTCAGAGATAGTAGATGTTGTTAATGGGCTTGTATTCACAATATACACATTGTCTTCTGGCCTTCTTTTCTGAAGTATCTCAACTGTGTGCATGTCCCGGAATATGGGCCCAGCCTGTTCCCTCTGCCTGTCAATACTTTTCCCTGTCGCCCATGAGGTGGACTAATCCTTTATGAGTCTGCTGAAATACCTGATATTTGTCTTGAGGCTTCCAGAACCCCTCCGTCTGGAGCTCCTCCCATGGGCCCCTATGTCACTTTCCACCTGCCCAGTCCACACAATGCCATCGTTATTTGCATACAAGACCTTGGGTGTGAACCATGTGTTATTAGTGGGCTATGTGTTATTCAAATGCTGACACTTTTATTTCCAGTGCCTAGAGGCTGAATAAATGAACTCATATTTATGGAATGGGTGAGAATAATTACAACCACACAGGGAGACAGTGTGGCAGAGCAGAAAGAACCTTGAAATGATGAGACAGACTGGCTGTGTATGACCTGGGAAGCCAATTCTCTGAGCACCAGTTTCCATGTATTCAAATGAGGATAATAACTCCTACCAATTTAAATTATGGGAATGAAATGTAGGAGTTATATGAGAGAACAGAGGTGAAACGTTGGAGTTCCCAGCACACAGTGGACATTCCCTTCTTGTTCCTTCACACACACACACACACACACAAATACAAACACACAGACACCCATATATATATGGGGGGGCACTTTTCCATATACACTTTTTTATAAAGACTGTTTCTACCTTGGATCCTTTTAATAACATTTAGAAGAGGATTTCAACATAACTTATTGGAACAATCAATAATTTTTAGTCCATTTTGGGATGCAAACTGATTTTTGAGGGTCATCAATAATTATTTTGAAAATCTAGATTCTTTGCTCCACATATACCTTTCTCACAGACCACGTTGTCATAATGCTCTTGCCAACAGGCCATTCTTCATTTTAGCATTTTCATTATGCATTCTGATTTTTAACCTTGGGGATTTTTAATGGAGCTATATAAATTTGCCTCAAGATGACATGAAATATTACTAGATCTTTTTCCATATAAGTCCTTATCACCTAAGCATATATTATTTTTGGGGAAACCTAGGAACATATTACCCAAGTTAAGTCAACTCAGTGCTTATAGTGCTGGTATAAAGTTTTTCTATTCTATTTCTGACATTGTAATTATGCTCAGTGAGAATAGTTATTACTTGTGGCTGAGAATTTAGTTACTAAAGATGCTGGATGATATGCTGAACCTTTGTGTCCTTTTCCATGGTGATATAAGTAAACTTATTAAAATTTTTTCTCAATCTCAACAGTTCATGATAAGGTATCTTTCAGCCAGGCCATAACAGTGCTTTCAGTTGAAACTTTGTTATCAAGGTCTTATCCACAGAAATATAGTTCTTTCTGATTACAAAGTCTATTCTTCTAAATATTAATGTCTCTCATTTCCCCTTATCCTGCCTTTTATTTTTATTGTGACCTCTAATCCCTCATCTCCTCTCACTTCTCCCAATCTCTTTCCCAGTACTGGTGTCACCTCTCCTCTCTATTTGGACTCCATGGACAGCCATTTCCCATGCATTCATTCTTACATCCCTCCCTTCCTCTTTGTTCTTCTGTCATTTCTGCCTTTGATTCTCCAACACTGGTTAATTGCCACTGCCCACTTTCCTTGAGAGAACTACTCACTCTTTCATTCATCCAGTACATATTTGTTCAGTTCCTTCTGTGTGCCCAATCATGGTGTCAGATGCCAGAACATGGCAGCAAATAGTTTCTGCATTCTTGATGTTTAACATGTAATGGGAAGATTACCGTATATCTGTATGACCACTCCAACTCTGGACCCCCTGCTCCCACTCCACAACCCATTTGCTCATTGCTAACAGGCTCCCTCTGTCCTTACTACACAAAGTATGGTCATCAGGTTTCCCACGGAGTTTGATAGAAATGCAGAGTGTCAGGTCCAGTACTGAATCCCAATCTGCATTTTAACAAGAACCCAAGGTGATTCACGTGCACATTGAAATTGGAGAAGCACTTCCTGTTGGGAATCCCCACATCAAGTGTTCCCATTCTTCTTCACTCCTTTCAGGTCCTTGCTAGACACACCTCCTTACTTTTAATAGAGGACCTTGCTTCTTCTACTGATAAGATGATTGAGATCGTTTGATATTTCTTCCTGTCTACCTGAAGAGCTCTATCTTTATCTTCATTTTCATCTTCTCTTAACACATGCTCTTCTTCTTGCATGGGCAAGTGTTTCTCTTTGAACTCTTGATCTGATTTCTTCTTTTTTTGATTAACTCTTCCTTTGTCTGCATTTTTCATTTCTCCAGTCTTCAAGGTTGCGGGTTTGTCTTTTAATATGGGACAACTTTCTCCTATCCGGAAAATCTTCCCTTGACCCTTCTCTTCTTTAAGCTGTAATTTCATGTCTATCTTGCTCTTCACTATGAGAGAAGTCTAGAATCATTTCCTTAATTTCTTCACCACCCAAGAACTTTTAAGTCCTTGAAATCTAGATTCGACCTCTACCTTCTCTATTAAAACAAATCTGATGTCAGGAGTGACCATCTGATTGCCCAGAGTGAGTCTTTGTTCTCATATCACTCCTCCTATGTGTGCTAGCATTCCATGAGAATGACTACACTTTTCTTAATGGAACTCATCTTCTTGGGCATCTCTGGACCCCCAACCTCTCCCTTTGGTTGATTCTCCCTTTGCCTCCCTGAATACTTCTTTTCTGACTCCTTTCTGTCTCTTCTAACTCCTTCTAACCACTAAATATAAGCTTTAAAAAATATTAGTTTTCTTGAGATGTAAGTTGCATATAATAAACCTGCTTTAATTGTCCAGTACCCAGGTAACCACTGCTATCATAATCAAGTTTGAGAACATTTCCATCACTCCAAAGAGTTCTCTTGTGCCCTTTGCAGTTCCTTCTTCCACACCCCAGGCAACCACTGATCTGCATTCTGTCATTATACATTGGTTTTCCTTTTCAAGACTTTTATATAAATGGTATCATACATATGTACTCTTTTTTGGTCTGGACTCTTTCAGTCAGCATACTTATTTTGCGATTCATCCAGGTTACTCTGTGTATCAGCAGTTCATTCCTTTATATGGCTGAGTGAAATCATTCTATGCATATAGCAAAATTAAGTATGCAGCTTAATGAATTTTTACATAAGTTCACCCCGATCAAACGTAAAACATTTCCAGCACTTTCAGCTTCCTTATGCCCCTTCCCAGTGATACCCTCCCAGGGATAACCACCCTTCTGACTTCTAGCACCAAATTAGTAATTATCATCATTATTATTTTTTAACATCTTTATTGGAGTATAATTGCTTTACAATGGTGTGTTAGTTTCTGCTGTACAACAAACTGAATCAGCTATATGTATACATATATCCCCATATCCCCTCCCTCTTGTGTAGGCTTCCTGGTGGAGGGGACTGGTGCCTGTGTTCTGGTGGATGAGGCTGGATCTTGTCTTTCTGGTGGGCAGAACCGCATCCATTGGTGTGTTTTGGGGTGTCTGTGACCTTATTATAATTTTAGGCAGCCTCTCTGCTAATGGGTGGGGTTGTGTTCCTGTCTTGCTAGTTGTTTGGCATAGGGTGTCCAGCACTGTAGCTTGCTGGCTGTTGGGTGGAGCTGGGTCTTAGCGTTGAGACGGAGATCTCTGGGAGAGCTCTTGCTGATTGATATTATGTGGGGCCAGGAGGTCTCTGGTGGTCTAATGTCCTGAACTTGGCTCTCCCACCTCAGAGGCTCAGGCCTGACACCAGGCTGGAGCACCAAGATCCTGTCAGCCACATGGCTCAGAAGAAAAGGGAGAAAAAAAGAAAGAAAAAAAAACAATTAAAAAAATAAAGTAATTAAAATTAAAAAATAATTAAAAGAATAAAAAAGTAATAAAAAAACAAGAGAGCAACCAAACCAATAAACAAATCCACCAGTGATAACAAGCACTAAAAACTATACTAAGATAAACATAAAAGTCAGAAACAAGTCAGTCACAGGCAGCAAACCCCAAGTCTACAGTTGCTCCCAAAGTCCACCTCCTCAATTTGGGATGATTCATTGTCTATTCAGACATTCTACAGATGCAGGGTACATCAAGTTGATTGTGGGGATTTAATCCGCTGCTCCTGAGGCTGAACGGAGAAATTTCCCTTTCTCTTCTTTGTTCCCACAGCTCCTGGGGTTCAGCTTTGGATTTGGCCCCGCCTCTGCGTATAGGTCGCCTGAGGGCATCTGTTCCCGCCTATACAGGACGGGGTTAAAGCAGTGGCTGATTAGGGAGCTCTTGCTCACTCATGCTGGAGGTGGAGGGAGGGGTACGGTAGTTATAATTGGAATGCGGGGCGAGCCTGCGGCGGCAGAGGCTACGGTGATGTTGCAACAGCCTGAGGCACGCCATGTGTTCTCCCAGGGAAGTTGTCCCTGGATCACAGGACCCTGGCAGTGGCAGGCTGCACAGGCTCCTGGGGGGGAGAGGTGTGTGTGTGTGTGTGGATAGTGACCTGTGCTTGCACACAGGATTCTTGGTGGCTGCAGCAGCAGCGTTAGCATTTCACGCCCGTTTCTGGTGTCTGGGCTGATAGCCGCAGCTCGTGCCAGTCTCTCGAGCTCATTTAGGTGCCGCTCTGCCTTCTGTGGGCAGACAGGGAAGGACTCCCCTCTCCTTGCACACCCCAAAACAATGGTCTCTTGCCTCTTAGGCAGGTCCAGAGTTTTTCCCGGACACCCTCCTGGCTAGCTGTGGTGCACTAACCCCCTTCAGGCTGTCTTCACGCAGCCATCCCCAGTCCTCTCCCCAAAGTATACTTCTATCTGTCTCTATTTCTCTTAATGGTACGTTATCCTTATTGTTACCCAGGCAAAGTACGTTCTCTTTGCCTTATTATATTGACTTGAGTTTTGCCTTTTAAGCTCTACATGTTATGTTTTCAGCCTTGCATCTATCCCTTTCTCTTCCATTCTTCCTGCGATCATCTGATTTCAGGTCTTTTTGACTTCTTCTCTCTGTGTACTTCTAACCATTCTCTTCCCAGCTGTCATCTTTATTTTACTAAGGCACAGGTCTCATGATTTTCTATCCCTACACAAGAACCTCCTGCTCCTTCCTTTTTTGCTCCTGGAATAAGTCCTACTAATAAGTACCAGTGACTGAGTAACTTCATGTCAGACATATTGCATTTATAATGTGTGGCTACAACTCTTGCTGGAGTTGTGGCCACACATTGGGTAAGTGAAAGGACTAAAGCAGACATGCCAGGTGGTCCTCACTTTCCCCCTTGGTTTTGACTCTCGCGTCCTCCTCTGCTGCTCTCTTTAGGTTGTTGTCTCCCCTGCCTCATGAACCTCAATTAACCAGCGAACTGCAAGGCTTGCAAAAATAGAAGAGCACTGTTCTGACAGTGGTTGGGATAGGACTGCACCATTGATCCTGAGTTTGCAGCAAAAAAGCCCCCAACACTTCTGTGTGAACCATACCATGGCCTCTCTTCTCTCCTCCAAAGTCCAACTCTGCTTCAGTTGGGCAGTTACCTGGTCCTCAGGTGTTCCCTGATGCACGTCAGCTAAATAGTGTCTTTAACTTCTATTTAAACCATTTAGTTATTTTCTTTTGAAAGACAGAGTTCTCGGGCTTCCCTGGTGGCGCAGTGGTTGAGAGTCCGCCTGCCGATGCAGGGGACACGGGTTCGTGCCCCGGTCTGGGAGGATCCCACATGCCGCTGAGTGGCTTGGCCCATGAGCCATGGCCATTGAGCCTGCGTGTCCAGAGCCTGTGCTCCGCAACGGGAGAGGCCACAACAGTGAGAGGCCCACATACCGCAAAAAAAAAAAAAAAAGAAAGAGTTCTCTCCTGTGGTAACTTGGAAGGTAGACCACTTGCCTCTGGAGCCCATGGTTTTAGGTGAAGCCATTAGAAAAGGCAGAATGTTGGTGAGTTTTTTTTTTAAATTTATTTATTTATTTATGGCTGTGTTGGGTCTTTGTTTCTGTGCGAAGGCTTTCTCTAGTTGTGGCAAGCGGGGGCCACTCTTCATTGCGGTGCACGGGCCTCTCACTATTGCGGCCTCTCTTGTTGTGGAGCACAGGCTCCAGACACGCAGGCTCAGTAATTGTGGCTCACGGGTCCAGTTGCTCCGCGGCATGCGGGATCTTACCAGACCAGGGTTCGAACCCGCGTCCCCTGCATTGGCAGGCAGATTCTCAACCACTGCGCCACCAGGGAAGCCCTGTTGGTGAGTTTTGACTGCTCCTTGGTCCTTTTAGAAACTACTGTATGAGAAAGCTGGTTCAGGCAAGGAATAGCCCGTTTACAAGTAGAGATGGGAGGTAATAGAAGTTTGCTGAGGGAGGCTCTCTTTGCCTATGACCCACAATCTAAAATGAGTGGGAGCTTCGACATTTTGGGCCTTGTGAGATTAAATAAACCAACTTCTTCTGTCCACCAAACAGCAAGGAAGCAGACCAGGGATATCTAGCAGGGAAGATCAGGTAAAAGTACTGCTGGGCATATTGTCTCAGATGGGTGTGAGGCAGCTGCTGTGAAATTGAGGAAGATTATGCAGAAGCCAGCGACTAACAGAGGAGAGTGGTAGGCTTAAATCTCATGACCAGAAGAGAGCTCTGGTTGTGCTTACTTTTATATGGAACTGACTGGAAGCAAATAGATTAGAAAGCTATTAGGTTTGGGGGAAATTGTATTGCCAGAGCAAGCAGTGATGGGATGCGCCTGGACATTCTGCGATGTTTCAATACCTAACACAACTCATGGCTTTCCCAACCTGCACCAGCAGGAATTGCACTAAGACCTGTGCAGCTCCCCAGCAAAGCATATGCTCCAACACCCGATTCAGATGGGGCCATAGATGAAAATGAACAAAAACATCTCTAGAGCAAAAGTTGGCCATCTATGGCTCTCAGGCTAAATTGAATCTGTGACCTATTTTTATGGCCTTACTTTTTAAATTATTTATTTATTTTAATATAAAAGTAAATTGCATTTAATGGGATATTTACTTTTCCACAGGTACTGCTATCTTCTGTTTAGTTTTATTTTAAATTTTTATTTACTTTTTCCAGATTTATTGAGGTGTAATTGACAAAATTGTAATATATTTAAAGTGTACAACATGTACATATACATTGTAAAATGGGTACCACCGTTAAGTTAATTAACACGTCTATTACTTCACATAGTCATTTTTTTTCTTTTTGGTGAGAATGCTTAAGATCTGCACTCTTAGCAGGTTTCAAGTATATAATACAGAATTTTTTTAAATTGAAGTATAGTTGATTTACAATATTGTGTTAGTTTCAGGTATACAGTGAAGTGTTTTGGATATATATTATATATATTCTTTTTCACATTCTTTTCTGTTATAGGTTATTAGAAGATATTGAATATAGTTCCTTGTGCTATACAGTAAATCCTTGTTGTTTATCTATTTTATATATAGTCGTGTGTATCTGTTAATCCCATACTCCTAATAATCACCATGCTGTATATTAGCTCCTCAGAACTTATTCATCTTATAACTGAAAGTTTGGGTACAAACTTGATCAACATCTCCTTATTTCCCCCATTCCCCAGCCCCTGGCAACCACCATTTTACTCTCTGTTTCTGTGAGTTTGACTTTTTTTTTTTTAAAGATTCCACATATATATGATACCATACAGTTTTTGTCTTTCTATGTCTGGTTTATTTCACTTAGCATAATGCCCTCCAGGTTCATCCATGTTGTCAAAAATGACAGGATTTCCTTCTTTGTAAAGACTGAATGATATTCCATTGTGTGTGTGTAAACACACACATGCACACACACAAACAATCACATTTTCTTATCCATTAATCCATTGACAGACCCTTTGGTAGTTTTCATACTTTGGCTGTTGTAAATAATGCTGCAGTGAACATGGAGTGCAGATACCTCTTTGAGATAGTGATTTAATTTCTTCTGGATAAATACCCTGTAGTGGGATTGCTGGATCATATGGTAGTTGTATCTTTAATTTTTTGAGGAACAGTATTAAAAAAATACTGTTTTCCATAGTGGCTGTACCAATTTATATTCCCACCTGTTTTATGTTTTTAAAGAACTGTAAAATTTTAAAAATAATGACGAAAAAGAAAAATATGCAACAGACACCATATGTAGTCCACAAAGCCTAAAATATTTACTTTATGGCCCCGTAAAGAAAAATGTTTTGACCATCTGTGTCCTAAAGGCCAAAGCTGAGAACCTTGGAAAATGGCCAAGAGGCTTTACTCCTAAAGACCAAAGCCAAGCATAGTCACATGGACTAATTAAGGACTTATTTCACTGTGTTGCAGAGAGTATTTACAGTTTCTATCTAGGAGGATTTCTAGTTGCCCTGATTGGTGATTTCCTACATTCTTCCCCTTTCCATAAGAAAGTGACTATTGTCATCTTCCTATCCTTGCTTTCCATTTGCTTATTATGTGTTGGGGAGCAGGTAACTTGTTAATTCGTTCATAGGTCATTAGACTTTGAGGAATCACATTTAGACATTATGAGAAGGACAGCACATCACCCCAAGATCCTAGACTATGAACTGGCTGTGATGTCAAATGGACTGTGGATTGCCCTCCTTGGGCAGGTGGCGGGGTGAGTGTGTTCTATATATGGGAAGAAGGATGAACATGGATACTTGGTTGGCCAGAAGGTATACTGAATGCATTTAGTGTCCATTCTAGACACTTGCTTTTATAAACAGAACTTTGTGTTTTTGCTGGGCACATGGTTGCACAGATAGAGAGACTGCTTTTCCCAGCCTCCCTTGAAGCTACAGACAGCCAGGTGACTAAGTTAAAGACTATGGGATATGAGCGAAAGTGACAGTACAACTTTGAGCTTATCACTTAATAGAGTTCCTTGCTGTGGAATTCTGTTTTCTCCTTCCCACTGGCTGAAAAATGACAAAGACTGGAGTAACCATGGACTTCATGAGTTAAGATGATGGAGTTGCCCTGTTAACCTTGGACCCTTACCTATGGACTCTTAGGAGAGAGAAATAAACAATTTTATTTAAGCCCCTATATTTTGAGGTCTCTATACTATAGAAGCTCAGTCTGTATCCTCACTAATACAATGTTGAAATCTTACTAATCTCAAATATTATCTCATCCATGAAGCTTTTATAATATTCCCAACTCAAAGTAATCTCTGTCTTTTGATCTCCAGTAGCACTTTGTTCTTTTCTCACAGCACTTGTTACACTTTGTTTTATGGTCATTTTTATAGCCTTTCTCAGTAATGAGATTCTAAGCTCTTTGGGAGGTATGGGAGGAGGGAAAGGCAATATGTAACCCATATAGTAGACTTTTAGGTTCACACACAGGGCCTGATATATAAAAGTTATTAAATATTTGCTTAATTGAATTGACTCTTTAATCATTTTCTAAGCAGTATGTGTTCACTAGCTGAATGGATATGGGAAATAGTGAGATGATGAACCCAAGGCAGAAATCTTTCAAATAAGATGATATGAATAGTAATGCATGTTTTCTATGTATATATATATATAATTTTTTCCCCTTGGTGATATCTTATCAGTGATGAACAACTGATGTATTTGTTGAATATTTTGTCTTCCTAAATAAATTACATTTCCATGAGTATCCTTTAATAGAAAGGCCATGGTATCAAATTATAATTGTGGATTACACAATAAAAGTTTTCTTTTGCAACAAAGGAATATCTTATTTTGGGGTTGTATTAAAACAGGCAGTGTGGTCTAGTGGTTATGAACTTGGAATTTGGTATCAAATAATTCTCAGTTTGGATTCTGACTTTGTCAGTTATTAGTTGTTTTACTTTAGGCGGGAAACTTAACCTTTCTAAACCTATTTCCTTATCTGTAAAATGAGCAAAACAGCACCTATTTTATAAGGTTTATAATAATTAAACAAATCTATATAAAGCAATTTTTAATTATTTTGAAGTCACAGATATTATTTCATCCATAAGTATTTCAGTATGTATTTCTAAAAGATAAGGACTCTTGCCTGAATACAACTGTAATGCCCTTATCACAGTCCCCAAAATTGACAGAAAAATTCTTAAAATTATCAGATGTCTTCTCTGAGTTAAAATTTCATATTATCTCATAAAATGTCATTTTTATAGTTTGTTTCGAAGAAAAGTTACCAACTGTATATAATGAAAATTGCCAAATAGGTAATTTAGAAAAACTTTAGCTCTCTTAAAATTTCAGTCTCTCAAAGTGAATACATTATTTCTTTGTATTTGTGGAATGAAATATTCTGCATCTTCTTCTCTTAGTACCTTGGGGTTATGACAGTTCATCAAGATGTGTAGTAAGTTTCCTGTCATAGATCACAACACAGACTCAGTGCTGAAATCCCTCCACAGAGTTTCTGTCTGTTTAAATAATTCAGCTGTTGCCTGCTGCATATGTGGCTTCATCATTTCTCATCATCTTTAAAGATGATATTGTAAGATATTGTTAGTTCCTCACGGCATACTTCTACTATTGGTAAGATTAAGGTTTGAAATGATTATCAAGAGAAGGGATTACATTTTGCATTTTCTGCCTTTACCCTGAGTTTATTCCTTCCCTCTGGGGGCATGTTCTGGGCACCTACTTCACCCATAGTTTAGAGGTAAGCTCTGGGGTAGGGAATATACAGGAAGCAGAAGATATAGCCTCTTCTTACTAGAAGTTATCTCCTAGCTGGGGAGGAAACATACATATAGGAAATGACATAAAACCAATAAAAGCAACACACTCATAACCGTAAATGCAAAGGGCAGAGTTCATAAGTTCTGATAGGGTGCAGAAACCCTGGAGAGATCAGAATCAGGTGGGTTTAACTGAAGAAGGCTTATGGAATAGGTGATCTTGAATTCAGTTTGGAGGGAGCTGATAAACATGAATTTGAGTTAAATGAAAAAGGAATTCTAGATGAGAGGAAAGAAACAGAAGCAGAAATAAGAGTTCATTAGTGGGGATTGACTTTAAAATGAATGGGGCTCGGCTTAATGAGTTTTTATTGCATTGGTTTGATGCTAACGTAGAATGTATATTAAGGAAAACGTGAGCCATGAATGGATATGACTTATGCAAATTTTAAAAACCATCATTTCACTATTACAGAGCTTTTCAAATGTCTCTGACTGTAGGAATTATTACTGTGTAGACATAGATATTCTGGAAGCAAAGATGAGGCAGGCATAATAGCCTCTAAAATGAGGCAGGGACAGCATATGGGGTAACATATGGGTGTAGCATGGAGGAAACTGACTTGGGCGTCAGTTTAAAAAACAAATTCCAACCTCTGTGTGCCAGTTGGTAGATGATAGAATTTTCTTTACTTATCCTGGAAGTACACAACAGTGATGGAATCATGGACATGTTGGGCTCTGGGTGTGATTGTAATTCAAATGGAGGCAAAGAAAAAAATAAGTTATTCTGTGTATGAAGAGTTAATGATGATGATTCTAATTTATGTTTTCTATTATTTATATTTTTCCTTCTTTCATTCAGCAAATATGCACTGAGTAATTATTGGGCTCCACTAATCAGTTGCATTTGTGTGAGATTTCAGTTCTGAAGGAAGCAATATGGAAGAAGAAGTTTGTATGCATCCACTTTTCTGGCAAAGGAGGGAGCAAAGGCATTGGGGTTTTGCAGACAATGGTGGCTGCAGGACAGTCTCTGGTCAGCAGTGGCATTGGTCTTGGAGGTAGTTCCTTGTGGTTGAGTTGAGTTCTTGGCAGAAATCCAAACTGTAGTGCGTGGTGCTCATTAGAGGCTATGGCCAGAACAGCACTTGCCTGAGGCTGTTCTTAAAGTCTGGTTTGGGATCTGTTTCTGGAAGCTTTGGCCTCAAGTCTGGTTCTTCAGCCCTTCTAAAGATTCTTTCAGCCATTCACTAATCTTTTAATAAACTCCTTTTCTATCTTATTCACCAGTTAACTTCCAACTAGGAATCCTGCATCTAGGAATTCTGAGGTAGGAGAAAGAGGGGAGAGAGTTTCAGGAAGGAGGTGCCGTCCTTTAAAGATGGTTAAAAGTGTTAACCCTGTTTCGGAGGCAGAGGCCAGACAGCCAATTCTTGAAGAGCGAAATGTTTTGAAGAGAGACTTCAAATAAGACAGAAGTTTCTGGAAGAGAGAAGTTAAGGAAAGGTTGAACATTTAAGGAGGCAGGGCTACTAGATCCAACAAGGACTGTGGGGGAGGCCCACGGGGAAATCCTTTCAAGGAGTCACATCAGAGAGGATGGAAAAGTTTTCTTTTTTTTTCTTCCTTTTTTATTTCCCTCTCTCTCTCTTTCCCTCCCTCTCTCCCTTCCTCCCTTTCTTTCTTTCTTTCTTTCTTTTTTCCCAAAAGAAGCCTGGGTAAGAGAAGAAATTGGTTGAAGATGCAGAGAAATCTTAATAATGAAAAAGAGACATGGAGGAAACACAGTAACAGGGGAGGTAGGGGGATCTGTAGAATGGGTGGTTTTGAGGACTTGTAGGGAAAGAAATTTTAGAAACTTGTACTATGGGGAAGATAATAGAAAGTTAAATAGAAATGAATAAAACATTGCTGAGTTGCAGCATGCTGTAATTGAGGTTCTGGAGTCTGAATGCGAAGCCTTAGAATTATCGAGCATCCCTAAGAAGTCTAGCGGGGGGTGGGAGCTGGGCAGGGATCTGATGTCCTGGTGGGGTCCACTTGCGGTGTGAGATTGATGATGCTCGTTCAGGGGAAGGATAAGGGAGTAAAAGCCATGATGAATATTTTCTGTTTTCCAGAAGTTTTGTATTTTTCTCCCCCACCCTCTCTTCTCGAATATATTAACCTATGATATCTTAATATTCCTTCTGCTCATTTATCCAGTTTTTATCCTTTCTCTCTTTTTCTCACAGCCTCCTCCATGTCACCTTGTATCATTTCTCATCATCACTTCATGATATATTTGCCATAGGCTCCTGCTGTTTCTCCTTCTCTTACTATTTCAGTACCTGTTTCCTGTGCCTTCTCACTGAAGTTTATTTTATTTTTCTCTCCTGTTTTCTCTGAGTTTTAGTTTTTTGTCTTTATCAGTTTGTATACTTCATATCTTATTTCTCAAGCTTCCTGATTCTTCTAGTCTTTATCCTCTGACCTTTAATTTTCTTTTTCTTAAAAAAAAAATCAATTCCTTCTTCCCTTTTCTCTCCTTCTCATCTCAGCCTCTGTCTTGGCCTTTCTCCCCACTTTCACAAGGGACTTGGGGTCTTCATTTTCCAATTCTCTTGGCTATTTCCCACTCATTCTTTTCTAAGCTGCTTTTTAGCCTCCAGACTGGTTTTATTTCTAGCTCAACTCAACCTGGTACAATAGTACTCCTAGCCCAGGTAGATCACAAATGAATAAGGACCTCTCCCTGATAATAGGGCTGTTCAGGGTCAGACATGGGGGAAAAAACAACAGTAATAAGCTACAACACATCGTGACTCAATATTCAATGCCTCTGCTAGGTTTTTAAGTTCTTCCATGCTTTGACCATGCTCAGTATCTCCAACAGACTTCCAGAAATCAAACCTCCTTTAGTCAAATGAATCCCATGAATCTCAAATCCCAAATTCTTGCTGTTTGAGTTTGCAATCCCAAATCCTAAATTCTTGCTGTTGCTCATATTGTTTCTTTGCTTGGAATATTCATTTTTCTTCTCTCTTTCAGAGCTTCAAGACATTGCCTTGCATGACTATTCTAGTTTTACACTGATCTTTCTTTTCTTTGAATTTCTATAGCATTGGATGCACCAAGCAATTTAACTCTAATCACATAGTGTCTTAAATATTTTCCTGTGTGTTAGTTTGCTTTGACCAATTGTAGAGGAAGCTCTGAGAATGGAGCATATATCATTTAATTCTGTATTATCCACAGCATCTAGAATGGTCCTGAGTACATAGTAGGTTTTTTTGAATATTTAATATTCTTGCTTTTAAAAATTATTACCCTTATACAGCATAATTCACATTACATTTTTAAAGCCTACTTACAATATAAATTTTGCTCTCAGATTAAATGACCAAGGGGCATGCTATCATTTATTCCATGCACCAATGATCTGTGCAACATCTCCTCCGGTGTCTTCCTGAGCTGGCAGGAGCCAGCCATTCATTTAAATTGGCAGCAGACATGGAAATGAATTTGTGTGCTGTCTTACTTGGTAATAAAACTTAAAGTGCAGTGTAATTTGTGATGGTTTGAAGCGGTAATGCAGTTTTGGCAAGTGTGCTATATCTTTACAAGACTTACTGTTAGAAGATTTTCAAGCCAGCAGGTTATAGACTCTCCTCCTAAAAACAATTGATTAAAACTACCTCCTTCTGGACTTGGCCCAGTCCTTATTGGCAGTAACTAAAGCACAGGTTACATTTTTGGTTGAAGTTTTCAGACCAACTTGGCCTTTTTATACAGTGCTTTTTCTGGTCTATTTTTTATCACCAGATATAATACTTCTCTTAATTTAAGAGATACAAGGTAATAAAAAGTGTGTCCAATTCAAGTTGAATTCGGTATTGAAGCAGCAAAGGAAATAATCTGTAACCCAAGGAAAAAAAATGGTGGGAGTAAGAGCATAAAATCTCTCCAACTTTCTCTACAGCAATAATCCTCACATTCTTGGTTATGTAAATGTGAAGCAGTTGGATGTCAGTATTCTAGATTTGATAGCTTTTCAATAGCTAGCTCTATCTGGAAATTTTAAACCAGGGAAGTAAATATTTCTACATGCAATGTCCTGCGATCCAGAATTTATTTCAAAAGAGTGAGTTTTAAAAAAAATGAATTCTGACTTTATATTTATTCCTTGGTTCTAATAAAGGTTTTTCTTAAGTAATCCCTAGGTTTTCTATTATGTTGAACCTAATGATCATTCTTAAAGTGATTTATGTCTTCAGAATTGCAAGCCAAGTTTACTAGAATTCATCTTTTCTTGCTGGATAAAGTATATTAAGCTCCCATGACACATTCATGTGTTCATCAAAAGGGATTGATTTATTAGCCACCTGCCTAGTAGTAACTCCCAGTGACAGAGTAGTTCTGCTGGAAGTCTCTTCTGGGAGGTTTACCAAAGAGAGCATGCAAATCTTACTTGATTTAATTGGACTCCTATAAACAGCTGTCATTATATTTCCAAGGGATTTGCTTTATCTGGGAGTCTGAGAAGTCATAATTTTCATTGAGAAAAAGAACTTGGTCAACACTTTCTTTCCTCCCAGTTGATGAGCTACTTTCCTGGTTTATCTCCTCAGCCTCTTTCCTGCCAAAGCCCTTAACACCCTCATCCTCTCAACCGACTGTTGCACCCAGCCTGCAGAGCTCCAAATGCTGAACAATCCGACCATCTCGGGTCACCCTTCCTTCCCTCTCACTGCTGAAGAAAATTAGATAACCACTCAGATTGGTGCAACTTTAAACATTCCTACTGAAAACACCTAGAATTGTGCTGTGAGCCAGAAATTATTTATGCAGTCCTTGAGCAGCTTCATCCATAGCCAACCTCAATTCCTTCCTGACCACCTCTAAGGACAAGTAGTCCTTCCACAAATGCTCTTCCATTATCTCATGCTCTACATTCTCCTCTCCGTCTTCTCCCTAAGACCATGTCTTTTCAATTAATTCCTGTCTCTGGTCTTTCTGCAACCTTCCGTTCTCCCTCTCCACTGACTGACTTGCTTCAGTATGAGCAAGTCACTCTTGGCCATGCCCACAGTAGTCAATAAACCTATTCACAAACAGTGATAGTTCCTGTCCATTCACATCATATGGTTGCATTTCCTTGTTCCCTTTGAAGTTATGTATGGCCATATGATTAGCTTTGGCTAATAACAGGTGATGAGTTTCACAAATGGCTGGAAGCTCCTAAGGCCAAGGTGATAAAGCCTCCACTTTCTGGGCCCTCAAATGACTGTAATAAACATAGAAGCACTGAACATGTCATGTACAGTAGAAATACAACTTCAGACTTTTGGGGTTGTTTATTACTGCAGTATAACTTCGCCTATCTTGACAGACACAGTTTTCCTTCTTAATAACCTTTCTGAGACTCTGCTTACATTCTCTTATACTACATTTATTCTTCCTTTAACAACTAAGGAACTGTATTAAGTTTTCTCCATCTGTGTGATTCCTTCCCTCTGTTAAATATTTTCTGACCCCATCACTTCATCAAGACTATTCTTGTTAAACTTGCCAATGACCTCTTTATTTTTGGATGCAGTGGACTGATTTTATTATCTTACTTGACCTTGAGTAGCATGTAACACTGTTGACCTTGTGAAACTTTTCACTTCTCACTCTCTTCTTTCTTTTTCCTCAATGTTTTGCTTTTTATTTGGCCTCTTTCCTACCATTTGCTGCTCAAATATTGGTGTTCCTCAGTATTTAGCTTTTCCCCCCTTTAATCTCTTATAGGTTCCATCAGTTGCTGCTTATTCAGTCATGATTCCAAACCTACATGTAATAAAGATAATATTATACAATATTAAACTGAGACATTTTGATTTTTACCATTAAGTCATGAGCTTGCCTCTGCCATTTTGATTATGCTGAAGCCATTCTTTGATAATGAAAGAGAGTCACTCTTATATAGGCATCTTCTCCAAATTATTTCCAATTGTGAGTGGTGAGATAGTCTACTTTCCTGTGGCCTGTCGGGAAAAAAATTGTGTTTGTATGAAAATGGGCTTGAAAGTCAAGTAATACGTAGAAAGGTGGTTTTACTAAATTTCTTTACTATCCCATTTAAATGTTAAACCTAAAGGAATCAAATCATTGAGTTCTCCCCTTGGTGTAGTTAAAAAAAAAAAAAATTCTTAAAGCTTAGGCAGGAGGCTGGGCCAGGAAGGAGGATCAGAAGAAGTTTTTTGTTTTGTTTTCTGTTTCTTTCTTTCTATTGTTTTTTAACCTCTTCTGCTTCTGGGGACTTGTCAAGCAAAGAATAGCAAAAGGGAGGAAGTAAACAAGATTATCAGATGTGTGTTTTGGTCTCCTCACCTCAGGCTTTAAATAAAAGAGAACATCAACCAGGGCAGACAGGCTTCCTCCATCCCTGTTAGGAGCTTTAGGAGAAGACTGCCATGTAAGGTAGACCTCCAACAACAGGTTTGTGGTCTCAGCATAGGCAGACAGAGCCCCGTGATGGAGCAGGGAGAAAAGTCTTTCCTGTTCTGCTAAACCTCCCTTGGTGTAAGCACTTTGTTGAGAGCTGGGCCTGCCCTGGAGCTGTTGCTGTGGGTCCACACCAGAGACTGGGAGTGGACCACTCTGGACCTGAGGGCTGGATGGAGAACAGGGATGTGACTTAGAGGCATCTACAGTCATGAAGTAACAAGGAGACTATGTCAGCAGGGAGGGAACCACCAGGCTGTGACTAAACCAAGAGATGGACCAGACAAGAAATGGATTGCAAAAATTACAGATGTCAACAGAAGGTATAAATGTACAGAACTTGGTCAACCATACCTGAGAGGACAGTTGACTGACCTTTTGATGCCAAGACCATGAAGATCCAGAGAACGCCATATGGATTTAAAGACCCCTTCACTTTCCTGCCATGAAGTCACATGAACACTCCATTCCCACATCCATGATGTCATAGTAAATGGGTTATGGGAGGGGCAACTGGAAAGAAGAGAGTCTAGGCAGTTATCTGAAGGAATAATTAAATTAGTTGTTGGAAAACACTTGAAATCAGGTGGGTCATTTAGTCTCTCCCACAACTCCCCTTAGTAAATGAGACTTGTGAATAAAGTCAGTTGAAATACACACCAAATAAGAAAACTGCATTTTATATGCTCATTCAAGTTGTAATGTGAATTAAATTTATGATCCCTGCACACACACGCACACACACACACACACACAATTCAACTATTTTTAGCCAGAAGTCTCATTGTCATCTCATGTTCCAGGGTCTCCCAAACCCTGAAAACCTGCCCTATTTCAGCAATTCTCCTGTCTTGGTCGGTGGCTTTACAAAACATAGAAACCGAACCAAGGACCTGTTAGTCTTCTATAACCTCTCTCCTACTCACTTTTCCTACTCCCTAGTCACCCATTCTATAAATCCAATCTCATAGCCATCTCTGATTTTATCATGCTCACTATAGAGAGATAATGGTGCTTATATCAATAGAACTAAGCAAATAGACACTCACTGTTTCTTCCCAGAGATGGAACTGGTGACCAGTTAGATCTCCCTATGATTCACACCATGAAGAACAGGAAAAACTAGACCTTTAAAGATACATATGTAATAAAAGTATAAAAATGTGATGCATACATATCATACACACCGAATTCTACGTAGTGGCTAACTCTGAGGATGGAGGTTAGGGAGCCACAAGATTCTGGTTCTTAACCAACAAGAGAAAATTGATGTGGAGCGATATTAACCTATGTTAAATCTAGAAAAGATTGTCATTATATTAGCTAATGTATAATTCATTATGTCAGAATATTTCACAAATAAATATATTAAAATACTAATTTTGAATATTGGCAGCCATAAAGATAATTACCTACAATTTTTTTTTTGTGGTACACAGGCCTCTCACCACTCTGGCCTCTCCCGCTGCGGAGCACAGGCTCCGGACGCGCAGGCTCAGCGGCCATGGCTCACGGGCCCAGCTGCTCCGCGGCATGTGGGATCTTCCCAGACCAGGGCACGAACCCGTGTCCCCTGCATCGGCAGGCGGACTCTCAACCATACCTACAATTATTTTTAAACAACAGTTTCGATACTTATCACAACATTTGGCAGGCAGGTGCTAAATAAAAATTTGTAGCATGAATAAAGAAACAAGGCTTTTGGGCTTCCCTGGTGGCGCAGTGGTTAAGAATCTGCCTGCCAATTCAGGGGACACGGGTTCGAGCCCTGCTCTGGGAAGCTCCCACATGCCACGGAGCACCTAAGCCCATGAACCACAACTACTGAACCTGTGCTCTAGAGCCCACGAGCCACAACTACTGAGCCCACGCGCTGCATCTGCCGAAGCCTGCACACTCTAGAGCCTGTGCTCCGCAACAAAAGAAGCCCGTGTACCACAACGAAGAGTAGTCCCTGCTCCCCGCAACTAGAGAAAGCCTGCGTGCGGCGACGAAGACCCAACGCAGCCACAAATAATAAATAAATATAAATAAATAAATTTATAGAAAGAAACAAGGCCTTCATAGCATGGGACTGGTGTGGGATTAAGGAAAGGGAGTTGCCTTTCTTAAGGCAATTTGATATTGTTAAAGTACAAAATTCAACTGAATACATTTTGAAGATTTTATTGGCTTTACTAGTTGATTCATGAATCAGGCAGCATCCCATCTACCAAACTGAGAAAAGCTCTGAAGAACTGTACAAAATCAATCCCTCTGTTTCCTTTGTAATGTCCTAAATAGAAGAATTCCTCCAGGTACTGACATAGCTATTTGATCCAGGTGGACCCAAATGAGAATGCCACCAGCTTTGACTTGCAAGAGAGCCAAATGGGTAGGTAGCTTCCATGACAGAACAAAGCCTCAATAGGACAAGTTCCTTTCTGGGTGTCCCACAGGTCACACAAGTATTTCAGAGGTCAAATTGCTCTTTCATATCCTGAGGATGCAATAACCATAGGTGTGAGCTTACTTGCTTTCCTATCTCCTCAGCAGTGTACCAAGTCAATTACAATTTAGATAGTTAAATTCCTGAAATCAAAAGAAGAAATTCATCAGTCCTAAAAACCAGCCTAAGATCCTGTTTCTTCAACCATATTCAAATTGAAAGCCCTTCTGAAATGCAGAAAAAGCGGAGATTTGATTCTTATTTAGGTTGATAGTCTTGGTGCCTAGGACAGGGCTTGACTGAGTTTTCAATACACAGTGGTTTAAACAAATGAATATGGAGACAGAGTGTGGGTAGGAATATACCAATATCAGAGTACGGGAAGAGAGTGAGAGCAGAATAGGCAGTTTCCCCTCTGCAAATGGATGCAGAAACCGAGAGCTTTATATTGGGCTAATAAGCAAGCACGTGTATTCAAGGAATAAAATAGACTCTGGTGAGATTCCAGATAATAGGTGAAAATATTTGCTGAGTTCTGCCTCATGCATGGCTTACAGTTAATGACCTCTAAACAATCATCTAGTATTCATTAATCTCAATCTCATAATGATGAACACATAATGGTTATACATGTGGAGAATTCCCCAAACACCCAAAAGTTCTTTGGATCTTGTTTATTTAAACAAATCTATTACTCCATCCTCTACACTTTCCATTGAAAATAGAATACTATAGTATCTATCATTTCCTCAATGGTCCTGGAAGAATTAAGAACGACAAGAGATCATTTTAAGTTAAGATGGAAAAAAATACTTGCAAGCAAGCACCAAAAGACTAACAGTGGTTGTGGGTTAGAATCATATGCATTTCGCCATCTATTGTTACAATCTGAATAACGTATTACTTTAAAGTAATACGTTATTTTAATAATGAGAAAAGTAAATGTATTAAAAAACCCTCCAATAAGGTCCTAATCAGGGCTCCGGACTGTAGCTCTCATGGCATATTTTCTGCAGCTATACAGTCTGCTCCACGGGGAAGTCCACCGAGCTCACACATGGTAGCATAAATCCGCTTTTGAAAGAGGGGAGGACTTGTTGAACTGGCTCCTCCCACAGAGAACCACTAGCTATTCTGTATCATTCTGCTCTGCCATGTGCCCAGAAGTGTATTATTAGAACTTGCTGTTTTAGGAAAGCACTTATTTACGGACCAGACCTAACTAACTTTACCTTAACTGTGCAACTGCAGGCTGGATTGGGGTTTATTAATACATTCTTCCCCTGGCCTGGCCTCTTTGCACCCTGTTGGAGGCCCACAGTTGTTCATGACAACCCACAGTAGAAAGATGTGGAGCTTGAAAAGTCATCCAACTATCCCCATAGCCATAAAAATGCTCAAAATAGAAGAATTTTATTAATATAATTTTATTTATGATGCTAAAATTAATTGATTTTTTTATGATTTTGCATCACAAAAGTTAATATTATTCATACCCACCCCTACAGAGAGCTCTTAAATATGGCCCTTTATGTAAATTGTGTCCATTAAGTTCATCAGCATGTCAGTGGGAATAATCATTCATATTGGAAAAATTCTCACCTCCATTTCAGACAAGCGGTCACAGGTTCACCCTGAGAAACAGTCTGGGCAATTGTAATGAAATCATAATTTTAACAAGCACCCTTTTTATAGACAGAAGACAAGTTTAATGTGTCGACAGGAGCCTGAACAGTGCCCTTGAAAGGCATGCATTTGAGAATCGGAACGCTGAGGAATCCGCGATTAACTACTGAATATGTAAATTATGTTCTCTCTTGTACCACCTGTGATGACTGCCGACTCATATTAATGAGCTGGTGATACAGTAAGAAACAACGGTGCCCTTTCAAAGCCATAGGTGGTAGCGGCAAGGTGATTTATGATCTAAGGCTTATCTTTCTCCATTATCTGCATCACTTGACAAGCGTCCCCTTCCCCCTCCCCTCTAGGGTTTCATATCCAACACCTAAGCTGCTGGGACTTCTTTTCCTCCACACCGACAGCACCATTTGCTTCTTTGCAAAAGTACTGCCCCAGCCCAGTGATCCAGAAGTTGAACTCAGTCATTCTGCACAATAAAGATAACAGCTCCTGGCCCGGGTCCTATCTCAAAGCTTTTTAGCCCAGTCGTCAGCGGTCGAGCCTCAGACGCGTCTTCATTCAGCCGCGGTCTGTGCACTTGTTCGGCGCCAAGAAAAACCTGGAGCAGGAGGCGCTCCGATGGCCAAACAGAACAGCTTGCGGGTTTTTTTTTTGTTGTTTTTTTTTGTTGTTTTTTTTTTTGTTTTTGCGGTACGAGGGCCTCTCACTGCTGTGGCCTCTCCCGTTGCGGAGCACAGGCTCCGGACACGCAGGCTCAGCGGCCATGGCTCACGGGCCCAGCCGCTCCGCGGCATGTGGGATCTTCGCGGACCGGAGCACGAACCCGTGTCCCCCGCATCAGCAGGCGGACTCTCAACCACTGCGCCACCAGGGAAGCCCAGCTTGCGGTTTTCGACAAAACCTAGATTGCTGTGGCTTTTTATTCTTAAAAAAATTACAAACATTGCATCCTCCTCACAGTTCCATCAGGCATATCTATGGCGGACCAAGGAGTCGTAGTTTAGCTACAGTGTCAGTGAGAAACTGACCCCCGAGGAGGAGGGCTTTGTTTGGCGCGTCCAGGCACCTGCTGCGTTCCTAAACCCAAGGCCCTTTTCATCTTCTTTGTTCTCTTTCAGGCGGGAATTTTCAAAAGACTAACCCAGCACTCAGCCTCATGTATACCGTATGTCCCCTAATTCCACAGGTTCAGCTTTGTTTTGGCATTACAGGGTTTGGATTAAATGAGAATATAAGGTTTAGCTCCAAACCACACCTCTTGGCCCTTCCTTGATTAGTTTAGCTGGTGCCCTAGCTCAGCAGCGGGATGTGGAGTTAGCAGCGCCACCAGACAGGGAAGCACCGCTCCGGCCGGGTCCCCTTTCTCCGACGGGCTCTCATTTGTATTCCGTACTGAATAAGGATGCTACAAAACGGTTCTATCCGTCCGCAGGTAAATAAACCTTAAAGGAAATCTTTCAGCACAGACCCAAAGTGCTTTATTGTCAGCATGCATTTTAGGCAAATAACAATAGTGCTTTTGGTAAAGATGCACTCCCTGAGATTCTTAGTGTTCCACTGGAAAAAATATAGCCCTTCCTGACGGTCGAGTAGGGTCTGGTTTTATCATTATATTTAGATGGAGCACTGAGTAAATGGAGGGGAAGGTGGCTTCTGCATGGCAAAACAGGAGTGCTCTGTGAAGTGTTTCCTCCTGTTCCGGGGCAGCACTGGTCCAGAGCTGCGTCTGCAATTTCAGGTTGCTTTATTGGAAGACTCTCACTTACCTCCTCTTAGAGACCTCTGGTAGCAGGGGGTTAATTCCACAAGCTTCTTTGGTCACTTGTTTAGTAACCTTCCTCTTCAGAGTAGGCCAGAAGTCGGCTAAGGGCTGAGAAGAAGTCAGGGTGGGCAAAATTAGAAAAAAAAGAAAAAGAAACATAGGGTCCTTAGTCACCCACGTCATACCTTTTTTGTTTCAGTCACATAGCTCATGGGGAAACTTAGGGTGTTTGCTGATGGCCAACAAGACCATCAATGCAATTAGTTATCCCCAAAGTCAGTGAGGTCCTAAACTATCCACACCCCTATGCACGTTTTTTTTTTAATTTGAGAAATTTCAAGTTACTTAGCACATTGAACTGCAGATTTAGATGTTCACTTGTGACTGAACTAATTTAAAAAATTTAAAATATAACCACTTTATTGATGTATAACTGACACATAACTGATGTATAACTGACACAAAAACTGTACATATTTAATATTATAACTCAGTGAGTTTGGGAATGAGTATACATCCGTGAAATCATCACCGCCATCAAGGCCATAGACATTTTCATCATCTTCCAAAGTTTCCTCCTGCACCCTTTACTATTATTAGTTTATTATTATTATTATTTATGTATGTGTGTGTTAAGAACACAACATCTACACTATTAGGAAATTTTAAGAATGCAGTATAGTATTGTTAGCTGTAGGCACTATGCTGTATAGTAGATCTCAAGAACTTATTTACCTTGTATGACTAAAACTTTGGCCTTTACCTCTCCATTTGCCCCTCCCCACAGCCCCTAGCAACCACCAGTCTATCTCTGCTTCTGTGAGCCTATTTTAGAATTCATACAGTATTTGTCTTTCTGTGTCTGGCATATTTCACTTGGCAAAACGTCTTCCAGGTCTATCCACGTTGTCACAATGGCAAGGTTTCCTTCTTTTTTAAGGCCGAATAATTCCATTGTAAGTATATACGATGTTTTCTTTATATTTATTTATGTATTTTAGCAGTTATTCTCATTTGTTTCATTTTGTTTGTAAAAGTGGGGGGAATGTCATAAGATTTCTCTTGGAATAAATGACTGTTTTTTTTAATACAATATTTTCTTCATCCATTTGTCTGGTGATGGACATTTAGGATCTTCCCATATATTGGCTATTGTGAAGAATACTGAAATGGACATGGGAGTGAAAATATCCCTCTGAGATTCTCATTACAATTCCTTTGTATAAATACCCAGAAGTGAGAGATTTCTGGGTCATATGGTAGTTCTGTTTTAATTTTTTGAGGAACCTCCATACTGTTTTCCAGAGGGCCGTTCCAATTTACATTCCCTTCAACAGTGCAAGAGGGTTCCCTTTGCTTCTTATTCTTGCCAATGCTTGTTATTTTTCCTTTTGTTTTGATTTTGCCATCCTAAGAGGTGTGAGGTGATATCTCATTGTGGTTTTGGTTTTCATTCCCCTGATGCTCAGTGATGTCCGTTAGCTTTTCATATACCTGTCGGCCATTTGTATGTCTTTTTTTGGAGAAAGTGACTGAACTAAATCATAATGATTTCTGATTTCCCTTACAACCTTTCAGATGTGAAGTCTGTTAAAGGGAGAGATGTTATCTATACAGACACCTAAAGAGTTAATATTTTCAACTTTGTTTAAGGACAACGACAAACGTCCATGACCTGTAGTGTTAATTCAGCAAGTTAACAAGCAATTTAGCAGTTATTGAATTCCTTTTCTGCACCAGCCACTGGTGTCGAAGCTTGATGTATAAGAGTAAATAAAACAGAGGAGGTTCCTGTTCTTGTGGAACTTAAGATTTTGGTAATGACACGTCATTCTGATGAAAGCAGGAATCTGAGGTGATTCATTTAGCAGATGCAGAAGCAGAGCTCATTGCTTGGGTTCCTGTCTTCTCAAGACTTTTCTGTTTTCTTTTAATTGTTGTGAAATGAGTAGCTTTGTTGAGGAGCTATGCAGTACTGTTGGACAATCTGAAGATTCTTGAAACTGTCCAGGTGTGTTCTTTGTGAATCTGCTGAATCTGAGCCCACACCTGACTTTTCTTTTTAAGGATAAAAGTTATTGGGGGAAAACACTCGTCTAGCATAATCCAATAAATATTATTTTTTCAAGCACTGAATAGTTGAATATCTTCATTGCTTTTTCCCCTTTACAGTCTTCAAAATTCAACCTCAGTCAGGCTTTTTCTAGTACTAAAAAGGATCTGATTCAGAGTTATTTGCAATCAAAACTACATGTTATCTCTCAGCTGATTATCTGTATTTTGTGGCAAATCTTACCTTCCATTTTATTATAGCTAAACCTATTTTAGATAAGTATTGCTTTAATAGACTCTTTAAATTCGATATTCATTGTATACATTGAAGTAATTTGCTTCCCAAAGTTTTCTTTTGAATTGTTATCTGTCTCTGCTTTCCATCTTTTCCTCCACCTTTAATCTCAATCTCACCAGAAGTTCTATAGCAGAAATGAGATAGAGTAAAGCAAAGTCAGTATAAGAGAAAGGAGACTACGCCAACATATTGTGTCACATATTGTGAGTGGTAAGGCAGGGGAAGAAATATATTTCAGAGAGTATCAAGGTGGAGGAACCAGATCATTTCCTTGTATTTTCAAAATTAAGTTTTCACAATGTGGCACCATTTGTTGTTGTTCTGGCTATTGTTTGTTTTGTCTCAGTTAATAGAATACCAAATTAATATTCAAATGTAACACATTCAAAGTCTAACGTGAATTATTTTAGTATTATCTATTCTTTAGATCATTCACCATTTGATGAATCCTATAAATGTGAAAAACGAATTCACTGTGTGGTACTGTAGCCATGAACAGGCAGATGCCCATTAAATCCATTAAATAATGCATCTTCGGAAACTGAGCCACAGAGAGATTAAGTAAGTTATTTGTTCAAGACACAGAACTAGTGAGTGGCAGAGTGGTGATTTGAACCAAGTTTTCTGGCTTCAGTGTCTGTGCTTCTGAGGTCTACTAAGTACTGTCTCTGAAGTACTGTAAACTTTTAACTATGTACTTTAAAGTGTTTTGGAAACACCTGGGGAGTTTGTAAAAATGCAAATTTCTGGGTCCCCTTCCCATGGTTTCTGATTCAGTTGGCATGGGATAGGTATCAGGAAGCTATTTTTAGCAACAGTTCTAAATGATTCTGATGGGCATGGTCCGTGGATCATTCTTTGAAAGCACTGGTTTATAGTAATGGGGAAAAGAATGGTAAAGCTGTTAAAGGCAAAGGCTCAGAAATTGAAGAGTTTATTTGGGCTGGTGTCCTGACTCCTCTAGCTTTGGGCACCCTGCTTAAACTCACTTGTCTAACTTCTGCAAGGGAGGGTGGGGATAACGGGATTTTATGAAGATTTAGTCCCTTAATCCATTTAAAATGCTAAGTATAGTGCTAGCAAATAGTAAGCTCTCAATTTGTGTTTGCTTTTATTAGTGCAGCATGGGCAAGGCATAATTAATTCAAATGTGTATGTAGATACCACAAAAAATAGAAGTGTTTTCTTCCTTGATCCAAAAAGAAAAGAGGATGTCTGACTTTAATTTATTTCTAACATTCCTTTATTTTTTCCCCCCTAACTTTAAAATCATTTCCCTCAAGTTTTCAACTTTAGCTTTTAGGTTCCTGACTTTCTCTCTCCATCTGAAAGAACACTAATCTGTTTTTCTGCCTTTTGTATCTCCTGCTGAGCTAACCTGATTGTGTAACATTAAATTGGGTCAGTTGGGGGGAAAAAGGTGGGTGTGAGAGAAGATAAAAGGCTTTTCCGGAAATCTGAGATTAAATTTTCACTAATTGGTGGAAGTGTCATCCAGGTGCTATTTCTCTGTGTCTTCTTTTGTGCTAGTGTGGTTACATGACATAAAAGTGAATTATTTAAGTAATGCTATTTTACTCCTCTTTGCATAATCACTATTCTTTCACTTCTTTCCAATGATGACAGAGAAGCCCCTCAGAGAATATTCAGAAGCCATTGTAGTAGAAGGGAATTGAAAATGAACCAATATCTCTTGATAAAAGAAATACTGACTGAACTGCATGGGGAGGACATGGATTTTATCTTTAAATATTCCATTATTATTCTAGTCATCAACTAGGAAAACCAAAAACTATATCAGGTAGTTGGAAATTTAGTCTCCCCCATTAAGATGAAAGAATGAAGAAATTCAAAACAGAACATGAACAGGGAACACTGCCATGTGGCCCCATCACATCATCCTGATGGGTCCACTGAGTTCTTGACCATGTAAGTATGACCCCTTGAGTTGAGGAAGAGATATGTGAGGATGGATCAGGACATGAGAGGAAGGGAATATTGTCTTATTCGAGGTACTATCTGGAGCTTCTAAGAAGATATGTGAGTTCCCAACCTAGTTGTAGCAACCTTAGTTCAGATTGCAGGATCCCAAGATTACCTGGTTTCTATTTTGTCCTTTCAGCAACATTCTGCAGAGTCAAGCCTTTCTCACTCTTTTATGAGGTCAGATTGTTTCTCAAAGCCAGGTGAGTGATGTAGTAATGCTGCCTATCTTAAAATTCTTGTGAAGGAAGAAGAAAGTGTTGAAAACTTCCCTAACTATTCTCATTTCCTATTACGACCATGTCTAGATACTGTTACCTTTCATTTTTTAAGGAAGCAAAAGAAATGCTGTGAATTGATTTGCCCTGTCTCAACAGTTTGACATAAACCCTGTTACTACTCACAGTCATAGGTATATTAAGCAGTCCTGAAGTGAGCTGAATAAATATTTATCATATGCTATTTAAACATGAGAAATGTGACATATAAAAAACAGGAGAACAGAAGAACTAGTCTAAGTCCTTTGTGCATTTTTTAATTGGATTTTTGGTTTTCCTTTTGTTGTTGAGTTGTAGTTCTTTATGTATTCTAGATATTAACTCACTGTCAGATATATGGTTTGCAGATATTTTCTCCCATTCCATAGGTTGCCTTTCACTCTATTGACTGTTTCTTTTGCTGCACATAAGTTTTAAAGTTTTATATAGTCCAATTTGTCAATTTTTGCTTTTGTTGCCTGTGCTTTTGGGGGTCATATCCAAGAAAATATTGCCAATTGTGTGTGTCGTGAAGCTATTCTCTTATGTCTTCTTCTAGGAGTTTTAAAAGTTTAGGTCTTATGTTTATGTCTTTAATCTATTTGAGTTAATTTTTGCACATGGTGTGAGGTAAGGGTACAACATCATACTGTTACATGTAGATATCCAGTTCTCCCAACATTTACTGAAGAACCTGTCCTTTCTCCATCATGTAGCCTTGGCATTCTTATGGAAGATCATTTGACCATATGCATGAAGGTTTATTTTTGGGTTCTCTATTCTGTTCCATTGGTCTGTATGTCTAGCTTTATGCCACTTCCATACTGTTTGGATTACCTTAGATGCTATGGACTAAATGTTTGTGTGTCCCCCCCCCAAATTCATATGTTGAAGCCTTAACCCCCAATGTGACTATGTTTGTAGATAAGTCCTGTGAGGAAGTCATAAAGGTCTGTGAGGGGGTGATACAGATAAGAGTGGGTCCTAATATGATAGAGCTGTTATTGGAGGAGGTCATTGAGAGGATGTGACCACTGATTGATCCGAGAATAGGACTCAGGCAATTGGAGGCTCCTCACCCGCCCCTGCATCCCTGGAATGTAACTTCTCCCCACAGTTCCCACAGTGGGAGCTGTTTTCAAGGATTCAGCCTTGAGAGAGTACTGTGTTGTTGAGCCCATCTGGAATGAATATGTGACTGAACCCCATTAAGGGCTCTATATAAACTTTTAAGATTCTGGTGGGTGGGTATGGAGATTTACTAGTCTTAACAGCTGCCCAAGAAAAGCCTAGTATGTAAGTTGTCTCATTTATTAAACCTGAAACCTGCCAATCTGGAGCAGTCTGCCTCTTTCTTCAGTCTCTTCTTGCCCTTCATGTATGGGGGCCAGTTTTAGATTTCACCCTGGAAGCTCTGGGGGTTTTGACCCAACAGCTGGTGCTCTTAGAAGAAGAATAAGCGACTCTAGAGCTTTTTCTCTCCACAAGTGCACAAAGAGGTCACATGCGCATGCATGGAGATGGCTGCCATATGCAAACCCCAAAGATCTCTTACCAGGAATTGAAGAGGCTGGCACCTTGATCTGAGACTTCTCAACCTCCAGAACCATGAGATATAAATTTCTTGTTTAAGTTACCCAGTCTGTGGTATTTTATTATAGCACCCGGAACAAACTAAGACAGTAACTTTGTAATATGTTTTGAAACAAGGAAGTGTGAGACCTCCAACTTTGTCTTTTTTCTTGAAACTGTTCAGGTTTTTCAGGGTCCTTAGAGCTTCCAGATGAATTTTAATAGTTTTTTTTTAATTTCTGAAACAAACGCCATTGGCATTTGATAGAGATTGCACTGATCGCACTGGTATGCTTTGGGTACTATGGACATTTTAATAATAGTAAGTTTTCCAATGCTTGAATAAGGATGTCTTTCCATTTATTTGTGTCTTCTTTAATTTCTTTCAGCAATGTTTTATGTTTTTCAGTGTATAAATCATCTACCTCTTTGATTAAGTTTATTTCTAAGTATTTTATTCTTTTGATGCTATTATAAATGGGGTTGTTTTCTTAATTTTCTTCTTTGGGTTGTTGTTAGTATATAGAATGCAACTGATTTTTGTGTGTTGATTTTGTATCCTGCAACTTTGCTGAATTGGTTTTTTAAATTCTTATGGGTATTTTGTGTGTGTGTGTGTGTGTGTGTGGAATCTTTAGCATTTTCTATATATATATGATACATATATATCATATATATGTATCATATATATACATACATATATATATACACATATATGTATATGATCATATATATATATATATATATATATATATATATATATATATATAATCATGTCCTCTGTGAACAGAGATTATTTGACTTCTTCATTTCCAACTTGGATGCTTTTTATTTATTTTTTTCTTGCCAAATGCCCTGGCTAGGACTTCCAGTCCTAAGTTAAATAGAAGTAGTGCAAGTAGGTATCCTTGTCTTGTTTCTGATCTTAGAGGAAAAGCTTTCAGTTTTTCACCATTAAATACAATCTTTGCTGTGGGCTTTTTATTTATGGCCTTTATTACATAGGGGCAATTTCCTTCTATTCCTAGTTTGTTGAATGTTTTTATCATGAAAGGGTGCAGTATCACTGATTTTGAAGATGGAGGGAGGGGGCAATGAGCTGAGGAATGTGAGTGGCCTCCAGAAGCTGAAAAAAAGGAAGGAAAGGGTTTTTCTATAGTGCCTTTAGAAAGGAATGCAGCCCTGGGCTAAAACATTTATTTCAGCCTAGTGAGACCCATGTTGAACTTCTGACCTACTGAACTGTTGATAATGAATTTGTGTTGTTTTAAGCCACCTATTTTGGGGTAGTTTGTTAACATCAGCAATAGAAGACTAATACATTATGCCTATCTCCATATTGGGAGATTTTCTGCATATTGGAAGACTCACGTAAAGTTAGTGATCTCTATACACTGGGCTTTAGGGTTTGCAAAGCACCACATGTATCCATCCGCCTATCATTTGTTCTGCCAGATGATGTTTAATCTTGCCTACTATGATCTTTTCTAGGCTTTAGGGAAATTAAGTGAATGAAATAGTAATTATTCCTGTTGGATACTTTGAGGTAGTTACTTTTACTCCCCTTTCTACATAAAAAGTATTGAGATTCTGATAAATTGACTTGCCCAAGATAACACAAATAACCTTCTCACTACAAACTCAGGGCTATTTTCACTAGAAACTCTTAGAAAAGTAGCAGATTACATTTAGTTGGATATCTATTCTGATATAACTTGAAATTCCATTGTCATTTCCTATCTATTACACAAACATAAGCAAGCCAGTTAGCCTTTGAGCATCTATGTTTTCTGTGAAATGAGAAATTAATTTTTAAGCAAATAATCCAAGGATGAGGGAGATATGGGTAGAGCTCCTTGACATGTGTTGGAGGAAAATGTTTACAAATAAGTGCTAAGATTGTATCTATTATTTTAGACATCAGGATATTCTGGCTATATGTGTTTCACTTTTAAGGAGCATGGAATTTAGCAAATAATCATTAGTAGATTGTGGTATTGGTGTATTAAATAGTGACATGAAATAGTCATACTAGCAGACAGGCTATGGTCATAAAAAATACTGACCTTAAGTATCATCTGCTTATTATCTCATTTGCTGAAAAGTTATTTTGAATCATTACAATTCTACAGATGTTTCACAGATGTCTTTAAGGATATATTTCTGCAGCTTGTTATTAAGCTAACTTCTGTGCACTATGGCAGATTTCCATAGCATATTAATGAGAACATTATGGAATTGTAAATAAATATGTTTGTAGCAATCGAGATGAAGAGCAGAACTGTAAATGGTTATTAAAGTCTAATTAACATTTTAACAGTAAAAAACTTGATGCCTTGATACCAGAGGAGAATGGTCTCAGTCAGTAGATAAAATGAAGAATTCCCAAGTGGGCTTAAGAGTGGATGAAACACTGCTATCAATATTTAATGGTATATGTCAGATTTTACCACCATTTGAAAGAATGCAAATAGGGGTTACCATAGAAATCACCTTGACAAAAATCTGCACAAAATGCAACACAAACTATCCCTCAAGCAGCCTTGCAGGGGTTACTGTGATGTCCAACTATAGTCTTTTCATGTAATCTCTTGATAAAGTGGAAAAATCACAGCTGTGTGTGTGTGTGTGTGTGTGAATGTGCATTTATGCACAATATAACTTGAAAATTGTAAGAACAGTATGGAAATTCTAGAGGCAGGTATATTCATTTTTCTTTTTCGTTTTAAAAGGCATTTACTGTACATTAGGAAACAAACCACATAGTGGTTCAAAACACCACCAATTCTCAGTAGGTCAAATAGGTACTGATTGCAGATTTAAACTAGGTTCATCCTTCTCAGTTTTACATGTGGACGTTGGATTTGGAATGCAGGATGCAGGGTGTGTGTGTGTGCATGTGTACTTCAGTTTTCTTTATATCATAATTACGCTTTGATAAAGCTATAAATGTCAAAATTATTTATAGCTTTAAAAAAGCATCCATCATAGCCAGGCAACTACAGAGACAAGGCAACCTGGGAGATGCTCATACTATTTGAATTTAATATGATATTTTACATTTTAGTGATAATCTTTTGTATCATGGCTCTGTGATATTTAAGTATTACATTTTAGCAGCCTGGTCTTGCACCAGTTAGACCAGTTGCCTTTCCAAAGGCAATCTTCCATTGTCATTGAAAAAAAAGTTTCTTTCTTAAATCTTTGAAAAAACTTAGCCACACATGCTCCCCTTGAACTATTCTGCAATTACAACATAAGCCCAAAGCTCAAAAAAATCATACTTATTTCACAAAATCTTTAGTAAAATAATATTGTAAATTCCCCTGCTCATTAAAAATGGGTGGAATAGAAATATGGGGTTGTAAAAGGAATGAAAAAAATTAGTTGCTGACCCAAAGTGGAGGGTGTGGAATTGTAGACATCCAAATGTTAAAAAAAATGTAATGATTATTTTAAAAGGTAAGGAGAAGAGTCTGACGCTTTTTTCTAAACAATTTATTATGTTTAAATTGAATAAATATGATTTTTCATTATATAGACATTATTCAATAAATAAAACAAATAAGAATCCTAGGTCACTTTATGACCTATTAAGGGAGAGAGAAAGAGGAAAAGAAAAATGGAAATATTGAAGGGAAAAGATAGAATAGGTAATAGAAACAAAGAGAAGTTGGTCTGAAGGGAGAAATAAATACAGGAAGCTTTGAACAGGAAGAGGCAGAGCCAATGAGGGGAGGGAGGAAAGAAAACACAAATAAAGGGAGGCAAGATCCTCTCTCTCCAGCTTGCCCTGAAAATATTTTACAGATTTAAAAGAAGAGAATTCACATCCCTCAGAGGTATTTAAAAATTAGATAGCGGTAATTCAGAAAAAGAAATAGGTTCCTTTCTTGTCAGACTTAATAGCACTTTGTTTCTTTCTCACGTGTCACTTGTGTTAGGCCTTGGGTTTTATTGTTATAAGTGTACCCATCAGTCTCTTCCACTGGTCTATAAACTCTTAATTCATTTTTTAATCTCTCCATTTCAAAGCTCCTAACCACAAAGGATTGAAAGACATAAAGAGAAACTGATAAACCTTCAAACACAGAGGGAGGTTTAATACACTTCTCCCTGAAACACAGAACAAACAGCCAGAAGAACTGAAGAGAGAAAGAATTGGAGATTTAAATAACTCATTGAAAGCTTGATTAAATAAATACGTATAAAGGCTTGTACTCAACTGAAAATAAACATATTTCGAAGTACACACAGATTATTTAAAATATTTACTTGTGTAAGGCTACAGTGGATAGCTCAACAAATTTCAAAAATGTCAACATCATACAGACAACATTCTCAACCACATGTAATATTTTAGAAATCAGAAAAAAATTTTAAATTTCCTCTTCTTGCCTGTCCTGCATGATGATTTGGGGGGAGAGTATACTTAACAAATAATGTGTGGGTTAAAGAAGAAATTAATTAGAAAATATTTAGGACTGAATAAATATTGAAGCACTATGTATCAGAACAGAAGATACAGTTAAAGTGGATCTTAGGGAGAAATTTGTATTCTAAATTTCTATATTGGGACAATATAAATATTTGAAAATGTAAAGTCATTGTCAAAATCAAGATAGAAGGAACAACAAAGAAAAACCAAATAACTTAGAAGAAAGGAAATTAAAGAGATGGAACCAAAAGTTAATGAAATAGAAAAAAGACCACCAAATAAAAATCATTAACATAATTAAAGAGTTTCTTGAAAAGCCTGATGAAATAAATAAACTTCTGTCAAATTTGATACAAAAGATAAACAGCACAGGCCAAAATGAAGAATATTATCTGTAGAAAAGGACATTTAAATCCAAATATAAGATGTAAGTAGAGATTCAATAATCACAGGAATGTCCATTAAGAAACCTTATGCCTATATATTTCAAAACTCAGAAGAAATGTAAAAATCTTTAGGACAAATATAAACAAACTAATAGTGGTTCAAGGAGAAATGGATAACCTGAATAATAAAAAAATATTAAAGGTTGTTGTTAAAAACTCCCACTGACCTACCCAAAACACCAGGTTTAGATAGTGTTTGGGGAGCTAGCTGTTTGTTATTATTGCTATTATTATTATTATTATACAAGTCTAAGATTATCTTATACAAACTTCTCAGATTGTATTACAAGAGGAAAGCTACCATAATTCATTTTATGATGTTAGTTTTACCTTGGTACTGAAATTGAAAAAAGATTTTAAGAAAAGTAGATCTCACTTGTGAAATTGGATATAAACACTGAAAATCAAATATTAATAATGAGAGATCAGTAATATACTAAAAATTATATGTTATGATCATATAGGCTTTATTCAGGAATGCAAGAATGGTTCAACATTTGAAAATCCATTAAAGACATTCATTTATAAATGGTGAACTGGATGCAAACATTTATCTCTGCTCCCTTCAAAAACATACACAAAAATGCCACTAGAAGGAAAAAAAAAAAGTGGGAACAGTTAATGAGAGAGCAGACAACACCACGTAAGAGAGGTTAATGAAATTTTGGAAGCACAAAAGCAAATGAATGTGTGGTTACTGACAACAGATTTGGAAAAGCAGAAATGTAAGCCTGCGAAGAGGAAATCCAAGAAGAAGCAAGGCAATTTGAGAAGACAAACCTTAAAAACTCCCATAAAGGACTTCCCTGTTGGTTCAGTGGTTAAGAACCCACCTGCCAATGCAGGGGACACGGGTTTGAGCCCTGGTCTGGGAAGATCCCACATGCTGCAGAGCAACTAAGCCCGTGTGCCACAACTACTGAGCCCACATGCCACAACTACTGAGCCCACGTGCCACAACTACTGAAGCCTGCGTGCCTAGAGTCCGTGCTCTGCAACAAGAGAAGCCACTGCAAAGAGAAGCCTGCGCACGGCAACGAAGACCCAATGCAGCCAAAAAAAACCAAAACCAAAACCAAAACCAAAACAACTCCTAAAAATTAGGAGGACCAGATACCTATGAAGTCAGGAATATTTGTTCAGAGTCGATTTAAGAAGCAAAACCACAGGTCACCTCCTCTGTGCCACTCAGCTACACACCTATTCCTTCTCCACCACGGCAGAAGACCGGAGGTTTGCTTGTGGAGTGACTGGACCAGAGGTGTTCTCCACTCATGGGCACAAGGCCTGGCTGAGAGACTGGGGACAGTTACGCAAACAGGGGATTAAGTGTAAGAATCGTGGTCCCTCTTTCCCCTTTTTGCTCAGAAAATGCAGTCAGCCAGCTTATATCCCTCAAGGTGGAAGATGGGAAGATTGATTGGGAGACTGATCATTTTGTGTGTGTGTGTGTGTATGTGCATGTGTACCTGTGTGTGCATGTGTATTATGCACTTACTGTATGTCATACACTAAATATTAGCTAACTTAATTTTTATCTAAGAACAGACTAAGATGGAAAAGCATGAAGCAAGGAGCCTGCAAGTTAGATATTCTTGTTTATGACAAAGTATGAGGTAATTAAAATGATTCTAAATGTGTGGCCATTTATTCATTTATTCTTTCAATAGACAAATATTGAGCAATACTACATTCAAGGTCTTTAAAAATATGTCTGGCATTGATTTTAGAGGACAGGAAAAATCAAGTAGACATTGATCTTATTATCTTTATAGGAATTGGTTAAAAACCGATTGTTATCTATTTCAAGAAACTCAGTGTTACCCATGACCCAATATTAGTTGCTTCTATTAAAAGAATAGTGTAAAGAGAAAAAGTATGAACTTTCATGTGGTTATGTGGTTTTTAACAAATGAATTAGAAATGGTGTAATTTATTCCTATATAAGCTACCTTTTTTGAATCCGAAGAATTGTGATGGTGAATTAATACCTTTTTTTTATGGTAAAATAACATTGCTTAGAATTCAAAATGAGTCACAAATATAATATCATTGGCTTATCACAACAATCCTTTGAGGTAGTTGAGGTAAATGGCATCCTTTTTATTCACAGGTATTCAAACAGTGAAAATGGAATTGTTAAACATTGGACCTGAAACTGAGAGCTTCAGGTTGGGGACGGGGGTCTTGACTCTGTTACAACAAGCACTGTGAACTTCGGTGAGCACTGTCTGTCAAATAAAAGTGTTAAAATTGTGTTTTTCATAGCAGTCTTATGTCTATAATCTGAGAAAGAAAACTTCACTAATGAGAAATTGTGCCAGTTGGTCCCAAAACTGTCACTTAAAAATGTTTTTAAAAAATTTTTAATTCTATGGTTATTTTAGATATTCCCTCTCCTTTCCCTGTCTCCTCCTCTGCCTTCCTCTTTCCCTCTTCTCTTCCTTCTTTCCCTTCTAAAAATTAGATGTAATAAATCATAGGAAAAAAAGTCCCAAGAGGGCTTCCCTGATGGCGCAGTGTTTGCGAGTCTGCTTGCCGATGCAGGGGACACGGGTTCGTGCCCCAGTCCGGGAAGATCCCACATGCTGTGGAGCGGCCGGGCCCGTGAGCCATGGCCGCTGAGCCTGCGCGTCTGGAGCCTGTGCTCCGCAACAGGAGAGGCCACAGCAGTGAGAGGCCTGCGTACTGCAAAAAAAACAAAACAAAAAAAGTCCCAAGAGAGAGCAGCTTCTGGCTTGGTTGATTCAGCCACTCAATAATGACATTATCTAAAACTTGAATTCTTGTCAAAGTTTTACTCTCCATTCCTCAGCATATTGACTTGTTTTTGGCTAATGCCCCTTCTGTTTGCAAGATAACTGTGACAGTTCCATGGAAATGTGAAAACATGACAATGTCCAGAAGAAGACATACTGAAGACATACTGCTTTTTCAGTGTGTCTCTTTGTATATGGAAGAAATACCACTTCCTCCTCCAGACTTTCTGTGTGTCATTAGCCATAGAATTGCTTCACATATTTATGCCTAATTCATTGCTGGCAAGGAAAATGGAATCATCACAAATGGATTGGACCAGTCAGAAAACACACCTCCCCTCTGGAGCTGGGGCCAGAGCCTCCTTTCTTGCTACATGTATCTTGAGGAAAATGGTATCTTTGCACATGGGATTTGCTTCCTGTCTTACTCTACTGTGTCTGTACTTGCTGATCTTTTGCCTGGAAATTCCATGCTCAGTTATCTACCAGGAAAATCTTTATTCTTCTTTCAAAACACATGTTGGATGTTACTTTTGTAGGAATCATAATGATGAGGAATAAAACTACATAAGTTTGTACACTCAAGTATAAATGGTATTTTAGAAATAGTCTTTAATATCTGAATAAAAAAACATGCTTCCAATAAAAACAAATTTGAGAGTATGGGAGCAATGGAAAAACAAGTCATTGAACATCAAATAGTGTCAATAAGATATAATGGGAAGCAAATATTCTGGTTTCTTGGAGAATCTAGGTCACCAAAACATAATATTTGTACTTCTTGCAGGGAAGCAAATAATATCAAGGTTTTTGGACAAAGGAATTCACAGACTCAAAATGAGGTAGTATGGACACCAAAACACTCCTCACACTGTAATGATGTGGCAGTCCACAAAGGGGAATGTACCAGCCCACTCTGAATACAGCAGTCAGCAATCTTAGTGGAAACCCGAGTAGAGTTGAAGGAGGGAACAAAGAAAATGGTATGTATGTATATATGTATTTATGTATGTATTTATTCATACCTACGTACCTACCTACCTAAACAGGATCTACCACATCTGGGAAATGACAGACCTCTTATTTCTCCCTCTCTCTGACTGACAGCCAGTGTAAATGAAGAGACACTTGCAGATTTATGTTGCTTCACTTCCTTTTATCTTAGGATGTGGGAAAGAGAGTAAGTCACTCAGCAATCTTTGTTGGTTGAACTGGGATCATAGCCGCTATGACAGGTCACTACCGTGACCAAACCATCCTCTCAGCTACTTATGAGACCTGAGAAGGTGTGAGTCACCTGGTGCATGAGTCAGAGACAGAGGTTATTAGCAGCCTTCTCCAGGCAGTCCTCTCTGATCCTGCCCAGCCATGAATGCAGTTACCTTCTCCGTCTGTATATTCTCTGACTTGTTATTATTCTATATTTTGTACTGACTTTTTAGTTTATGTATTTTCTCCTCACTTTCCAAAAGATTGTGAATGTCATGAAGCTCTAATCACTTTTTATCCCTAGTCCCAAGTCTTTAATATAGTGGGTGCTCAACACGTGGGCTAATCTCACCACACTCTGTGGCTGCATTCAAGTAGCTGAATAGAGCTGGAGAAAAACACACAACCATAATGACTGGCTTCACTTCATGACCACAGACCACAGGGGAACTTTCAGTGCTGCTCGAGAATCCTGCTATGACCTTGCTTCTTATTCCCCTGAGGAAATAGAAGTCGTAGAAGAGAACTTCCACATGTGCCCTTGCAAAATACTCCCAATTACCTGCATCCATATACTATGCATTTCCCTTCTTTCACAATCGATGGACTCTCTTAAGCTCCATCCTATCTTGGGCAGTGGATCTCACCCTCTCTTGTCAAAGGTTTTGGTCCGAAAGTGATTTATTTCTCTGTATCATCAATATTCCTCTCTGCACTGAACCTTTATCAATAGCATACAAATATAGTTATCTTCCATGAAGAAAACCCTTCTTGTTCTCCACATTCTTCTCAAGCCACCGCATCACTTCTGTTCCCACTGATAGCAAAACCCTTACTCGTAGAAAGTATTGTGTCTTCTCACTGCCTCCATTTCATTTCTCTCACATTTAGATCAACTTTCTGTCGATGCCACACCACTGAGAGAGCTCTTGCGAAGGTGACTCCTAACTGCTAAATAGCATCCTCACTCTATGTGATCTACCAGTTACACTTTCCATAATTGATCCTCCTTTTTTTCTTAGAACACTCTCAGCACTAGATTTCTGGGTTTTAGCTCTTTCTCACTCTCCTTTGCCCTGACAGGCTTCTCCTACTCAGTCTCCTGTGTGGGTCATCCTCTCCCCAGCCATAGTTAGTGAGAACACTTCAGGCTGTGTCTTTGGACCTCTTGTCTTTTCTAGAAATACTCATCCCCTAAATGCCTTATTCAGATTCATGGCGCCTGGCTTAGTCTGTTTGGGCTGCTATAACAAAATACCATAGAATGGGTGGCTTTAACAGTACACATTTATGTCTCACAGTTCTGGAGGTTGGGAAGTCCAAGATCAAGGTGCCAGCAGATTTGCTTTCTAATGAGAGCTCTCTTCCTGGCTCATAGATGACTGCCTTCTTGCTGTGTCCTCAAATGGATGAGAGAGAGCTCTGGTTTCTCTTCCTCCTTTTGTAAGGACACTACTATCATCCTTGTGACCCCACCCTTATGACCTCATCTAAACTTAATTACCTCCCAAAGTCCCTGTCTCCTAATACCTTCACACTGAGGGTTTGGGCTTTAATATATGAATTTTGGGGATACACAAACATTCAATCCATAACATATATATATTCTTAGTCCATAATCATATATTTAGCTGCCTATTTGACATCTCTGAGTGTGTTCCTGGCCTCCTATTACTTATCCAACCTCTCTAAGCTCCTGTGTTCTTCACCTGCCCGAGCCACATCAGATCTCTTGTGACTCTTTGAGGAGACCAAGCATGCCTCAGCAGCAGGGACTTTCTTTTCTCTGCCTAGAATTGTCTTCTCCCACAAGAGCATGGCTTACTTTTTCCTTTACTTCAGATCTTTGTTCAAATATGCTATTATCAGAAAGCTCTTCCTGCCAGCTCTCTATAAAATCTGGTCCCTTTTACTTTCCAAACTTTATTTTTCTTCAGAGCACCTTTCCTCACCTGCATTTATTATTTTTCTTTATTATCTCTCCTCCCCACTAGTTCTTGAGAGCAAGAACTTTGGCTGTTTTGTTTATTGCTTTGTCCTGTGTACTTTAAAGAACGCCAGGCACATGACAGGTCCTCAATAAATATTTCTTTTAAAGAGGGAATGAATGAAGAAAGCATTGAATGACTATACAGTTGATGGGACAAGGGATTGAGCATTAAGGAGAAAGCATAGCATAGCATAGTAGAATCACCGATTTTTGCAGTTGAAAGGGAACTTAGATGGTTGAATGTCCTTATTTTGAATATTGAGAACTTAAAACTCAGGAAGTTTAGGAAACTAGTTCTCTATTAAAGAGTTAGAGGCAGAGATAGTTCTAATTTGTAGGTGCCTGAGACCCTCATTCTAGTGTTCTTTTTATAGATCATGCTGAACTTTGGCTGCTGATAGTATAATTTTATTGAGGTCTCTATAATTCAGTTAAAACCCATTAATATAAATTTTCATTGAGCTGACAAGAATGTAATATACAATAAATATGATATTTAGATTGTCCCAGACTTTGTCTTGCTGACAATACCCATCATATTTTCTTCTACTTTTGTCTGATTTACTATATCTTAATGTCCCTAGCCCTTTCCCCTTCTCATTCTATGTGCTACTATATCTATTACCATAATTTATTCTACTATTTTTATTGTGACAACTTCTGAATCTGTATCTTAAATCCACATTTTCCTCTTGAGCTCTAGACTTGCCTTTTAGGAATTTGTGTTCATATGTCCAATACAAGTTGAAGGTATTCCAAAATGAGCCTTACCATCTCCTGCCTTTCTTAACCAGGATCTCCACCCCCACCATCCCTCCCTCGAACAATCCCATTCTTTCTCCTATGTCTTATGGTCCATGGATGGTGCCATGATTAGCAAAGCACTGATTAAGTTGGTAAAGCAGCTTTGTGGGAATCACCCTTGAATCTTTTCTTTTGCTTCTCTCCCATGTTGAACCATTGCCAAATATGGGTGTTCCTTGCTCATAAATCTCTCTCCAATTTCTCTCTCTCTCTTTTTTCTATCCTAAATACCATATTCCCTGCATCAGTTTCTCATGTCTCTTCCTTCATCACTGCATTAAGTCTCCATAGAGGGTATGTTCCTCTAGTGTTCCATAGTGTTGCCACATCTTTCTAAAATCTTATTATGTCTTACCCCTTCTTAGAATTCTTTAACAACTCCCTATTGCTTCCGAGAATAAAATCTCGAAGTCTTAATATGACACAAAATGCTCTTTCTGATTTGACTCCTGCTAAACTTTCTGGGCCTGTCTCCTTGCTTTTCTCATCCTTTCTCCTTTCCAACCATGTTGAAACCTGCAGGTGTCTGGTTATGCCTTGAACTCTCACCCCTTCTTGGAATTTGCTGACTGCTCTGCCCACTTCTCCTTCTTGCAAGCTAGGAGCCATCTCTTTCAAGGAGCCTTTTCTCCCCCCAGACTCAGTTTGAGGCTGCTCTTTGGTGTTCTTGTTGTGCCTGCCAGACATCCATAATAGCATCACTGAATTTCACAGTAGTTATCAGATTACCTGTTGAAATCTTCCATTAGACTGTAAGATGCTTGTGGACTGAGCTGTGTTCATATCTTTTGCTTATTTAGCATTTAGAAGGCTGGCTGGTACATGAATGTTGATTGCACGAAGAACTGAATGAGATATCTGCAAAATAGCATCTTTTCCTATGTGTATTGTCATTCAACGTATTTGATGATAATCAGCATGAGAGA
This sequence comes from Hyperoodon ampullatus, assembly GCF_949752795.1. Classification (NCBI taxonomy): domain Eukaryota; kingdom Metazoa; phylum Chordata; class Mammalia; order Artiodactyla; family Ziphiidae; genus Hyperoodon; species Hyperoodon ampullatus. The sequence goes on along the minus strand of NC_136925.1, from coordinate 35,520,207 downwards.
TCATGAGTTCACTTCTGACTTGCCTTAAATTTGGCCCACTATAGTGCTTCCCTGGTTTTGATTATAATTATCAATAGTATGATTAAATTACAGTTCCCATTTTTATAGCACTCAAATTTTATGTAATACTTAGAGATACATATTAAAATTCAACCTTCCTCAAACAAAGAAAGCTAGTGAAATTATTATGATCACATTTCTACAAATGAGAGTACTGAGAAATAGAGAGGAAAACTGACTTGTCCAAGGTCACACATGTGGAAGTCACAAACTGGGAATTTGAACCCAGTTTTTCTGGGTCTTTGTTAAGGGTCTTACAAGTATGCCTCCTTGGTTCTATGCACTTTATTTACTTTATTTACAGTGATTGAAAAGCATCATTTTGCTTTATACATTTCTCAGATGTCCAGAGAGTAACATTTCAGACAAAAATCCTGTGCTACCTTAGAGTTTAAGGGCAGAGGGAAACAGAATTGTTTTATAGTGATGTTTTCATTTGAAGGATGATGGGAGAAGAAAGGTGAGAAAAGATGAGAGAAAAAAAGGACAGTGTATAAAAGGGGATTCTTTTGGATATTAAGGGATGCATATGTTCAAGATTGAATTTCAGACACAAAATTGTCCTGATCTGAAACTTCTCAGAGTTCTAAAATTTTCTTACTCTGTTTTTTATATTTTTTTCAATTTGGTTTTCTCAGGCTTCTTATTGTATCACATACAACAAAGAAACTTACGTGAAGACAGCTTCTCTGGTGATATTTTAGAACAATAATAAATTGAGTACCAAAAATTACATAAGAAGTACTGTTTGTTTTTTTAAAAAATCTTTATTGGAGTATAATTGCTTTACAGTGGTGTGTTAGTTTCTGCTGTATAACAAAGTGAATCAGCTATATGCATTCTTATATCCTCATATCCCTTCGCTAGCGTCTCCCTCCCACCCTCCTTATCCCACCCCTCTAGGTGGTCATAAAGCACCGAGCTGATCTCCCTGGGGTATGCAGCTGCTTCCCACTAGCTATCTATTTTACATTTGGTAGTGTATATATGACAATGTTATTCTCTCACTTCATCCCAGCTTACCCTTCCCCCTCCCCATGTCCTCAAGTCCATTCTCTATATCTGTGTCTTTATTCCTGTCCTGCACCTAGGTTCATCAGTAATGTTTTTTTTATATTCCATATATATGTGTTAGCATATGGTATTTGTTTTTCTCTTTCTGACTTACTTCACTCTGTATGACAGACTCTAGGTCCATCCACCTCACTACAAATAACTCAATTTCATTTCTTTTTTATAGCTGAGTAATATTCCATTGTATATATGTACCACATCTTTATCCATTCATCTGTTGATAGACACTTAGGTTGCTTCCATGTCCTGGCTATTATAAATAGTGCTGCAGTGATCATTGTGGTATGTGACTCTTTTTAATTAATTAATTAATTAATTAATTAACTTATTTTTGGCTACGTTGGGTCTTCATTTTTTGTGCGTGAGCTTTCTCTAGTTGTGGCGAGTGGGGGCTACTCTTCATTGTGGTGCATGGGCTTCTCATTGCACTGGCTTCTCTTGCTGAGGAGCATGGGGTCTAGGCACATGGGCTTCAGTAGTTGTGGCTCGCGGGCTCTACAGTGCAGGCTCAGTAATTGTGGTGCATGGGCTTAGTTGCTCCACGGCATGTGGGATCTTCCCGGACCAGGGCTTGAACCCGTGTCCCCTCCATTGGCAGGTGGATTCTTAACTACTGTGCCACCAGGGAAGCCCCATGACTCTTTTTGAATTATGGTTTTCTCAGGGTATATGCCCAGTAGTGGGATTGCTGGGTTATATGGTAGTTCTATTTGTAGTTTTTTAAGGAACCTCCATACTGTTCTCCATAGTGGCTGTATCAATTTACATCCCTACCAATAGTGCAAGAGGGTTTCCTTTTCTGCACACCCTCTCCAGCATTTGTTGTCTGTAGATTTTTTGATGATGGCCATTCTGACCACTGTGAGGTGATACCTCATTGTAGTTTTGATTTGCATTTCTCTGATGATTAGTGATGTTGAGCATCTTTTCATATGTTTGTTGGCAATCTGTATATCTTCTTTGGAGAAATGTCTATTTAGGTCTTCTGCCCATTTTTGGATTGGGTTGTTTGTTTTTTTGATATTGAGCTGCATGAGCTGCTTGTAAATTTTGGAGATTAATCCTTTGTCAGTTGCTTCATTTGCAAATATTTTCTCCCATTCTGAGGGTTGTCTTTTTGTCTTGTTTATGGTTTCCTTTGCTGTGCAAAAGCTTTTAAGTTTCATTAGGTCCCATTTGTTTATTTTTGTTTTTATTTCCATTTCTCTAGGAGGTGGGTCAAAAAGGATCTTGCTTGATTTATGTCATAGAGCATTCTGCCTATGTTTTCCTCTAAGAGTTTTATAGTGTCTGGCCTTACATTTAAGTCTTAATAGTTTATTTTTGTGTATGTTGTTAGGAAGTGTTCTAATTTCATTCTTTTACATGTAGCTGTCCAGTTTTCCCAGCACCACTTATTGAAGAGGCTGTCTTTTCTCCATTGAATATTCTTGCCTCCTTTATCAAAGATAAGGTGTGTGGGTTTATCTCTGGACTTTCTATCCTGTTCCATTGATATGTATTTCTGTTTTTGTGCCAGTACCATACTGTCTTGATTACTGTAGCTTTGTAGTATAGTCTGCAGTCAGGGAGCCTGATTCCTCAAGATCCGTTTTTCTTTCTCAAGATTGCTTTGGGTATTCGGGGTCTTCTGTGTTTCCATACAAACTGCAATTTTTTGTTCTAGTTCTGTGAAAAATGCCATCGGTAGTTTGATAGGGATTGCATTTAATCTGTATATTGCTTGGAGTAGTATAGTCATTTTCACAATATTGATTCTTCCAATCCAAGAACATGGTATATCTCTCCATCTGTTTGTATCATCTTTAATTTCTTTCATCAGTGTTTTATAGTTTTCTGCATACAGGTCTTTTGTCTCCTTAGGTAGCTTTATTCCTAGGTATTTTATTCTTTTTGTTGCAGTGGTAAATGGGAGTGTTTCCTTAATTTCTCCTTCAGATGTTTCATCATTGGTGTATGGGAATGCCAGAGATTTCTGTGCATTAATTTTGTATCCTGCTACTTTACTAAATTCATTGATTAGCTCTAATAGTATTCTGGTAGCATCTTTACGATTCTCTATGTATAGTATCATGCTATCTGCAAACAGTGGCAGTTTTACTTCTTCTTTTCTGATTTGGTTTCCTTTTATTTGTTCTTCTTCTCTGATTGCTCTGGCTAAAACTTCCAAAACTGTGTTGAGTAATAGTGGTGCGAGTGGGCAATCTTGTTCTGTTCCTGATCTTAGAGGAAATGTTTTTCAGTTTTTCACCATTCAGAACAGTGTTGGCTGTGGGTTTGTCATATATGGCCTTTCTTATGTTGAGGCAGGTTCCCTCTATGCCACTTTCTGGAGAGATTTTATCATAAATGGGTTTTGAATTTTGCCGAAAGCTTCTTCTGCTTTTATTGTGGTGATCATATGGTTTTTCTCCTTCAGTTTGTTAATATGGTGTATCACATTGATTGATTTGCATATATTGAAGAATCCTTGCATTCCTGGGATAAACCCCACTTGATCATGGTGTATGAACCTTTTCATGTGCTGTTGGATTCTGTTTGCTACTATTTTGTTGAGGATTTTTGCATCTATGTTCATCAGAGGTATTGGCCTGTAGTTTTCTTTCTTTGTGACATCTTTGTCTGCTTTTGGTATCAGAGTGATGGTGACCTCATAGAATGAGTTTTGGAGTGTTCCTCCCTCTGCTATATTTTGGAAGAGTTTGAGAAGGATGGGTGTTAGCTCTTCTCTAAACGTTTGTTAGAATTTGCCTGTGAAGCCATGTGGTCCTGGGCTTTTGTTTGTTGGAAGATTTTTAATCACAGTCTCAATTTCAGTGCTTGTGATCGGTCTGTTTATATTTTCTACTTCTTCCTGGTTCAGTCTCGGAAGGTTGTGCTTTTCTAAGAATTTGTCCATTTCTTCCAGGTTGTCCATTTTATTGGCATATAGTTGCTTGTAGTAATCTCTCATGATTCTTTGTATTTCTACAGTGTTAGTTGTTACTTCTCCTTTTTCATTTCTAATTCTGTTGATTTGAGTCTTCTCCCTTTTTTTCTTGATTAGTCTGTCTAATGGTTTATCAATTTTGTTTATCTTCTCAAAGAACCAGCTTTCAGTTTTATTGATCTTTGCTATTGTTTTCTTCATTTCTTTTTCATTTATTTCTGATCTGATCTTTATGATTTCTTTCCTTCTGCTAACTTTGGGGGGATTTTTGTTGTTGTTTTTCTTTCTCTAATTGCTTTCGGTGTAAGGTTAAGTTGTTTATTTGAGATATTTCTTGTTTCTTGATGTAGGTTTGTATTGCTATAAACTTCTCTCTTAGAACTGCTTTTGCTGCATCCCATAGGTTTTGCATTATCGTGTTTTCATTGTCATTTCTTTCTAGGTATTTTTTGATTTCCTCTTTGATTTCTTCAGTGATCTCTTGGTTATTTATTAGCGTTTTGTTTAGCCTCCATTTGCTTGTATTTTTTACAGTTTTTTTCCTGTAATTGATATCTAGTCTAATAGCGTTGTGGTCGGAAAAGATACTTGATACAGTTTTAATTTTCTTAAATTTACCAAGGATTGATTTGTGACCCAAGATATGATCTATCCTGGAGAATGTTTCATGAGCACTTGAGAAGAAAGTGTATTCTGTTGTTTTTGGATGGAATGTCGTATAAATATCAGTTAAGTCCATCTTGTTTAATGTGTCATCTAAAGCTTGTGTTTTCTTATCTATTTTCGTTTGGCATGATCTGTCCACTGGTGAAAGTGGGGTGTTAAAGTCCCCTACTATGACTGTGTTACTGTCGATTTTCCCTTTTATGGCTGTTAACATTTGCCTTATGTATTGAGGTGCTCCTGTGTTGGGTGCATAAATATTTACAATTGTTATATCTTCTTCTTGGATTGATCCCTTGATCATTATGTAGTGTCCTTCTTTGTCTCTTATAATAGTCTTTATTTTAAAGTCTATTTTGTCTGATATGAGAATTGCTACTCCAACTTTCTTTTGATTTCTATTTGCATGGAATATCTTTTTCCATCCCTTCACTTTCAGTCTTATGTGTCCCTACATCTGAAGTGGGTCTCTTGTGGACAGTATATGTACAGGTCTTGTTTTTGTATCCATTTAGCCAGTCTTTGTCTTTTGTTTGGGACATTTAATCCATTTACATTTAAGGTAATTATCGATATGTATGGTCCTATTACCATTTTCTTAATTGTTTTGGGTTTGTTATTATAGGTCTTTTCTTTCTCTCGTGTTTCCTGCTTAGAGAAGTTCCTGTAACATTAGTTGTAAAGCTGGTTTGGTGGTGCTGAGTTCTCTTAACTTTTGCTTGTCTGTAAAGATTTTAATTTCTCCATCGAATCCGAATGAGACCCTTGCTGGGTAGAGTAATCTTGGTTGTAGGTTTTTCCCTTTCATCACTTTTAATATGTCCTGCCACTCCCTTCTGGCTTGCAGAGTTTCTGCTGAAAGATCAGCTGTTAACCTTATGAGGACTCCCTTGTATGTTATTTGTTGCTTTTTCCTTTCTGCTTTTAATATTTTTCTTTGTATTTAATTTTTGATAGTTTGATTAATATGTGTCTCAGCATGTTTCTCTTTGGGTTTATCTTGTATGGGACTCTCTGTGCTTCCTGACTTGATTAACTATTTCCTTCCCCATGTTAGCGAAGTTTTCTACTATAATCTCTTCAAATATTTTCTCAGACCCTTTCTTTTTCTCTTCTTCTTCTGGGACCCCTATAATTCAAATGTTGGTGCATTTAATGTTTTCCCAGATGTCCTTGAGACTCTCCTCAATTCTTTTCATTCTTTTTTCTTTATTCTGCTCCCTGGCAGTTAATCCACCATTTTATCTTCCAGCTCATTTATCAGTTCTTCTTCCTCAGTTATTCTGCTATTGATTTCTTCTAGGGTATTTTTAATTTCAGTAGTTTTGTTGCTCATCACTGTTTGTTTTCTCTTTAGTTCTTCTAGATGCTTGTTAAATGTTTTTTGTATTTTCTCCATTCTGTTTGTGAGATGTTGGATCATCTTTACTATAATTACTCTGAATTCTTTTTCAGGTGGGTTGCCTATTTCATCTTCATTTATTTGGTTTTGTAGGTTTTTACCTTGCTCCTTCATCTATAACATATATATATATATATATATATATATATATTTTTTTTTTTTTTTTTTTTTTTTTTTTTGCAGTACGTGGGCCTCTCACTGTTGTGGCCTCTCCTGTTGCGGAGCACAGGCTCCGGACGTGCAGGCTCAGCAGCCATGGCTCACAGGCCCAGCCGCTCCGCAGCATGTGGGATCCTCCCAGACCGGGGCACAAACCTGTGTCCCCTGCATCAGCAGGCGAACTCTCAAGCACTGTGCCACCAGGGAAGCCCTATATTTTTTTGTCATTTCATTTTTTTTTTTTTTTTGATAGGTAGTCCTGTATTCCTGTCTTACTGGTTGTTTGGCCTGAGACGTGCAGCACTGAAGTTTGAAGGCAGTTGAATAGAGCCAGGTCTTGGTCCTGAGATGAGGATCTCTGGGAGGCCTCACTCTGATTAATAGGTCCTGGGGTCTGAGGTTCTCTGTCATTCCAGCGGTTTGGACTCAGAGCTCCCACCACAGGAGCTCAGGCTCAACCTCTGGCCTGGGAACCAAGATCCCCCAAGCTGGTCACTGGGTGTTCCTCCCATCCCCTTAGGTGTCTGTCGTCCCCCACTGGTGCCTGGTAGGTGCCCTAGTTGTGCAGAGACGTGAATTCCACGTCCTCCTGGTACATCATCTTGACTCTGTCCCCAGAAGTTCTGTTTTTATGAGACTCCTTTTAGGACAGATTTGGAGGCTCTAAAAATTATTCAAGCTTCACATCTATACAAATGTTCAAGCTTCTGATGTGTTTTCAGTTGTCCAAAAGGTTAAATCAACATTCTGTATTATTTCTGCATTTATTTTTTTTTTCTTTTTTCTGTATCGTCGGTGTTGCCACCAAGGACCCACTTTCTAGCCACAAGGCAGGGCAGAAGGCTTGCAGCCAGTGCTACAATCAATGCTAATGTTGTTCTTTAGCCAGCTAGAAATTGGACCCGGGTATTTCTCTGGAGCCTGAAATCATCAGGTCATAACACTAACATCTCCCAGCACACAGCCCAATCTTATTTAACCTTGCTTCTAGGCATTGTACATTTTAAAACTATTTTACTTTCCTGAACAGGTCTCCAACTGACTTATGTTGTGAGTATAAAATTATTTTTTTTGTGTAGAAGGAAATACAGTACAAGAAGTGAGCAATAAGTCAATAAGAATTAGGTGCATGCACATACATTGAAATAAATGGTGTGGAGACCTTACCTTAATTTGTTAAAGATGCAAATGGCTGATTACAAATTGATGCTATGGATAATTGAATTTCAAATGTGTTTAATAACTAAAGTGAAGGTGCAATTTCATATTTTGAAGTTTTTGCTTTTGACTACTGGCAAGTCATCATCATTTTGGAGTAAAAGTAAGTTTATGGAAATCCTTATAGTATAGGAACAGCTTCAGTGGTTCTCTGTCAGTATGGAAAAGGTGTGTTTGACTGTTATCTACAACTGAGTGCAGGAATAGATTAGCTATTTTTGTATCAACTGGAGCAATGAATAGCTGATGAGTTTAACTCATGTTACTGGGGAATCAAATCTTCCCATTGGCTCCTCCCATCATTGTTTCCTTCTTGTGTTCTTCTAGCAGCTGTAGTTAATTTAATCAACATTAAAAGGAGTTGGATCTTTTTTTCCAAAGAAGAGTATGTCAGTCTGAAAGATCACTTGGAGATATACTTTCCAGAGCACCTGTCTGATCCTGGTGTCTATGGTGGCTACCATCAGATATCTCCAAATATATTAGTTGTATTTTGATGCAGTTCTTATCTATTAAAGAGGCCCTGACTGAAGTGCAGCTACTCTGAGATTTGGAGCACCAGATATTGAATCAGAGACATAGTATTGTCCAGTGATTGTAGAATGGGAATGCAAATCAGCATTCCATTTATAGGATTTACTTATTTATCAATAATAAAAACGATTTAAATCATATGTAGTGATTCTCATGGGTTCATTTGCTCAGCGATTGCTCTGGTAGACTTTCAGTGAGTGACTGCACCCCCTTGACCACATTAGGAGAAGGTTGACCCAAATTGAGACAATCAGAATCTCCCTCACATGGGAATTGAACTCGAGAAAGGTGAGGAAGGATGGAAGATGGTGGGAACGAAGTCACCTAATGGTAACATTTCTGTGAATTCCTGCCACAGAAGCCTCTGGTACTGCACTGATACTTCCCCTTCTTGAAACAAGAGAAATAGTCTCTTTCCCTTTTAGAATTTTCTGAAGATAATTGGAGTCTGTTTCTTTTGCCTGAAAACAAAGAATCAGAACTGGTTTAGCCTATTTTCTGCCTCATTAAGGTATAGAATATGGCTAATAAAGAAACTTAATTTTCACATAATTGTGAAATATTTTAATTCACAAGAGAGATGAACTTGCTAGAAATTATTGCTATGAGAGACAATTACTCATAGAATTGGTTGTAAACAAACTTGTGAAGTAGGCTAGATTTAACGTGAAGTTTTCTGTTTCATTTTTCTGGACCCTTTATTACCATCCTTCTCCTGCCCATGCCCCTCAAAAAATTTTTATTTTTTAAGTCACTGTTATAAGTGACCCCACATCTCAACTGCCTAGCAGTTTGGATTTATGTCTATTGCACTGGTGTAATTACTAATGGCACCGCCCTTTACTCGCAAAAGTCCCTCAGTTTATGGTCATCTTACTTAAATGGATTTTTTTTTTTTTTTTTTTTTTGCGGTACACGGGCCTCTCACTGTTGTGACCTCTCCCATTGCGGAGCACAGGCTCCGGATGCACAGGCTCAGCGGCCATGGCTCACGGGCCCAGCCACTCCACAGCATGTGGGATCTTCCTGGACCGGGGCACGAACCCGTATCCCCTGCATTGGCAGGCGGACTCTCAACCACTGCGCCACCAGGGAAGCCCTTAAATGTTTTTAATAGCCTTGATAGAAACTTCTACTGTGAAGAAAAGTTGACATGATCAAGTGATCATCAGATTACTGAATTTTTCTGTCATCTTTTTTATTTAAAAAAAATAGATATAAAGACCTCATACAACTCACTAAGCAAAAAAACCAAACAATCTGTTTTATAAATGGGCCGAGAATTTGAATACACATTTTTCCAAAGAAGACATACAAATGGACAATAGGTACATAAGAAGATATGCAACATTACTAATCATCAGGGAAATGCAAATCAAAGCCACAATGAGATATCACCTTATACCTGTTAGAATGGCTATTATCAACAAGGTAAGAAAGAGATAACAAATGCTTGTGAGGATGTGGAGAAAAGGGAACGCTTGTACACTGTTGGTAAGAATGTAAATTGTGTGATCTGACAAGTAATCCTATTATTGAAATAGCTAAAATCATATTTTAAGTGAGCCGCTTTCTGTACTGAAATCTGTGACGAGTTTCTTCATCCCATTGTAAATTGATCTTATTTCTTTTGTTTGAAATTTTTCTGCCCTAGCTTCAGTTATAAACATGTCAGCATTTTTCCAGGGTCCAATAATAGCTTATTAACAAGTGGGACTTCAAAAAAAAAAATCCAAAAAACAAAAAACAGAAGGTCTAATTACCCAACCATCGAATTTTGGGTATAAAATAAACTGAAAAATTTTCTTTAAAGACAGCATTCCCATAAGAATGGTTGAAACTATTGCCCTTCTTTGAAAAGCCCATGTATTTGCTAATCTGCGAAGTAAATCTACCTGTTTCCCCTTGGCTTTAGTAGTTTTTCTGAATTAAATGTAGACAAATAGAAGCACCACAGCACCTCCCTTACCGCTGCTTAATTCTCCTGTGTAATTTTCTTTATTGCAGATGTCTACCTTTAAACAGATTTGATGAGCTTTGTGAGGTTTTGACTTCAAAAGGGGCTCTTGAATTTTTAATCACCTCACCCAGGAACAATGTTTTCTTGGTGTGCCTTCCATTTCTCTTTTATATGGGGAAATTACTCACATTTTTACTAAGTCATCAATTCCTGCTTGAAATTCTACCCTCAGTTTCATGCATGCATGGCTTTATAAAGGTGGGATAAGTTTTATATGCTTCAGGGACTGTGCAGTGAAAGTTGTGTCCAGCAGAGATTTGGCCATATCTGACAAATACCTGCTGTCAGATTTTTCCCTTCTCCTCTGTTTGACACGATAGAATCCCTTACAAACATGTCGATTCAGACCAGCACGCTGCATACTAAATTATGACAACAGTATTCACACATTAGCATAAAAAAAGTGGACTCATCATGTGGTATTGTTCTGAAGTGAAACCTTGGTGATGAGACAAGAAAAGAAGACTGTCCATCAATTATCTCAATATTCTGAAGGCTGTAGCATAGGGTGGATATTTGACTCTTCCTGGGGGATGGCAGGTTTGCTGTGATTTGTGTGAATCTCACTATATGATTTTGGTTTTGCTGACAGATGTTAGAGGAATAATATTCAACTTTTCTGATGTGTTCTAATATCCTTGGGGTAAAAATGAATCTCTGTAGAATTGAAGAATATTGTAGTTGTATTTGTTAATTGAAGCTGCTGTGCTTTGTACCTTATTTCAGAGCATCATGCCTGAACAGACATAGAAGAAAAGCAATTATTTTTAGCAAATGTGAGACTGGTTTGCAGCATTGCTGGCATGTGGTGAGCCTCTAGACACATAGGGAAGGGAAAGTGGGGGGAGGGGTCAAAGGCTGGGTTTTCACTTGTAGGATATTCTTGTCATTTCTGGAAAGCAATAGTGTTTTACATGTGTTTTGTTCCAATCCTTTATGCACAATAAGTTGGCTTTGAATATGATGGAGTTAAGTAAAGTGGACGTATCTGTGACAACTGAAAGATCTACAGCCATTCTCTCATTCTTTCAATGATTCAACAGTTTAGCCATTTTAAATCCTTATAACACGTAGCATTGAAGATGATATTTTCCTGTTCCACATTCAGGCTGGGAATCATTAGAATAGAAAACACCCTTAAGTATATACCCAGTGGAAGGGGTCTCCATGACGCATAACAGGAAAGGGATAGTCCATGGGGAGTGAACACTCAGGAGCAAATGTTGAGACAACTGAAACAACCACAGTGCTCTCTTTGCTAAAAATTAGCAATGGGAAATGAATTTAACAACTTTTTTTTTTTTTTTTTTTTTTTGCGGTACGTGGGCCTCTCACTGTTGTGGCCTCTCCCGTTGCGGAGCACAGGCTCCGCACGCGCAGGCTCAGCGGCCATGGCTCACGGGCCCAGCCGCTCCACGGCATGTGGGATCTTCCCGGACCGGGGCACAAACCCATGTCCTCTGCATCAGCAGGCGGACTCTCAAGCACTGCGCCACCAGGGAAGCCCCACAATTAACTCTTAAATATATTTTAATTGTGTCACTGTATTGATAAAACAATGTAAGTGGCTCTGCATTTCCTAAACTACAATGGCCATGTGGCACACTGCTAGCAAGGTCTTTCTCCAACAGGCTGGTGAATCTAATCCCCAAGGTAGACTCTCTTGGTCTTAGCTTTGGGTTTCTACTAAAAGGCATCGGCAATTATGGTGTCTAGCCTATTGGAGAACTTCTTACCCACTGTTAATAGTAATTGCTAACATTTTTAAGTGCCGGTTATTGTACTGTGTGCTTTATGTGCATCAGCTCCTTTATCTCTTTTATCTCATTTATCTCTTATCACAACAACATTGTGCAGTAGGTTTTATTTTCCTCATGATGAGAGTTAGACGCCCAGATGGATGGAACTTCCCCAAGGTTGCAAAGCTCAAATATGAGGCAGTCAGTATGATTCTAGAGTTAAGAGTAGCTTAATTCTAGAATTAACCACTAAACTGCACTGTTTCCATTTTGCTTCAGTTTTTCTATACAATATCTCTGTGGATTCTGCCCTAGACTAACCTCTTGGGCTTGCTACCTTGGCTGGTCTGTCTGCGAGGCTTTCCGTTTTGCAACTGAGCCCCGTCTCACATCAAACTTGGCTTCACATTTCCTAGTCCTTAAACCACCCTATTTCCTCTAGATCCAATCTGACCTCCACTTCCTGCTGGGGGCACCCTCTCTGCCAATATCCTGAAGAAGCATTATATTAAGTTACCTCTGCATCATCACTTTCATCGACTTTTCTTTCATCTGTCCAGAAGTCTTGGAAGTATCTCCTTAACTATCAGTTAATGAATTCCACTTCTGTGGCTTTCTGAAAACAGCATTATTCTAGTTCTTCTCCATCCTTTCTAACTGCCCTCCTTTTGTCCCCTAAACTTGGGCACTCTGTACGGTTCTGACCTTTCATTGTATCTCTCCGCTTTTCATACTTTCTCTTTAGATATCTCACCCATTCCCATAGCTTGTTACTGTTATTAAGTGGATAATTCTGAAATCTGGGCCTTCTCCCAGAATTTGTCATGCACTACCTTGCTTTTAATTTTCCTCTGACTAGTTTTTCCACCACAACCCCATATTTCTGTAACCAGTCTTTAGTTTCCACGTGTATACCCCTTCCCTTTGCCCTAAACCTCTTCCTTCTCCTTTTGATGTCCCCTATTTTTTAATGCTCTTACAGTATATCAGATAACTAGGATCCAATTTCAGCAGGATTTGATTTCTCCCTATTCCTCTTATATTGAATGACAGTAATAACAATAATTAATGCTTATTGTACTATTACTATGTACCAGACAGTGTTCTAAGTTTTTTTCATGGATTATCTCATTTAAATATGTAGACTTCGAAGTAGCTACTCATTGTTATCCCCGTTTTATGGACAGAGACCCAATCAATCATACTGTCCTGTTAGTTTCTTGGTCACAAATTCTCCCTTATCCATCCTTCTGTCAGTAGTATTAGCACAATCTTATAATGTATAAATCTTATAATCTTATAAGGCTGGGCTTGAATGCTATTTTGCATGCTAAGTATCCAAACAAAAGGGATGTCCCTTTTCTGAAATTTCATGGGACATTTGTACCACTCACATAAAACCTTGTTTCTGGTCATTTTTATATGTTCCATTTTTTTTCCTACTAGGCTGTAAACCTCTGGGGGAGTCGTAGCTGTCACATTCACCATGTATTCCCCTTGTCATAAAAGAGATATTTTTATGGAAGGAACCCTTAGAAAATATTTGACTGTAGGACTGAGTGAAGAATCTCCTTTATGATGTATCCATTTTCTTAGTTCTTAATGTTTTAGGCATAGTTCCTTTTTAGAATCTGATAATACTGAGAATTTTTAGCCAGAAGAAAGAGAACTACACATAGGGGCAAGATTTTGTATGACTTCAGTGCATTACTGGAGCCCCTGAAGCCAATCCATGTTAAGATGCTTTCAGTCCTATTCATCCGTGTATTTTATGGTCTGCAGTTAAGCAGTATAAGGATGGAGGTCACCCAAGCTGGGAGGAGTCCTTTCACATTTCTGTGGCAAGGTTTCCAAACTATAAATAATACTTTTGTGTCTGCCTCAATGGGATGTGAGGTAATAATAAATACATCTGGGAAGTGTTTATTGGCACAGACATCCAGGACTCAGGGTACATGGCACATAGGGTACTACTGTATTAGGGATAGGGGAAATTATAAAGACCCACCCCCCAAATCATTCTTACTCTCTGAGGCTATAATTTGTATATTATAATGAGGTAGAGAATGAAGGACTTCAGCCGTATGTGTAGGGTACAGTTGTATACCTTACTATAAATAAGACTCATATCCACTCCACAATCCTTTCTTCTAGGATCCTTAATGAAAAGAGGCAACAATATTGTCAGTGACTATATCAGAATCATGTGTGGGTGTTCCTTTTCCCTTTACCAGCTGTCCTCACCTGCATTCTCTGGAGAAAGCTGTTATGATTTTGAAGAATAGATGTAACCATTGGCTCCACTATCCCATTGATATAGGGGGATCAGAAGGTGGACCAAAATTCAAGATAAGGAAAATAGAAGGTAGAAGAATAGTGTGCCTGACCTTCTGTAACTCTGTGGGTGTCATTAGTGGCTGGCTGTAGATCTTATATCTGAAGTGTGGCTTTTTTGGAATCACATGCTGCTTCCTGGTTGTAGTCACAGTTACTGCCCTGATGGTGATCCAAAGACTTTCTCCTTCCATTGCTTCTTTCAACTGCTCCTGACCTTGCAAGAGAGCCATATTTGCAGTTTATTTCTAATAGAAAGAATGATCCACAAAACTCAAGTGTCTATGTGAATTCATCCTAACTTCTCTTTGTAAAAGCTGAAGGTAGATGGGTATTAGGGAAGGCAACATCATGGAAGAGGCAGATGAAATAAACAGCCAATTAAACCAACATATATTAAGCACAAATGATGGGCTGCACACTAGGTGTTGGAAATCTAGAAATGAGTAAGACATAAGTCGTGTCCTCAAAGTGGTTAGAATCCAGAAAACGAGGCAGGCATCTTAACACACAAGACTTTTGTAAGAGCAGTGACTGATATGTTCTCTAGGCATTGTGGCAGCACAGAGGAGCATCTCAACCGAACTGAGTGGGTTAGGGAAGATTTTCTTAAAAGAGCCACCATCACTATCAAAATTCATTTGCTAACATGTGATGTTATGTTGATGCTTTATAAAGGCACATATAGAAGGGATTCCAGTCCTTTAAGACCTCATACAGCAACGTAAACATACTGACTTAAAATAGAATGTAAGACAACCCAAGAGCAGACATGTTTACAGCAGTAACACTTCGTTCAGTGTTGTGTCTATAAGGCTGATAGTTCAGTGTGTGTGTGTGTGTCTGTGTGTTTATTCCTTAGGTCCTCAGATCATTCTAAAAATAAAGGTCTTAATCAATGCAAAATTTTATGATGTGATGGAGACCACCAGAAATGGGCTAAAGCTAATAATTCATTACACCAAGGTCTCTGCAGCTAATCTCAGATAGGAATACCTTTTGCTCTCTGATGAACTGATATGCTTGTGAGAGAGGTAATGTCACCTTCCAAGTCTCAGGAGCAATCTATCCCACTGTCACATCTTTCTTTTGAACCATGACATTCTGAAAAAAATGATTGTAATTCTTTCTTCTATTATTTCACAAAGGTTATACTGTCAAGCACTCTCCAGGAGGTATATTTTTAAGATTTGGCTTCCTCCCTGGAATCATGAGCTCTTCAGATGCTATGATAATGGACTTGAAAGTCATTTATGAGCTGGTGGTTCTATTTATATGAATAATGGGCATTCTAATTTCTAGTTATAATGGTTTTAGTGATTGGATCTTTCCACACTTCTCCTGGCAGATGAAGCATTCTAGTTAGAAAATGGACCTCTGGCCCATTCCCCAAGGAAGTAACAAGTACTTTAGAAACTTTTAATTAAAGATAGAAAATTTGGGTTAATAGAGTGGGAATATATGTAATAAAATCACATAGTTTCAATTAGACTTTAGAAAAAGAACACAAATCAGTGATGAATTTGATTTTATTTTAGAAGAAGATGCTACGTAAACTTACCTACATTTTATGCATCTACATAAATACTTGACCAGCTGACCTGATCTACATTCCATTCTTTGTAATTAAGTTGCAGAGCTTTTTGCCTTGAGAAACATAGTTTGTCTGTTTATCTATATCCATTGATCTATCCTCTATCTACCTATCTATCTATCTATCTCTCATCTGTCATCTATCTCATATATCTATCCTATATATTATAGATAATTTTGAATATGTATACATATGTACCATTTTCTTATGTTACAATTACTATTGAACGCACTTAAAAGGACAATATTCATTGCATTTCTGTTAGATAATAATTATTATAATTTTAACCATCTTATAAAAAGTGAAATTGCGTATGTTAGTTATTCCTATTGTCCTTGCTCTTTTCTGCTAATTTTGGGATTTCAATTTGTGTTGAAACTGACTAGAAGTGAATGAATTTACACATTCAATTCCCCAGACAAATATGAAGAATATGATGGCAAAAGATTTATTTCTAACAATATATTCCTTGATATAAACATGTGCTAGGTCAGTTTCCTTGCTAATTTTTGAAATAGATCTAATTCAAAAGCTTTTTAGAGCAGAACATCGTGCATTTGATAGTAATTGTGACTGATTTTCATAATGCACTGATGTAGCATGTCAAATCTTAGGCAGTTAGTTAAATTCTGGGAAAGAAATTAAATTTGGCAATAGTTGGAATTTTTTCACCTTGCAATTAAAGAAAGCTCTGCTTCTTGTTATGCTTCGTGTGCATTGCTTTCTTTTAGCATCACTTAAGTGTACTCTAATTTTTCTGTCAAATTCTAAGTGACTTATCATTTTGTCAGTTTCCATTTTCAAGCCCCAATTCTGTCCTTGAAATACTTGTGCAAATTCAATGTGGAATTAAGTGCAGGAAAGAAACTGTTTCAACTTTCTGTCCTTTATTTCTTAAGGAAAATGTTTCTCCTTCCATGAGGATTGTCTGCTGCCCAAAGCATGTTTTGTAGAGCGGTGAACAATAGGAAATGGACATTCTTCTCTGTTAAAAAGTAAACATTTGTTATCACCCAGAGGTTGTTTTTTTAGTTATTAAGTAAATCATGCAAGGAAATATACAAAGTGTTTTGGTTTTCAAAAGGCCAGTTATGTCAAGTATATGTTCTAAATAAACCAAGAGGTTTAGAAGACCGATTCATTAGTATTTAAACTATCCCCAGAAAAGCAAATTTAGATTTGTGCATATTGGTCAATGAAATAAATTCCAAAAAAAAATCTCTTCCCCACCCTGTCACCTTATTTTGCGCATGCTGGAGAAGGTATAATAGTGGACACAGCCCAGACAGCTGCAGCAGGGCAGGTAAAGTTGGTGCAATAGAACTACATGACAGGACTCTATTACAGTAAGTAATGCAATTCCAGAAATAACTTATGTGGAACATATTGCCTCTGCTACACATGTCAGAAAATGAACTTTGATTGATGGTGTTGCAACACAAAACCATATACTAAAATTTGGTAATTATGATGACTGTGTAAAAGTGTACACAGCCTTGCCAGTAGTGTTAGTGGCTCTTATAATTAACAAATGGGCAAAGCACAACAATTTTGTATGCAGCTCATGTCTTACAAGTGTTTCTTGTTACTGCAATCAGCATGTACGTAAGCAGGAGGGCACGATGGTTCTGGTGATTATCACCTCTGAGAGGTGGAGGCATTCTCTGGGGGGGTGATTATCCACGGATAACCACACCACCTGGAGTGCTGTATAGCTACTCTAAAAGTTCATTAATGTGTGAGAAAAATGTGTCCTTTTGTGCTGGAGGAGGAGATCAGCAATTTAGAATACCAAACAGTGATATCTCTGGCTGTGGTTTATACACATTAAATCCTATGGAACACTCACCCATAAATTGAAATACTCTGTCACTTAAACAACTTCATAAAACTTACAAAAAAATAAACCCAATGAATGTTCACAGCATTTCTGTAGAAGCATTTGCTGACAGTGAAAGTGGCAAAATTGCTAGGTTTTAGACTGTCCAGAGAAGTGGCTTACTTTGAAAGATGGGTGATTTGATTTAGAAAAAGTTGGCTACAAATTCTGACTTTTCAAAAAGTGTATTTGCAAATTGAAGTTAAAACATATGGGGCATTTTTATTTGCTCATTTTTTTAAATTGCAAGACTGCCTTATAAAGGAAATTAAAGAAAAGAAGAAAAACCACATGGACTACCACCAAACCTATACAATTTTTTCCATATTTCTTTGCTGCTTTAATCCATAGCAGGTTTTTTTTTTTAAATTAATTTATTTATTTTGGGCTGTGTTGGGTCTTCGTTTCTGTGCGAGGACTTTCTCCAGTTGCTGCGAGCGGGGGCCACTCTTCATCATGGTGCACGGCCTCTCACTGTCGTGGCCTCTCCCGTTGCAGATCACAGGCTCTAGAGCGCAGGCTCAATAGTTGTGGCGCACGGGCTTAGTTGCTCCGCGGCATGTGGGATCTTCCCAGACCAGGGCTCGAACCCATGTCCCCTGCATTGGCAGGCGGATTCCTAACCACTGTGCCACCAGGGAAGCCCCATAGCAGGTTTTAAAAAAACTGAATACAACTTGGAAAAGAACCAATTATAATAACAAAGCTTACAAGGAATTTATACCTTTTCTATAGTTTAAAATAATTTCTATAATTAAATATTATATTGTAAATAAGTCTTTTTCCCAGAATATATTTCACCAATGAATATACTGAAAGAACTAATTATTTCAATGTCTTATAGAAACAGTCTTAGTCAAAGTCATCTATATATTCCCCTGTAGGTGTGTGTGGTTGTCTGTGTGGGTAAAGTTTTAACTGTATATAATTCCAAGAATTTCATATGAAATTTTTTTCTAAAGAGTCTGTAAGGCCAGGAATATTATTTTTTGCATTGGTGACAACATTTATTTCTCCCCTAGGTGAAATTTAGAGGTTGTTAAAGGTTTGGATCTATATTTTAGAAATTGGGAATTAACTCATTTTTCTTTTCTTTTAAAATCAAATTATAAGCCACCTGCTCTGTTTTTCTTATTTCTTCTTAATTCCTTTTAGTTTTAAATATAAAGTAAATAATACTACTACGTTTGATTTAACCTTGAATTTCCAAGGTAAAATTAGTAAAACATGCAGAAGCGTTTAAGCTCTGTGAGGCATAAGGCTGTGCCTGTCTTGTTCTCCATTGGTCTCTCATAATAATGGTGAACATTTGTGGAGAGACTGCTTTGTGCCAGATGTTGTTTATAGCATGTTCATGTGATATCTTGTTTGGTCGTCTTGACCACTGCTCCTTTCTGCCTTAAGGTATCTGGAGTAAATGCTTTAGAGACCCTCAGCACTGAGAAAGATTACAGTGTCTCATGTCCTACTTTTTGCTATAGGTAATTCCTATTTTTTTTTTTAAAAAGTAAACCAAACCCAAAGGCACAAAACTTTCATAAATACTGAAATTAAGTCCATTTTTTAAATTCGATTTTTTTCTGATCAAATTACAGGTAATTTCCTCAAAGCTGAGCTTTAGTCATTTTTAATCCTCCCCTCAGTATTCAATATGTGCTTAATTTGCCTTCTATGAAATTCATCTATGACTCTCTGTGCCTATTACAGTCCTAGAGCCATACCACAGTGCCGGCTGATACGGTGATAGAAACAGGTATACGACATTACCACTGTCTTCAAATAACTGGGGAGATAGGGAATGCACATTTTTATGGAAAGCTTAAAAGTAAAAGAACATTTTAAGGGAATACCAAGAAGAGCTTACTGACAGAAGCGCATCCATTTCCATTTCATTCATCTATTCATTTTTTTCCTGTTTCTGTATTGCTGGGGAAAAGACACATTGAACCCATACAAGGAATGAAATGTTGATGGCATGAAAATGATACAAAAAAAGAAAATGCACACTCCAAGTCCTAATAAGATTTACATGTTTCAGCATCACCAGAGTAGGGTGAAGAGTGCCCCCATATAGTAGTCAGAGCACTGGGTTCCAATTCTGCCACTGAGTTGCTTGAAACAAGCTACTTAATTTATCTGGCCTTCAGTTTATCTGTAAAATACTATTGCTGAGTAGCAGTTTGTGATGATTCTTGTGGTAGATCCTTGCTCTAGTGTTATCTTCAGATTGTTTTTCTCTTTGAAGTTATTTCCCTTTTCCAGAGATCTTTCAGAAGCATTTGGAGTACCAACTTATGAAAAAATGAAAGCTGACATTTAAATACACACGGGTGAGGGTTATGGTTATTTTTTCAATAATTTCATTCTGCCTACATGTACTGAGTCTGCACCTATGGTGTGTAAAGTATTGTGGTAGTGCAGAAATGACGAAGGTAGAGTCTTTGTCCAAGACAGAGTTCTAGAACATGACCAATGAGAGAACCAAGGGCTGTGGTATAGAATCTTTAACATGAGGAAAGTGAAATGAGGGAGGACTTCATGGCAGAGATGACATCTGAACTGGGCCTTTTTTTTTTTTTTTGCGGTACGTGGGCCTCTCACTGTTGTGGCCTCTCCCGTTGCGGAGCACAGGCTCCGCACGCGCAGGCTCAGCGGCCATGGCTCACGGGCCTATCCACTCTGCGGCATGTGGGATCTTCCCGGACCGGGGCACGAACCCATGTCCCCTGCATCGGCAGGCAGACTCTCAACCACTGCGCCACCAGGGAAGCCCTGAACTGGGCCTTTTAATCAATCAATTATCATTACATCTGTATAAATGTAGCATTTATTACCTGAAGCACCTGATGTGGTCATCAGTATAGGAAACACAAGCAAGAAGATACAGACCCAGATTTCATTTGCACTAAGTGGATTTTTGAGAACAGTGAAAATTATTTTTAAAATATTGCCTCTGATTTTCTTAGCATCTGACATTCAGATAAAGACATGAATAACCTCATGGGGTTTTTAATAATTCATATTTTATTAGGAAAAGTACAAAATCATTTCCATTTTCTTAATCTAATAAGATTTATCTCTCGTTTGGATTACTGTTCATTCCGTAAAGTAGCCTATAATTTCATGTTGGAAGAAACATTACTGTATCCAATAGAATGTAGTTTACTATTCTCTGTCCTTTCCAAAATCATGCTCTGCTTGAAACTTTTGGTTTATGGGCTTTTCCCCTCATGAGAGTACTAACCTGAATGTATCCTATGAAATGTCACATTGCACAAAAACTAGCTTTTCCAGCTTTCGTGAAGAAGATTATATAGTCCTTGGGTTCCGCCTGGCAAGATTTTCCTCACTGTACACCTCCACTCATGGTAAGCCCCACGGACTGCGAACAGCTCTGCCTTTAATGGATGTTACTACATTTCCTCAGTGACTGATTTTTATTAGTTTCAAAAGATAACAGCATATCTATGCACACACGCTGATGTTTCTGAAGGGCACTGTGATGGAAGATTAGAATGCTTTTGCTTTCTTCCTGATCAAACAATGTGTTTTAGAGAGCATGCGTGCGTTTAGCTCTGTGTCACCAAAAAGAATAAAATCTGTTGACATTGTTACTTACCAGCTTTGTTCAATCTTAATGCCAAAGTCTGCCTGTTTGGTCAGTAAAGGTTGAGATCATGAGGTTAGATATCGAGTAAAATTCAGAATTTTCCGAATGTAATGCTAATCCAGAAATTATTTCAAAGGGAAGAGGCAAGACGCCAATGATTTAAGCACAGGTGTTTAATGGCCAACCACGGGTTAGGTTCACTTTATAACAGTGAACCTGGGGGATTGAAAGTTAACACAGAGCGTAGGTCTTCATTATAGTGAATACCAATGAGAGAAAAGCACAATTGTAAGATTTGAACAAAATTAATTCAGCTACACCTGGCAAGCTGTATATCATAAAAGACTTTAGTACACATACTGGCAGCGATGTAAAAGAGCAAAAGGAAATCACTGGGCCTGGCAAGATGCATCATGGTTTTATCTTAGACACTGAAATCTGAGGGGTGTTTCAAATCCTCAATTATAGCTTCTATAATGACATTTATGCAGTTATGTCAAACAATCTAAGTATAATGTATGAAAACATTGGCATCAGTCAGATACACATGAAGCATAGAAAGTCTGTCCGTAAAAGTATAGGACTTTCCTTTGCAGCTAGAAATCTTATCTTAAATGGATAATGTGTGCAGCACATAAGGAACAACTTCTGAAGTCATATTCACTCTACAAGCCCATATGGTGCTTCTACAATGTGCTGGATACTGTAGTAACAGACTCAGTCAGTAATGACATGAATAAAATGCTTAAACTGTGGGCTCTTTCTTCAGGCTGTTCATGGTCTGATAACATGGGATAATCTTCAGCATCCTTCAGCTAGATGGGACATGTTCAATACAGGGAAGAAAAATGATATCCAAGTAGCTCATGCATAGCTGGCTTAAGATAGTGTTACAGTTGGTGGAAAGTCTGAGATTCACGACTGAAGGGTCATTGAAGAAGAGTTAATTAATGATGATGGAAAGTATATGTGACAGAAATTCATATGGTTTCTTTTTCATAGGTTTTGTCTTTTGGTACTTTCAACATCTTGGTAAGAAATTGTCAGCATCTTCAGGTGTAGTATCAGAAATCTCAATACCCTTTGACTTAGATTAAAACAAAACAAAACAAGTTATTGGCTCACATACTTGCGAAATCCAGGGGTAGGTCTGATTGCAACACTGATCTCTTCTCATTTTGGGTGTGCTTTACAGGGCATTGGTCTCCTACCAGGCTCCACCTGGTGACCTGTGGTCCAAACTCAGTGAAAGAGAACGTCTCTTCCCAACAGCTCCCAGACAAGTCTTTGAGTTCCCTCTGCTTAAATGAGCCATGTGCACATCCTACTTCTCAGTATGCTCTCTTCTGCTCTCCTGCCCTCTCTTCTCACTCTATAGCTGTCCCTTGGTGATCGCCTCTACACCTAACTTCAACCACCACCTGCATGCTCATGACTCCCATGGTGCTCCTGTAGTATTCCTGAACCACAGACCCATATGTCAAATTGCATACTAGAAATCTTTACTGGGTGTCCCAGAGGCACCTAGGTATTCAAAAGGCTTGGTTGTGTAGACTGCCACCTGCTTCATTTCAAGAGCAGGTGTGGGACTGTGCAAAGTGGATTTTAAGGGAAGGGGTATGTATCTATAAGCTAGGAGTCTAAGAGAAATGAGATTATATCTTGCTTCTCTACTTACTACAATAAACATCAGTTTCATTATTTGCAAAATGAACACAACAGTACTCATCAGTTGTGTTGCAAGGATTTATAAATGTTATGTACACAAAAGTTTCATTCAAGTGTTGGAAATATAATGGACTAAGGCGTGTTGACTCTGATTGATGGTGATTATTGGAGTGCTCTGCTAGGAAGGATTATGAAGCAATGTCTAAGTTCTTCAGGGAAGGGACTGGTGATTGGTTAGTGATATCTAACCTGGGCATGAGAAGGGGAAGAGGCAGTCTTCATGCCTCATACTTGCTTCTCTAATAGGAACTCAAGGAATAGAAGAAACATTTGTATGTTCAGTTGTGGTTGTTAATGTTCCCATCATTCTTTACTAGACATTTTTAGTATATAAGTTTCAGGTGTACAGCATTGTAATTTAACATATATATTCACTGAAGATTGACCACCACCATCATTAATCGCCATACAGTTGACCCACTTGACCCATTTCACCTACCCCCCTAACCCTTTTTCCTTCTGGTAACTACTCATCTGTTCCTTGTATCTATGAGTTTGTTTTTGTTTTATTTTGTTCATTTGTTGGTTTTGTTTTTTACTTATTTACTTGTTTTTAATATAATTTATAATTTATTTTTTAATCTTTGAAAATAAAAGTTTACCTAAACTTCAGATCTACAAGGTTAATTATGAAAAATAGCGACCATTTGTGGCTCTCTGTCCCTTCCCTTTTTCTAGAGACAACAAATTTCAATTATTATAGCTGTTTCTTTTAGTTTTTACTTCTCGATCTCTAATTAATATGATTATAATGTTACTTCTTGATTTTTAATCTTTTTGTCATTATCTGTAGTGATAAAGACTAGCTTTCTTTCACCACCATTCCAACATACACACATACACTTTCCATCATCCCAAATAAAAAATATTGCTCGACCAATATTCGGTATTTATATTGTTATGATTATACAATTATATTCATACTCTGATTGCATTGTTACTCTTACACACCTTTTTGTTTTCCATATTCAACTGGCTTCTTTATTTGCTTTCTCAATATGTGTCCTTAATTCATCCCCAAATGTACCACAAGTGTAAATCTCTCAGCTATCATATTAGTATCATCTTTACGGTCATCCTGAAGATTCCTTTCTCCCGTCTCCTCCTTTGGATCCTCCAATTTCTGGACCCACTATCTTCTTATTCCTTGTTCATCTTTTTAGTGGAACATATCCTCTAGAAATTTTCCCAAAAAGAATGCATTGGAGGTAAAGTTTTTGAAAACTTGTGTGATTGAAAATATTCTTTTTTCTACCTTCACACATGATTTATGGCTCGGCAGCAAATGCTGTTGGAAAAATGGCGAGGTTGCCACAAACCTTCAGTTTGCAAAATATAGTATCTGTAAAGCACACTACAGTGAATCACAATAAAATGAGGTATGCCTGTACAAATATTAAGTCCAATGGATCATGGACTTAAATGTAAAATGTAAAGTTATAAAAATTTTAGAGACAACATAGAAAATCTTCAGAATTTAGGGAGAAGCTAAGTTTTCTTAGATTTGAAACTATAAGTGTGGTTTATAAAAGGAAAAACTGATGCACTTTATCACAATGAAAAATATTTTGTTCTGCAAAATATCCTGATAAGAGGATAAAAAGACAAACTGCATACAAGGAAAAAATGTTTGCAAATCACATATCTGACAAAGTATCTAGAATATATCAAGAACTCTCAATAATCAACAGTAAAACACCAAGCTACCTAATTAGAAAATAGGTGAAAGACATGACAAGACATTTGATGAAAGATGAATGTAGATGACAAATAAGCACATGAAAAGATTTCAACATCATTAGCCATTAGAAAATTGCAAATTAAAACCATGAATATCACTACATACCTTTTAGAACTGGGTATATAAATTAGGGTACATAATCAACAAGTCACTTATGCTCTTTATTTTTTTCACAATTTTTTCTTCTTTGTTTTCAGATTGATTAATTTCTGTTGATCTCTCTTCATGTTCATTAACCCTTTATTGTACAGTTTTCAATCTAATTTTTGCCCCTTCCATTACATTTTTCATTTCTAATTGTATGAAATACAATTATCCTTACAAATACATTTCATTGTATTTTCCAGTTCTAGAATTTTCATTTAGTTCTTTTTAAAATTTCTTTGTTGAGACTATTTATCTATTCACTCTTTATGCCAATCTTATGTATTTGAGCAAATTAATAATAGTTGTTTTAAAGTCTTTGCTGCTAATTCTAACATCTGGATGATCTTGGGTGCCTATTTCTGTTTCTATTGACTGTTTCTGTTTTCCTTGATTAGGGATTACATTTTCCTGTCTCTTTGTGAATCTTGTCATTTTGGATCATATGCTAGACATTCTTGGTGATAGTTGTAGATAACTAGAATTACATTGTCTTTCTTTAAAGAGTACCCAGTTTTCTTCTGGCTTGGAGTGAAACCACTGTTGAATACTTTCTATGATGTCAGGTTTTAGTTTTCCTTTGTTAGAGTGGGTTATTCAGTTTTGTCCTCGATCCTATGGCGTTTTCTTTTCTCTATAAATGATTCTTATTCCTAAGTAATCATCTTTCTGGAGTCTCAAGGAATTAGTGATGTCTTGGTAAGATCCCTCTAATCTGGGTGGGTTAGACCTCCCATAATTACCAGGATTGTGTACCCAGGTATATCCACTAAACTCTCAGCCCCACACAGTCTGTAGACTTTTCAGAGTCCCACCTTGGGCCATAGTCCAACCCTTAGCTAAGGATCTATAAAGAACCTACACAGAATTCTGGGGGACACCTTTGCCTAGCTCCTACCCTTCTGGCAATATGCCCTGCAAACTATAGCTTCTTCAGAATCCACAAACTCTTTTTTTTTTTAATTGGAGTATAATTGTTTACAATGTTGTGTTAGTTTCTACTGTACAATGAAGTGAATCAGCTTTATGTATACCTATATCCCCTCCCTCTTGGACCTCCCCCCTCCCCCCATCCCACCCATCTAGGTTGTCACAGAGCACCGAGCTGAGCTTCCTGTGCTTTATTGCATGTTTCCACTAGCTATCTATTTTGCACATGGTAGTGTATATGTGTCAATCCTAATCTCCCAGTTCGTGGAATTTACAGACTCTCATCTCTACTTCTTCATCTCAAACTATCTGCTGCCTTTTGCCTTGGCCCCATCTCCATGATTTGCCCCCAGAAGAAAACTGAGGTCACCATGAGGCTCAGATCATATGTTCCCTTCCTTCCAGAATCACAGGTTTGTATTCATTGTTGTCCAGTGCCTAAAAACAGTTACCTCATATATTTTGCCAAGTTTTAAGCTATTTATGGTAGGAAAGCATGTCTGAGACTGATTACTCCAGCATAGCCAAGAGGCAGTTGGCATAGAAAACTTTACTTTAATTCTCTTCTTTGTTTCTGGCTCTATTTTATATGTTTAAAATTTTAAGTCGTGTGCAATTTTTTTTTTTTTTTGGTGACTGTTGTAAAAATCAAAACATTCCTTCCTTAATTTATTGAAACAAAAGCTTTCAGTATTCTTACTGTTTTTGCTGTTTAACTGTGTATGTAACTTTTTATATATTATATTTCAAGGATATAGAGTATACTGTATTATCTTGCTTCCTTTTACTATGATATCTAATGGTTTTATTTATTGTTGTTTTATAAGAGATTTAATGTCTGTAAATCTTAGTGTGCCATTATTACTCAACATGTAAAATTTCTTAGTTGTATTTATGACTTATGCTCCCAGTTTAGAATTATCTTGTAATATTAAAGAACAGTTCAACCCAGATATTTAGATAATATTAATATTTAAACCATCATGCAAAAATTGTTCTGTTACATCATTTCATGGGCAGAATTAATTTGAGGAAAAAGAAAAGATACCTGGCTTACTTCCAAATAGTTTTCCTCTGGTTTACAGAGAAGGTCTCTTTAACAAATTTATTTCTATAGACTTTGTTATTATAGACATAACAAAGTTATTTCTATTTCAAAGTTATTTCTATATTTCTATTTCTATTTAGAGATATGTCTATTGTTTTGTTTAAGGGCACAGCAAGGACTGGGAAAGATTAAACAAATGAAGATGATTTACCAGTCTATTTTCAAAATGTCTGAACATGGAGGTATTAAGTTTTTTTTTTTTATTAGTTTCTGCTTTATAACAAAGTGAATCAGTCATACATATACATCTGTTCCCACATCCCTTCCCTCATGCATCTCCCTCCCTCCCACCCTGCCCATCCCACCCCTCCATGCGGCCACAAAGCACCGAGCTGATCTCCCTGTGCTCTGCGGCTGCTTCCCACTATCTATCTACCTTACGTTTGGTAGTGTATATATGTCCATGCCTCTCTTTCGCTTTGTCACAGCTTACCCTTCCCCCTCCCCATATCCTCAAGTCCATTCTCAAGTAGGTCTGTGTCTTTATTCCCATTTTACCCCTAGGTTCTTCATGACATTTTTTTTTTTAATTCCGTATATATGTGTTAGCATACGGTATTTGTCTTTCTCTTTCTGACTTACTTCACTCTGTATGACAGACTCTAGGTCTATCCACCTCATTACAAATAGCTCAGTTTCGTTTCTTTTTATGGCTGAGTAATATTCCATTGTATATATGTGCCACATCTTCTTTATCCATTCATCCGATGATGGACACTTAGGTTGTTTCCAGCTCCGGGCTATTGTGAATAGAGCTGCAATGAACATTTTGGTACATGTCTCTTTTTGAATTATGGTTTTCTCAGGGTATATGCCTAGTAGTGGGATTGCTGGGTCATATGGTAGTTCTATTTTTAGTTTTTTAGGGAACCTCCATACTGTTCTCCATAGTGGCTGTACCAATTCACATTCCCACCAGCAGTGCAAGAGTGTTCCCTTTTCTCCACACCCTCTCCAGCATTTATTGTTCCTAGATTTCTTGATGATGGCCATTCTGACAGGTGTGAGGTGATATCTCATTGTAGTTTTGATTTGCATTTCTCTAATGATTAATGATGTTGAGCATTCTTTCATGTGTTTGTTGGCAGTCTGTATATCTTCTTTGGAGAAATGCCTATTTAAGTCTTCTGCCCATTTTTGGATTGGGTTGTTTGTTTTTTTGCTATTGAGCTGCATGAGCTGTTTATAAATTTTGGAGATTAATCCTTTGTCAGTTGCTTCATTTGCAAATATTTTCTCCCATTCTGAGGGTTGTCTTTTGGTCTTGTTTATGGTTTCCTTTGCTGTGCAAAAGCTTTGAAGTTTCATTAGGTCCCATTTGTTTATCTTTGTTTTTATTTCCATTTCTCTAGGAGGTGGGTCCAAAAGGATCTTGCTGTGATTTATGTCATAGAGTGTTCTACCTATGTTTTCCTCTAAGAGTTTGATAGTTTCTGGCCTTACATTTAGGTCTTTAATCCATTTTGAGCTTATTTTTGTGTATGGTGTTAGGGAATGATCTAATCTCATACTTTTACATGTCCCTGTCCAGTTTTCCCAGCACCACTTATTGAAGAGGCTGTCCTTTCTCCACTGTACATTCCTGCCTCCTTTATCAAAGATAAGTTGGCCATATGTGCGTGGGTTTATCTCTGGGCTTTCTATCCTGATCCACTGATCTATCTTTCTGTTTTTATGCCAGTACCACACTGTCTTAATTACTGTAGCTTTGTAGTATAGTCTGAAGTCAGGCAGCCTGATTCCTCCAGCTCCGTTTTTCGTTCTCAAGATTGCTTTGGCTATTCGGGGTCTTTTGTTTTTCCAAACAAATTTTGAAATTTTTTGTTCTAGTTCTGTGAAAAATGCCATTGGTAGTTTAATAGGGATTGCATTGAATCTGTAGATTGCTTTGGGTAGTAGAGTCATTTTCACAATATTGATTCTTCCAATCCAGGAGCATGGTATATCTCTCCATCTATTTGTATCATCTTTAATTTCTTTCATCAGTGTCTTATAATTTTCTGCATACAGGTCTTTTGTCTCCTTAGGTAGGTTTATTCCTAGATATTTTATTCTTTTTGTTGCATTGGTAAATGGGAGTGTTTTCTTGATTTCATTTTCAGATTTTTCATCATTAGTGTATAGGAATGCCAGAGACTTCTGTACATTAATTTTGTATCCTGCTACTTTACCAAATTCATTGATTAGCTCTAGTAGTTTTTCGGTAGCATCTTTAGGATTCTCTATGTATAGTATCATGTCATCTGCAAACAGTGACAGCTTTACTTCTTCTTTTCCAATTTGGATTCCTTTTATTTCCTTTTCTTCTCTGATTGCTGTGGCTAAAACTTCCAAAACTAGGTTGAATAAGAGTGGTGAGAGTGGGCAGCCTTGTCTTGTTCCTGATCTTAGTGGAAATGGTTTCAGTTTTTCACCATTGAGGACAATGTTGGCTGTGGGTTTGTCATATATGGCCTTTATTATGTTGAGGAAAGTTCCCTCTATGCCTACTTTCTGCAGGGTTTTTATCATAAATGGGTGTTGAATTTTGTCGAAAGCTTTCTCTGCATCTATTGAGATGATCATATGGTTTTTCTCCTTCAACTTGTTAATATGGTGTATCACATTGATTGACTTGCGTATATTGAAGAATCCTTGCATTCCTGGAATAAACCCCACTTGATCATGGTGTATGATCCTTTTAATGTGCTGTTGGATTCTGTTTGCTAGTATTTTGTTGAGGATTTTTGCATCTATGTTCATCAGTGATATTGGCCTGTAGTTTTCTTTCTTTGTGACATCCTTGCCTGGTTTTGGTATCAAGGTGATGGTGGCCTCGTAGAATGAGTTTGGGAGTGTTCCTTCCTCTGATATTGTTTGGAAGAGTTTGAGAAGGATGGGTGTTAGCTCTTCTCTAAATGTTTGATAGAATTCGCCTGTGAAGCCATCTGGTCCTGCGCTTTTGTTTGATGGAAGATTTTTAATCACAGTTTCAATTTCCATGCTTGTGATTGGTCTATTCATAGTTTCTATTTCTTCCTGAGTCAGTCTTGGTAGGTTGTGCATTTCTAAGAATTTGTCCATTTCTTCCAGGTTGTCCATTTTATTGGCATAGAGTTGCTTATAGTAATCTCTCATGATCTTTTGTATTTCTGCAGTGTCAGTCGTTACTTCTCCTTTTTCATTTCTAATTCTACTGATTTGAGTCTTCTCCCTTCTTTTCTTGATGAGTCTGGCTAATGGTTTGTCAATTTTGTTTATCTTCTCAAAGAACCAGCTTTTAGTTTGGTTGATCTTTGCTATCGTTTCCTTCATTTCTTTTTCATTTATTTCTGATCTGATCTTTATGATTTCTTTCCTTCTGCTAACTTTGGGGGTTTTTTGTTCTTCTTTCTCTAATTGCTTTAGGTGCAGGGTCAGGTTGTTTACTCGAAATGTTTCCTGTTTCTTAAGGTGGGATTGTATTGCTATAAACTTCCCCCTTAGAACTGCTTTTGCTGGGTCCCATAGGTTTTGGGTCGTCGTGTCTCCATTGTCATTTGTTTCTAGGTATTTTTAATTTCCTCTTTGATTTCTTCAGTGATCACTTCATTATTGAGTAGTGTATTGTTTAGCCTCCATGTGTTTGTATTTTTTACAGATCTTTTCCTGTAATTGATGTCTAGTCTCATAGCATTGTGGTCGGAAAAGATACTTGATACAATTTCAATTTTCTTAAATTTACCAAGGCTTGATTTGTGACCCAAGATATGATCTATCCTGGAGAATGTTCCATGAGCACTTGAGAAAAATGTGTATTCTGTTGTTTTTGGATGGAATGTGCTATAAATATCAACTAAGTCCATCTTGTTTAATGTATCATTTAAAGCTTGAGTTTCCTTATTTATTTTCATTTTGGATGATCTGTCCATTGGTGAAAGTGGGGTGTTAAAGTCCCCTACTATGATTGTGTTACTGTCGATTTCCCCCTTTATGGCTGTTAGTATTTGCCTTATGTATTGAGGTGCTCCTATGTTGGGTGCATAAATATTTACAATTGTTATATCTTCTTCTTGGATCGATCCCTTTATCGTTATGTAGTGTCCTTCTTTGTCTCTTCTAATAGTCTTTATTTTAAAGTCTATTTTGTCTGATATAAGAATTGCTACTCCAGCTTTCTTTTGATTTCCATTTGCATGGAATATCTTTTTCCATCCCCTTACTTTCAATCTGTATGTGTCTCTAGGTCTGAAGTGGGTCTCTTGTAGACAGCATATATATGGGTCTTGTTTTTGTATCCATTCAACCGCTCTGTGTCTTTTGGTGGGAGCATTTAGTCCATTTTCATTTAAGGTAATTATTGATATGTATGTTCCTATTCCCATTTCCTTAATTGCTTTGGGTTCGTTATTGTAGGTATATTCCTTCTGTTGTGTTTCTTGCCTAGAGAAGTTCCTTTAGCATTGTTGTAAAGCTGGTTTGGTGGTGCTGAACTCTCTCAGCTTTTGCTTGTCTGTAAACGTTTTAATTTCTCCATCAAATCTGAATGAGATCCTTGCTGGGTAGAGTAATCTTGGTTGCAGGTTTCTCTCCTTCATCACTTTCATTATGTCCTGCCACTCCCTTCTGGCTTGTAGAGTTTCTGCTGAGAGATCAGCTGTTAACCTGATGGGGATTCCCTTGTGTGTTATTTGTTGTTTTTCCCTTGCTGCTTTTAATATGATTTCTTTGTGTTTAATTTTTGACAGTTTGATTAATATGTGTCTTGGCGTATTTCTCCTTGGATTTATTCTGTATGGGACTCTCTGTGCCTCCTGGACTTGATTAACTATTTCCTTTCCCATATTAGGGAAGTTTTCAACTATAATCTCTTCAAATATTTTCTCAGTCCCTTTCTTTTTCTCTTCTTCTTCTGGAACCCCTATAATTCGAATGTTGGTGTGTTTAATGTTGTCCCAGAGGTCTCTGAGACTGTCCTCTATTCTTTTCATTCTTTTTTCTTTATTTTGCTCTGCATCAGTTATTTCCACTATTTTATCTTCCACCTCACTTATCCGTTCTTCTGCCTCAGTTATTCTGCTATTGATCCCATCTAGAGTATTTTTCATTTCATTTATTGTGTTTTTAATCGATGCTTGATTCATCTTTAGTTCTTCTAGGTCCTTGTTAACTGTTTCTTGCATATTGTCTATTCTATTTCCAAGATTTTTGATCTTGGAAATAGAATCTTGGATCAGCTTTACTATCATTATTCTGAATTCTTTTTCAGGTAGATTGCCTATTACCTCTTCATTTGTTAGGTCTGATAGGTTTTTATCTTGCTCCTTCACCTGCTGTGTGTTTTTCTGCTTTCTCATTTTGCTTATGTTACTGTGTTTGGGGTCTCCTTTTTGCAGGCTGCAGATTCGTAGTTCCCGTTGTTTTTGGTATCTGTCCCCCGTGGCTAAGGTTGTTTCAGTAGGTTGTGTAGGCTTCCTGGTGGGGGGGACTAATGCCTGTGTTCTGGTGGTTGAGGCTCGATCTTGTCTTTCTGGTGGACAGGTCCACGTCTGGTGGTGTGTTTTGGGGTGCCTGTGGTCTTATTATGTTTTTAGGTAGCCTCTCTGCTAATGGGTGGGGTTGTGTTCCTGCCTTGCTAGTTGCTTGGCATAGGGTGACCAGCACTGTAGCTTGCTGGTCGTTGACTGAAGCTGGGTGCTGGTGTTGAGATGGAGATCCCTGGGAGATTTTCGCTGCTTGATATTATGTGGAGCTGGGAGGTCTCTTGTGGACCCGTGTCCTGAAGTTGGCTCTCCCACTTCAGAGGCACAGCACTAACTCCTGGCTGCAGCACCAAGAGCCTTTCATCCACCCGGCTCAGAATAACAGGGAGAAAAAGTAGAAAGAAAGAATTAGTAGAAGAAAGAAAGAGAGAGGGAAGGAAAGGAAGATGGGAAGAAAGGAAGGAAGGAAGAAAGAAAGAAAGGAAGGAGGGAGGGAGGAAGGATGGAAAGAAAGAAGGAAAGGAGGGAGGGAGGGAGGAATGAAAGCAAAAGGAAGAGTGAATGGAAGAAGGGAGGGAGGGAGGGAGGAAGGAAAGAAAGAAAGAAAGACAGGAGGGAGGGAGGGAGGAGGGAAAGAAAAAGTGGAAAGAAGAAGGGTGGGAGGGAGGGAGGGAGGAAAGAAAAAGAAAGAAGGAAAGGAGGAGCGGAGGGAGGGAGGGAGGAAGGGAAGGTAGGAAAAAAAGAAAGAGCAGGTAAAGTAAAATAGAATAAAGTATGAAATATAGTAGCGTTATTAAAATTAAAAAGTAATTATTGAAAAAAAACACGGACCGATAGAACCCTAGGACATATGGTGGAAGGAAAGCTATACAGAGAGAATCTTACACAGAAGATTACACATACACATTCACAAAAAGAGAGCAGGGGGAAAAATCAAAAATCTTGCTCTCCAAATCCACCTCCTCGATTTGGGATAATTCGTTGTAAAAAGAGGAAAAGGGCGAGAAGTCTGAAATCTTGCTAAGTCCACCTCCTTAATTTGGGATAATTCATTGTAAAAAGAGGAAAAAGGGGGGAAAGTCTTAAATCTTGTCCTCAAAGTCCACTTCCTCAATTTGGGATGATTCGCTGTCCATTCATGCACTCCACAGACGCAGGGCACATCAAATGGACCGTGGAGCTTTAATCCGCTGCCTCCGAGGCTGCACAGAGAGATTTCCCTGTCTCTGCTCTCACAGCTCCCGGGTCTCAGCCTTGGACCTGGCCCCGCCTCTGCGCGTAGGTCGCCGGAGGGCGTCCGTTCTTCGCTCAGACAGGACGGGTTTAAAGGAGCCGCTGATTCGGGGGCTCTGGCTCACTCAGGCAGAGGGGAGGGAGGGGAATGCCCTCTCCTCGCGCACCAGGCAACAAAAGGGAAAAAAGTCTCTTGCCTCTCCGGTAGCTCCAGACCCTTTCCCCGGACTCCCTCCGGGCTAGCACTAACCCCTTCAGGCTCTCTTCCTGCCGCCAGCCCCAGTCCTCTCCCTGCGCTCCGACTGAAAGCCGATACCCGAGCCTCAGCTCCCAGCCCCGCCCGCCCCGGCGGCCGTGCAGACAAGCCTCTCGGGCTGGTGTGTGCCTGAGGGCACCGATCCTCTGTGCCAGAATCTCTCCGCTTTGCCCTCCGCACCCCTGTTGCTGTGCTCTCCTCCGCTACTCCGAAGCTTTCCCCCTCCGCCACCTGCAGTCTCCGCCCGCGAAGGGGCTTGTAGTGTGTAGAAACCTTCCCTCCTTCACGGCTCCCTCCCACTGGTGCAGGTCCCATCCATATCCTATTGTCTCTGTTTATTCTTTTTTTCTTTTGACCTACCCAGGTATGTGGGGAGTTTCTTGCCTTTTGGGGGGTCTGAGGTCTTCTGTCAGCGTTCAGTAGGTGTTCTGTTGGAGTTGTTCCACGTGTAGATGAATTTCTGATGTATCTGTGGGGAGGAAGGTGATCTCCGCGTCTTACTCTTCCGCCATCTTCCCTCGATCTCCGGTATTAAGTTTTATATCATGTTATTTTTAACTTTATATCAAAAGAATTTCTTATCCTTATAATAGAATGAACCTCCTGTAATTACAGTCTGGCACAATTTACCAGGCAATGGTGAGGGAATTCCTCAAATATATATGGTCACAGAGTTTTAGTTGATCAAATATGTTAATAGGTATATATTTAAAATAACTCTTCTTTGAAGCCAACCCTCACAAAATATTCATAGTGATATAAACTGTGATTGATGACATGGACATGTGTTTACACTGAGAACATCAAGCTTTTCCAATTTACTTAAAATTTTTGTACTTTTAAGTGAAAAAGTAAGCTTGGATGATTATCATCTCTATTTGAACATGTCTTATTGAAGACCAACATGAGTTTTTGTAGTGTTGAAGTCTTAATAAAACCTTCAGGTTGAATTCAAATCTTTTTCAGAATGAGGATTGATAGGATATTTATTTCCCCTTCAGTGTTTTGAAGATTTAGTGTACTTTCTACAGAACTGCTAAAAATACATGTCTTTTAGTTCAATTCAATTCAGGGAGAACACGCTTTCCTACTCTGTATGTTTGTGTATGTGCTATAACTCATAATGACCATACCGAGACTCGAAAATATTTAGCATACTTTTTACTTATCAGCAAGAAATACAAAGCTGTGCTGCCTTTAGCACTGGGTTAAAATTCATTCTAGAAAATGCTTAAAATGTCATGACCTCAGAGAAGTTATTCTGATGAAATGAGAGGAAACTTGGCTTTCATTACTTTGCCATTTTTATACTTGATGTTTACATGTATTTTTCTTTCTTTATTCATTATTCGTTGGGTGTTGGTGACCATAATCTAGTAAAAAGCATCTGGTTAGCATGTGAGCTGCACTGCCAAAGTCTCTAAAACTAAAGGGTACGTAATTCATTATTATCCTCTCTTTTTTGAAGCAAACATTCCACATTTCTTTACTGGAAAAAGGACAATGCTATACTTTATTAAAATTAGACAAATTGAGAGTGGATTTGGGGGATCTAGACAAAGATAAAACCCTACAGGTATAAGAAAAAAATCTGTGTGTTACTTATGAGAAACCAGATTAAATTAAATACTGTTACACAGTAGACATGGCAGAGATTAGAGTGAGAAGAATGAGATGATTCATAATAAAAATAAAATAATACTAATCATTTATTGGGCACTAATATGTCAGACACTGTGACTAAGCACTAAACATGTATTTTTTCAAATATAATTCTCAGCTAAATCCTGTGATCCAGATACTATTATTATTATTACCTTTTTTGAATCTCAGAAAGTGACTTGCTCAAAGATAAAGTTTCTTTAATATTACAGAAATCTGTAGAATATCAGGAGAGGAATAGATCTGGCAGGCCATTTAGTCAAATGATAAAAATAATAATGGCAACAATATCACTAATTGTAATTACTAATGTTTATTATGTGCTTACTATATGCCTTTCACTTACTCTACAGGTATTATCTCATTTATGGTCACAATTCTTCTATGAGATAGGTACTACTGTTCTCATTTTACAGAAAAGAAAATGAAAGCACTGAAAGATTATAAAACTTTTGAGAATGTCCTCTAAAGTATCAGCACTTCTTTCCCAAATTCTGAACCTGTTGAAAAGGAAGCCAAAATGTCAGCTAGTGGAAAATCAAAATACCATGTTTATGAATGTGGCTCATTTCTGTGGACAACTGAACCTGCTAAGAACAAAGCTGAGGCATAGCCCTGCTAGCCTAGGCAGGCCTCTCCAAATGGGGGTGGTGGGCCGTAAGAGGTAGGGCATGACGGAGCAGAGAAGCTGCGCTCTCTGCTGGTGGGTCCCTTCCAGAAAGAGAAAAAGCACAGGTGTTTGGCCTTGAATTCTCACTTTCCCCTCCTCACTTCACCAACCAGGTAGCCATCCATTCCCATGGTTAAGTGAGGCAATGAGGAGGACCAGAGGACAAAGATCCCTTTGGGTGGAAGGAAACAGCAAGAGTGCAGAACAAGTGTTTTCCCCAACAAACTGCAAAGTGATGAAGCAGGTCTACTCAGTGGTATATCCCGGCATTCTTTCCAGTATGTCAGTAAGGTAATGAATATAAAGCACTTAGTACAATGTCTGGCACTTGGAAGCACACAGTAAATGGTAGCTATTTATATTATTATCAATATAGAAGCTGATGCTCAGTCTTGGAGTTAGGTTTTTGTGCCTCCTTTGCTCACACACTTAGCCCCATGTTGCTTTCCAAGGCTTGGTCGTGGGAGGGGAGTGTGTTTTCATTGTGTTGGCTGGGGATCCTTCAGTAGAGTAGCTTGGTCTTATACTCAGCTACCTAAGACAGGACAGTGAGAGGCAGAGACGTACCGTGTGCGTCGATAGACTTCGGCAGCTGCACGGGGAGCCTTTGGCCATCACTCAGTAGGAAGGGGTCTGTCTTGCAGTGGCCCAGCAGTGGTTTAGGAAACTCAGGCTTTGTTCTTTGCAAATCAGGCTTAACTAGGTCTGGAGTAAAACAAAAGTAATGGTTTTTTTAGCAAACTATTACTTTGTCTATGAACACCTTGTCAGCTTCAAAGACTCGTTTCTGTGGGAACTAAACAGCTTGAGCAGAATGCTGCCAATTTACAGGAAGTTTGAAGACTCTTGGAGAGTCTTTGACGGCAGCAACTACTTTTTCATTAATTTGAAAGGCTCTTTCATGAGTAGCCCACAGTTTGCAGAAAAAAATAAAATGAAGCAAAAAATACTTTGACAAAACTTTGTTTTTTTCTTGTGGACTTTTGGATGATAGAGTCAGATGTTGAAGCTTTTTAGGTAAGTGTTAGGTATGTGTTATGTGTATACATATATGTAATATACATATATGGGGGAGAGAGAGAGAGAGAGAGAGGGAGACTGGCATGGATCTCTTCATGCCTGTTTTGTGACTTCTACTGCTCATTTATTTTCTGGGAGCTTCCTATGTGCTGGGCACTGCACTATCTCATTTAAGACCTGCCTGTCTTGCTCACTTCTGTCTTCCTGGTCTGGCACAGTGCCTCATACATTGGTAAGCATTTAGTAAGTATATCTGTTGATTGCTGAATCCATGAAATACTAAAAATGAAACCATGAGTCAATATGAAGGTATTATATCAGTGCTGTTTCTGATATTCTATAGTTTTCAATTCCCACTCCTGGTTAATTCAACAATAAACAATTACTGAGCACCTACTATGTGACATAAGATGTACAAAACTCTGAGGATATAACTAAACAATTCATAACCCTTGGATTTAATGACATCAGCTTATTTCCCAGCATATGCCAATATTAACTGGTAATTTTTTTTTAATTTAAAGATTTTAATTTTAATTGAATTATTATACATATATTCATATAGAATTACTATACATATGTCTATACCAAATGAATGATTTAATTAAATATTTTAACTGCTAAATAATCAGGGATAACTGGTGAATCTTGAGACTTACTAAATCTTATGATTTATTTGAAGCCTTCTGTATTAAACAGATTTGGAGAGGTGGCATCTCTGTGTTTGAAGTGCTGATAAATGCTGATTTTTTTTTTTTTTTTTTTTTTTTGTGGTACGTGGGCCTCTCACTGTTGTGGCCTCTCCCGTTGCGGAGCACAGGCTCCGCACGCGCAGGCTCAGCGGCCATGGCTCACGGGCCCAGCCGCTCCACGGCATGTGGGATCTTCCCGGACCGGGGCACGAACCTGCGTCCCCTGCATCGGCAGGCGGACTCTCAACCACTGCGCCACCAGGGAAGCCCTAAATGCTGATTTTTAATGGTTATGAACTGATGATCTGGTGATGACAATGTTCCGAATCTTACCTTGTTCTTCTTAGAGTTCATGAAAGCAACATCCTTCTGCCTAATTTTGCATTTAACCAACTAAGTCAAGCAAGCAGAGTTTGACTTTACTTTTGTAGAACATACTCTTAAAAGACGATGATGATGATAATCTGAACTATTCTTTATTATCCTTTAAGAATCTACCTCAGTGCCAGTATTGGTCACTTGACATGTTGTCCCTCATCCTTAAAACATCCTGCAAGGTGGGAGTTATTATTCCAGTTTTACAGATGAGGAAAACCAGTCTCAGAAAGGAGACCTGACTTGGTTACGCCACACAGTTAGTGAGTGAGTGGTGCACGGACCACTCAGACCAGGGCTGACCTCACGAGCTTTGCCTTTCGTCAGGCAGCGTTGCCCTTCTTCATGATCTGTGATCACATTATCAGTGAATGTCTTCTATAACTGAAACTCCTTTTCATTTCATTCATTTACCAGAAGTCCCAAGATTATTTAAAGTCCTAACCTTATTTATTAGAAATATGGTAACTAGCCCAGAGAATCAGCAAAAAATTAGATTACATCAAAAGTGTCTAACCTTCACTACATTCTAAATAGCTAAAAGTACAGAAATTAATATTTTTAAATGTAATGGCAAATATATAGTGCATAATAAAACACACACATATTCCAAGCAAAGAATAGATGAATTTCTTTTTTTTTTGGATTCAGCTTATTCAACTCACATATTTTTAAATAATTTATCTCCAACTTCTATAATATGGCCTTTATTCTTTGATCTTAATCCTATTTTTCATTCATAGGAAAGTGATATTTTTATGGGCCAGTGAAGCTTATATACTGTTGAGTGACATTTAGATACTGTAGTTATTTCCATGTGAGGAGAATTAATCTCTTCAAAGAGGGGACTCAGTCCTTCTCTCCACTGCTGGTTCCATCACCAAATATCTCTAGTTACACTTGCTGCCTGAAAGAGCACAGCCTTCAATGCTGTTTTAAATCTTAAAACTTTTTTATGAAGGTTCAATGTAATAATTTGCTTGTTGAGCCACCTTTGTGTCCTACTTTGTGACAGATTATTAACAAATATATGCTGTTATGTTTTGATTGTGAATTTTATTAGAAATTAACCTTACTTGCTTCCTAGGATTATGAAAGAATTGAATGTGCTAGTAAGTGGTTTAAAATTTTTGCAGCTGTAAACAAAAAAAAATACTAGAACATATTCATGAAAATGGAATTGTAGCTTTTACATTGAATTAAATGTTTTTAAAAGAATTAAGTATCTCAGGTTGATTCTTTTTAAATATTGATTTAATTTTTACAGTTTAGTTTTATGTTCAGCCTTGTCTCAGGGAATCTTTCCTTGTTTTTTCTTTCTTTCTTTTTTTTTTTTAAAGTAGAGATCTCTGACTGTCCTCTTTTTACAGGCAGTGGCACAGGTGCTTGTTAAATGGGCAATTTTTCTTTCTTTACCTACCATTCTCCTTTCTTTCCTCCTTCCCGCCTTGAAGCCTTATTCCTTGGTTCCTCTGTGACAATACATCTATTACCAATGGCTAAACAGACCTGAATATAAACAACATTGGGAATGTTTTCAGGTTCTTTGTTTTTGGATTTTTTTGGTCTTTTTTAGTCTGGGCTTTGGCAAAGGTCCATGACAGACAGTAAATTGCTTTATGAAAAACGTTAGTTTAGCTTCTGGTTGGTAATTGGGAGTGGATTTGACCCTATGGACTTGCTTCAAATTTCCATAGTGGGGTAACTGTTCCAATGGGAATTAAATTGGCATTGAGCTTGGGAGTCCGCTGCCACTGGGACCTCCTGGGTTTGCTTTGTCTGCCTATTGACCTTTCCGTATCAGTTTTATAACTGGATCACTAAGCTCTGTTGGTGGTGAGATTAAAAAAGAGGGAGGGGAGGAAGAGAGAAAGGAGAAAGATTCAGTGGTGGTGGTGAAAATCCCAAAGGAAACTCAAATTCGGCATGAACCGTGTCTCCTTGTTTGTATTCAGCTTTTAGATAAACGACAGCAGTAGGATGTCTGAGGCAAAGAGTGGAAACAGATGATGGAAATAGTCCTAATCATTAAGAGACAAAAACTGAAGAATAGGTGAGTGTCCTCTGTTTCGGGAGCAGGTAAGGCTAATATATCTGTTCCTGACAGTCAGATACATCAGGTTGCACAAATTATAGGCTTTTACAGAGAGGATTTTGGAGCAAGATTAAGGTTTTAATGTGAATTCCTTCTGGTGACAATCATCAGTTTGAAGAAACTGTATTACACCTTGCAGAAAGAGGACACCCCTCTCAGGTCACTGAATGCTTAGTCTTCTAGTCCTGCTTGAACCATCCTGTGTAAAAAAATGTGTGCCTGATTTAGACGACTAAAATGGAGGCAGGCATTTTTAGAGAAAGAAAGCAGAGGTGTGCACAAGCTCTTCAGGCTTTAATTCTGCATCTATATCATGGGAAAAAATAGCTCCCCTGAAGAAACAAATACAAACACCATTCTATTTATATCATGTTCTTTAGAACATAATTCCTGGGGCTTCCCTGGTGGCGCAGTGGTTGAGAGTCCGCCTGCCGATGCGGGAGACACGGGTTCGTGCCCCAGTCCGGGAAGATCCCACATGCCGCGGAGCGGCTGGGCCCGTGAGCCATGGTTGCTGAGCCTGTGCGTCCGGAGCCTGTGCTCTGCAATGGGAGAGGCCACAACAGTGAGAGGCCCACGTATGCAAAAAAAAAAAAAAAAAAAAAACATAATTCCTTTTCTTCAATTATTATTATTATTATTATTATTTTTTTGCTGTACGCGGGCCTCTCACTGCTGTGGCCTCTCCCGTTGCAGAGCACAGGCTCCAGACGTTCAGGCTCAGCGGCCATGGCTCACGGGCCTAGCAGCTCCACGGCATGTGGGATCTTCCCAGACTGGGGCACGAACCCATGTCCCCTAGCATCGGCAGGCGGACTCTCAACCACTGCGCCACCAGGGAAGCCCCTTCAGTTATTCTTGAAGCAGGAGAATTTTCACATTGTGAGGTTGCCTCCTTCCAGAAAAGATGTTAACCCCTTCCCCCTAGTTTTAGTGATTCAGTATGTGAAATTCTTTGATGCTTAATATTTTAATTTCTTTGTTGTGATTATTCTACAGCTTGGAAGGTTACTTTGAATTTTATACCTTCTTTCCTAATAGTTTAATAGGGTATCTGTACCTTACAAGGAGAGTAATGAAATGAAAGGTGTTGTTTGAATGGGAAAAGGGAGAGGGTAGAAAATGGGGAAAAAACATAGCTGTTTTTTCTTATCATTGGAGGTACAAAAAAGAATGGTTTGAATGAAAAAGAAATAAAATAAGGAAGTAAATACCAGGCATGGTTAGAAGCCAAATGATGTGTGTTTGTGTGTCAGAGCGAGAGCAAGAGTGACAGATTGTGAGGTTGGTTTAAACACAATTGGTTTCAAGGATCCCAGAATTCCATTCTGCCTGTATTGAGATGTAGTTTTTCAGATTTCCTGTTTACTTGTTTTTTTTTTTTTTTTTTTTTCTGTTTTCTTTTCGGTTAACTTCTTATGAGCCCTTCACTGTTTGTTAGTGTTTTTCTGCACATGCACAGTAATGAAGATAATTTTTTTTTTAATTTAAGTATTGAATTTAAGGTGGACTAGAGAGCATTTTCTTCAGGTCTTGTGGATGAAGCCTAAGCTACATTCTCCATGGGGTTTCAACATGATGTTCTGACACAGGAACCACTAAGAGTCAACTTATGCTGGGGACAAAGGACCTTCATGGGAGAACCCATTTCTCAGTGGAGAGTTAGTGCCTCAGTATTTGCTGTAATATTAATGCTTAGGGCTCCGTGATGAGGGGTAATGAGATATCAGTCTGCTATGTGCCTTTCCTTACCACTTCTTGGCAAGTAGAATATTGGGGACATGAAACATCTCTGTTTTGGTATAGACATGACATAGCGCCACACATGGGGGAGAGGACATTGTTGCATCTGAGGGCAGAACCCAGTGTGTTTCTGTGTATTCAGGTGCTCTGGAGAATATAGCACAGCTGTGGCATATTAATGGTCCAGACTCCCAGAATTGATGCAGTCCCCAGATTGCCAAGACCAGTTTGTGGGTCCAGCAGAACAAGCACTGGAGGTACCACCATCTGTGAGAAATATCCCTGGTACCTTCCAAAGCTACACAAAGCACGACCCTTGCACAGAGGTCAGGGCCTTCATCGTGCACAGAGGTCAGGGCCTTCATCGTTAACAGAGGTTCATGATGCAGCAGTGGCTGAGACAAGGCTTTGGGCCAAGTAACGGCTGGGAGATTCCTTCTAATTATTGGCTTAGTACCCTGTGGGGCTTGGATGCTGTGGAGTACCTTCTGTGTCAGAAATGTCAGGCACCAGACTGGGCTACATAGACCTTAAACATTTTCTCAAGAGAGTGGGAGCAGGGGAGGAGGAAAAACCAGGTGCCCTTTGATGGTCAAGAGGGTTTATTTCTAAACATATGGGATCTTTCCTCTGGATTTCTGGAAGAATTGGAGGCAGGGGTGAAGTGGGGCAACCATTAGGGTAATACGTATCAGGTAATAATAGATGAGTCCTAGATCCAAACAATATTCTATTTTTTGTAGTGTAACTTGATTTTACCCCTGCCTGCCTCTTTGTTGCCCTTCTCACTTCTACCCCTCATCAGACTGGAGAGACCCAGTGAAATGTATTCATCACCTGGCACTAGTCATAGTGTGGGTGGGAACAGCTACAAAATCCCTTG
The DNA here is from genome assembly GCF_949752795.1 of Hyperoodon ampullatus. Taxonomy (NCBI): domain Eukaryota; kingdom Metazoa; phylum Chordata; class Mammalia; order Artiodactyla; family Ziphiidae; genus Hyperoodon; species Hyperoodon ampullatus. Next base: position 35,477,271 of record NC_136925.1, on the reverse strand, counting down.
CGGTTGAGCTCCAGAATCAGGAAGACTCTAGAAAAACACAACTGCTTTGAAGTTTCCAATTTCTTACATAGGACTCATTTTCTGCCCTTGATAAGTACAATCCAAACTACACAACTATTTCCCCAAAGAGCCAGTTAGGTGGATTTTTAGAAATATTTGAAAACACATTACTCTGCAGTTTCAATCAAATGTAAGCATAATAGAGCAGAAAAAAAAATCTCATTCACTAGTTTTTCATCCAATGAATGGCCAAATACTCAATATTAGTCTCCTAGAGACCTTCATCTTCAGGCAAAATTTGTTAATTTGATCCATATAAAGCATAAAGGCAGCTTCTTACCTTTTCCTTCAGAAGTTATAGTGTTGCTAAACCTAAACATGTTACTGAAATATTCTCCTTTCATTCAAAGAAGTTCTATAAGATAACAAAATTGTTACTTCGAGAGGCAATTATAACTTTGCCATAAAGGCAGGGTAAGAATTAACTAATTATCCTTTCTGTTTTCTGGAAACTGTTTCTCATGGCAGGGGAACAACAAATATTAGATAGACAGTTGGACTGTTTGCTTTTCTGGCTCAAGAACAAGCGAAATATCTCGCAGGAGGCTGAGCAGTGTTCACAAGCCGTCCGTGGTCTGACTTATTGTTAGGACTTACTGATGTATGTTATGTGCAGTGGAATGAGATGGCTTCTTTTTTCCCTGTGGCTTGTTAAGTATTTAAATGAGCAGACAGAACCATGCATCTCCTTCCTCCTCCCGTGGGTCATGCTTTTTCCTCTTTCTCCTTATTGGAATAGACAAGAAAGGAAATGTTTGCAAATGGGGCTTTCTTCCTAATTTAACAAGGTTCAAGAAAGTGCTAACTTCTTTCCAAGCATTATCTCCAAATGCTCTTTGCACAGATTCATTTTCTCCCTTTAGACTTTACAGGGCCACGGGCCACGGAAGAAGTTTGCACAGCTCCACTTCCTCTACCTACCATCGAATACTATTGTTTGCCCCTGTGATCTATCCAAGTTATAAGCTGCTGACTTCCTGTTCTGGAATTTTACAATTGGGAAGAAAAAAGTAAAACCAGTCAGAAAAAAAAAAGTGTCCCCAAGTGAGTCAGTATCAATTAAAGGGACTACCTGATGCAGATACCACATCAGCATCAATTTTGTCACTTAAGAATTTTAAGATCAGAAGCAATTACATTCAATAGCACCCTGTTTTTATGTGTCTACCCTTCATAGCCTTGGCTAGTAAGTCGGCCTGCACCATAATTTACACTGACATCTAATTTCAGCAGATCTGCAAGCGATCTAACAGAAGATGGAGCTACTAAGAGGAGAGGAGTCCAGCTTTATCACTGCAGACATGAAGATTCATTACTTTTGCCAATTTCAAAAGTGAACCTTATAAATATCTATGCTTCTCCCCTCTGTTTTGCATATCTCATTACTTAAATTAATTTATGTGTTAGGGGAATGATTTCTGCTTAAAACTAGATGATTAAACACTTTAGCTGGTTACAAGAAACACCTAAGTATGGTAACTACTCCAGTTATAGATTTTTTCCGTCTTAGAGAATTTGCTAAAGAAAGAGCAAATGCTAAGATTTTTTTTTAAAGTACAGTTACACCAAGAAACTCTATTTTGTGGCACACACTATTTGGAATGTCTACCCAGGTCATTGCAATTTTCCCACTCTGAGGATGGCATCCATACAAGGAAGGGGGCTTCAAGAGGCCATCCCAGGCCCTACCTCCCTGTGGCCCTTCCCTTCTTGACTGCAGTTGAGTGGCACTTGACTCAAATAAGTCTATTTAGAAGCCATCCTGGAGAGTTAAAAAAATTTGAAACCAGGAAGAAATTTCAGTCTTTCTTTGATGGTGAGACCACCAGACAAGCGGCCTGAAAATTAAAGATTTCCTATCACTGAATATACAGAAGGAGTAGGATGGAATAGATGAGGGTTTCTCAACTTCAGAGCTGTTGATACTTGGGGCCTGAAAACTCTTTTTTGGGGGGACTGTCCTGGGCATTGTAGGATGTTTAACAGCTCCCTTGACATTGACCCATTCAATTCCTGTAGCATCACTCAGTTGTGACAACCAAAAATGTCTCCAGACATGGCAGATGTCCCCTGGGGAGCAATATGACCTCACACCTCCGATAACATCCATGAGAACAAACAAAGGCAACACATGGAGAGAAGCAGAAACTGGAGAAGGTAGGGAGTTTCCTACAGACATTGTCTGAAAGATCTTTGAATTATTTTTCTTGTCTTAAAGCCTCAGATGTATTTCTGCTCTTTCCACTGTTACATGAAACAGTTAGCATAGTTCTTTTCTTTTGTTTTTTTTTTTCATTCTTCCTAAAACTTTGAGTTGAGCTTCTGGGAAACAAAAATAGTCCTGACTGATATGATAATAGATGGTGGTAGATTAAGCTTATTTTTATTTTATTTATTTATTTTTAATTTCTTTCTTTTCTTTTTTTTTTTTTTTGCGGCACGCAGGCCTCTCACTGATGTGGCCTCTCCCATTGCTGAGCACAGGTTCCAGACGCGCAGGCTCAGTGGCCATGGCTCATGGGCCTATCTGCTCCGCGGCATGTGGGATCTTCCCGGACCGGGGCACGAACCCATGTCTCCTGCATCAGCAGGCGAACTCTCTGTGCCACCACTGTGCCACCAGGGAAACCCTAAGCTTATTTTTAAAAGGCCATTTCAGAAGGAAAAGATATACATACTGGACATATCCACCAATCTTCCCCTGAGTTTTAGAAACAGAGGTTTTTTAATAAATAAATAAATTTAAGAAGGTTGGTGTGAGTTGTGGGGTGGAATGGGGAACACTTGTTTAATAGGCACAGAGTTTTAGTTCTGCAAGATGAAAGGAGTTCTGTGTCTGGATGGTGGTTAAGATAGCACAACAGTGTGAATGCACTTAATGTCACAGAACTGTACACTTAAACGGTGGTTAAAATGGTAGATTTTTGTGCTATGTGTATTTTACCACAAGTTTTTTAAAAGGTAGCTGTAGGGGAGAGAGAAGGAGAGAAGAAGAAGAAGAATGTGTTGGGCCAGGTTCAGGTTATGATTCCTGATGCGCTTACTGGTCGGCAATTCATCGTGAAGCAGGGACACCACCCACAGTTTACAAGACTGACAGCATTTTGCCTCTGCCTGTGATGTTATTATTCCTTCAGCAGTTGCTTTTGAAGAAGATGTATTGAGGCACAGAAGAAAACCTTCTGAATTATTCTCTGTCAGTTTCTTTGTTTTAACACTGTGTCAGGTCACCTTCAGAGACCTCCAGACCTGGTAGGAACTGTCGTATATCAGAGGATTGCAAAGCTGTCTTGGCCATGTGTGGGTTTAACCCATTCACAATCCTACCTCTTGGGATTCACAGTTTGAAGAGGGTTTATTTTTTTCCTGCTCATAAATGGTTTGTCTTCTCAATCCCAGGGATTGATCAGCTGTAGCTAGGGACATTTAGGGCTGTGTCCTTAGAACACTGAAAATGGGCAAGTGCTCCTCTGGGGTCTCCAGTGTAGAATGTGGATTGATTCTGACCATGAAGGGAAAAGGATGTCTACAGGCAAAGACTGGTAAAAATGACCATGTCAGTGGGGCAATAGGACCAAGAAGAAAAGAGGATCTTGTAGGAATCATGTGCTTAAAGTAAGGGGCATGTTTATTTCTTTCTGAATTCTTCCTGAGGTATCTTGCTCAGTTAGTGTAACTTGAAATAGAATTTATAATCTCAGCAGATGCATTTTTTTTTTACAGCTAAAACATAACATACACGCAGATTCCTTGCTTTGAGTGGCTGATTAGAAACTATTTGCATTTAACAGAAGTTTAAAAAAATTCTCTAAAGGAAGCATTTTGGGGGTGGGGTGGAGGGAAGGCAAATTTATAAAACATTCAAAGTCCCTTTAACTCCTTAATCATTTAGACATAGTCAGTTTTCTCAATGGAGGCCATCTTTTGCCCTTAAATTTGCAGATGGAGTTGGTAATCAGGCAGTAAGGCCATAATCAAATTTCTCCAAGAGTAAGTGAATAAAACCCCAAATTTTTATAAAAGCAAAAAATGAAGACAAGAAAATCGAGTAAAAAAGGAATACCCATCAGATTTTCTAATCAAGTTAATCTTCTCCAATACACAGCTGTATTAGAAATATAGGAGAAAGTCTTTGAGACGACTGATATATTTTCCTTGTATTCAGCTTTAAATTATAGTTATTAAATATTCTGTATTTTTATCAGTCATATTATATCCAAGGCATAAACACAGTTAAAATGATTAAAGTCTTAGTATTATAAATATCTTCTAAACCAAGAATTCTCTGGTGCAAGTATTTCTAAGTAATGTTAGGTGCACAAAATGCTCTGCTATCTCATTCAACAGACGGGACGCAGGATCACATGTAAGGTGGTGTCTCCAAATTCTCTGTGTCACATATTTGTTTTCATACCCACTGCCATTTCTCATTTATAATCTGAGGCAGCATGGTGTTTTGGTGAGATAGTTAATTGGTGGGTTTTGAGAGTCAGGATCTGCTTCTTGGTCTTTGTCTTAATTGTAAAAATCCTTCACATGTGTTTTCAAGGGAGCACGTGTATGTTTTATTAGAAAAAAGAGTTCTGTTTTTGTAAGTTTAAACAGTGTGCTGCATAAGAGCTTGAAGAGAACTTGAGTTTAAACTTTGGTTGGACCATGGACACCTTTGAGAATCTAGGATAATCATATAATTTATCATACAAACCTGAACTCTTTGAGAGAGTAAGTGGGGTCCGATGAATAATTATTCTGAGCAAAGAAGGATAAATGAGGATTACCCCAGGCAAACTGGGAGGTATAGCCATTTTAAGATTTGATGAAAAGTATGGACCCACTTCTCAGGAAAAAAAGTGCTCATGCACGAACACCCCCTGTTTCTCATGCATCACTCTGTAGAATTCACATCTTCATTTTAAGAACCCTGAGACCAGATACATTTGTCCAACATTTATTTGTTGTTGGTCTACTTTGTCCCAGGCACTGTTTTTAGATGCAGGAGATACAGCACCGCACAAAACTAAAACACTCCTGCTCTCATGTGATGTATATTATACTGCGGTAGTCTGACAACCTGGTAGGCAGAATTCTAAAGATGGTCCCCCAAGATTCCCATCACCTGGTTATTCAATCAAACCCTAATTCAGGTACTGCTGTGGAGGGACTCTGCCAGTGTAATTAAGGGTAAAGGTCTTAAAATAGGGAGAGATTCCGGGATTATCCAGGTGGACCCAATCTAAATACTCCAGCCTTGAGAATCAGAGAGTTTTCTTCAGCTGGAGTCAAAAGAGACTTGGCGGAAGAGGACAGAAGGAGTGATGAGTCCGAAGGGTATTTATAGAGATTCAAAGCAGAAGGAGGACTAGACCGTCTGCTGGTGCCTTTCAAAGGGAAGGAAAGCGTCTTGAGTCAAGAATGCAGGAGGCCTTTAGCAGCTGAGAAAGACTCAAGGCTGACAACTGAAAAGGAAATGGGGGCTTTAGTCTTACAACCACATGGAACTGAATCCTGCAAGTAAATTTAATGAATTTGGAAGCAAATTCTAGAATCTCCTGCTAAGCTAACAACTTGATTTCAGCTTCGTGAGACCTGGACCCAAGAAGCCCACTGGACTTGTGATCTGCAGAACCGTGAGTTAAATTTCTGTTGTTTTTAAGCTACGAAGTTTGTGGTAATTTGTTATGATAGCGATAGAAAACTAGCACAGACAAGAAAAGAAAAACAAGCAAAAACAAGCAAAATGTTTGCTAGTGGGTTATGAAATGCTAAGGAGTAAAAATAGAAAAGAAAGGAAGATATTAAATGGGAGGGATGGTCTCCCCGGGAAGGTGACTCTTGAGAAAAGACCGAAGGTCTTGTGAGAGTGAGCTATAACAGGGCGGCCGGTGTAGCTTGGGCAGGGGGAACTGGGGGAAGAGAGGAGGCAATGAAGTAGAGAGAACGGGGGCCATTTTCTGAGGGCCATGTTGGTCGTAGCAAAGACTTTGGCATTTATTCTAAGTGCCAGGAGTCATGAGAATGTTTTGAGTGAGGGACGGAGCACCGTGATTTGACCCGTGTGTTAGCGGGGTCACTCTGGCTGCTGTGTTGAGAGCAGACTGCAGGGAGGTGTGAGTAGAAGCAGGGATATCAGCTAGAAGGCTGCGGTAACAGTCTAAGCATGAGATGATGTTGGTTTGCACTTAGTTCTGGGTCCTAAGAACTGGTGAGAAATGGTCATATTTAAAGCGCAGCCAACAGGTTTTGCTGGCTGACTGTTTGCGGAGGATGTGATAGACTCTTTCACACTGTTGTCATAAGACAAACTCAAGATTATAGAATGCGTTGATCAAGAAAGGGGCAATTGCCAATTTTTACAACGCATTTTTGGTGGACTAATTTGGCGAATTTAACTTTGTGTGCATGCACATGCTTCTGAAGTGTCGACATTGTGATTCGGTTCCCTTGGTAAATGGTCTGAGGTGCTGGAGTTTAAAGGCCGTTCTAGGACTCTGAGTGTTCCTCAGGAATGATTATATCTGTAAACTCTCAGACCCGGTACTGCCCCTGCTTTAAACTACTTTAAAAACTGCATATAAAGTGAGTAAACAAATACAGAAGGGACGAAAACCCACAACACACAGACCAAGTTTTAAGAGGTTTGGAAACTTAATAAGAGATGGAACATAGGAATTTGGTAAAAATATCAGATAACGTGGAACTTTTTAACCTGGAAAAGTCAAGTCACGGGCATGATTTAGTAACTTGACTGAGTATGTAAAGCACTACAGCTGAATCAATGGCGGCAGCTGTCCACCGTATCTACTTGAGATAACCCGGGGGATTTAGGTCAGCTATGAGACAGAGCTTATTTGCAGCAAAGATTATTAAATAATGGAAGGAGTGCCTGAGGAATCTCCAGAGGCGTTTTTATTCAAACACCTGAGGGACAGAAATCCTAGCATGATAGTGCCAGAACTCTCCACAAGATGGCAATCATGGGTTGATGCCAATTTTTGTTTTCTCATAGAGTTTACACTTTGGCAGGAAAAAATAAAGACCCATGACTTATGTTTCACTGTCATATTTTGTATTATATTATCTATGGATGAGTTATATTTCCCCAAACCTCCATCTCCACTTACGGGTTTTTCTAAACATTATTTTGTAAGGCTGAGGGAGGCATGTTGCAGTACCGGGGTGGCATATCCCTCCCTGCTTTCACATCCCAACACGAGAACATTGATCTTCATGGGAAGCTTGACGAACAAGAACGTGTCCTGTGACTTAGAGGTCTAAGCAGTGACATGAGGCACTGCTTAAAAATTGGTATATAGAAGAAAGTCAGAAACCTGACTATTTCCTCAAAGAATGAGAAACTATAATTTACGTCAAGACATGTGGAAATAGTATGTTTTACAAAATTCTGAGTTATGGTTCCTTTAAGAATAGCATTGTCATTCTTCACATTCAAAATGAAATGCTTCTGATTTAAAATTCAAAGGAGAAAATGCTCTTTCTTTTTTTTCTTTTAGAAATTACTTAACTACTTTTTCCCCTTGTGTAGGGGTTACAAAATTTCATGTACTTAGGGGTACTTCTTGCAACTTTATTCATCTATCACAACTTTATTCTCTATTTTGCCTGATGGCAAAAAAAAAAAAGTCTGTTACTGGTATATTCTATCAGTTCAGAATTTTCTCTGCCCCTCTTCCTGGTATTAGTCTCCTGATGCCACCTTTACACCACAGAACTATCTGGTTCCTGGACTTTGTGCATGTTGTATCTCTGAGGTGGACATTGATGTATTTGGGCCTGGAGTGTGGCCTCCATGCTGGCATCAACGGAAAAGTCAGGGTTCCCTCTGATTCCCTAGTCACAGGGACCATTATCTACCTATTACTCTGGCATCCCCTCATTGCAACCACAAGATCCATCGGGTCTTCCTTCTTGTTAGTAAGCCTCTTTGTCTCAGCTAACTTCCACAATCTTTCTTTGGTAGAGGAAATCCAGATTCTCTTCCACACTCCTTGGAGAACTCCTGGGGGGCACTGGTTGGTCTGACGTGCTCTGTTTGACCACAGCTCCCTGCAGGCTCTTCTGCTACTTGCTAGCCAGCACAGTTGGGTTGCTATGTGTTGCAGCTGACGGGCATTAGGGTCCTGCCTTTATAACCTCCACCTGAGGACCTGAGAGTTCTGAACTCCACAGGCCTCTGTGATGATTTCTCCTTTGCCTTCATCTGTTTACCCTTCCCTGCATAGCATATACAATGCAACATTTTCACATCAATTTCAGCTACTGGCTCATCAATTAGAAAATCCAAAACATAGTGTGCATATGGTGTTTAGACTGGTTTGCCTTTCTTAATGTGTCTGAAAAGTGGTGAACCAGTGCTAATTCAGGACACTTTGGGGAAATGAAAGGTTATTGATTATAGCTAAGAGATACTTCAACAAGTGCAGGATCCTCCCGTTACTAGCTGTGTGACCTCTGACAATTAAAAGATGTAGTTTGATAAAATCATCGGTTTGTGAGGAGTAAGATCATGCATTTACAAGACCTCTTCCTGTTTAATTTAAAACAATTGTGTGTAGGTAAAACCTAAATTAAGACAAAAGCGTTTAAAGCCTGGGTTTCCATAGTTCCTCAAGACAGTTTATACACAGAGAATCTCTACAGTTGGAAAGAAATATGTAAAACTTGCTCAATTTTAATGTCCTAAACACAAAAATTGTGTATATAAATGAATTCGTCTTTCCCATATTATTCTCCATCTAAAATTGTCATAAAATTATGTTAAACAATATTCTTTTCAATACATCTGAGCATATGATTAAATTCCACTTCTTTAAGATTTTTAAGAATAAGGAGGAAGGAAAGTGGACCTATTCAGGCAAAAGGAGGGAACAAATGTTATTGGAAACAGTGAATAAAATCGTTACAGATGGCAGTATAGATGTTGAGAGAGTTCTCAGTATAAATATTTAAGTTTACATGAATTTCACATGGTTAATAATTTACAATAATTAAATCACAGGTCGGCAATAACACTTGTGGGTTCTTCTTCACACAGCATTGAGTATAAAACTCTTTCTTTAGGTTTAAAATGTCAACTTAGGTTTCATGAAATATGCCAAAGGGGAATTTCACGTGTGCTTTGCAATATGCTGGTTTCCAATGGGGTTCCTTTCCCACTGTGCTTGTGCATCGCAGGTATAGTTGCCTCTGTGTGAGTGAAATGGCTTGGCAGCGGGGAGGGGGAGGGTCACCCGCCCCCAGCCTGACATAAGTGGCAGCTCCATAGATTTTCACTGGAACATTTATAAAGTTTTAGACAGTGGCCACTGCCAGCTCAGAAGATAGTTATAATAAGTGAATTCAGTCTGGAAGCCAAGGAGAGAAACTCTATCTGGCACTGAGGGAAAAGACGATGACTTTATTGTTTTACCAGCCTTTGTACTGGAGTCCGTGGCAGCAGTAGGGGATGGAAATGGTGCTTTCCCTCCCGTGCCTTTCTGACCCCAGAACAAAGCAATTACATTTTTAGAAGAAACCATTTAGAGGACAACCCATTTCACTGCAAGCATCCCGGAATCCAGCAGCTTAACGTGGCTCCGGTTGCAATGACATCTCTAAAATTGTGTCTCTGCTGCTGTGTGACCCCTAGTGCTTACTGTAATTTGGTGGCGGAAACCATATGACTTGGCGCCTACTGTGTGCCCTCCCTTGTGGCAGGCTGCTGCCATCACGGCCCTGTGGCTGCACTGTGGTAGGAAGCCAGCCTTAAGTGGGCTCCTTCGGGAGGTGGGAGGGGCGGGTGGGGAGCAGGGGAGAGAAGGGAAGAAATTTCTTCACAACAGCTGGGTAGGCAAGTGGCTAAGCTCATTACAGGATTCTGATTGTCCAGTGTGTCTCTTTTGAAACAAAATTTCTCATTCTTAAAGCAAAAGAATACTTTTGCTAGTTAATGGGATTTTCTCTGCAAAGCTGCTCTCAAGAAATGACGTATAAGTAGCCCTGAAGTAGATTCTGATGGCTTAGTTAAAGCTATTGCAATATGCAATTTCCGTGCATTGTCGTCTCGGGAGAATAGTTGCTTTGTTCTAACTGGCAGTGCAAGTCGCTTGTGAGGGGCAGGAATAACATGTAATATGAAAGAATTCATTAACAGCAGATTTTTATAGATCTGAATGTAAGTATTTTGTTGTTTTGTTTTGTTGGCTATGTATAAAACCCATATTTTAAGGACAATGGGAATCATTCAGATATCACTATGCTAAGAACAGGCAGCAGGTATCCATGTGTTTGAAAAGTTGGCTGTTGCTTCAATTTATATAAATTAAATCCTTTCCACATTGATTTATGATCTTGGGTTATTACTTGCGTGCTTGGACTTAAAGTACTATTACTGGTTATAGAATGTAATAAAACTTACAATTAAATATAATCAAACTTAAATATATTGTTGCCTACTACTTTTTGATGGTTCTTTGTATGACAAAAAAAATCCAAACGTCAGACCAGTGAAAACTCTTTATGGGTCACCCATGATGTATTGCTTTTGCTTTAGTGCCTCGTTTGGTTTGTACAAACTACTTGCCTGCTTCTAATGTGAGATGCCACTCACCTGTTACACTGTACTCTGGAGGTGGGTGTGGGCAGGGAAGACGAGTACGTTGCTTCTCATGTTTGTGAGCAGATACTGTTTTTTGGCACGTCTGCTAGCTTACTTCATGCCTCATAGATGGATTTAGAAAGTATGCCTGAGAATTATATTACTCCATCGAATGGTTCAGGAAAACTGCGGTAACGTGGTGAAAATGTTATGACTTACTCTGCAGAAATCTAGACATTTTATGTGGCACAGTGGGAAGGGAAGTAAATGGAATCCTAACAGTATGTCTTCCTGAGTGTTCGGAAGGGCCTGGGGATTAAACAGAACTTCTACTTTTCTTCTTAAATGGCAGGGCATGTTTGATAACACAATTGGAGATAAAGCTTTAAAAATTCTTTTAAAAGAAAGAGATAAACCATAACACTGAGTATAAATGTTTGCTCTGAAAGCAGATTTTGACAGCAAGACAGTCTCAGGTAGATAGGGGAGGGAAGGACCAAGGAAGGGAGAAGAAAGAAATGGCCGGGGTACCAAAAAAAAGACATTTATGAACTTTGGGGCTGTGTGTAACAAATAGTCTCCAACTCTCAAAGAGGCTCTGAGCCACCAAAGCAGTGGAAGTGAGTTTGGTAAGTTTCCAATGAAACAATATTGTGTGTGGTCAGGGATGACCTCTTCAAAGAGGTGGTGTCTCCAATAGGCCCAGAAGCAAGAGAGAGAAGAAGTCCTTCAAAGAGCAGGAGAGAAGGCACATCTCAGCAGAGACAATAGCCTGTGTGAAGGTTGGAAGTAGGAAAAAATCTCAGTATGCCCAGAGAGCTGAAAGGAGCTTGCCATGGTTGGGGAATGGTGATTCAGAGGGGCACAGGTGACTCTGAAAGGGAGGCGGGTGCTGGGTCATACAGGAAGGCTGGACTTTATTCTCTGTTCAATGGTGATTTTTAAGCAGAGAAACATCTTGGTCTAAATGTGTTTTGATAGGTAGCTCTCAAAATCTGGGAGAGATCAAGTTAAGGCTCTATTTTATTTTTATATTTATTGTTTTTTTAAATTTATTTATTTTTGGCTGCATTGGGTCTTCGTTGCTGTGCGCGGGCTTTCTTTAGTTGCCGTGAGCGGGGGCTTCTCTTCATTGTGGTGCACAGGCTTCTCATTGAGGTGACTGCTCTTGTTGCAGAGCACGGGCTCTAGGTGCCCAGGCTTCAGGAGTTGTGGCTCACGGGCTCTGGAGCACAGGCTCAGTAGCAGTGGTACACGGGCTTAGTTGCTCCGCGGCATCTGGGATCTTCCCGGACCAGGGCTGGAACCAATGTCCCTTGCACTGGCAGGCGGATTCTTAACCACTGTGCCACCAGGGAAGCCCCAAGGATCTATTTTAGATAGAACAGTTTTGCCTCACCTAGGCTGTTGTGTTTGTGATCTGGATATGGGAATCTGGACATTGTCTATGTAAAAATGGGATTTAATGTCATGGGAATGGATGAGATCACTTAGGATGAGGGGACAAGGAGAAGAGAGGATGAATGAAATTGGGAGAATGTGGTCACAGAAGCCCAGAGAACAGAGAATTTCAAGAGGGAAAGGTCTAACTGAATCCAGTTTTGAGAAGCTGAATATCAGGGCCCTTCACTGAATTCAACAACATGGAGGCCATAAGCAGCCTTGCACAGAGCAGTTTCTGTGATATGGGGAGATGGCAGCCGGGTTAGAGTAGGTTGAAGATACATTCAGAAGTGCGTGTGGTTCTTTCAAGACTTACACTTAGCTGGGAGAGGCTTGAATTCAAGAGAAGGTTTTCTTTTCTTTTTTTTCCCTTTATTCTTTCTGTAGCACAGAATGTATAGCAAATTAGTATGCTACTGGGAATGATTGAATGGGAAGGATGCTAAGAAACATGAAGTTGGGAAGCTGGGTATACTACACGGGAACCTCTGTTTCCATAGAGCCCATTCCTGTTGATCAGGCAGAAATGGACTTTCTTACCGAGCATTAAGGACCTCCCAGAATCCCCAGGAGAGATGGTCGAGCTTGGAGACTCTCCCTCCAAGGAAAGACCTTCCACACACACTGAGGAGCTCTGTAGCGCAGCCCCCTGCTGCCTGTTGTAGAAGCCAGGCCCACACTCTCAAGCTGGGCTTGAAAGGCCTGAATTAACTTTCTCTGATGCCCCTGAGAGCCAGATGCTTTTGCCATCAACTTCAACAAAAATGAAGCATGCAGGGGTCCTGCTTCCTGTCTGCCATCTCCCAAATTGAAATAAAACTGGTGGTTAGCTTGGAGGCGACAGAGACCATGCCTGACAGAAGCCTGGGGGTGACACACGTCCCAGTGCTTCTCTGTCTTCACCGGCAGCTGCACAGTCCTCTCCCCAGGGCTCTGGCAACGTGAACGCAGCACAGACTGTTGCCAGAGGAACAGACGTCCCTTCCTCAAGACTAGCCTTGTGAGAGAAGACAGGACTCGAGTAGCAAAAGTCACTTGTGCCTTTCAGCAGCCAGTGCTTTAGCACCATGACATGTTTTCCAGGTTGTGCAGGGAGGGCTTCTTTTTTCGCAGGTAGACCATGGGGGGAAGATGCCCACGTCACTTGTTTAGTGTGGTGCAGATTATTCATGCATAGGAGTGAATGAAGTGCAATTAAAGGGCCAAAAATTAATTAGCTTTTATATGTGGATGTTCTCAATGGGATGTTCATTTAACACTGCCTGAACTATTTAACTCTTTCTTTAAGCAGATTTAACTTTTTCTGTTTTCAGTGTTGGACTCTGATAACCTTTTAGTATTCAATAGTGTGAAACAGTCCCCCATGTAATATAAGAGAACTCAGTTTCTCTTATATGAATGTCATCTTTCTGTTATTATAAAAATGGGTTAAATGAAAAACTTATGGTTTTAGAATGCCCCATTTTGTAAATGTATGTTTGTAGATAATTTTGAGCACAGTGAAGACCTGTTTTATAAAGTCACTAATTGTGGTATTAAATCAGTGTAAGTTCTATAGGTTGGTTTACATCGGAATATTAAAACTAATTTTGTATGGCATACTTTCATAATCTGTATAAGATTTGGTGACATTCTGTGAAATATTCAAACTAGATTTCCTGTCTGTCAGTGAATTTTGAGGGCTGTTCCGTTATAAGGAAATGTCATAGTGCCAAGTTTTGCCATGTCTAGGGGAGGAGAGGTTGATAGAAAAACTCTACATAACCCTCTTCTTCCAAGAAGCTCAGAGAGAAAGTACCAGGCAGCAAATGGTATCTTAGGCAGAAAACTCACACTTTTACAATGTGTACTCTGAACAATGAGAGTGCAGTAGGATTTAGCCAGGGATAAAACCTGCTCGTGGTCAGCCAGCAAAGCAGGCAGTCAGAATATTTCAAATCATATATATATATATATTGGTTTTTAAATCACTGAGTTTGTGGTAATTTTTATTTATTTTTTATATCTTTATTGGAGTATAATTCCTCTACAATGTTGTGTTAGTTTCTGCTGTACAACAAAGTGAATCAGCTAGATGTATACACATATCTCCATATCCGCTCCCTCCCACCCTCCCTATCCCACCCCTCTAGGTGGTCACAAAGCATCGAGCTGATCTCCCTGTGCTATGCAGCAGCTTCCCACTAGCTATCTGTTTTACATCAAAGCATATTGATGTGTTCATAGAACTCAGCTTATTTCTGTCTTTAAATGTAAACATCTACAGATACAAAAACTAATGACTTTGTACAAAAAGAAATAAGGGCCCTGAATGGACAAAGCAATATTCCAGTAGAGAAGAGTAAGGAGTAAGAATTTGTAGGATGTTGGATCTTAAGTAAGAAATCGACACTAGATAAGCAGGCAGTTGATAGATCACAATGAATTGATATTTTTGCCAATTTCTAAAAAAGAGAAACTGGGAGTTCATCCTGGAAGCCATACTACAGTATTCTGTAACGCATTTACTTAACAATAGTTATTGAGCACATCTTTGCAAGGTCAGCAAAACAGATCATGTCCTCGTTCTTAGGGAGGTTACATTCTTGTAGAAGATGAATGTTAAATATATCACATGTGATAAGAATTTTGAGAGAGTAGGCTAGCTAATATGTATAGAATGAATATGCACCAAGGACCGGGGGCTATAACTGGGCAGACAGGAATGTGGAAGAGAGAAGAAAAGCCCTCTATTACCCCATGGCACTAATTTTTCAGTGTTGTGAAAACAGTGTTTCATATGTCCTCCTAGTCCTTTCCACATAACACCTCAGGAAAGTTATAGGAGGCAGATCTTGGAGAAAAGTGTATGATCTGGAATGTTTGTCACGCTTTCTCCAGTCTTCTCCTTTTGTCTCTTTGAATGGCTTGTTTTTTTTTTTTTTTTTTTTTGCGGTATGCGGGCCTCTCACTGTTGTGGCCTCTCCCGTTGCGGAGCACAGGCTCCGGACGCGCAGGCTCAGCGGCCATGGCTCACGGGCCCAGCTGCTCCGCGGCATGTGGGATTTCCCCGGACTGGGGCACGAACCCGTGTCCCCCGCATCGGCAGGCGGACTCTCAACCACTGCGCCACCAGGGAAGCCCTGAATGGCTTGTTTAATCAAGGATGGCTGGTGGCACTGCTGCCCCAAGGAGAATAGAGACTAGTAGAAAGAGTGCTTCTCTTTCCAGTGCTGACCTGTGTGCTAAAGGGCTATTCATAGTCCTTCCAACAATGCTGATCATTTTTCATTCTCACTCTCCAGCCCCACCTCAACACTGAAACATTTAGAGGAAAAGACAGCTAAGACCAAAGGCAGAATGGAAGCAAACTCTCAGATGCTTGGTACTTTTGGGGAACTGTAAGAAGTCTAATGGGACCAAAGACGAATTTGATTTTTCCTTATCACCTTCTGTCTTTATTGTAAAATATACTTTGAATTTTAATTTGGATGTTGAGATTTTTCCTGGATCTCTCATCTTTGGACGACTTCACCTTATTCGTAATTTCTACTCTAAATATCCTTAGAGGTACTATGAGTAAACTTCTTGAATTTACTCATAGTAGCTTTAACAGAAGGTTCAGTAAGTAGCCTTACCTCTTAAGTTCACTCATCCATCAGACATGCTGAATGGCAGGCATTGTGCTAGACCCTTTGTGTACAAAGTTGAGTTAGACAAAGATGATTTTTGCCATTTCCTTTAAGCTGAGTTCACCAAGAAAAAAAAGTCAAATAATTAGTGTAGTGGGATAATGAACTTCAATAGAACGTTATTTCAGAGGCATAGAGTATAGAATACTTAACTCTTTAACAGATGTTGACCCAGTGGGGGGACCCAGGCAGGCTGTGTTTCCTTGTCTCCTGGGTCTTCTGGTTTCTGGCTGGCTTTGGGCAATGGGAGACACTGGGGAGATACGGAAGGCGGGAGTGAGGCAGAACTTGGGGTATTTCTTTTCCCCACACTGTACCTCGGATGGTGGCTCTGGCAGCAGCTAGATCTCCTCTGTGGCTCCAGCTCCTACAAGCCAGCCCCTGCTTCCATGGTCTCAGCTTCTGGGTGAAGTGCATTATGGCTCCAGTCCTTGCTGCGTGGCTTTTGCTCTACATTCTGGTGATGCCACCTTGCCTGTTGTGTCCCCAGCTGGAGAGGTAATAGTCTTTTTGCCTTTGCTAGTCTTTGGGTTGCCTCTTCATCCCCTGTATGACTTCTGAACTCTTATTACCGGGTAAACGTCCCCTGTTGAAATGCTAGAGTAGTGACTGATAGTATCAAGTGCTTTGTTCAAAGCACTGTGCCTTTCTGATGAGTACAGACAATATTCTAGGTCTGAAAGAAATGAACTTTCTGCAGAGGCTCTACCTTTGGTAGAGCATATTGAGAAATTTTATTTCTCCACCATTAAAATGATCTTCCCTATTTTTCCTACTGCATCTTCGTCAATCCTTGCTGCCCTGTCCTCGAAATGCCCTTAGACTATGTTACTTTTACTTACCTTTTCTGAAATAGTACTTCCTAATTGTGTATTCCACTGGTACTGCCGTCATGTTTATTTAGCCACCTGGGACTTCAGGGACGTGCCTCTGGCCTTGCTGGTCTCTAACCGTAGTCTTCTTTCACCTTTAGTGTTCTCAGTGAGGGTATTCATATTTGGCTGAAAGCTTTCCTGCCTCTCTACAGATCCTAAGTTTTGTACCACCAAAGTACCACTTTGTGACCTCACGAGTAGATTGGGGAAAACTTGCCTACTGGGGCTCCTTATCATGTCATTCACTTCACAGCCATTCTAATGACTATCATAATGTCAGAACAGAAAGAATCTAGAACAAGCTGGGGGAAGACTTGAGTTGTCTTTCTGGCTCTCTGATGCAGGGCTGATTGAACTGATACATGACATGCAGAGAAAGAAAGAAAAAAGAACCAAAATATCTGCCCTCCCACCTCACTGAGTTGTTCCGAAGGCCAAAAAAATAGTTTAATAGGATAATATTAGTCGGCTGCTTGATTTCAATATGCTATTAAATTTTTAATTTGATTCTGTAAGGTGGTAGTAATTCCAGGTGAGAGAACTCAGGCTGAGAAAGGCCACATGACTTCTCCAAGGTTATATATGGAATAATAGTGGATATGGAACACCTGCAGTTTCAACCTGTTGGCTTGCCTTCAGTGTTCATGTTCTTTCCCTTGTTACCTGGCTGCCTTTGGATGTGAAAAGATGATTCATCAAAGTGTGTTCAGAAAAAAAAACTGTACTATACAAATTCTGGGGCAGAGCAGTAGATGTTATCATCCTTCTTTGAATTAAGGCTGTCACATACCAGAGAAAATAACCAGCAGATTAATTGTTCTCTCTAAACAGCTGACATACTTAACAACCTTCTGAGCTATTTCCTTTGAGTGAAAGCATTTTTTATTTTTTAATAATCTGTGTTCACATCACTGTCGTTGGCTATGCAGCCTTTCTTCTTGGATTCTTAGCTATAGACTCTGGTGGGGGCAGGAGTCCATTTGATCTCTTGAGCCTGCATTCAGATCCACAGCACTGTGAATAAAGCGCGAAGCATGCAATAAAACAGTGTGAGGTGACAGTTCTCTGCAAATCAAGGTAATCTAGCTGTCAGCTGTTTGCTTGAAAAGTTCAGTGAAATGCATTGGCTTAAGTTTTGCTTTTGTTGTATCACAAAAAAGACACTAAGAACTTTCATACCAAAAGTATGACATACTAAAGTAGTCGTTCAAATCCTTTCCATGGTTTTACTGCATTCTGAGCATACTGAAAATGTTATGTTGCATTTATGCTACATTTTAACTGTCATTCTGTTTGCTCCATGTTACGTTTATTGCTGTTCATTCAGATTATAGTTTCAAACTGAAGTGTACCCCACTGATGGTGTGTAGACATTAAAAGAAATATTTTTTCCCCTGGCTGTCTGACATTGTTAAATTCTCATTCTATGTATCTTTCTGTTTTGACTGTGCAGAGAAATTAATAAGATGACCTTTTAGCACAAAATTATGAAAGAGATTGAGTTCATCAATGTGTGCTGTCATAAAAATACCTGCCTAGGGCTTCCCTGGTGGCACAGTGGTTGGGAGTCTGCCTGCCGATGCAGGGAACACGGGTTCATGCCCCAGTCCGGGAGGATCCCACATGCCGCGGAGCGGCTGGGCCCGTGAGCCATGGCCGCTGAGCCTGCGCGTCCAGAACCTGTGCTCCGCAATGGGAGAGGCCACAGCAGTGGGAGGCCAGCGTACCGCAAAAAAAAAAAAAACCCGCCAAAAAAAACCACCTGCCTATTTTATGACAGTAAAGAGCAGCCTGGCTGTCAGCTTCACCTTGATGAGCACACTCTGCTTGCTTCTTTATTTTGCTGGGAAGAAAAGCAGCTGTAGCTTCTAGGGCTCCATAATAAAATGTTGATTTCATCAGGACGTTTATTAACTACTGATGACAAAATTGCAAGTCATTTGACCACATTTCTGTTTCTTTTGTCATTTTTGTAATTAGCTGAGAAGTGTGGAAACATAATTATTACGATTTTCCAGTCCTATTCATTTCTAGGAATTTCATCGAAGACTGCCATTATATTTTTAGCAGTACAGTTCTTCTGGAGCAGTGTGAAGTGGGCAGTGGAAAAGAGCTGTGTGGAAATAGGGCACAATCTACTCGCTAATTCCTTCGAATTGTCCTTCATGTGCCATTACTCCACCTAGACACACATCCCTTGTACATTTTGATTTATGTTCCCAGGTAACCAAAGTAATCACAGAAGCTGTAGTGTCCATTGGCCAATCCTACCTGACAAGGTGGAAGGTCTTCTCTGGAACAATCTATTTCCAGCTGCTGCACTGGAAATAGAGAAATGAAAAAAGGCAGTGGTAACATAGAAGGGCAGGACAAAACTAGAAGAAACCGTGAGGCATTTCTGGAGTGATTGTTCAGAGGTGTACAAAGAAGGCGCTGACCATGAGAAAATAGTAGTGTAGCACAAGGATCAGCAAACCGTCTGTAAAGGGCCAGATAGTAAAAATTTTAGGCTTTTAGGCCCTACAGTCTGTTGCAACTATTCTACTTTATCATTTTCTTGTGAAAACAGCTATAGACATTACATAAACGAAATGAATGTATCTTTGGCCAATTAGCAGACTTCGGGTTTATGTTTCTGTTAAATAATTCTATAAACTTAGACCATTTGTAAGAAGATGGGAGTAGAGAGAGCAGTGCCCAATTAACATATTATAGTTCCCCCAAGTATTTTATTTTATTTTATTTTATTTTGCGTTATGCGGGCCTCTCACTGTTGTGGCCTCTCCCATTGAGGAGAACAGGCTCCGGACGTGCAGGCTCAGTGGCCATGGCTCATGGGCCCAGCCGCTCCGCGGCACGTGGGATCTTCCCGGACCAGGGCACGAACCCCTGTCCCCTGCATAGGCAGGCGGACTCTCAACCACTGTGCCACCAGGGAAGCCCCCCCACCCAAGTATTTTGAGTGGAGATTTGGCAGTAATTGTGCCACATCCTAAGCATGAGTGACCAGGGTCCTTAGAACAATATGAAGGTTTGGGCGTTTATTTTTAGAGCATCCTATTTATAACACATTTATTGATACATAATTACCTCCTAAATGATTTTCCGACTTTTAGTCCCTCTGTCCTCCTGATGTCTCAAATTGTCTCCAGAGTTTGAGAACTATTTGACTTAATCTTTTTAATATCTCTTCATCACCTACAGAATAAAATATTTCTTTAGCCTGTCATTCAAGACTTTCACAATTTGAACCCAGCCTGTCTTCCTGGTTTTATCTCTGGCTTCTCCCATATCTTAAGCTCTTGCCATAAAGTGGTTTTTGCCACTCCTCTGAGCACAGTCTGACCTCTCCACTTCTCAGCTGTCGTCCCCTGATCGCTCTGTGCCTTCTGCTTTGTCTACGTTTGAAAAGTCTACCTGTATCTTAGTCTCCAAAGACGGTAATGATACCACAGTGCCATATATAATTATATGACTAATTACTAAAAATACTAGGAAATTTATCTTTGCAAACATATGAAAACTTAGGCTTCTATTTAATAACAAAACCGTAGAGCTCCAAATTAGAGCAATTTAGAGTGTCAAATTTGACCCAATGAGCTCAGAAGGTATAATAAAGATATCATACTGATTTCTGCAAATTGCAGTTTTTATCTAACACTTTCCCAGCGTGAAACCACCCCCTTGTGAGGACTATTAACTCAAATTATTCAGACTGGAATGATTTAACATTACTGCTGTTTGAAGTGTAAGTAATAGTAACACTAATAACATGTAGATACAGCTATATTGAATAGTAACAACACAAAGAGCTAGGAACACGCAGGCCTGTAACCAGATAACACTTTTCCTGCAAAATAAATCTGGGTTAATGATGAAACTTACTTTCTCCTCTCCCCACTCCTAGAAAGCTTAAACATACAAACAAAATAATCCCAAAGAGCAAAATGTTAGCATTGAATTGCAATGTCTTTTATAACACCTCCCTTCTTACCTAGCTAATGTAATTTTGATTTTTCTCAATCCATATATCACTCACTAGAGTTGCTAATAAAGTCCTTATACTAGTAATATTTCTTTGTGGGACATACCTGCCCACTGAAACATGTAGTCCACAGCACAGCTAGTAGAAAGCAGGATCCCTGTTATTTGTTTCCTCCTTTCAGATGTTCCTGGGAAGAACAATATCTATTTAACAATCATTTTAAGTAAATGAGAATTTATGTACAGGGACTGGAATAATACATGAATCTCATCTAGGATATATACTGAAGATAATGTACTTAGAAATATTTCCATGACATATAGTAGTTACAATAAAACAAGAAAACAGTTCTTCCTATTTCTACATTAGTTCCAATCAATACAGTTGCTGTCATAAAGCTTTATTTTAGCATTTTAAGACCCAGGGCCTTAGCCTGTGCACTTTCATTCCTGGTAGCTTTGGTCAAAGGAAGCATGTTGCTTTGAATCTCAAAGTCTTGGAAACTTTAAGATCCACTGCTATCCCTCTGCAGCCAATAAGTACAGATGAAAGGTCAGGGAAGCTGCAGTTTTCTGAATCTCATAACCGAATATCATGATTCTTTATCACTTTGCTGGCAGGACTTGATTCAGAGGTGAGAAAATCTGTTTAAAAGTAAGTTATTTTGTTGTTCAGACAGACCAAAGAAGGTATATTATGTAATTGTATGTCTGCCAAACAGGGAAAATCAAGGGCAAATTTGGAAGGAAACAGTGAAACAAAGAGATGATAAACTGTTGAGCATAACAAGTTAGTAAGCCTTTAGTCACTGGGAAGAAGAGTTGAGAGAGGAGAGGGAAGGGGTGGGGAGAACTGAAAAACATGGCGGGACCTGAAATGGGTGGGGACAGGTGGTTAGTGGGAGGCCCAGTGAGGTTTAAGTATTATATGTATATATCACTACAGACGGGTCTTTTCTGACTCTATGTATACAAAATGGTGGAACATCAGTGCCCCAGCTGTTGGTTCCATGGCACAATGCAATTGGTTCAATTTGGGTCTGTGTTACCTCTGGCCAATCAACTATAGCTATGATACAGGGTAAAGTAATATTAAAAAGATTGTCACAGACCCTCTGTGTGATCTGATGTGACTACATGCCTCAAAATATTTCTGCCCAAATTCTGCACTTAGGATAGTGACTAGCACATAGAAGTGATGAAAGTCCTTGCTTTCTAGTAATTTCCCTCATCTTGGAAATGCATGTTATTAAGAGACGAGGATGAAAGTAATCGTTATTATAACATTCTTGCTGTAGCTCTTAAATTAGCCTATTAAGCTAAAAGCTAGAAAGATATCAATGCTTCCTTCAGGGAGT
This sequence comes from Hyperoodon ampullatus, assembly GCF_949752795.1. NCBI lineage: Eukaryota > Metazoa > Chordata > Mammalia > Artiodactyla > Ziphiidae > Hyperoodon > Hyperoodon ampullatus. The sequence goes on along the minus strand of NC_136925.1, from coordinate 35,455,286 downwards.
GGTATGAAACAAGCTCACAGATAACTAAAAACAATGGGTACAATGGCAAGAACTATAGGGAAAGATACATTACAGGAGTTTAGCAGAGGGGAAAATGGGTCACACCTATTTGGTATCGATCAAAGGCTTCATGAATGTGATGCTATTTGAACTGAACCATGAAAGATGGCTTAGATGATGAAAAATAAAAACAAAAAATGAAAGCAAAAATTGGGAGAGAGAACATTCTAGATAGAAGGAACTGCATGAAAAAGGACGTGGACATGGAAAGCTGTCAAATATGAGAATTTAGTAAATGATATAGATTGACTAGCTCCTTAGATATGTAAGAAAATGTTGGGACAGCATATTGGTACAAGGTCTGTTAACTACATTGTCCAAAGCTTTGGAGAGCAGGTTTTGAAATGCAAATATGATAAGTTTTATATGTGTCTGCTTGCCTTTGTTTTGATCTGAAAATGGTGAAAAGATGACATCTCCTGGAGGGAGGAGTTGCAGGTATGTCAGAGAGACTCTCCTTCTGTTGGACTTTTTTAGCCCAGCTGGCTGCTAACACAGTAAACAAGGATAGGAGACAATAAATGTCAGCTGCACTCGACAGACACAACACATATTATTGATCAACAGTAACTGTTGATACCAGATGGCAGGGTCCCCGTGAGATGTTATTGTCAGGAAACTTCAAATAAATTATTTCTATTTAGGCTCCTTAATAGGAGATTTTGTCATGTTCTGTTGGAATATCACTTTTATACAAATTAAACAGAATATAGAATAAAAGATTCCTCACAGTGCTCTTTAAGAGAAATATACAGGGAAAAAGGAACAAGCATTTGAGTTTCTGAATGTCAGCAGGTGAACTCCTCCTTCGAAGGAGCTGAAGGCTGCCCCCCAGCCTTCAGAGAACCTGCTGAGGTTGACGTTTCAGAGAAATGAGTGTCTTTCAACTCAGGTGTAGGAAAACACTGTTTGATGAAAAGGGTTCTTTCCAGAAGTCACAGTAACACTCAGATTGTTCTTTGGTTCGATGCAAAGTAAGCACCTCAAATTTCTTGAGAATGAAGATGGTACAAAACAGAAAACAAGGGGCCATGTAAATAGTGAATAGAGCAAGACTAAACTGCGAGCCGATTGTGATACTGGTGGAGAAAGGTCCTTTGACTTTCCCAACAAAAGTAGGCAGAAAGTGCATTTCTGATTTGAAACTGGGAGTGTGAGGATAATGTTTCTTTTTAATTTTGAGAATCACCCCAGATCATATAAGAAAACCAGAAATAGCAATGTAATCTTTATCTCCTGTGAAAAAAGAGATAGCTGGGACTTGGGCTCTAAACTTGGAGGAAGGGTTGCTTGAAGCTGGGTTGTCAAATGAGGTAGAGGGGAGACCAAGAGAAAGGAGAGCTGCACTGCAGAGCTCAGAGCTCTAAGTAGTCCGCCTTGAGTACAAAACCATCATCTCTTCTTTACAGCAAGAATCTAGAGAGACCAGAAGCTCCTTTCTATATAAATAAACCTCCTGAAAAAATCTCTTCTAGAAAAAACTGCTTTAAAATATGAATAATAATCAAAGAGCAAGAGAAATTAGCACTATATATAAATGATACCATAAGACAAAGGAGGAAAGTAATGGGAAAACACAAATAGCAAAGAATTATCATAATACCATTGTCATAAAATAAATGATAATTGTTTAATTGTAAGTAAACATATTGTGATGAATTTTAAAAAATAATTTTGAAACAATTTTCAGTATAAAATAAGAGAAGAGCTCAGGGAAGACATGGTGAAACAACGGAAGATGGAATATGGAGCTTTTAGGAAACAAAAGAAAAATGAATTATAGAAATCAAAACCATAAGAATAAAGAAAAGTCACTGCTAAAAACATATTGATTGTCATGGAAGATAATATTGAAAAGAGCTAGCACTGGAGAGAGAATTTTGGATGTGGATTTTAGGCCAAAGGAGTGAACATAATGCACAGTGATGCATCTAACAACAGAACTGAAACAATGGAACAAACTCATGTTTAAACATAATTATAGAACATCTTTGAGAGATTAAAATTAAACATGAAGGATTGGTGGGCTATTCTAAAGTTACAAATATAAATGAGAGATTTATTTTAAAAAGTGATAGTGGTTGAGTGGGGGAAAGATGGATATGAGCTAAACCATAATATAGTATAGCAATAAAAATCAGTGATAAAGCAGGAAAATAGGTGATATTGATTATGTAGAGCTGTGCTGACCAATACAGTAGCCATAGTCATATGTGGCAATTTAACCTTCATTAAAACAAATGTAAATTTAAGTTTCAGATCTTTAGTCACACTAGCCACATTTCAGGTGTTCACTAGCCACATGTGACTAATGCCCATCATATTAGACAGTACATATATAGACGGTCTGTAATCATAGAATCACAGAATCATGCATGCTACAACATGGATGAATCTTGAGGACATTATGCAAAGTGAAATCGGCCAGTCACAAAAGAACAAATACTGTATGAGTCCACTTACATGAGGCACCTAGAATGGTCAAATTCATAGAAAGAGAAAGTAAAATCTTGGTTGCCAAGGGCTCAGGGGAGAATGGAATGGGGAGTCATTGTTTTAGGTACAGAGTTTCAGTTTTGCAAAATGCAAAGAGTTCTGGAGATGGATGGTGGTGATGGTTGTACAACAATGTATTTAATGCCATCAAATCCTTCATTTAAAAATAGTTAAGATGGTACCTGTGTATTTTAACCATTGAAAAAGTAAAAAATAAACACATAAAAAGCCAAAAAGCAAGTTTAACCTGCAAATTAAAAATTTTTAGCATGTTGAGGGAAAACTGACACAGAACATCAATAAACTATAAGTAAAGTATCTTTGCAAAGTTAATAGATTTCAAATAATTTGGGGGTTTCCAGGCCAGAAGAACAAGTTGCCTAATAAGGGAAATGTATCAGGCTGGCCTCAGGCTTCCTGTTCAGCAATTGAACATTGCAGATAAATTGTCTACACAGGGCTGGTTGGGCCAGGGGGGATGTGTGACCCAAGAATTTTAACAAGCCAAATGGTAGTTAAACTAAAAGAAGTTGGGGAATATTACTCCAACTAGTTTTAAAATCCAGCTGACTATGTATGAAAGTGTTCCCTTCCTGCTGCCTCAGTCACCCGGTGGCCGGGGATCTGTGTTGTTCTTACATAGCCGTTCTGCTAGTTCCCCTATTAACTCTGCTTCCAGTCCTTGAATTCTCTGATCTTCAGATATGTTTGCCCTCCTCTTGCAAATCAATTTGCCATCTTTCTGAGTTTGTGCATTTTGCATTTCATTAATGACACAGGCTCTTCTGTAGGGCCCTGCTCTAAGAATCGTTGCTTCCATGACTCTCGACCCTTAGTAACTCACATTTGGCTTTAATACCTAACTTCAGACTTTAAACTTGATCTGTCAATTTGTAGAATAAGCATCCCTTAGCCTTGCTTCTTTCTTTTTCTCAACTTCACCTATTATTCCCTGGCTCCTAAGGATGATTATTTCCTAGTATGGCCTGTGGCACCTCTATTAGCAAGTCTAAAACTTGCTTCGTCTGGTTTCCAACACAGTATCAGATAGCAACATTATAAATGGGTTTGGATGAAGATGATCATGATTACTATTTCCATCTCCATAAGTGACTTGTTTACACTGGAATTGTTTACAAGGAAAACATTAGCACTGGCATGATTACAGCCAGGTCAGTGCCTAAATAATTGAGACAAGTTTCCCATAGATGAACGATGTAACATTAAATCATTGCATACAGGTCTCAGCTTCACTGAAGAATAATTTATGTGAGTTTGTGAATATGCATGTTTTAATGTTTGAAGTTGGTTTTATGGGCACACTTCAAAGGTGATTGAGCCCACAAATTTATCTGTCAGGAAGGGGGCCATAGTATTGATGCCATTGCTTTGACATGTGATTAGAATGTAAGTGATAGTGTGACATAGGACATTAAACTTCGACTAAATGAACAAGGGTAGTAGGGATATAACCTGAGCAATGAAGACAGATGTGGGTGAGGCAGCACTAAAATAAGTTTTTTTAAGAATATAAATGAAAAATGAATTAATGTATAAAAATGTTTAAAACCAGGTTCCAACATGGTGTAAAGTAATTATAAATGCAGATATAATATTTAGCATACTGATGTTCAGGTGAAGTTTATGAAAGAAACTTTGGGTGTGCTGAAGAGAAAGTAGATCAGAGTGAGGATATTCCTTTTCAAATTACGGTTTTCTTAAGATATATGCCTAGGAGTGGGATTGCTGGATCATATGGTAGCTCTATTTGTGGTTTTCTTAAGGAACCTCCATACTGTTCTCCATAATGGTTGTACCAATTTACATTCCCACCAACAGTGTAGGAAGGTTCCCTTTTCTCCACATCCTCTCCAGCATTTATTGTCTGTAGATTTTTTTGATGACTTACTAGACAAAGTTTTTCTTCTATGAAAAAAATTAGACTAATACTGACCTTGATCAAGAAAGGGAAGAGGACACTGAGAAAACAATGGGTATAAATACTGTCATAAGTGTCTATAACACATGTTCTTAAAAATTTATTGATAACATATAAAATAAAGTGAAATTAGTTCTAGATAATGAGTCTGACTCACTAATTTACAAATGAGAGAATAAAAGGAGATATTTCTGAAACTTAATTCATAGAACAATTTTTAACTTCTCTCTAAAAATAGGGCAGGGTTGTTTGATTCTGGCTTCATTCCTACTTTGAGGGCAGAATCTTCTAAGGAATGTCACAACAGTTCTGAAGTTGTGAAGTCGGCTCAGGTGCTGACAGGACCATGTAAATTCCATACCCCCTTCCCGGTGACTTCATGGCTGGGTGCAACCACGTTTCAGGGTTTGGAATGGATGCTTTCAGGGATGAGTTCTCAAGGTAATATTATTGTAAACATGGTTCTTAAGTTGAGGTCTAATTCTAATAATAAAGCTTCCATTTTTTCCCCTTGTCCACATCTCTACCTAGTATCTGTTCTGATACCTGGAGCCCTATAATGGTCCCCTTTGCTTAAATCTCTAACTAAATAATCAGCCCAGTCCTTCATTTTTTTTTTATTTTTTGGCAATTGAGCACTGCTTTTATCTTGCTCTTGTAGGAATTTTTAACAACCACTAGATTATGTAGCTAAACAAGATTCAGGAATCTAGAATCAGGTGAAAGCATTAGACCTGAGGAAAAATGGCAGACATGAAATGCAAAATCCAAAAGCGTTTTCCATGTCGGGCATGCTCTGTCAACATTATCTGTACTGATGCAGGTATTACTGAGGACTCTGGACTTGCGTGGTGTTCGGGCACAGTTCCTTGGGCTCTGACCTCCTCAGAGTTGTCTGATCATGTAGGCTTTCACAGTACCAGAAGCTAGCACTGGTCCACTCTGTCTTCGTTTTGGTTCCTCTGAAAGCAAAGCCCACGACCAGGACTTGATTACATGTAATTTATTTGGGAGGTGACCACAAGTAGCAGGAAAGAAGGAATGTGTAGAGCATGACAAGAAAAATTGGTGCGTTACTGATGTCTGCTATGGGCAGGATGGGCTCTATTTCACCAGAACCTCTGTGAAGCAAAGAGAACACCTCCAAGAAATGTTTGTGTGAAAATTGGGAGTCTGAGTATTTGTCCACAGCTGCCATCCCCATTGATTGAGATACTCCCTGCAAAGTCTTCTCTGCATTTCTAGGCTGTCCTTGGTCACTTTGGAATGGTTTGTTTTCTGTCCATTATTTTGACTGGTACATCCTCTCCAGCCTCATACTGAGTCACAAGGAAGTCCATACAGCAGATCAATGCCAGAAAGTCTGAGATCAGCTTAGTTTTTACATTCACTCTATTCTGTTTTTACTTTTCAGGGTCATCCAGGTGAATAGAAGAGAGAGATACTGGATATTTAAAGTCTTTGCATTCTTACAGGTCTCTTTCTTCCAAGGCAACAAAAGCCAGCCAACTCCACAATCCATATGAGTATATACTGTTGCCCCCATACTATTCAAGTGATAGCACTACTGTCCAACCACATGCTTCTTCCTCCACTGTGATCGGAGTCTTAGTTTCTGAGATGCTACAGCCCACCCCTAGTTATCACCACTAGCATTTAATAGATGTTCTTATTTGTCTGGGGAGTGATTTAGGTCTAGAATTCCATTCTGAGGGTCTGTTCTCCCAGGACATTCTAGGAACCAACTGCCTTAATTTGAATTCTTCTGACATCAGAGTCTGAAATAGGACTTGGGTACAGGTAACTACTTTGGGAGGAGTATCTCCAGGAAATAGGAGTGATTGAGTAGAGAAAATGAGACGGAATATTAATATAAGGCTGTGTTGGGACTTTCCTGGTGGTCCAGTGGTTAAGACTTCACCTTCCAATGCAGGGGGTGCAGGTTGGATCCCTGGTCGGGGAGCGAAGGTCCCACATGCCTCGTGGCCAAAAAACCAAAACATAAAACAGAAATAATATTGTAACAAATTCAATAAAGACTTTAAAAAAATGGTCCACATCAAAAAAAAGTCTTAAAAAAAAGAAAAGGCTGTGTTACTGAGGACTTTGCTATAGGCAACAAAGGACCAACTCTGCTGGTACCTTGAGACCATATAATGCCTACACATCACGGGAGTTGATTGTGTGCTGCTAAGTTGTATTGAAACCCTGGATAAGAATAATGAGAGACTGAGAACTGTTAGCAAGTAGGCTAAGTGTAATAACCAGGGAACTTTCAAGGTAGCATATCGAGATGCCCTTATTCCCTGTAGGGGAAGGACAGATGTAGCAGGCTGAAGACCTAATTTTTGCAGTCTCAGAGCTCAGAGACAATTGAATGTTCAGAGGTGGCAGGTCTTTCATGGAATGCCAGGGCTATAGTGGGGGAAATCTGGGAACCTGAATGACAGGAGGAGAGATTTGGATGGATATCTCTGGGGATGTTTATGCTACAACGTATTTTAGATTCTCTGGGTATGCAGTGGTGACCCACCCTCCCCTGCTAAGGGCTAGCACTTCTGCAGAGCTGGTAGGTGCTACTGATCCAGATCCTGCCTTACACTCCCTGGAAGTCTAGGATGCTTCCCCCAGCCTTCTCTCCTTAGCTGAGATCAGCCTTGCATAGCGGTCTGATGGCTCTCCCAATCTTACCTGGCTCCCCCTTTCATACAGTCATTTCCCCTAATGCAGTGTTTGCACATCATTTAATCTTGTCTTGGCATCTGCTTCTTGTAGGACCTAGACTACTATATGAAAAGTATAAGAAAAGAGAGACAATGGAGAAAGAGCAAAGTCTCTTTTTAAAAAAACCCTAGGTAAACTAGACTAAATTGTTTTACTCACCATCTTCTGGTAGCCAACAAAAGGAGAAGAAAGTTAGACAAAGAGAGAGGAATAGTTGAAAGATAGCAATCAAAAAACAACACAAATAAATGATAAAGTGATCATGAACCCAAATCAGGCTTAGAAAGATGTTAAACAAGTGGGATGTCAATGAAAAGGAACAGTGAGAACAAAACAAAACACAAAGAAGAAATCTACAAACTCTGCTTCTCCTAAAACAAAGTCCTGTTCTGTAGGATAGGGAAGTAGTGATTCAGGAGGAAAGGGCATGCATCTGAGTGAGTGATTATTCTTCTCCAGGAATGGACTTATAACCCTGCGTCAGTTTAGTCCTTTGTGTTATTTCCTAATGCTGTATTGGTTGACCTCAAACCTCGAAGGATATAGATCTGAGCTACATATGGTTATAAAACATCTGAAATCAACATTCTTATTTATGTCATCCACATGGATAATTGTTTTGATGTGATGGGATCTGAATAATCAAGCTGTTTTATTTTTCTGGGGATGCTTCTTCACAATAGCGAAAAGCTTCATGCACCTACAGCAGGTGTGTGTTGTTTGTATCTCTTTATTAACTTTACTTACATATCCCTAGAATTTGATTCATTGTATTATAATAGTAATAGAGCAATATAGGGAATGTACTGGTTGTGTGTTCATAGTGGTGGGGGTATTCTGAATGTCATTAAAATCCTAAATATACTGATGAGTCCACTTATGGTCTTGTTTGTTGGTTTGAGAAATTAACATTCTTATAGTTATGACTGGAGGTGAGCTTTAGAAGAAATAATCCTTTAGCTGTCTGACTAAATTTTCTGCAGCTGTTGTACTACTTTGAAACATTTAAGTATATACTTATGAGTTTGGTTTTGAAAGCTTATTAGGCATTCATTAAAGAAACAGAAGATTTCTAATAATACTGTCTCTGGCAGTATATAGCATATTTGATACTTTTAATTTTTATACCATATTAAAATGTCTTTTTCATCACATTATTCTCTATCAAAAATACCAGTGAAAGCTATCTGCCCATCCAGGATCAATCTTTAAAATAAAGGTATAGCTACTCCGATTTTCAAATTTGGACTTAATCTGTTATAAGAATAATACTGAAAATAAAAGAATGTATTTCTTTTTAAATTTTATTTATTTATTTTTGGCTGCATTGGGTCTTTGTTGCTGCGTGTGGGCTTCCTCTAGTTGCGGCGAGCGGGGGCTACTCTTCCTTGCAGTGTGTGGGCTTCTCATTGTGGTGGCTTCTCCTGCTGCAGAGCATGGGCTCTAGGCGCGCGGGCTTCAGTAGTTGTGGCACACGGGCTCAGGAGTTATGGCTCGCGGGCTCTAGAGCGCAAGCTTAATAGTTGTGGCACACGGGCTTAGTTGCTCTGCAGCATGTGGGATCTTCCCGGACCAGGGCTCGAACCTGTGTCCCCTGCATTGGCAGGCGGATTCTTAACCACTGTGCCACCAGGGAAGCCCAAGAATGACGTATTTCAAATTGACCTTTGTTTTAAAATAAAAGACAAATCTTGACAATAAGCTTTTTTAGTTGATCTCAAGTTGATTTTAAAAAATTGTCATTTGGACTGTTCTTTTACATGTTAGCCACGAAGAACTGTTGAGGTTCCTTTTTAAAAAAATTCCTTCTGGGGCTTCCCTGGTGGCGCAGTGGTTGAGAGTCCGCCTGCTGATGCAGGGGACGTGGGTTCGTGCCCCAGTCCGGGAAGATCCCATATGCCACGGAGCGGCTGGGCCCGTGAGCCATGGCCGTTGAGCCTGCGTGTCCGGAGCCTGTGCTCCACAACGGGAGAGGCCACAACAGTGAGAGGCCCACATACCGCAAAAAAAAAAAAAAAAAAAAAAAAAAATTCCTTCTGTATATTTATTTGTGGTAGGAGAGTCCAGCAAGTGTTCACATCTAGAACATTTTACAACTTCATTTCAGAGAAGACGACTATGCCCAAATAATGTAACATTAAGACCCATGTGGAGGTGGGGTCCTAAGAGCCTTTTATCCCATTACATCAGCTTTCTCCTCTTTCGGGCTAGAGCCCAGATCTCCACTACACTTGAAAGTAAATCTTGCCTCCAAGTAACAGATTTCTGTAATTCTAACTCTTTGGGGAGGAATATCCTTATCAAGTGGCATTTGTTGAGGGCAGAAGGAAGAGACAAAGGGCATCTAGGCCCTAAAAGGAATTGCTCTGTGGTTGCTTAAAAAATGAAATACTTCAGCTTGTTCTTCATAGGAAGTAAAATCATTATGAAATCAATTATAAAGGAAGGATGCAGTAAATACTTAATTTATCCTGTGCAGTAAATTTGAGTATAGGTGCTATTAAATCCAAACTGCTGGAACAGTAATAAAAATTCCTATCCCAGCTACAATAGCAGTACTTTCACGTCTGACCAGTCATTCTTGTGTCAGCAAAGGAAGTGCATAGAATTACATGTTGCTTTGTGATCACATATAAACTAGTGGCACTTTTTGAGAGCAAATGATTCAGGTCTTTCCTTTCCTAACATTTTGACAGTTATGAATAAAGTTGCCATTCACATCTGTGCACAGGTTTTTGTGTGGACATAAGTTTTCATCTCTTAGGGCAAATGCCAAGAAACACCCTATGAATTTTTTTTTTCTGTGACAGTAATTCTTTGTAAACTTTTTCTAATATATGCTATGGACTCTAGTATATGTATTATTGAGAGCACCACTATCATAGAAGTGTATCAGATTTAGCAATCTGGAGACTTGGGTTAGCGTTGATTAGCTGGGAAATCCTGGGACAATGACTTTATTTTTATGAGATTTTTTTTCTCCTGTAATATAAGTATGGTCAAATCATACTCATTATAAAATTATAATTATTTTATACAACTATAAAAAGCATTTATAAAACAATTTTAGCAGAAAAACATTTTTCAAATTTATACTGAATTCTAATTTTAATGACAGGCTAAGCGGAGATTCTCTAGTTGAAAGAATTCGGCCACAATCCAGGGTCTGCCTGGTCTCTCCCCTCCCCTCCTTCCTTTTTACATTATGCAGCCCCCGAGCAAAACCCCAGAAGTTATGTTTTTCACTTTATTTTGTGTACATTTTCAATGGATATTACTTTAGTATTTTATTTTTAATCATTAGGCACAGACAATTTAATTTTTAGTTTATTTCTATTGCTCATAAAATGCTACCTCATCTTCGACTTCAGTTCATAGCTGTAGGCTTCATAGCTGGTACAAATCTCCATTCTGTACACATCTCTATTCTGTAGTGTGTCCAGTTGATTTATAATCACAGCATCGCTCAGTTCTTTGGTTGACTTTACTTTGTTCCTGTTGGTTGGAATATCGGATGATAATGGCTGTTCCCAACCAAGAGTGTAGTTTCCAGTAATTGCTCTTACAATTGAGAGTTGCATATTTTACGTGGTACATATTTATTAAAATGTTTGAGAATATTCACTTTACCATATTCTGTGAATATCTACAATATCCATGCCCTGCAAAAAATTGAGAAAATACATTTCTACGTATAGTGCCCTTACATGAGACAAATGTGTATGGATGGTTCTGGAATGTGTTTCTGTTCAATGCTTTTCCAAATTCTTCTATTAAATGTCTCATACTAAGAAGGATTCACTTTTGGTTTAGAAAGGTTCTTGGCTTGGCAAGCTTTTATATGTTTGGGATAGATACCCACTGAAAATTAATTCTGTATTTAAAGTAATCATAAAGTAACTCTTCTAGAGCCATAAGTCCCTTTATTTTTAACATAAAAAATCACTCTGTAAGTTATCTGATTTGTTGAATTAGGTTTTTATGTATTTGGTTTTCCTAAAGCAAGGTGTACATGAATATTAAGCATCATCTCTTTCTTTTGCTTCTGACCTTAATTCTTTTCTTGTGATCAGTAGAAACTGTGACAAATGTGTTGCCATCACTGTATTATTTTTAATGTAGCTCTGAATTCTAATTATATTTTCCTTTGAAAATTTTTACCCTTCAGTTCTATATAGTTTTCAGCTCTCTCTCATGTGGATGGGCAAAAGTAGAAGGTAAACATATTGGATAGACGTAATGCTCTCAGTTTCTTTTCACTTTTCCTGCTTGCAAATCTGTGTTCCATATAAGCATATATTTTCCCCCTTGCTAATAAAGATACAACATGCTTATAGAATGCTGTATTCTGGGGGGAGCCAAATGGAAAGATGCATCCTGGAAACTCTGTTTGGTCCTGCCACACCCCTAACCTTGTAGTCCACCCACAGCATCCTTGGTCTCACAACCACTCCCGCCTGCCCTGTACCATCAAGGTCATCCCCATTATGTCTTTTCCCCTTTGTAAGGCAGTGGCCCTACATGTCACTAGGACTCTAAACTAGGTGTGGTTCCATCAGAGTCAGTCACGTTCCTACCCACTGCTCTCTCCTATCAGGCTTATTCTCTCCCTTTTCTGCTATTTTTCATTGCACACACGTACTCTCTGAGATGCTAGATATTTTACTTATATATCTCATTGTCTCCTTTCCCTCTGTTAGAAGGGAAGCTCTGTGTAGATAGATACGTTTTTGTTTTGCTCCTTACTCCATCCTTGTTCCTAAAATAATAGCACGCAGAGGAATCTTAGTATTTGTTGAAAAAAATGAATAAGTAAATCCCCTGCTGAATATTGCTCCCCTTTGTAAATCTCCCTTAATTTCCCCTTAATCTCTCTAGTGAGAGATTGTGAGAGAGATGGTATATTAGTTAAGATAGTGGTAGCTGCTACGGCAGATAAACCCCCTAATCTCAGTAACTTGGGACAACAATTTACTTCTATAGGACTTCATAAGACGTCTAACATGAGTGTTCATGTCATCTGGAAGCATGGCTCCCGGCAGTAATTTGGAAATCTAGGCCCTGTCTGTCATTTGGCTCTGCCCTCCTTAACATGGACTTCCGAGGTGACTGTGCTTATCTGCATCAAGCCAGCAGAGGGGAAAAACCATGAATCATGGCACAGGGGCTCTATCATCACAGGTCACATTCCATTAGCTGGGACCTCGTATACCCCTCCCCTCCCAGGGAAGCTGAGAAATGCAGACCTTCTGTAGGTCCCAGAGGAAAAGGAAAAAGGTTTGGTAAATAGCCAGTCTCTGTCCTAAATGGGAACATCCCATTTATGGTACTTTGTGGATTAAGACTTGCCTGTGGTGTCTCATTGTTATTCCAACGAGATTCCATCCCAGAGAGATCAGGGAAGTGATACCAAAAGCAGCCTCATTGGGGAACCTGCGCAAATTCCTCATGAAAGTGTCTTTAGCAAAGCTTCAGTCTTCTCGTTGTCACCTCATTTGGACACTTTTAAAACAGTTTTTAATTCCAGGATGTGACAATCTCAGAATCCAAACTGCAACATTTTCTTGCCTTTCTCATGTCGAATACCCAGAACCATTTTTAGTTTTTCTTTTTTTTTTTTCAAATAAATTTTTATTTATTTATTTTTGGCTGCGTTGGGTCTTCATTGCTGTGTGCGGGCTTTCTCTAGTTGGTGGTGAGCAAGGACTACTCTTCACTGTGGTGCGCGGGCTTCTCATTGCAGTGGCTTCTTTTCTTGCAGAGCACGGGCTCTAGGAGCGTGGGCTTCAGTAGTTGCGGCACACGGGCTTAGTAGCTGTGTCTCGCAGGCTCAGCGGTTGTGGCTTGCGGGCTCTAGAGCGCAGGCTCAGTAGTTGTGGCGCACGGGCTTAGTTGCTCCGTGACATGTAGGATCTTCCTGGACCAGGGCCCGAACCTGTGTCCCCTGAATTGGCAGGTGGATTCTTAACCTCTGCACCACCAGGGAAGCCCCATTTTTAGTTTTTCTGATTTGACTTCATATGTGGCTAAGCAGTGCCAAGCACTTAGTTATGAATTTGGGGAGGTGAGAGGATGCTGGACTAAAACTCAAGTTCCCATCGAGTGAATTCTGCTCAGTAACAAACAGCAGCCAGGTTTGGGAAAAGAGCCTGGGGTTTTAAATTGTCACCCAATATCACACCAAAACAGTCTAGATAATTACTACTTATTTCAAATGCTAATGTTTGTACACTGGAGGAAGTATTTTTAAATGACAGCTTTTTGATGACTATTAAACTATGTGGGAGCAAAATGTTAGAAGATTGTTTATTCAAGCAAGTACTAAAAAACATTTTTTAGGCACATTAACCATTGAAAAAAGAGAGGAAATACTTCAAATGAAAAAAGTCACAAATCTAATATTAGATACACATATTTAGTGACTTAAAAATGGTGATTACCTTAAAGGGCACTGGGCAGTCACCTAAAAGACCAGGCTTTCCTAGAAAAGTAGATTTGGTGATTGATACAGATACCTCCTTGAGTTTTAATTCTGCATGAAAAAAACAGCAATGCCAATTTTGCCTTTCATTAGGAATACGTGGTGGTGCCAGATCTGAGATGCATGAGTGTAGAGGCTGGCAACCCATTTCTACACTCCTTCGCGCATCCCTGATACCTCACTGATTTGACAACATGGTGACTCCAGTGAAGCGCTCCTTATGATTTGCCCCTCACGTGCTTTACTTAACAACATTTACGACCCAGAGGATTCAGAGATGAATAAGAGGAGGTCTCTCCTACAGAAGAATGTAGCCTAATGAGAGGCACACACATCACTGAGCAGCTATGATATAAACCAGAGGTTCAGACAGGTGCCTATTCCTCCTGGACTCTGGACTCCTGGAGGGCAAGACAGAGTCATTCTTCTCTTTGTGTCCCTACAGAGAGGGGCTGCCTGCCCATAGGGGCTGAAGAAATGCTTTTATTTCTCCTGGTACTTTCAAGTAAAAGGGGGTGGCAGTAAAGGAGAGTAGAAGCCATTATTCCCAGGCTTGCTGGCATTGGTTAGAATCTTCAGGCTAAAATGGAGTTTTTAGGTTTTAGTTTATTTTTTTCTTTAAAGATTTTTTTGATGTGGACCATTTTTAAAGTCTTTATTAAATTTGCTACAATATTGCTTCTGTTTTATGTTTTGGATTTTGGGCCACGAGGCATGTGGGATCTTAGTTCCCTGACTGGGGATTGAACCCGCACCCCCTGCATTGGAAGGCAAAGTCTTAACCACTGGACTGCCAGGGAAGTCCCCCCAAAATGGGGTTTTTAAACCACAGAAATAATGACATTTGGGGTTGGAGAATTCTTTGCTGTGGGGCTGTCTTGTGGATTCTAGGATGTTTAGCAGCATCCATGGCCTCTACCCACTAGGTGCCAGTAGCACCTCCCTGTCTCCTAGTTGTAACAGAATATTTCCAGGGAGGACAGAATTACTCCTGTTTGAGAACCATTCAACTAGGAGCTATATCTTCTCTCCAGGCTCTGCATTTTACTTTCTGCATATTGATTATATTTACTTGCTGTAGGATACACTCAATTTACCCCTTCACCTTAAATATTTAACAATTTTCTCATGTTAAATGTCACCTCAGCTAGTATGGGACATCAAGGCAGGGAGTGTGTCTGCTTTTTTTTTAAAAAAAGTGTGTGTCTTTTAACTACCATCCTCAGGGAGAATCATACCTTCTGTGGGGGTCACAATAAGAATCAGTAATGAGTGAATGAATGAGGTAGTTGCAAAAATCGTTGCATGTTCTATTCTGCCCTGTATTCACAGCCTTACAGTGAGACTTTGCATTCCTCCCATAAAGAGGTGGTCTATTTCCCCACCCTATGAATTTGGCCCGCTTTCATGATTTGCTTTGACCAATGAGATCATAGCAAATGGGATGCAGGAGGAGACTTGAGATGTTCCCTCACATTGGAACATGTGAACTCCTGGGGGTCAGCCTGCTGGAGGATGAGAGACCATGTGAAGAGAGGTCCCATCATTCTTGAATGTCCCAGCTGAGACCATTAGAGACCAGCCAGCCCCAGACAACCACCAACTGACCTTTGATGCCTAAGTGAGCCCGGCTCAATTTGCCAATCTACAGAATCATGAGCTAAAGAGATGGTTGTTGTTTTAAACTAATTTGGGGGATTGCATCTTAGATATCGAAATTTAACAAGTGAATATTTCTTCACATCTTCATTCATTGGAGCTTAGGGCTTTTTGGTGGAGAGTGGATAAGAAGTGGTGCATTAGTTTGCCAGGGCTGCCATAACAAAGTACCATAAACAGGATGGCTTAAACCAAAGACATTTGTTGTCTCATAATTCTTGAGGCTAGAAGTCTGAAATCAAGGTGGTCAGCAGGGTTAGTTCCTTCTGAGAGCTGTAAGGGAGGAATCTGTTATAGTTCTCTCCTTTGGCTTTTAGGTAATTACCTTCAGTTTCACATGGCATTCTCCCTGCGTGTGTCTCTGTGTCCATATTTCCCCTCTTTATAAGAACACCAGTCATACTGGATTACAGTCCACTCTAATGACTTCATCTTCACCAGTTACAGGTGCAACAACCTTATTTCCAAATAAGGTCACATTCTGAGGTTAGGACTTCAGCCTATGAATTTGGGGGGGAGGATACAATTCACTCCATAACAAGTGGGGAGGAAGATGACAGAAAATGAGCTGAAAATGATGCCAAATTGATACTTGTTGAGACTCTTATGTCTTCCTAAGGAATTGAACTTTATTAATGTTTGTGCGGAAAATAGAGGGCCTCCAGAAATCCTTAATGTCAGTGCTAGTATCCTATATCACAATTTTATTATGAAGGAAGTAGAAAAGCATGAGGATTATAGTGGTAAGTGGTTCAGTAAGGAGGCTAATTAAAGTAATTTCTCTTCAGTAAAGACCTGGGTTCACCCTGGAGAGGGACAGAAAAGAGACGAGAGGTGTTTGTGGGACATTATTGCTATAAATATGCTGTGGCTGTCAGTGGACACCTGACGTTTTATTCAGTTCTGGGCATCACCCTTTAACAGGGTGATAGGCGAGGTGAGGCACACAGGCGAGCATGATCAGCAGGAAAAGAGTCTTGATAACATGTCATACAGCTTAAGCTAGAGAGAGGGAAAACGCACTGAGTCTGATCACTGCTTTCAGCACTTTGAAGGGCTGTCAGGTGGGAGAGGGATTAAATTTGGTCTTATGTGGTCCAACAGAACTAGGACCAATGAGCGTAAACGTCTGACAGACATCTTTCAGCTGTAATATACGAGGTGAAATTCTTTAGTCCGAGCACCCCTAAGAGGTAACAGTTGGGAGATTTCTTCTGGTCCTGAGATTTCAAGTTCTGCTATAACCAGAGAGAAGAGGAACTCCTTTGTGTTAAGGTCTTTGCAGGGTCTGTGATGTTTATTATGTGACATTTAAGTAAGCAAACAGCTTTCTGTGGCTTACTCTGTGAATGGATTAGACCCAGACTTCAAACACCTTAGATGGTAAGACATTATTCTAATTGTCAAGTAATCAAATGACATCAAACATCAGTTTTGTGAGTTAGACAAAAGGAAATTAACCTCCCCTCGAATCCACAAGATATCTAAAAGCAGTTTAATGTGTAAAACTTTGATTTCTTTTCTATTTTGCCCTTGTAGTTTATCCAACATAATTAACCTCTTATCATATGTTACCTTATTTTCTAGTCATTTCAGTGTCAGAATTCATAAATGTAGTCTATCATTACATAATGCCAGAACGCATAAAGATTTCGTTCCCTCTAATTGTTCTGTCTATTCTATCCAACTAGATTTTAACTTGCTTTTGAACAAGGACCAAAGACTATATGCTTTTTATTAACATGGCTTAGAAAAGTACTTTCAAGCTAATTTCTATGGTCTAATAAACATCATAAATAAGATAGAACTTGAATATGTTGTTGCTTCATTATCCCAAATTATTTCATAAATAGAGGCAAACAACACAAGTAGGTACATTTATTAGACTAACAAAGTATAATAAACCCATCAATAATATTTATAAAGGGTCCTCTCTCTGCCCAGAGGAGTGCTGGTACCATGGGGAAGGGGGAGTGTCCTAAGATTCACTTGCTTTTTAATAGCTCAGAGTCTAGCTTGGCAGGCAGAACTCAGAGATCAGAAACTGAGTTCTCAACTGCATGGCAACATGAAGAGAGATGGCAATAGTAGTTGGGGCTGCTTTTAAAACTAAGTCAACTATGAAGGATGGGAAAAACAGAAATACAAAATGCAGATGAGAAGGAGAGAATGTCAAGAATGGGAATCTGAGGGCTTCCCCGGTGGCGCAGTGGTTGAGAGTCCGCCTGCTGATGCAGGGGACACGGGTTCGTGCCCCGGTCCGGGAAGATCCCACATGCCGCGGAGCGGCTGGGCCCGTGAGCCATGGCCGCTGAGCCTGCGCGTCCGGAGCCTGTGGTCCGCAACGGGTGAGGCCACAACGGTGAGAGGCCCGTGTACCGCAAAAAAAAAAAAAAAAAAAAAAAAGAATGGGAATCTGAGCCAAAACCTAGCGTTGTGTGTTGAATTGTGTCCTCCCATATCTTTATATATATGAGTCCTAACAACTGGTACCTGTGAATGTGAACTTATTTGGAAATAACATCTTTGCAAATGTAATCAAGCTAAAAGGAGGTCATACTGGATTAGAGTGGGTCCTAATCCAATGACTAGTTTCCCTGTAAGAAGAGGAAAATTTGGACATAGACACAAACTGGGAAGAATGCCCTGTGATGACGTGATGACAGAGGCAGAGATTGGAGTGCTGTATCAACAAGCCAAGGAAAGCCAGGAATTACAGGAACTATCAGAAGCTGGGGGAGAGGCATGGAGCAGATTCTCCCTCAAGTCCTCAGAAGGAACCAACCCTGCTTATCCCTTCATTTCAGACCTCTAGTCTCTAGAACTCTGAGACAATAAATTTCTGTTGTGTTAAACCACCCAGTTTGTGGCATTGTCATGGCAGCCCTAGGAAATGAATACACCTAGAGTCAGAAGAGCAAAGTACATCTGGGGAGACCTAGGTTAGTGAAACAGAGCAGGTGATGGGGAGGAAGGAGCAAGACATGAGTTGAGTTCTGTAAGAACTTTGCAGAAATTATAATCACAGGCAATGTAGTGACTACTTTCCTATAGCACTGAATATAGGCCAGACACCATTACAAATGCTTTACATAGGTTATCTCATTTAATTCTCACAACAACCCTTACAGGCAAATATTAATGTTATTCTCATCTTACAGATGAGGAAACTGAGGAAAGACATTTAAATAACTTTCTCAAAGATACATAAATAGTAAGTGATGGAGTCAGGATTAGGACCTAGAACCCTTGATCTTCTGACCTTACCTGCACTGGAGGTGACCTAAGATGCAGGAATTATGTCTTCCTTTGGGTTCAGACACAAACTGTAAACCCCTTATTTTCCCTTTCTCAACAGCCTTCTCTTATTAAAAATTTTTTTTCTGATAAAATGTTTAAAACCTATTTTGTTGGTATAACAATTTGTTCTGTAACTGTCTATAAATCAGAACTATTTCCTCTCACCTTCATACATTTTGTTTTCAGAACAATGACTAATAAGTAGTTCCTCTCTGTATTAGGTCACACAGTCCCCATAATTTTGCTGATTTCTTTACTCTTCTTGTCCAAAGAGTATGTTAATTGCTTCAGGAGTCATACTTTCCCCAGCATGGTTATAATTAATTGAGAAGACAAGGCCTGGATAACCAAAGCAAAATCACTTTTTGTCATCCATAGTAATTCCCCCCTAAGGATTTTCCCAGTGTTTCTAATTAGAGGAAAATGAGCCAGCACATTAGATACACTCAAATATGATTGCCAAAAGTTTCTTTAAAGTGACTTTACTTCAAGTTTTAATAATATATATATATATGTAGTTATATATAGCAATGGTTTTGGCTGCTATCTTATGAATTTAAAGAGACAAATCAATACGAATGTCATGGTTAATTTAGATGAAACATCATAGGAAAAACTGATTTTCCATAATACTTAATAAAAATATAACACAAATATATTATAAAAATATAGTTTAAAGGATAGTGTATCTAACTTGGGGGAAAAGCCGTAAAACTTATGGATAATAGAGACAAAATTTGCAATGAAAAGGGAGACAATAAGGTTTTTTTTCAAGGAGAAAAGTAGGATGCTATTTAAAATAATTAAGTAGTCCTTCCTTGATTTAAAAATTATTTGTGGGTTTTAGAGTTAATTGAAACAAAACACAAATATTGGACTCTTCTGTTATTTACCTCATAGTTCAGTGTGGCATCAAGGAGCACACACATGTGTAATTTCTAACAACTTAATTTTAATGGCTTATAGATTGCCAAGACTGGGAATAATATCAACAAGTCATTGATACAAAACTTCCCTTGTTTCTTACTTTTTTTTAACATCTTCTTTGGAGTATAATTCCTTTACAGTGTTGTGTTAGTTTCTGCTGTATAACAAAGTGAATCAGCTATATGTATACATATATCCCCATATCCCCTCCCTCTTGTGTCTCCCTCCCACCCTCCCTGTCCCATCCCTCTAGGTGGTCACAAAGCACCAAGCTGATCTCCCTGTGCTATGAGGCTGCTTCCCACTAGCTAGCTACTTCACATTTGGTAGTGTATATATGTCCATGCCACTCTCTCACTTTGTTCCAGCTTACCCTTCCCACTCCCTGTGTCCTCCAGTCCATTCTCTATGAATGCATCTTTATTCCTGTCCTGCCCCTAGGTTCTTCATGACCATTTTTTTTCTTTTTAGATTCCATATATATGTGTTAGCATATAGTATTTGTTTTTCTCTTTCTGACTTACTTCACTCTGTATGATAGATTCTAGGTCCATCCACCTCACTACAAATAACTCAGTTTCATTTCTTTTTATGGCTGAGTAATATTCCATTGTATATATGTGGCACGTCTTCTTTATCCATTCATCTGTCAATGGACACTTAGGTTGCTTCCATATCCTGACTATTGTAAATAGAGCTGCAATGAGCATTGTGGTACATGACTCTTTTTGAATTATGGTTTTCTCAGGGTATATGCCCAGTAGTGGGATTCCTGGGTCACATGGTAGTTCTATTATTAGTTTTTTAAGGAACCTGCATACTGTTCTCCATAGTGGTTGTATCAATTTACATTCCCACCAACAGTGCAAGAAGGTTCCCTTTTCTCCACACCCTCTCCAGCATTTATTGTTTGTAGACTTTTTGATGATGGCCATTCTGACCAGTGTGAGGTGATACCTCATTGTAGTTTTGATTTGCATTTCTCTAATGATTAGTGATGTTGAGCATCCTTTCCTGTGTTTGTTGGCAATCTGTATATCTTCTTTGGAGAAATGTCTATTTAGGTCTTCTGCCCATTTTTGGATTGAGTTGTTTGTTTTTTTGATATTGAGCTGCATGAGCTGCTTGTATATTTTGGAGATTAATCCTTTGTCAGTTGCTTCATTTGCAAATATTTTCTCCCATTCTGAGGGCTGTATTTCATCTTGTATATGGTTTCCCTTGCTGTGCAAAAGCTTTCAAGTTTCATTAGGTCCCATATGTTTACTTTTGTTTTTATTTCCATTTCTCTAGGAGGTGGGCCAAAAAGGAACTTTCTGTGATTTATGTTATAGAATGTTCTGCCTATGTTTTCCTCTGAGAGTTTTATAGTGTCTGGCCTTACATTTAGGTCTTTAATCCATTTTGAGTTTATTTTTGTGTATGGTATTAGGGAGTGTGCTAATTTCATTCTTTTACATGTAGCTGTCCAGTTTTCCCAGCACCACTTATTGAAGAGGTTGTCTTTTCTCCATTGTATATACTTGCCTCCTTTATCAAAGATAAGGTGACTATATGTGCTTGGGTTTATCTCTGGGCTTTCTATCCTGTTCCATTGATATATATTTCTGTTTCTGTGCAAGTACCATACTGTCTTGATTACTATAGCTTTGTAGTATAGTCTGAAGTCAGGGAGCCTGATTTCTCCAGTTCCATTTTTCTTAAGATTGCTTTGGCTATTTGGGGGTCTTTTGTGTTTCCATGCAAACTGTGAAATTTTTTGTTCTAGTTCTGTGGAAAATGCCATTGCTAGTTTGATAGGGAATGCATTGAATCTGTAGATTGCTTTGGGCAGTATGGTCATTTTCACAATGCTGATTCTTCTAATCCAAGAACATGGTATATCTCTCCATCTGTTTGTATCATCTTTAATTTCTTTCATCAGTGTTTTATAGTTTTCTGCATACTGGTCTTTTGTCTCCTTAGGTAGGTTTATTCCTAGATATTTTATTCTTTTTGTTGCAGTGGTAAATGGGAATGTTTCCTTAATATCCCTTTCATATTTTTCATCATTAGTGTATAGGAATGCAAGAGACTTCTGTGCATTAATTTTGTATCCTGCTACTTTACCAAATTCATTGATTAGCTCTAGTAGTTTTCTGGTAGCATCTTTAGGATTCTCTATGTATAGTATCATGCAAAATTCCCTTGTTTCTTTGTCAACTGACTTTCCTTTGAGGTGAGAGGAAAACCCCAGAGGTATAGCCAGAGAAAAATTTTCTTTACTAATTGGCATAGAAAGGTTTTAGTTTGTCAAACCAGCTGTGGGCTTGCCCCATCCATTATCCAGAGGCTGCTCTTCTGCTGGGCCTTGAGGGGAGTGATTGCAGTTGCCCTGTGGGTGGACTAAATACACCAAATAGGCCAAATTTTCTTGCATCTATTTCAGAAAAAGATAAAGACAGTAGTAACTTATGTTTTCAGAAGCTTCAAATAACAGGTTCTGATCTGTCGTATGGCAACTTCTGGATTTATAGGAGAAAATAATCTATTGCTAATTAATTATTTTTAAGCAATACTAATATGCGTTCCTTGCTCATGGTTTAGTATTGGTTGCCAGTTAGCTGTAATAACAGAAAGGATGGATGCTTTAAACCAGAGGATACATGTCTTAATTTTTAAGAGTTATATAAGACACACTGTTAAGGTAGGGGGGAAATTACTTTTTCCTAAATCATAGATTTAAATAATGGTACACCTGAGAATGGAATCATACTCATGACACTTTGGATTTGGGAGGAGGGGGCACAGGTGTGGTATGTGATGGAAAATGTACTGAAAGGAAGAGATTTGGGTTTTATTTTCTAACCCTGCCATAAACTAATCAAAATGTGGGCAAATCATTCTTTATCACATGCTAAGTATTTGTCCTGCAGGGTGCTTGAATTTTTCAGCACCTCAGTTTCTCTTTTTATGAGTTTAGAAGAAAATAAGAGGATTAAGCCTTGTTACCTCTGAAGTAGTTCTCAGAGGTAAGAGGTCTGGATTCTTTGAATTTCTGCTTCATACTTTGGCATATACAACATTCTAATTTGAATGCATTTTCTTCTGATCTTCATATATTTTAATAAAATGTCACGTCTTTTTTTTTTACAACTTTATTGGAGTATAATTGCTTTACAATGGTGTCTTAGTTTCTGCTTTATAACAAAGTGAATTAGTTATACATATACATCTGTTCCCATATCCCTTCCCTCTTGCATCTCCCTCCCTCCCACCCTCCCTATCCCACCCCTCCAGTCAGTCACAAAGCACCAAGCTGATCTCCTTGTGCTATGTGGCTGCTTCCCACTAGCTATCTACCTTACGTTTGGTAGTGTATATATGTCCATGCCTCTCTCTCACTTTGTCACAGCTTACCCTTTCCCCTCCCCATATCCTCAAGTCCATTCTCAAGTAGGTCTGTGACTTTATTCCTGTTTTACCCCTTGGTTCTTTTTTTTTTTTTCTTTTTTTTTTGCCGTATGCGGGCCTCTCACTGTTGAGGCCTCTCCTGTTGCGGAGCACAGGCTCCGGACGTGCAGGCTCAGCGGCCATGGCTCACAGGCCCAGCCGCTCCGCGGCCTGTGGGATCTTCCTGTACCGGGGCACGAACCCGTGTCCCCTGCAACGGCAGGCGGACTCTCAACCACTGTGCCACCAGGGAAGCCCTACCCCTAGGTTCTTCATGACATTTTTTTTTCTTAAATTCCATATATATGTGTTAGCATACAGTATTTGTCTTTCTCTTTCTGACTTACTTCACTCTGTATGACAGACTCTAGGTCTATCCACCTCATTACAAATAGCTCAATTTCATTTCTTTTTATGGCTGAGTAATATTCCATTGTATATATGTGCCATATCTTCTTTATCCATTCATCGGATGATGGACACTTAGGTTGTTTCCATCTCTGTGCTATTGTAAATGGAGCTGCAATGAACATTTTGTACATGACTCTTTTTGAATTATGGTTTTCTCAGGGTATATGCCCAGTAGTGGGATTGCTGGGTCATATGGTAGTTCTATTTGTAGTTTTTTAAGGAACCTCCATACTGTTCTCCATAGTGGCTGTACCAATTCACATTCCTACCAGCAGTGCAAGAGTGTTCCCTTTTCTCCACACCCTCTCCAACATTTATTGTTTCAATATTTTTTGATGATTGCCTCTTTTGGGCCCAAAGAATTGCCTGTCATTCCAGACTCTTGAACTTAAGGCTAGTCTCAGTGCTAAGGCACAAGAGGGCAGCCTTACGGCTCAGTGGCTAAAACCTTCACAGCTTAGGAAAGGGGACACTGGGGCCAGCTCTAGTCAGAATGACTCTGTGAACTGTGTTTTCCATTGTAACAAGATTGTCCAACAAACATTACAGTATCATTTGCTGCAGCAAAGGGCACAAGTGCCATCTGGCCTGAGTAAGCCCCTTCTAGTTCTCAATTTCTGTGGCTTTCATTCCTTCTCCATTTCTTAGACCCCTTCACCAAAGCAGTGTAGTGACGCCTTTTAGCTTGTCTACTCCACAGTTGGGCATATCTTTATTTTTCTGTTTAACAAAGTATAGTTTCTTATTCAACTCTTTTGTCAGTAAGAGAAGAATTTCCCCTATGGGAAGTATAATTTCATCTGTATCTGCATTATATGGCTTCATTCTTATGATTAAGAACTTTCTGGATATTTTATCTTACACAATTCCTAGCTCTACAGAGTTCTGAAACACGTGAATAATATCCCTGAGTTATTTTTAAGGATAGCTCCTGATATAGAGCAACCCAGTAAATGAAGTTTTCTTCTTACTCCCAATCACCAGAGAAAAAGTGGCTCTGACTACAAGATGAATTCCATACCCATCCACGACTTCCTTAGCATCAGAACCCATTGAGAACTGCTCAAACTCTAGAATCTGCCAAGCAATAGGAGGCAATCAGTGACCTTAGCCTTGTTCCAAATTGGAACTGACTCCCCCCACCCCCGTCAAAATTTTTTTCCCATCTACAACATTTGCAGTTGGAAAACATGTTTCTGTTTAAACTTTTTTTCTTTAAATGTTAGCACTATGTCTATTTCATATATTGAAGTTTTCCATTTTTCTCTTAAAAAAAAGACTAGGTTATATAACTTAGTTATATTTAACTTGTTTTTAAAAACATCTTGATTCTACCAGTTAAGAATAAAATGCATATAATGATGAGAAGGTACAATGTAATTGATTTTCCCAATGGCACTATTATCACTTCTGTTTTATTGTTTTAATAAGTCATCAGACATTCAGTGATGTTTAATTCTGTTCTGGACTAGGTTTCCAATTGGCTTTCTGCTTTTCCTGCCTCTCCTTGTTTAAACTCTTCGACTGGTGGTCTCCTTTCTTTAACCCCAAAGAATGTTTCTTTCTTAAGTAGAAAGAAACATCCTGGTATCATCACAAAAGATGATTCAAACTACCACTTGCCTGGGAAATGCTATTTTAAAAGCTTTTCATTTTTTTCAGCCCACCCTCTTTGATTTAGCCTCCTGCTTCACCTTCAAAGTTTGTGTTTTTCTCCTCATCTGCTTCTGTGTCAGCACAGAGCTGTCACCAGAATCTGGATCATCATTCTTTTTCCCAGCCCATGTGTCTGGGTCTGACCTCTGCTTCCCTCATGTCTTGGTCTTTGTTAAGCATTTCAGGATCAAATTAAATTTCATGACAGCAGCCCTCTGGTATTTAAAGAAAAAAACCTACCTGGTTAGGAGGTATATAGTTTTGAGCAACATTTCAACTTGACAGAAATCCATATATGATTTATGTAGCATATTATTTCCCTGTGAAGAAAATAGCATCTCTTTATAATCATTAAATAATTTACCACTACGAGTGACCCTTAGAGAGGAATAATAGAATCACTGTGTTGAGAGAACTCATCAAAGTCCACCTACCTTCTGTCTTTGGGGTGGGACTGCTGTCCTTGGAGAGAGATTCCATTTTTAAACAGTTCTAGGGGAGGGAGTTTCCAGATCCTTCCTGTCAACATGTTTCAATGTATCATGTTAAGTTGGTCTTCAGCAGAGGAGGGCATATTCCGTGTGCCTTTCTGTACTAGATGTAAGTTTAGGAAATGAGAAATAAATAGGCACACAAGTGGAAATTTGTATCATGGGATTTGGTTGGTTGTTGTAATAACTGTGACCATGAAACAGACCTTTCCCGTAATTAACTGTTCTTATTACACACAGTTCTCAAGAAAGCAAATGGGGGAAGATTTATATGCAAGGCTGCTATCTTAGGTAAAGTAAAAAGAAAATGAAAATACCTTGGTGGACTGACAGTGATTCAATACCAGAAAAAGAACAGTCATTTTCCATTGTTACTACCATCATTATTTCTGTATGTCTTCCTCTCTACCCCCTACCCCTGCTTCTCCAAAGTCATTATCTTTTATTCTGTCCCTTGTTTTATTTCCTCCAGCTGAGTTCCAACTTGATGTTTTTGAAATTCAACAGGAATATTTTTTATACTTGTTTCTCTGTCTGGAATGTTCTTCACTAACACCTGTAGTTGGCTTCTTCACCTTACTCAAGTTTTTTACTCAGTGGTCACTTTCGCAGTGAGATCTTTCTTAAGAACTCTAACCAAAATCACATTCATCCCTGCCACACATACACATACCTCTTATGCCACTCCTGGCTTAATTATTCTTTTTAATACTTATCACAATCTAACATACCATGTAATATATTCATTTATCATGTTAATTGTCTTTTTTCTTCTCTAGATTGTAAGCTCCACCACAGCGGGTGTTTCTGTCTACTAAGCATTTCCCTTTTAATGTTCATAATCCATTTCAGGAAAACACATGTGAAAATGTTAACTGGAAACCTATTTCCCATTATTACAAGTGGTGGGAAAACATGTGATGCATTATTTGAAAACCCAAGACCCATAACCAATTTCCCAACATGTAACTAAAACATTTATATAAAAGTAAAAGATTATCATGGAAGAATGTAAAATGCAGGAAAAAAATCCTTTTCTGTGCTTCCGACAGATAATCTAATTGTTAACAAACAGTTGCCTTATATGCGGGAGCGCCTCACATTTTAGGGCAAGAGGTACCCCAGACACACATCCCCTGGGTTGATACTGATTGTCAAAATATTGACATGGGATTTTGATGTTTTATAGTGGCTTTCACAATATAACTTGTAACCATGCACAATACTTTGTGAAAAACTTGTATTTGAGTTTTAGAAAAATATTTCCTAAATATTGATTCTAAAAATATTTTATTGAAAGATATTTTCTATGAAGTTTGGATATCAAAAGTTCCACCCAGAAAACGTGAACCAGGGAAACATTATGAGAGGGGGGCCAGGATTTTGTTCACTGCTCTCTCCACAGTTCTTAGAACCACGTTTAACACATTGTTAAGTGCACAATAAATATTTGATGAATGAGGTAAGAACATTTCGTTTACTCGGCTCTGGTGTCTAAAACACATGGCCATGATGCAGACCCCAACTGTGGATCTGTATAAAGTCCACTCTTCAAGTCTCTGGGAGACAAGATTGTGCCAGGAAGGAAGTGGACCCTAAAGACCTGGGCTCTGCTAACCACAGCTTTGTTGGTGAGCTATGACCCCATGGCGAGTGACAGCTTTCTGGAATCCAGTTTCTCCCTCTGTATAAAAGTACGGAGTAGAACTTCAACATCCTTAAGGTCCATTGCAATTTAAACATGTTACCATCTGTAAAATAGAAACCAAGATATTACTTCCTTGACAGGGCTTTGAGTGGATTAAATGAAGATTGTATTTAAGTCACATAGCACATGGTTAGTGCCCAATAAATGGTAGCTACTGTTATTATTTTCATTGTGTTTAATCTGTGCATAATGTTGACTTAATTTTTAGTTTTAGCTACTGTTGTGCTGAGAATGCAGTCAAGTGGTATCTGTGTAGTGTTAGGGAAGATTATTTTTGCCAACTGTTTACAAATTGAATGTATCCACATGCATTTGGTTGTTGTAAGATTATTTTGTAAATTATTTTAAAGAAGACATAAACCCTCAGACTTTGGAAACTCCTATTGGATCTTCAGTAGAATTATGAATGCTATTGGTTCATCCATTTTTGTATGTCTCCTGCCCTTCATTAGTATGAATAATTAAACATGAACCGTACAGAATTTTCAAACAAGAAAACTCTTTTATCTTGGGGCACTTCTTGTTTCAATCCTGTTTCCTTTTATTTTGCATCTCTTTTGCAGAGGGTTACTTTTCTTTTTCTCTCCTACCTCTCACTTTCCAAATTTAGGTTTTAATTCTCTTAGGTTGGAAAAAGTATATTTCTAGGTAGGACTGATGATATGAGTGCTTTAACCTTTTCATACTTTATTACAGTGAGAGATATGACAGTAGCAAAGAATAACTACATGAAGCAGACTCTCAGAGCTTTTTAAAGCATTATTTTGGAAAAATCCAAAAGGATTGAGGATGGAGGGGAGAGGCTTGAAATTACTATACACACCAATAAGCATGTGTTACTTTGATACTCAGGAAGAAAGTTTTTAAAATGCAAAACAAAACAAAACAAAACCCCACTGTGAAAACAAACATTTTTTTCATTTATGGAAAAACAGGGAAAATTTCAAAGTTTCAGCTCTTAAGCGTCATCTCCTCATCCCCACCCCACTGTCTTGATCACTGGACTTGACCAACTTATCACCTGATTTCAGACTAAGGTGATTTCCTTCAAATCTTGGGCTTGTTTTATGAGAGGACCAATAAATGAGCATGTGTAACGAGAAAATTATTCTTTATTTCCTGGAAAATATGACTGTGCTTGTGATAGTATAGATTTATACTGTGCTAACATTATTAAAGATCATTCCAAGGGGGGGAGAAGAAGGGAGGGATAACTTAATAAATCATAAAAAACTTGAGAATTTGAAATAGCTAGTAACCTGGAATTGACTGTGTACATATGTGTTTGCATAAATGTTGATACTGCCATTCTTGATGATACTGTACATTATTGTACAGCATTTTGAAATGAAGTTCAAAGAAGCATGCAAAAGTGTTGTGGACATTACTTATACTGCACCTCCCATTAATAATGAGGGAGAAATAGGTATGTTGGGGAGCACTTTGTCAAGTGTCCAGGGTGTGGTCATTTATTTAGCTGAGGAATTGTCATTGCTCCCTGTTTTACAAATGATGGGGGGAGCTAGAGAGGCCCTTTGCACAGGAAACTAAGGCACTATGTCATCTAATGCAGAGGTTGGTGACCTATGGGCTGCAGGCCAAATCTGGACTGCCACCTATTTTGGCATGGCCTGTAAACCATCCTAATAGTTTTTATCTTTACAAGTGATTCAGGGGGAAAAATAAACTCATAAAAGAGTAATATTCCATGACACGTGAAAATTATGTGAAATTCACATTTCAACATCCAAAAATAAATTTTTATTGGAGCACAAGGGTGCTCATTTGTTTATATATTATCTGTGGCTGATTCGCAGTACAACGGCAGAGCTGAGCAGTTGCCACAAGGAATGAACTGTTTGGCCCTCAAACCCTAAAACATTTACTGTTTGGTACTTCATGGACAAAGTTTGCTGATGCCTAGTTAAAGGCATACGCAGCCTTTGAAATAGCGTCTAGGAGGCTAGGGATTTGCTTTGCTTTACTTGACTCTTCCCATTTAGAATTCCCCAGTGCCAGAATTCATTCTAGTTTTTGTCAGGAGGAATTTAAGGAGCTATAACTCAGCAAGAAGCTAACCTTGCTGTTGACATTACAGATCTTCTACCATGATTATAGTAAAAGGGCTCCACCCTACCTTGTTTTCTGTGATCAAATCTCTACCTTTTGACTGCAGTTTGAGTACCTGGGATTCTGGTTGTATTGCAGTGGACTTGAGACCTTGTCATGGGACCCTGCTATCATCCTTCTACCCAACCCCCTGAGCCTGCTGTTTTGTCTCGCTTATATTAATCTTTCTTAAAACCTTAATATATCCCCTCTATTCATTCTGGTGATTGCTCCATGCAGCCTGCTGTCAGACTGCCCTAAATCAGCCTGCTTTCCTTCTAGAGTTTTAGATGATTGGCCTGAGGTCAGTTTTCTTAGTCATTAACTTCCTGACTTTCCTCTACTCCCACTTTAGATGACCGTTCCTAGTTCTGTGAATATACTTCTTTAACATAGATATCCAAGACTTGTTTATGATGATTTGGGGTCATTAAAGCTGAGAAATTGCTGTGAGCCTTTTGGGAAAGATGGCCCTTGTTGACCTTGTCATCAAGGGCATGTGAGATGAGGGTGAGTCCCAACTCCCCAGGCCAGTCCTCAGAGCGGCAGGCACAGATGCAGAAGAGAAGACTCGAGGTCTTCACTCAGTGAAAGGACTGAGAGATTGAAGTCCTTCCAGACTTGGCTGTGGGCCAGTCAGATCTTTCTTAGACTGGAAACTTGAGTGGTTTTGACCAGTCTCCACTTGCCAGGATCCACAAAGATGGAAGTAACCATCAAAAAGAAACCAGGACAGATTATACCTTAAGCTGCTTCAATCAAGTCAGTTTGTGCTTTTAATTAAGTTATTAATTAAAGATAAGAAATGTGTGCTCTGTAAACCTGACTTTTGGGCCATTTCTAGGAGTTTACATGTGTAACCTCACCCTACAGTAGAAGGAAGAGTTACATATACTCAAGTTTGTGTTCTGGCTCTACCAATGTGAGCCTGAGAAATTTACTTTCACTCCCTAATCCTCAGTTTTCTTATCTGTAAAATAGGTGGCACTCGCTTCACTGTGAACATTAATGGAATATCATATGTAAAATGAATAACACATAATAGACACTAAATAAATGTTAATTCTTATTAGTAAAACTGTAACTTTGTCTGCTTCATGGAACCAAGAGGAAGATGGATTTTTCTCCACCTGAGTCAGAATAATAGGGCAAGCAGTCTTCCCTACTGGCTTTGTATAGTTGCGGTAGTGAGAAATTTACATCATAGCCCTGAGAAGAGCTGGGAAATTTGGGGTGAATGGTGAAGGTAGAAAGAGGAGAATCAGGAACTGCTGATTCAGCTGGAGTTTCAATTACTTGAATTTATCTATGAGCCTCTGACATAAGGGTGCCTCAGTTATTTAAAATGAGATTAAAAGTGAAAGGAGTGGTATCTGGCAATATATGTACAAGGAAAATGAATTCTGCCTTTAAAATGACCTTAAAGCTCTGGCTAATGATCAGATCCAGTTTGTTAACAGATGGGTTGAATACACGCAGGTTGTGAAGAGACCAAGGGGAGTAGGTCACAGAAATACAACTATCAAAATTAGGCAATAAACCAGAAAAGGCTGCTCTTCGTTAGGGTTTAAATTGAACCAGAGGACTTAAATGGCAATATCATCCCCGTCTGCATGGCATGGTCTCTGAGTCACTGCTGTCATGTGACTCTAAAGGACTGACTGTGCTCATCTGAGACTGAAGAAGATTGCCCTGGACACACAGAGCCTCAGAGCGCACCTTCCTGGTCCTAAGTCTCTGGTCAGTAACACTGTGTATTGTGGTTGTAAATTTCTCGTTCAGTATCCTTGAACGGCATAAGAAGTTAACCTTGGTTCACCTGGATTAAGTGTGCTTTCCTTAGTAAGGGTCTTTCAAACCCAGAGTTTTTAGATAAGATATAAAGTAAATCAGGTCTCTGCTATTCATACTTTTATGTTAAATATAGGAGTAAATTTCACTCTCACTGGAACAACCTGGGGGGACAAACCCTTAATATTCCAATTTGAGACTTTCAATTGCTTTTAAGCAACTGATGCTGATTTGGAAGTTCTAAAAGATGTTTAAAAGAACTGGGCTGGGCTTCCCTGGTGGCGCAGTGGTTGAGAGCCCGCCTGCCGATGCAGGGGACACGGGTTCGTGCCCCGGTCTGGGAAGATACCACATGCCGCGGAGCGGCTGGGCCCGTGAGCCATGGCCGCTGAGCCTGCGCGTCCGGAGCCTGTGCTCTGCCACGGGAGAAGCCGCAACAGTGAGAGGCCCGCGTACCGCAAAAAAAAAAAAAAAAAAAAAAAAAAAAGAACTGGGCTATTTGTATGGGTGTTATATTAGTTACAAAACATTTTTTCAGGTGTTTAAAAATGGAACAGAAAAAAATGAAAGTGCATATTATATTAACAAATGATATTTAATTATGTAAGGACACTTATTTAAATAAACTAATGAATGGTACTCATTGTCAAAATAGAATTTAAACTGTTGATTCATCCTTTCAGCAAATTATTTAATGAATATTTACTATGAATTGAGGAATCTTTTAAGATTTGGATATACGGAAGGGGACAAAACAAACCATTGTTTTACAGGAGCTTAACTTCTAGTCAGTAGAACAAGACACAGATACATTAATGAGTATATAATAGGTCAGGCAGACTTAAGTGCTTTGAAGGCAGCAAAAGGCCAGATAAGAATGGAGAGCAGAAGAGGAGGTGTGTGGGGAAGGCTGTGGGCTATATTATACAGGCTGGTCAGGGAAGGCTTCATTGATAAAATGATGTTTGATCAGAGACCTGGTAAAGATGAAAGAATGAGCCGTGGACATTTGTAGGGAATAGTGTTTCTGAAAAGGAGCAGCAAACACAAAAGAATGTGTTTGAGAAGCAACAAGGAGGCCAGTGCTCTGGAGAAGAGTGAAGGTAAGGTGAAGGATGTTTGGCTATCAAGGTGTTGCAGAGGCCCAGACCACATAAACCCATGTAAATGATTGAAAGGAATTTGTATTTTTACCAAGTGAAATGGGGAGCCACTGGAGGATTTTGAATAATGGAGGGGCATTCCTTGACTTTTGTTTTAGAAAGATGTCTCTGGCTGCAGTGTCTCCACTGTAGGGGAACAAAACCAGGAGAAAGACCAATTAGGAGGCTGTGGCAGGAACCCAGGTGAGAGAGGTCGGTAGCTTCCGACAGTGTGGTAGTCATGGAGGTGTCCAGATGATGCACATATTTCTAAGATATGGTCAGCAAGATTTGTGGAGGGATTAAATGTGGGATTTGAGGAAAGAAGCAGAGCGACAAATGATCCAAATTCTTCTGCTTCCATGTATGTCAGGGTAAGAACCGACCACATGATCCGACTGCAAATAAAACAACTCTAAGAGCTGGAAGTAATGCAAAAAGCAAATCTCTGAAGCTACTAGAGAGTGAACAGAGTAGATAGACTTGAGTGAGGCATGCATGTCCTCTTGGAGGAGGCAGATGATTAACTGTATCACTAAACTCCCTCTCCATGGCTTATAGTCTAGAGCTAAGTGTCCTCTGAGTGACACAGCAACCATTTATAGTGACACATACAGTGTACCACATAGGGTGGCACCAGGGACTCAGGTGGAAAAATTCCCTTTCTGGCTTGGGGAACCAAAAAAGTGAAGCTGAAAAACCATGAATGCTGAAGAGTGTGGAGAATCCCAGAAAGTAAAGAGCTAGACTATCTCCAAATGCTGCCTACTTACATGTGAATAATACATGTGCAGAACAGACTTGGAGCAGCTCAGATAAAAACAAAAAAATCGAAATTAGACTGGAGCTGTTGTCCAAGGAACAGGGTTGGAAGTTCAAGTCCAACTAGAAAACTTACCTGCTAAAACAAAGGAAACAATACTCACTAGAAGGAAACAGAAGAATTTAGATTCTCCACAAATTGACATTCATCATGTTGAAAATACAATGCAAAAGTTCTCAACATACAAAGTACCAAGAAAATGGAACACATTTTCTAAAGAAAATAAAACCTACTGAGTCTAACTCCAAGATCAACCAGATGTTGGAAATAACAGACAAAGATTTGAGAGTGACCTAGATACCTATTCTTTATGAAGTAAAGGAAAACATATGTTCAATGAATGAAATCTCAGCAGAGAAATACACAATAAGAAAATAATCAATGGAACATCTAGAACAATATAATTACTAAAATAAAAATATTAACTGGACAGACAGTTGACTGAACATGACAGTGAACTCGAAGATAGATCACTAGAAATTATCCAAGATGAAGAACAAACAGAAAAAATTTTGAAAAGAGTGAACAGAACCTTAGTGGGCTATGAGGCAATATCAAACAGTCCAACACAGGAAACTGGAAAGCTAGAAAGAGAAAAGAGATTGGGGGAAAAACTTTTTTAAGATACGCCAAAAGTTTCCCCAAGTTTGATGAAAGACAGAAATTTTGTATATGTAAAATCTTAAACACCAAGCAGAATGAAGACAAATATGCATATGTTGAGGCATAGTATAGTCAAACTGTTGAAAGAGACAGATAAGACCAAATCTTGAAAGAAGATAAAAATGGCATGTACAGGGGAATGATAATCTAATTATGAGCTGCCTTCTCATAAGAAACCATGGAGGCTGGGAGAGAAGAAAACAACTTTAAAGTACTGAAAAGAAGAAAAAGAAAAAAGGAAACTGTCAATCCAGAAGTCTGTTTAACTGAATATCCTTTAAGAATGAAGGTGAACTAAAGACATTTTCAAGGTAAAATTTGTCACCAGCAGACCAGCATTACAAGATATGCTAAAGGATATTATTTAATTACTGATTTATTAAAATTTATTGAATCTTATTCTACTCTGGTAAAGATACTTAACATGAGATTTAACCTCTTAACAAATTTTTAAATATGTAATGCATTACAGGCATGCTTTGGAGATATTGCGGGTTTGGTTCCTGACCACCACAATAAAAGGAATATCACAATAAAGCAAGTCACACCAAAATTTTTGGTATCCCCCTGTATATAAACCTTATGTTTACACTAGACTGTAGTCTATTAAGTGTACAATAGCATTATGTCTAAAACTATGTACATACCTTAAGGAATACTTTATTGCTAAAAAATGCTAACCATCATCTGAGCCTGTAGCCAGTCGTAGTAGTAACATCAAAGATCACTGACCACAGATCACTGTACACAAGTATAGTTATGAAAAAGTTTGAAATAATGCAAGAATTACCAAAATGTGACACTGAGACACAAAGTGAGAAAATGATGTTGGAAAAATGGCATCCATAGACTTACTTGAAGCAGGGTTGCCACAAACCTTCAATTTATTTTAAAAAACACAATATCTGCAAAGCACAATAAAATGAAGTATGCCTGTATTGTTGACTGTAGACATAATGTTGTAGAGCAGATCTCTAGAGCTTGTTCATCTCGTTTAGCTGAAACTTCATGCCTATTGATTAGTAACATACTTGAGATTTTTTTAGAGTGAAAAAAATGGTAAAAATTTGATTCTCAGGAAAGAATGAAGAGCACCATAAATGGTAAATACCTGGGTAAATACAAATGGAAATGTTTGTTTTGTCTTTTCCCTCATATCTTTATAAACTGTAAGCAGTTAAAGCACAATATTGTATATTGTATAACTATAAATGTTAAAACATTGTATTGAGGGGTTTATAATGTATGTAGATATAATACAGATACAACCGCCATAATCTAAAGGATGGAGGATATGAACCTATAAGTGTATAGATTTCTATATTTTATATGAAGTAGTAGCAGTAACTCTGTGGAGGTGAAGAGTCAAGTATATATATTGTGATCCCTAAGCCAACTTATTTAAAACAGTGCAAAGAAGAATAGCTGAAATACCAACAGAAAAATTGAAAATTGAAATGGAATTCTAAAAATATTCAAATACAGCCTCCACAAAAGGCAGGAAAAGAGGAATAGAGGACTGAAAATAATAAAATCAAGTAGAAAACAAAAAATAGTAGACTCACACTCAACCCCATCAATAATTATATTAAAATGTTAATGGACTAAACACTCCAAATAAAAGTCAATATTGGGCCTCCCTGGTGGCGCAGTGGTTGAGAGTCCGCCTGCCGATGCAGGGGATACGGGTTCGTGCCCCGGTCTGGGAGGATCCCATATGCCACGGAGCGGCTGGGCCCGTGAGCCATGGCCGCTGAGCCTGCGCATCCGGAGCCTGTGCTCCGCAACGGGAGAGACCACAACAGTGAGAGGCCCGCGTACCGCAAAAAAAAAAAAAAAAAGTCAATATTGTTATAATAGATTCAAACAAAGAAAAAACAAAGGAAAACAGTACCCAACTCTATGCCATATAAAAATGATGTATTTTGAATATAAATATACCAGTGGAAACAAATGGATAGAAAAAGATATACCATGCAAACAATAAGCATAAAAAGGCTGAATTTGCCATATTAATATCAGATAAAATAGATCTGAAAGCAAAATGTATTACCGGAGGGACAGTTCATAGGGATAAAAAGCTCAGTTCTTCGAGAAGTCATGACATTCGCAAATGTGCATGGGCCCAATAGCAAAGATTCAAAAGACATGAGGCAAAAATTGACAGAATTAAAAGAAGAAATAGTCAAGGACACGATCATAGTTGTAGATTTTAATAGCCCTTCTCAGGAACAGATAGTTGATCTGAACAATACTATCAATCACTTTAATTTAATTGATGTAGGATAATGTAGCCAAAAATGACAGAAAACATTCTTTTGAAGGGCACATGGTGCTTTACCAGGATATACCATATTCTGGAAATGAAACAGATCTCAATAAATTTAGAAATATTTAAAACACTGTTCACTGACTATGGAATTAAATAAGAGATAAATAACAGTAAGATAACAAACTCCCAAACATATAGAAGAAATTAAACGAAAGACTTCTAAATGGTCACTGGATCCAAGAAGAAATCACAACAGAAATTAGAACCTGTTTGAATAGAAGGATAATAAACATACAACATATCCATGTTTGTGGGATGCAGCTAGTGGTTCAGGTGGCCTTACAGGTGTCCAGGAGTGTTGAATTATATATTATTCACAGGTGAGGTGGGAGGATGGGGCCTTACAGGTGTCCAGGAGTGTTAAATTATATACTATTCACAGGTGAGGTGGGAGGATCGTTCTCATGGATAATTTGAGTCTACTCTGTACCTCCGTCCTTTTCGCAAAAGATTTCCTTCTGCCATTCCCTCTGTGGTTTTGAGTTACTGTTCTGCCTTTTGTCTTTCCTTATATCAGCTGATACTAACTTAATTCTAGAGGGGAAATACCAGTCTAGCAAGTACATACTGGAAAAGGGAATGAATGCTTTTCAATTAGATCAACAATTCCTTTGAATCTCTTTTTGAGCTTTAGTGTGGGCTAGGGAGGGAAAATAACCATTGGAGTGAAAGACAAAGTGAGAAATGGTAGAGCAGGAAATTAATGGAGCCAAGTCTTGAGGAAGAAGCAGTTGGTATAAGAACACAGTTGAAAGGATTCACCATTTAAATTGGAGGGAGTGAGGTGAAACAGACTTGTCTTCCGTATACTCTGGAGGGAATGAAGAGGCTAGGAGAACTCTTTAGTTCAGTGGGAAATCTCATATGATTCTTTCTGGTCCTCTGACAGGTACAGGGCCTATGCCTTCAGTCTACCACAATTGCTTTAGGTATTCAAGGTCCCATCAATCCATTATTCCAGCACTTTCTATGAGTTCTGGCCAACTGAATTGGAGTTGTCTACACAGTATGATTCAGATGGCTGCTGCTGGTG
Source organism: Hyperoodon ampullatus (assembly GCF_949752795.1). Lineage (NCBI taxonomy): Eukaryota > Metazoa > Chordata > Mammalia > Artiodactyla > Ziphiidae > Hyperoodon > Hyperoodon ampullatus. The sequence goes on along the minus strand of NC_136925.1, from coordinate 35,418,109 downwards.
GTGTTGGTTTTGAGCAAAGTCTAGGAACACAGAGGTGCAGTGTTTCACCTGATGGGTAGTCAGTGGATGAGTTGCTGGCTGGGTTGTTTTAAGGTATTTACTGAGTGGCTGGGGAGGGAAGCGTCTGGTCTTGTCTCTGTGATGCTCACAACCTTCTACCTAACTTGCTCTTCTTGTGGTTGTCTTTCACATTCTCTGCTTCCCAAATCGTGAAGTCTTTTATCTTCATTTTCAGCACCATAAAAATTCACTTGATTCTAATTTTCTCATTAACTTGAGTTTTTTTTTTCTTATGCTTACAGTGGCCCAGCCCTGAAAGCCATGCAAAAGTGAGCCATTTCTAACTGAAAGTGAGTCTGAACTTGAATCTAGGTCCTCTAAGTAAATAAGTTAAACATGACAAGGGATGGGTAAACACATCATCTAATTCTTCAAAATATCATCCAGAACAAAGACTAAAGACACAGAGAAACTGAGATGAAGTGGAAGTTGTGGGTAATTAGGTGAGGTGACTATTTTTAATGGTAAACTACTCAGGGTCACCAGTTGAAAATGGAGAGTAAAGGCATTACAGTATTTCTCTTTTAACAATGTTATATATATAAAATCTCAAATATTCTATATGTGTGAGGATATCTAGTGAAAGAATGAAATAAACACTTTCCAACAGAGGATAAACCCATTATCTAGAACATCTGCAAAATAAAGAACATTGGCAGAGAATTACAGTTGAAAAATGAGAAGAATGAGCTTCCTTTCAGTGGCAGTATTACTCCAAGTTGTGAAAGTGCTTTTTTGACTCAGACTGCTTAGAGTAAAAAAAAAAAAAAAAACAAGCTACCTAGGAGTCAATCAACTTAATGTGAATTCAGATTATAAATATATATATATGGTGTCTGGCCATCAGACTCAGTTAGAGAAGCTCTGATTGAGGTTGTTTCACATGCTGTGACCAACAGTACCTCTTGCTCAATTATGCTCCATTTGTGCCTTTAGGATGCTAGGATTCAGCAGTAAGGTATTATTTAATGTTAGAAGAAAAGTGTTTTGGCTCTGTAGCTTTAAAAGGACTATGTGTTAGGATATTATCCATGAAAAGAGTTTTCCCATAGGGTAACTAGCTCTATAAAGCAAAGAATGACCACAGAGAATAAACAAATTCTATAGAACATTTGAAGAACTCTAACAAAATAACATTTTATATTGTAGAATATACCTCCTTCCTAAAACGTTCCAAGGAAGTCATAACCACTGATTCCTGTAGTCATCAAGGTTAGAGAATGTCCTTGGCTAAGAAACCAACTGTCCTTGTCCCCCTATGATGCTGTTTGTTCTCCATAGTAGGTTGATGGGCTTCATGTAAAGCAGGTTTCCAGAGAAGGAAAACAGATCCTTTAGTTTGCTTTCCTTTTCTGGTTCTTCTCTGAATTTTGTTTTTAATACAGATTATTTTATCTGATACTTGGATTGTTTGATAAAGCTTTTACATTCTGGATATATTTTTAGCTTCAGAAAATACATTCTTTATTTAGTCATCTTCAAAAGGTGGCTGTAATGTGGAAAGCTCTCCAAGATTTTTTTCAACCCTAAGTAAAGAAGTTTGACTTGGGACATCCACCAAGCAAGTTTGCTTTTGTGTGTCTACTTCGCAGATGGCAGAAAGAGGGTAGAGTGGCAACTAGAATTGTTCAAAGTGAAGTCAACTATTTCTTGTCATGCTTTGTACATCAGTCATATTTGGGGAATTGACTAACACTGATTTTAGTTGCTTGTTGCAGAGTTACTAGGGGAGATCGATGAGTAAGAAAGCACTGATTTAAGAGAGTTTCCTGTTTATCTCACTGAGTTAACTGCCAAGAAAAAAAAGTTGGCTGTTTTCAGTTACAGCTATCTCTATATTCTAGAGCCACTGAACACTGCAGATGACTTATATACAATTCAACTAAGCATTAAGAAGTTTGCAAATAATTGGATGTTTGCTGTCATGCAGATAAAATGGTAATTAACATGTTTAGTTCCATCAGCATATTTGTCATCATGGACACATAATCATAATCCAGGGTCAGCTATCTTTGCAATGGCAAAAATGGGGCATTTTTTTATTCCAACATCTTTTATTTCTTGCCCCCAAATTACTTAATTTTGCTTAAAAGTTGTGTGAATAAAGCTGTGGTATTTTATATTATCCTCAGTTTTCCCTACTTTTGCTGAATATGCATTCTGCTAATTCTGATGCTTGAGTAGTAAAAATTTTATGTTTCACTCAAAGTTATAATTAAAGATCTATTATCTAAAAATTAGAGTAATAACATTTATCCTGCAAAATTAGTGTAATTGTACATGATTTAATATTTAGCTTCAAACCTTACAAAGCTCAGGTTAATACAACCATGTTTAAAATATAACTTTTCTTAGTATTTTATATGCTCTATCCAAGTATTATATCTATATTAAATGTAAATTGGTTATTCTTCCTCAAATATTATAATTAAAAGAAAATATTTGTGATAATGTATCTTTCAAAATGCATACATTTGCTTTAAAACAGTTCATAAGTATCTCAAAACAATATTTCAGAGAATATTCTCTTTATAAAATATGTACATATGATGTTTCATTCTACCATGAAACACTACTAAATTCTACTGTGGAGAACTAACGCTTTAAAATATCTAAGTGCACATTGATATGTAATGTGGCTTGCTATGAAACATTGCTTTGAAGAAAGCTAATACTTAAAAGTCTTTTTCAAAATAAAAATCACAAAATCCTTATTTGAAAAAGCTCTCTAGAATATTCAGATTACAAAGAATACTTTTTTGGGGCATTAACTATATTTTTGAAATTTGCATTTAAAAAGCTGGTAGTATTTAGAAAGAATATTTATTTATGTTACCTTTTGTGAGGAATAAAAAAACTCAGTAGGGCTTCCCTAGTGGCGCAGTGGTTGAGAGTCTGCCTGCCGATGAAGGGGACACGGGTTCGTGCCCCGGGCCGGGAAGATCCCACATGCCGCGGAGCGGCGGCTAGGCCCGTGAGCCATGGCCACTGAGCCTGCGCGTCCGGAGCCTGTGCTCTGCAACGGGAGAGGCCACAACAGTGAGAGGCCCGCGTACCGCAAAACAAAAACAAAAACAAAAAAAACCTCAGTAATTTTTATTGAACGTCTTTCATTATCTACGTCTTAGACAATGGTCAGACAATAATTCTATGATTACTCCACTATTTCATGAAGACCTCATTAGAACTTTATTTCTAAATCATAATTCATTTGTATACATGTGGAAAATTCTATATTAAGAGTGAATCATCCCCTTGTGGGAATATTTGTGAAAAGACTTTAGTTTCTAAGATAAAAGAGGCTAATGTCACTATTTTTCTTGAAAGGGAATACTAGTCCTTTTGGTAGCACTAAGACCACTTTTTAAATATATTTCAATAATACTTATTCTTATAAATCACTTATCAGGCTTACATTTCTTTGAAACATATAAGTTTTGTGTTAGGTGAACATTCTTTGAGGAAAATGGAATGTTAAGGGCCATTATTGACCTTAACTTTGTCTCGGTTTTCCTCTGTGGCTGTCTGAATACCACCTCTAGAGCATGAACACGGGAATAATTTAGATAAACTAATATTTTATGATTCTCTTCCAAAGATATTGATTGGGATGATCCTTAAATAAGGTTATATCACTATTTGCTTATAGGATAAATATCCTTCAGATCATTATTTTTTGTTTGTTAGTTTTTGGTTTTACTTCTTTAAATAAATTTCATTTATGAGTGCCATTTGGGTTAACTCCCATAATTATTTCATACATTTTCTGTGGTGGTAGTGTTCTTTTAGCTTAGATCTTTGATCATAATGTGTGTGCTGTGTATATCCCTTCACAGCAACTAGCATGGAGTAAGTTCTTTATAAATATTGTTGAATGAATATATATATTCATTCAACCATATATATATATGGTTCATGGTTTTTGTGAGGTATATTCAATGTCCTTCAAATTATATTAAACAATCTTCAAGGCAGATGGCATTTCTGGTTCTGATACTTTGATATCCTGGAAAAGAAGTGCTACACAAGTGACATGAGGCAAAGTGGATAATTTTTCAAACTTAGTCAATAGTACTCTAGTGGAATGTAATAGATCTACTAACCTGTTAATGAAATGAAATTCAATGGGATTTTTAAATGACTCAAAAGACAAGAGGGAAAGTTATAGTGTGATAGTGACAGCTGGCAAACTTGCCTTAAATGCTTTTAAGGACAAAATTGATAACATCCATAATTGGCTACAGTTCAGGGTACCCAATTCCAATGTGCTGTCAACCGTATATATTTACTATTGATTAACACTCTAGCTACATTCTTTCTGGACATTTTGATGTAGAAAAGTTATTTAATTTTAGGGGCAGTACCCATATAGCTTTTTCCCAGACATGTTATTAAAATTTATGAAAAAGGAATAAATATGTTGCCAGTGGTAAAGTTAATGTTTTCATTAATCATATCTTACAAATTTAAGGAAACTGCTTTGGAGTCAAAGAAAAACCAATTTTAGTAAAAATGGAGGAAACCGTCTGAAAAGAATGTGCATGCTGTTGGGTTAAGTACTGGATGTATATATACAAATAGTATGTTGCTTTCCAAGGAATATCCATACATGTGGGTCACATGTACAGAGTCAGAAGAATTCAGCATAAATGTTGATGTCCATTCCAGAGAACCATTCCAGAGATGCTGTATATTAGAACTTTATTTCAAGCCTTAACAACTCCTCAAATTTCATAATATACAAAAAAATACAAGCCTAAACAAATAAGGCTGTTCTCTAATGTACATAGAAATTTACCTCACTTATAAAAGGGGTCACACGTTTTTTCACTTGACAAATATTTGTTGGATGCCTTATGTTATCTTAGTAGAATATAGAACAGAAAAAAAATCCTGTTTTTATTAGCTTACATTCTATAGAGGGTGAAAAAGCAAATAGTAAACAAGAAAATATAGAGTCAAATGGTAATAGGTACTTTGGAAAAAAAATTAAAGCAGGAAAAGGGGAATAGGAAGGGTAAGTAATAGGGTGGCCAGGGAAAGCCTCACTGGGAAGGTATCTGAGTAACAACCTAATGAAAATGAGGTTTAAGTCATGAGGGTCAAGGAGAAGAGTATTTTAGCAGAGGAAACATCTTCCTGAAATGATAGCCTGATGAGAAAATTTGAGGGCCAGCAAAGACCCCGGGGTGGTTTGGCAATCTGAGCCAAGTGAATTTAGTAGGATGGGATGCCAGAGAAGTGATGGGGTTTAAGGGCAGATAGTTAGGAGCCTTGTAGGCTACTGTCAAGATAGTTGGCTTTTGCTGTGTGTGAGATTGGGAAACCCCTGGAAGGTTTTGAGCAGAGGAGTAATTTTCTGTTTTGGAATTGAAAGAACCCTTCTGGGCACTGTGCTGAAACCCAGCTGTAGGAGTCAGGGATGGAAGCAGGGCGACGGTGACTTGGATAATGGAGTAGTGTTCAAACTAGATATGCAACCTCTGAGGCTGCCTCAAAATTTTATAGGGACATAGTCTTTAAAGGAGTGAATTTCCAGATCAACGAATGGCCTAAAACTTAGCTGCCTGATCATGAAACTGAGGTCAAGGCATTGTGCTTGCTCATCCTTCCCATCTCCCATCTGACATCTCCTTTCACTTTCAGAAGAAAGGCTTTTTTCTCATTTGTTCCAGATTTTACAGTGGTACATTTCCCCAGGGTGTAAAAACTTCTAGAGTGAAAAATGAAGGGACAATTTCAAATCCTTGGATTTGACATCTTTACCTCTTCCACTCCCCTTCTATTGCCAGAAAAACCACCATCCCTGTGGGCTATCCCTTTGAGAACAAAAACAAAAGGAGACTGAGAAAAGTACCTGGTTTTATCATGTCACAGATTTGTCTCTCTGCTTCATCTATTAATCTGTCTATTCAGCTCTATATCATAGAAATTTAAATTATCATAGAAATCCAAATTATCTGAATTTAGATTCAGAAGATTGTTTCCACATGGATCTTTATTAAAACAAGTATTTACACTGAAAAATCAAGTTAGACTTTTATGACAGAAAATAAGTTTGTGGGCAACTGGTTTGTTAATAAGAATTGAATTCCTAATTTCAAATTTTCCTTGAAATGAATTAACTAAATCTGCAGCTCTATGGCTTTAGCAAAATTATATTTAAAGCCTGTGATAAGAAATGTTTTATCTAAAAAATTATTTGGCCAAATAATTTAGAAAATAATTATATTTTGATTTTCTCTTTGCCCTTTCTAATTGTATTTGCTAGAATGAGGAGCCTCTAAGTGAAAGAGTAATAGGTATACTGAGTAGCTGTTTGGTGGATATTGATAATGCTTCTTTTTGCAGTATACTTTCCATAAATTAAGAATCTAAGGACTCCAATGACTAGAAAAGAAAAACGTTGGAGTTTGGGTCTCTTATGTTCAACAAAACTAAGTATTTAAACTATCAGTTGATTATTAAAATTTTATTGCTAGACCACTATGGATTTTTGTCATAAAACGTGGATGGAGTTTAAATAGTAACATTAAAAAAAAAAACCCAAAACCCCCAAATTTCTATTCTAACGTAGTTAAGTGATTAGAGTGTCTCAGTATGAAAATAAATTGCTCTTAACTGTTATCATACAATGAATTTTTATCTGTGGATATACCAACTAACTGGGGGAAAAGCCACCATCTATCTCAGTAGGATATGCAGTTTCAATAAAATTTTATGTTTACTTAATAATTATGAAGTATTTTAAAGTTTATTGCTTCCATCAACTGTATTCCACTAATAATTGGAAAGATAACTTAATTCAGAATATCTTTTAGGGGCTTCCCTGGTGGCACAGTGGTTAAGAATACCCTGCCAATTCAGGGGACACGGGTTTGAGCCCTGGTTCGGGAAGATCCCACATGCCGTGGAGCAACTAAGCCCGTGCACCACAACTACTGAGCCCACACATCACAACTACTGAAGCTCACGTGCCTAGAGCCCGTGCTCCACAACAAGAGAAGCCACTGCAATGAGAAGCCTGCACACAAAAACAAAGAGTAGCTCCCACTCGCGGCAACTAGAGAAAGCCCGTGCACAGCAACAGAGACCCAACGCAGCCAAAAATAACTAAATAAATTAATTTTTTTAAAAAAGAGAGAACAAAAATTTCTAAGAAAAAGCTTTTAAAAGAATTTAGAATGTTAATAGACACAGGAAAAAAATTCAAGTTATAAATATATATATATATTTTTTGTTTGTTTGTTTGTTTGTTTGTTTGTTTTTTGCCATACACGGGCCTCTCACTGTTGTGGTCTCTCCCGTTGCGGAGCACAGGCTCCAGACGCGCAGGCTCAGCGGCCATGGCTCACGGGCCCAGTCGCTCCGCGGCATGTGGGATCTTCCCGGACCAGGGCACGAACCCGAGTCCCCTGCATCGGCAGGCGGACTCTCAACCACTGCGCCACCAGGGAAGCCCTATAAATATATTTTTATCACAGAAAAATTTTAGGTGATCAGTACAAGATTCTAAATCAGTACTATAAACAAAAAATGTAATTCTAGTAGAATTACACCTGTGAGCCATGTATTTTAAATATAATTTAAATTTTTAAAATAGTATATTAATTTTAATCTTTTTAATCCAATATATCAAAATATTATTTCAACGTCATGTAATTAATAGAAAAATTATTAATGAGAGAGTTTAATACTCAGTTTTCATATTGATTTTTTGAAAACTGGTGTGCATTTTACCTTACAGCACATCTCACTTTGGACTAGCCATATTTCACGTTCTCAGTAGCCACATGTGGCTACTGGCTAATGGTTATTAGCTAACATGCTGTATAGCACAGCTCTAAATTTTAAATACGTGCATACACATGTATATATAAATACATAAGTATTCTATATTATATATTATTTATATTATATAACATATTTGTATTATATACATAGTTATGTTATATATTATGTTTGTATATGATATAATATACATATGTAATATATTAATATTATTTATATATAATATAAACTTCTATGTTGTAACAGAATGGATACAAGTTTAATTAGAAAAATAAACAATTTTACATTTCCACCTGTCATAAAAGTGCTTATTCATGTTTTTAATTGGCAGATGGGAATAAATCAAAATGACCTTTAGGTTCCAAGAGATATTTGTAAAATAAAAAAAGTCATCCTTTGCAGCAGTTTAAACACATAATGAAATTTTTAGTAGTTGGCTTAAAAATGTTTAGAGGAATATGTGAGCAAGTATGTTCAAAGACTGTTAGCCTATTTCAGTAATCCTGGTAAGAGATGGAGGTAACTTGAGCCAGATTTTAGAACACAGTAGAATTCTGTGTGTATAAAAAAATAGGTTTTTTTGAAGTATAGTTCATTTACAATATTGTGTTAGTTTTGGTGTACAGCAAAGTGATTCATTCATATATATATATATTTCAGATTATTTTCCATTATAGGTTATTATAGATGGTGAATATAATTCCTTGTGCTACACAGTAAATCCTTGTTGCCTATCTATTTTATGTATAGTAGCTTGTATCTGTTAATCCCATACTCCTACTTTGGGTCTCAAATTTTTTAAGACAAAAGAAAAAGAAATGTGTGCTCTTTAACCTTGAAAATACTTCTCACGGAAGCCTCTGAGGAAAAATTAGAGCAATTCCTTTCTCCTGATTTGTGTTGATCTTATACCTCCCTATGGAATTTGCAGTCTTGGAAGAAAGATATCTCTAGGTGGTGAAAGTCTTATTTATCTTGGTGTAACTGAATTCTTAGATCTTTTTCCACTGCCCTTATGTGACACTTCTTTTGAAGGAATATCAAGTTTCAATGTGTCCATGATTCTATTCTCTTCAGGATTCTAAAGAGTCTTATACTATTTTAAAAGAAGTCTTTATGTTTTGTTTGTTTGTTTTGTTTGTGTTTTTTAGATTCCATATATATATGTGTTAGAATACGGTATTTGTTTTTCTCTTTCTGACTTACTTCACTCTGTATGACAGACTCTATGTCCAACCACCTCACTACAAATAACTCAATTTCGTTCCTTTTTATGGCTGAGTAATATTCCATTGTGTATATGTGCCACATCTTCTTTATCCATTCATCTGTTGATGGACACTTAGGTTGCTTCCATGTCCTGGCTATTGTAAATAGAGCTGCAATGAACATTGTGGTACATGACTCTTTTTGAATTGTGGTTTTCTCGGGGTATATGCCCAGTAGTGGGATTGCTGGGTCATATGGTAATTCTGTTTTTAGTTTTTTGAAGAACCTCCATACTGTTCTCCATAGTGACTGTATTAATTTACATTTCCACCAACACTGTTTGAGGGTTCCCTTTTCTCCACACCCTCTCCAGCGTTTATTGTTTGGAGATTTTTTGATGATGGCCATTCTGACCAGTGTGGGATGATATCACACTGTAGTTTTCATTTGCATTTCTCTAATGATTAATGATGTTGAGCATTCTTTCATGTGTTTGTTGGCAATCTGTATATCTTCTTTGGAGAAATGTCTATTTAGGTCTTCTGCCCATTTTTGGATTGGGTTGTTTGTTTTTTTGCTATTAAGCTGCATGAGCTGCTTGTAAATTTTGGAGATTAATCCTTTGTCAGTTGCTTCATTTGCAAATATTTTCTCCCATTCTGAGGGTTGTCTTTTCATCTTGTTTATGGTTTCCTTTGCTGTGCAAAAGCTTTCAAGTTTCATTAGGTCCCATTTGTTTATTTTTGTTTTTATTTCCATTTCTCTAGGAGGTGGGTCAAAAAGGACCATGCTGTGATTTATGTCATAGAGTGTTCTGCCTATGTTTTCCTGTAAGACTTTTATAGTGTCTGGCCTTACATTTAGGTCTTTAATCCATTTTGAATTTATTTTTGTGTATGGTATTAGGGAGTGTGCTAATTTCATTCTTTTACATGTAGCTGTCCAGTTTTCCCAGCACCACTTATTGAAGAGGCTGTCTTCTCTCCATTGTATATTCTTGCCTCCTTTATCAAAGATAAGGTGACCATATGTGCGTGGGTTTATCTCTGGGCTTTCTATCCTGTTCCATTGATCTATATTTCTGTTTTTGTGCCAGTACCATATTGTCTTGATTACTGTAGCTTTGTAGTATAGTCTGAAGCCTGGGACCCTGGGAAAAAAAAAAGTCATGAAGAACCTAGGGGCAAGATGGGAATAAAGACGCAGACCAACTAAAAAATGGACTTGAGGGCATGGGGAGAGGGAAGGGTAAGCTGGGACAAAGTGAGAGAGTGGTAGTGTATATATGAGCATATATACACTACCAAATGTAAAATAGATAGCTAGTGGGAAGCAGTCACATAGCACAGGGAGATCAGCTCATTGCTTTGTGACCAGCTAGGAGGATGGGGTAGGGAAGGTGGGAGGGAGGGAGATGCAAGAAGGAAGAGATATGGGGATATATGTATATGTATAACTGATTCATTTTCTTATAAAGCAGAAACTAACACACCATTGTAAAGCAATTATACTCAAATAAAAACGTTAATAAATCAATAAATTAAATAAAATAAGAGAAAGTATGATGTTTAATGTTGAAATTTATTCTATGGATGATTGAAATTGATAAAAATTTTACCTAAAAAAATAAAATAAAATAAAAGAAGTCTTTGGACTTTTGTAGTCATGAATTATTGCCATTGCTTAATTTCCTTTAATATTCATATTAATTATTTCCACCAGGCCAGGCCTTTTGCTTTGGGTGAACAGAAACTCCTGGAACAAATTTCCTTTTATTGCTGCTATTAGCATATTTTAAAAATATACAGTAAAATAGTATTTATATGTCTTGAATTATTTCTTATAAAGTCTGTTAGACTACATATAAAATAGATGATCTTATGCATCTTTTTTTGCTAGAAGTAGCTTGTCAAGGTGAAATGAATCAAATTTGATTTTTTTCCTTTGGGATGAGACTTTTATTGACATTGGTTATATATGTTGTTAAAACCACTCATGTATGACAGTCTGTCTTCTGCCATGTGGAAATAAAGCCTGAGATGAGACATGGAGCTTTGAGTAGAGATTTTGGGGCCCTAAATTTTTGCATATTTTATAATTTTTTATAAGATCTTGATGCATTTTTTTTCTCAGTGTACAACATTTCCAGTAGGAGCACAATCTACTGATTTTTCTGGGTAACCCATTCTTAGGAATTTGAATTGCAGTTTGTTCTGGGGACATTTTCTCTCCACTTATCTTTATTTTCTTCTTAACGATCTTCACATAATTTGCTTGTTTATACCATACACACAAGTATATATAAGCTCTAAGCATATAAATTATATGAATATTATCCACTGTAAACCTACAAAGTTATAGTCAAATTTAAATTAATGGTTAGTGTTTGAAAACTTATTAGCTGCAATCCTTGAAGATTCAAGTATACCCTGTGAAAAACAACGTTGTGCAAGAACCCAGAATATGCTTGTGGGTGTTTGGTGGGAGTGGATGTTGAGAGTGAAATGTATTCTCATAACTGTATAAAGATTGAGGACTCTGTCAGGGTATGTATTCTTAGTTTGATGTCATAATTTATTTGTATGAGGAAGATGATAAATATTTGAATGTGTTCTAAAATTTTCATCTTTTTTAGAATATTTTGCTAGGATGATTTCTAGACAAGAAGTTTTTGTTATTCATTGCCTCCTCAGTTATTTTGGGGTCTGGTCTAGAATTTCTTTAGGTTAGACTAGTATAGAAGTATGATTATATTCATGCATGTTGTAGTTCACAGTATTATGTAAATTCTGCCAAATTACTCATTTTACTCTCATTCACCTATTCATTCCACACTGAGTGCCAGCTCTGTGTCAGGAACTTTCCTAGGAATTAGAAATATAAATTTAAGTCATAGTTTCCACAATTAAAAAACTCGATCTAGAGAAAAATACCATCTTAAGCCAGGTACTATATTGCTATCACCTTACTTGCATAAAATAAGGTAGAAGAGATAAACCATGTCTTGATATGCATAAATAACTCATTATCAATTCTTTAGAACAAAATTATTAGTAGTGACCTTTGTAGCCTATGCTTATTCCAATATTACTATAATTTTTTGAAATTAAGAGTAGCTTTGAAATTGGTTTTGTAAGCCTTACAAGAAAATCAGTATCTTTGTAATCACGTTTTTTCTCATCGCCTGATTTTGTTTTAAAAAAAAATCTCTCTCATAATTATATATGTAATTCACCAGATTTGTATCTGAATGGCTCTTGGCTATTTTAAAAATCAAATTTACCCAGAGAGGGAGACGTGATTTGCTTCATTAAAGTGATTAAGAAGTAACTTAGAAAAGAATCTTCCAAAATATTTTAGGCAATGTGACAAATCTCAATACTGTTTCTAAAAATGCAATCTAAGATAAGTCTCTAAACACCTATACGCACACATGCATGTGTGTTGCTCTCACATTTTCTGCAATAATAGGCCACCATCATTTGAAACCCAACAGAATGGCCAAATCTGAACATCATAAAAAGCTAGAGGTGCCTTAGTGGTACTTTAAAAGGAATATCATTACAAAGGAAGTTTCAATTTCACAAGTATTTTAGAAAGACCAAGGAACATGCTCTAGTCTCTACTTATTTGTCTACCTAAATATAATCTGTTATGTAAAACCAACATGTGACTCTGCCAGAATATGCTTTGACCTGGGAGGATTATGATCCATTTTGTCAACTGATATAAAAGTATCTTTGATCTCGGAAGAGGTTGGGGGCTAAGAACTGCCCTAGTCCAGTGCATACAATGTTCATTCTTTCTGCATTTCATGTAAAACCAGCTTTTCAAAAGGTTATACATACTTTACTAATTTCAGTTTCTTCCCTGAGTCATTACAAATGCTTTAATTACCTTTTGCTATATAGTCATCATTATCATATGTTGTGCCTTGCAATATAAACAGTTATATTTATGAGATTTTATTTGTAACTGACATTAGCAGCCAATCATTGTTAAATTTGTCATTACAAATTTAAAACTTCAATAAGTACTTCAGAATTCGTAGATCAAACAACTGTAAACCACCAAAGGTGACATATTTTGCAAGGATGACATTTATTTGGAGTTGTATGTCTTGGTCTGTTTATAAAACGTTAAACTCTAGGTGTTCCTAGTAATAATTGATAGTGCTATGTGTGGGTGCTTTTTAGCACCCTTAATAATGGGATACTTTTAAAAACATGTTTTGAGGCAGTTGTAAGCCACATTTAAATAATTATGTTGTACAAAGTGTACTGGAATTTAATGAAATTTATATAGTAGTGAAGTCAAAGTCACAGGTCATGTGTTTCTTCCTCTAAATGCTTTCACGAAGGTTATATTGTTATATTTTAGTGTCTTGTGTTTTCTTCTGTGCACTAAAAACACCTCAGTGTAATTATTGTTTTGTATGCCATCTCCACTGACCACATTTTGAGAGCAGGAGTTGCGTCTTTTTCATTGTTGTATTTCTAGCATTTAGCACCTATATACAACTTGGAGACAGGTAGATATTCCCATAAATGTTTGAATAAATGAATGAATTGGTAGCTGAAATGCATTTTTACTTAACTATACCCTTTGCCAAAATTTGAGAAATGTGAATTCAGAACAACAATTGAAAAGGCCTGGAATAGGTCAAGAACAGTTAGGGCTCTCCTCAACTGCTATTGAAATTTGCAGATAGAATTTTTCATAAATATAGTGTCTGACTAAAATTACTGATACTGGTTTTTCTCTCTTGAGGATACTTGTACACAATTTAGTGATAAAAATAAAATTTCTAGAAGTGGCAAAAATAGTTGCTGGTATTTTCGGGCAGAAGGATATTCCAGGTGTCCCCATCAGTCCACTTCCCCATTCTTTGTATGGATATTGGATGTTTTCTCAACCTTACAGAAAATATATGCTTCCAGATAAACTCTTTAATTACTCCTTCTATACAGACATGATTATTTACCCCATACTTTGAAGAAAACTCTTTGTACCTCCCTAGGATCTCTCTATTCTGTCTCTTTCTTGAAAAGGTGGTTTGTCTTGAGTTAATCACTGTGATGAATCATTGCCCTGAATTAAGAAAAAAAAAAATGAGGTCTCAGGGTTTTACTCTAAAATAGTGGTTCTCAAACTTTATCATTCATTCAAATCATCTAGAGCTCTTGTTAAAATGCAGATTCTGATTCAGTAGGGCTGGAATGTGTCCAGAGATTGTGCTTCTAACAAGTTCCCAGGTGACCACATTTTGAGTGGATGCTAAAGCTACCCTAGATATTTGTGGAGTAGCAGACATAGCAGACGTGTACACAGTGATGCTAATATATCTGGTTTTGCTGAGATCCCAGGGTAATTCCCTGGCAAGATGGTTTGCTGCTTCAGTTCTGATGCCTTTCTACTGTTTCTTCATTTCCATTTGTTGGTGAAATCATTTTTTGTAGTAGAGTTCATATTCTTTAATTAAGTCTGCTCTGTCGATTACAGAGAAGCAATAAGCAACATGTCAGGTCAGAACTTAAGACCTCTGGAACATTTAAAATCTAACAGACAATATGTATCTATTACAAATATATTCAGATAAATTAGCTCATTTCATTTTAAAGTGCATGTTTTTCTTTTTGACATGGGAATGGTTTACTTGCGTACTGAAGCTAATAGTCATGGGAATTGTTGAAATCCATTTTTTGTAAACATGGGCTGAACTGCTTATTTCCTTTGCTGTTTTGAAAATACACCTTTTAGTGACTAACTTCGAACGTTATTAGAGGGATTTGGTCTGAATTATGACTAAAGTCTTGTCAGGCTGGAAGTTCTCTCTCATTGAAAACAACTTTGCGTTCTAGAATTCAGCTCCAATAAAAACAATACAAAAATGTTCTTTGGACTAAGAATTTCAAAAATGTCAGATAGTAGTATAAGGCATTTGTAGCTCAATGGATGTAAATGTTATTAGTTTTCTCCTTTGCTTTCAGAGGATCCCTTCTCTCTGAGTTAATTTGGGGTTAGAGTTACTTAGCTATGAAGAGATGTGATTTGTGGAAACAATGTTTCATATGGTGGAGTAGAGGTTGTTAGTTGTGCAGAATGGCATGGTCACATATATTGTATAAAGTAGGTTAATAAACACTGAGAAACATATTTTCCTCTCCGTGAGGGCTTATATTGTTGGGACTATGTTTATGCCCAAGCGGACATGTGCACCAGGCTTGTGACTACATATCTTTTATCAAATACAACTCAGTTCTGATATATACTGGCAGAGAATGAGAGGTGTGACCATATTTATGAGTTCAACACATTTTTTGAATTTTGGTCACCTTGAGAGTTCTGTTGCAGTAAATATGAATTCAGATGTGAAATGTTTGAGTTATTTCATCTGGTCAGGAGGGCTCAAGCACCTTAGTAGTAATGATAGTAGTTAAGTCTTTTCTGGAACATCTTTCTGGAAGATACTACCTGATAAGTATTCATGAATCAAAAAGACAAGTGGATGAATGCTCTCTAATTCATGTTTATCAAGATCAATAATTACTACATTTTACATATCCATTTTGGGATAATGTATGCATGCACAAAAATAAACACAGTTCCAGTTGAATAATTCTTGTCAGAAGAATGATTTTAAGACTGCAAGCCAAGTCTTTTGCCTATTATTAACCAAACTACTTCATTAAGTAACAGGGAAGGAGACATTGAAAGCACATTTTATAAAGAGAAATTATTTCATTACAGTGAATAGTTTTTCATAGCTGTCCAACTAGATCAGGAAAATAGCTTTGCATTATACCTGCAAGTATCTATTTAGAAAAGTAGAGAAAAAGCTTACATTTGCAAAAGTTTCTGTTAAGAAGAACTGAAGTGATTGAAACTTGATTCTTTGTGTGGCACTGTGAACATCATTTCCTTCTTGGTAAAGTGATAAACTGCAAGAATAAGTTTTTTTATTTTCCTTATAATGATCTTCAAACTGAAGTCACATCTCTAACTTGGACTTCACCTGTGGCTCAAACTCTCTCTTTGAAATAGTTACTGAGGCTTTTTACCCTATTCTTAGAAATGATTAATGCAGTTAGACACTCTGACCCCAAATTTGTTACAGTGTTTTTTTACATGGTGGAATAGAAAATTTGAAATAAGAGGGAATAATAAAACCAGTCTACGCTTTCCCTGATGATTTGTTAGTGAAAAATGTTTTGTCATATATATTGGAGAGAACATTCTACTAAAGCAGTAAACCTTATTTGCCTTGACCTAAAGTGAGGTATCGCTATTTGTTTGTGATGGTATGATTGTTCTTAACTCCCTCTTCCCATGTGTACATGTGTACATATAGTTCCCCAAATCATACAGTGTTTTTATCAGATTTATTGTGTTTGATGGTTCTTTTTATTTTTAAGCATTTACAGTATATCTAAGTGACCCTGTAGTGTTTGCTCAGAAGTTCTCTGGGGTTTGAGGCTATAGGTCTATAGATAATTTACATGAAGTCTCATTTATGCAGCAGGACACTTTATTTACATAGTCCAAATGATACCCTGAGACACACTCATGAATAACAAGTTGGTGATTGCCATCAGTATCTCTTTTCAGCTACCTTTCTACCTAGTCTGTTTCACGGGCAACTGACCCATTCCCCGTCCCTGCTCCTGTGTTGCCTGCTCCAAACTCCTTACAGATATTGGGATGCTGGCAGAAGGTGAAATAGCAGATTGGGTAAGTTATCAGTACAGCTGTAAATGGAGATGACCGAAGTGAAGGAGGGCCAGAGGTGGGTGAGGGACGATCAAACAGAACTGAATTGATCCTGAAGTATGGAGAGGAGGTGGGGAGGCATGGATCTGAAATGCACAGACTACTTTGGTTGCCTTCCTAAGCCCTAAAAGCCAGTTTGTCAGAAAAGTGATTAGTTCTGGCAGAAAGCAGTACTGTCCAGGCGCAAGCTTTACTAAACCTTTCATCAGGCCTGGTGTAGAGTTCAGTGAGTGATAAAAGGAAGGGCAATGCAGCAGTAAAAAAAATGAGGGACCATAGAGGCTGCTCTGAAAAGCTCTTCGAAATATCAGTATCAATATCACCTGCTGCTCATGGTGTTGCAGAAGCAGGTGAGGGCAAGGAATTCGCAGTGGAAGTCAGGAATTTTTAAGTAGAAGCGTGATTGGGTGGATGTGTGGTGTAAACTTACAGGAGGGTTTGAAATCCGTGCAGCTGGGTAGCATGCTGCGGGGGGAAGGGGCTGAGTTGAGGAGTGAGGGGATTTGCACGGGAAGGAGGGCAATGATGGGAACTGGAATTTCAATTCAAGGGATGCAGTAAACATTAAATATCAAGTTCTCATGGGAGCATGGCACCTTCAAACCAGGCTGAAGTCGATATCCAAAGCTGTATATTGTACTGGGGAGGAGGGTGTGCTGGGTAAAGTAAGGGGTACAGGAAAGTAATAATGAAAGCCTCAAGCCCATAGAGGCATCCTGGGGAAAATGAGGCAGAGAATAGTGAAAAAGAGTCCAGCCCCTGTGAAACAAGGTTAGTGGGAATGAAGTGGGGAATTGGGCCCTAATCAGTAGACTAAAGTACAGGGCAAGTCATCAGTAGCAAATCTCTTTGTGCCTAAGTGGTTAAGAGCCGAGTGGTGAGTCGTATAGCCTGATCTTTTTATGTGGGTGATGAAGGGCTCCACTATTTCTTAGGGTCTCTGAAGCGCTTGGCAATGCATCTCTAGTGTCTGGACTTGTCAAGCATCTTTCCAAGACATAGCCTGACATGGTAATCCCCATTAGTTCCAGGGTAGGTTAAAGAGTGTGCAGATGACTAGTGCTCCAGGCAAGTGACTTGGATGGGTGAGGCGTGGATTGAAAGACTATATTCTACACAGCCAAAGTTATAGTTTATAAATGAATAGGTATGAACAGCCTAGTAACCATTCTCAGGTTGAAATTATTTAAAGCATTTGCTAGTATTTACTATTTAAAAACTGAAGTATAGTTGATTTACAGGGTCATGTTAGTTTCAGGTGTTGGAATTTTTGGAGTGGACTCTGTCTCTTTCTATAACCCTAGTTTGGTTCTAGTATTGTTAAATCATGAAACAAAACTGAAGTAGATAATGAGAAGATCTAGTACAGTGTGATAATGAGTCACGAGGCAGTGGACAGTTTGGGTTTCATCTTTGATTCAACTAGTCCTGTCCGAGGCCTGTTTTTGGCCCGGCAAGGGTTGAGATCAACAACCTCACAGTCCTTGTTCCACCTGAGACATGAAGGCTAATAGGCAGTAAAATTATTATTATGAAGAAACATCAAACCAAAATGGCACAAGGCTTTTAAGATTTTTAAGACAGTTTAAAAGGCAGTTAAATACTATGGATAAACAAAACTCTCCAAATTCTAGTTGCTCTCATGGTATAGGTAAATATTTAAATGGATAAAAGTGGAGAAAAGCAGGAAAGGAATTCATTTTTCTCAAATTTCCATACACCTGTGAATGGAGTTGTCATTAGTGTCAGAGCGAAACATGATTCTCTGCTGAGGCATTCTGAAGAAGCAAATGGGGCAGTGATGGGAGCTGGAATGCCAGTACGAGGAAAATGCCTCTTTCTATGAAATAATTTAGGCAGAGCTTTCCTTTTTCTCCATGGGTGATTGTTCATTCTTTCTGGATGCCCCAGAGTTAACTTTGAAGTTAAACAGGTACTTTTGGAAGTTGCCTTAAATGTCTCAGAACCATTGTATTGTTCTCTTTTCCTAAGAGAAGATGTTGACTATCATTAATTCTTTCCTAGAAGAGTAAACTCCCTCTCACTGTATGCAATTTACAGCCAGAGCACAGTTTGGCCACTGGCACAGTTGTTCAGTAAGCACTCCTCTCTGGGGGGATTTGGTAGGAGCTATTAATCTGGATGGAACAGACACTTCCCACACAAGTGGATCAACAAAGCCCCACAGGCCAGAGGCCATGCCATCCGCAGTGTGCTAAAAGAAGGGAACATTCCAAATAGGCCCTCTTCATGGATCCAGCCTGGCCAAGTACATCATTTTTTGTCTCTTGTTTACTTTGGTATTCCAGGTGCAACCTATTTTCTCTCAGCTCTTTGTTCTTAATCTGCAGCAAAAACATTCTTTGCTGATTGCTTTCGTTAAGCCCTCAAATTCTTACACATTTAACTTGTCAGGAGCTTTATTTTCACGTCTCTGTCCTGTTCTGTGACAAAGTCATTTCCCACCGGTCTAACATTTTTAATCAGAGAAATATTAGGTCTATCAGAATTTTGGAGATTTAATATTTATTTGCCAAGGATATTTTAGATGTGCCATGTAAGTATATCTATCTATATTATTGGGATTTTATACAAACTGTAGGTGTTGAAGGGTACAGAAAAGAAAATAACTGTATACATTTTTAATTTAGGGGGAAGTTTTAAAACATGAGAATCTTTTGTGAACCAAAGAGGGAAGGAGTATAATTTGATGGTAGAACCTTGCAAACATTCACCCTTAAGTCAGAAAGAGGAATTGTGAAGGCTCATTTCAATGGACTATGAATGTTTAATGATGTTGAAAGATTATTATTAGAGTCTGTACATTGCGGTGATTCCACAAGTTCAGTTGTTTGAAAGGACTCACCAGACTCAACAGAGCATGCTCATATAAGGTTTTTATTTACAGTGCATCAAGAAAAAGAGTGTGGGCAAGCACTGGGGCTCTGATAGACATCCAGGTGCAAGTTTGGGTCCTTACTTGCTCAAGGACACAGTTTGTCTCTGAATTAAATCACCAAGGTCTGGGTGAAGAATCTTGGCTTTGGGAGAGTTCAAAGCATAAGTTCCCAGTAGGGGGATCTGTGTCCTTCTTGTCATGTAGTCAAACCAGGCTAGCTAACAAGTTATATCAGGTAAAAACCACCAGTAAGCAAACTGGCCCTGGAGGGTTTCCAGGAGAGTTTTGGGGTTTAAACTGCACATCATAAATCCCATGGCATTTATCTTGGCCAAAGGTCAAAGCTGACATCCAGAGTCCCCAGAGATCAGGATATACCTTTCTCAGTTCAATTGTAAATTGACTCTGTCCTATACAGATACTTATTCCTATACCTCAGGAAGACACATTTGAATACATATTTAATGCAATTAGGCCTAAATTCTCCCAAGGAAGAAAAGATGAATATCTACAAAATTCTAGAGCTGGAAATGGAGCTGGAACTAGAATATGGGTCAGCTTATTTCATGTCAGTGTTTTCCCCATTAATCCCTATTTGAACTCCACATAGTTTAGAATAAATAAGCTTTTTTTTTTTTTTTTTTTTTTTTTTTTTTTGCGGTACGCGGGCCTCTCACTGTTGTGGCCTCTCCCATTGCGGAGCACAGGCTCCGGACGCGCAGGCTCAGCGGCCATGGCTCACGGGCCCAGCCGCTCCGCGGCATGTGGGATCCTCCCGGACCGGGGCACGAACCCGTGTCCCCTGCATCGGCAGGCAGTCTCCCAACCACTGCGCCACCAGGGAAGCCCAAATATGCTTTTCTTTTAACCTTAGAGCTGGTTGTGTCAGACAGGCCTGCGTTGGTAACGCATACAGAAACCTTTACCACTACTATACTCAAAAGATACAAGAAGTCATTTATAGAACAAAACAAATACCACGTTTAAAATTTAATAGTGCCATATTTATATTAGTAAAAATACATTATTCGTAAAATTTCATTACATGAAGATAGTTCAAATGAGAATTCGAGAAGTAATAATTTAAGTTTAGGGCAAAGTTTTCACTGTTGTGAGGATGGTGAATATGTAAAATAGGTAAAGTTTAAGTTGTTTCTCCAAACCCCCTCCTTCCCTGCCCCCCATCGCCTTCCTAGGAGCCAGTGAAGAACAGAGAATGCTTTTAGGGCCTCTTTTGAAGAGAAACATAATCCGATTACACTATTTATATAAAGGTGTGAGGCACTTAATTTGTTACTTTTCTAGGGGTATTTGTGTTTTAAAATAGGGACACAGGATGAGGGCAATGCACAATAAAGCCATGAATTACCAACTTGTAGAATTTCTAGCAGAAACAATGGGAGCAGTGAGTGATAGAATGCATCTCTGAACAGTTCTTCCTGGCATCCCTAACTTAGACCATTATCTATGCCAATTATTTCTGCGATGACTGATAGTGTCTTGAATATCCTGAATGAAAACTGTGACCTCCTCAGCCCCAGCCAACTTGACCTAACCCAGAGGCCTCATTCTTATCACCAAACGGACTCATCTCCTACTCAAAAAGAAAAATGCTGAACTATTTTTCTCAAGAAAGAATGATCACAATACATCTTTGATTTTTATTTTCTAAAAATTTATCCTTAGTCCTATCAAGATTATGAAAAAGATATATATTTTTAAAGGAACTTAATACAGTGAAAGAATGGAGTTTTAAAATTATATTTTGCACCACCACTGGTAATGAAACAAGTATCTTCTATTCTTGAGTTAGGATATATATTATGAACAGTATGTTGAATATATATATACACAGACTTGTTTGAGCATCTTAGTTTTCTCTAGAACTTCTGAAGAAATCAGTTTGTAGAGATTTTATTCTGTGAGAAATATAGCCTCACACATATCTGGGACATAATTAGTTAATTTTCTGAAAGACATGGTTTATTTTTAGTACGGAGTGGTCTGTCATTGAGCTACAACCTTGAAAACAAGGAGGGAGAGCAAAATAAACTGCCCAGAATGGTTATCATCAACATGTGTATTTGGGATAATAACATGAGCATTTTTACTTCTGATTACGTTGCTTTTCTACCTCTTACTTAGATTATTTCTGCGCAAGCAAATAAATGGTCCATTTAGAATCACGTCACCTTCAATATGGGTAAGATTGAATCATGCTTGGGCCAGCAGTCCAGTTTAGAGAATTCAAACTTCCACTGGGAACCCACTGAAAAGATAATAAACATTTCTACAAAGGCATATTTCCCTTGGATTGATCTGGAGAGCAAATCAATAACTCAGAGAAAAGGCAAATACTAAGACAAGGTGGCAAAATGATTGTCTTAAATCTACAATGTAAACACCTGAGGACCTCAGAATGGTTGTGTGCATTTTCACAATCCTGGTGAGACCAGATCTTGAGCCAGGTGGTAATTTTGGGGATGAGGGTGGGTTGGATTAATGAGAACAGATCAGCTCTTCTGCAGAGGGTGTGGCCACTTGTATGTTGTGTTTGGGCGAAAAAAAAGTAGAGACATTACCATTTGGTATCTGTGTGAAAGTAAACGTTTCCATTCTAGAAGATGAAAGAGTAAACACTTTGGTCCTGTTAATTTATTCAGACGACTCTCATAATATCATCTTTGATGCCATTTGCTGTTGTTCATGAACTTTTCTAATTACGTCCCCTGAAAACAAATCACTGCTAAGCAAGAGCTAAGATTATTTTGTTTAATGATTCCAGATCTTTGTAATACTTTTATATTGAAATTTGGCTTACATTTCTCTTTTTGTTGGAGGCTTAGGATATAAATTAAATACATAGATTCATAAATTTTTATATATGAGACAGGAAAGATTCTCAACTGGTGGACCACATAGGGTACACTTTGGCCATTTACAAAATTGTTTTAGCTTGTTGCCAAGGATTAAACATTGGAAGACTTTACTTAAAGATATGATTTTCTGACTTGAAAATTCAAAGTCCTAGCAGCACCAGGCTTCATTCCTGCATGGTCACAGTCAGCTATCCCTGATAGCTGTTGTCTTCTGGGGTCTGGACAGTGGTATTCCACATTGCCTCAGATCGTTCCAGACCCACTTCACTCCTCATGACATATTCCTGGTGTCTGTGGGCACTTGCTACAGATGATCAGAAGCAACTCAGCTATTATTTGTTTGGCTGCATGAAAACCATTCCTTTTTTATTTTTAGAGGTATTGGAACTAGGACATTCACACCAAGTGTACCTTCTTCATATCCTCAAGAGCCAAGTTCTGTCCTAGTTACTGTAGCATCTCCCTAATGAATGAGTCCATGTATCACAGTATCTGCATTCCTTTCCATTTGTTTTCTGAGCCACGGGGTAAAATGAGAAGAGTGTGCTATAAATTTTCTACTACCTTATTTGTATATGCTGAGTGCATCAAGGGTCCCCAAATACCCTCGCAGGTTTGGTGATTTGCTAGGAAGACTCAGAGGACTCCGCATATAGTCATATACATGGCTTAGATTTATTACAGCAAAAGGATAAAAAGACAAAATATAGCAAAGGGAAAAGGCACATGGGACAAGTGTGGAGGAAAGTTGGGACAAGCTTGAAGACTCCTCTCCCCAGGGTGTCACACCAGACCATGCTTAATTCCTCAAGCATCAGATTGTGACAACACATATAAAATATTATCTATCAGGAAAGCTCATTAGAGACTTAATGCCCAGGATATTTTGGGATTGTTTGTAGGTACTCTCTGTTGAGCATGTACCCAAATTTAAGACTTCTAGAAGGAAAGGAAGCATTTAGCAAAACTCACATTATTTGCAGAGTCTAGACACATAAACCACCATTATCAGTTAGGGAACAGTGGGAGCACTCCTGAAATTCAAGTTCCTGGATGGCAGCCCCTTCTGGAGATAGCTGTCAGGCCTTCCATGTTAACCCTTGTGTGCAATGAGAAAGACTAGGTTATTCTTTGCTTCATACCTGTCGGCAAGTTGTTACAAAATGATAGAAACCACCCAGTTAGGAATTCCAGGCTTTTTCTTTGGTAGGTAGTTAACTGTGGGTAATATATATATATATATATATATATATTTTTTTTTTTTGTGGTACGCGGGCCTCTCACCGTTGTGGCCTCTCCTGTCGCGGAGCACAGGCTCCGGATGCGCAGGCCCAGCGGCCATGGCTCACGGGCCCAGCCGCTCCGCGGCATGTGGGATCCTCCCGGACCGGGGCACAAACCCGTGTCCCCTGCATCGGCAGGCGGACTCTCAACCACTACGCCACCAGGGAAGCCCACTGTGGGTAATATTTTGAGGTAAACCCTGTCGTTTATCTCTGAGAGATCTACTAAGCACTAAACAGAGGAAAACATCTCAGACTGAGTTGTTTATGTGATTAATCCATTCGCTTCATTCATCCGACTTATATTAGGCACAAGGTCTCTGGGATACAAGATCTCCGGTTTTGTGGAAATGATAGCTTAAAGTGAGTAAAGAGACATTAAACTAAAGATTTAATAAGTAAGATGTATATTAGAAGATAAAGCTGTAGAAAATAGAGCACTATAAGGAACATCAGAACAGCTAGAGTTTGTGCTTGTGTTGAGGGTGGAAGTGGTCAGGGTAGATCTTATGGAGAGGGTGAGATTTGAACAAAGATTTGACGGACATTAGCAAAATAGGGAGACAGATCTATAGGTAGAGCATTCCATGAAGACCAAAAAGATATAAGCAAAGCTCTCAGGTGGGAGAGGCACTGACATCAAAACAGCAAGAAGGTGGGCTTCCCTGGTGGCGCAGTGGTTGAGAGTCCGCCTGCCGATGCAGGGGACACGGGTTCGTGCCCCGGTCCAGGAAGATCCCACATGCCGCGGAGCGGCTGGGTCTGTGACCCATGGCCGCTGAGCCTGCGCGTCTGGAGCCTGTGCTCCGCAACGGGAGAGGCCACAACAGTGAGAGGCCCGCATACCGCAAAAAAAAAAAAAAAAAAAAAAGATTAGCTTTATGGTTAAAAAAAAAAAATCATAAATTATGTACTCTCTGTATCTGGTATACTTCGTTTAATATTATGTTTGTGAATTGTATTTGCTGTTCCTACATTCTTATTACTGGCTGGTGTTCTATTATATGATGATGCTACACTTTATCCATTCTCCACTTGATAAACATTTGATTTGTTGCCACTTCTTGACTACTATAAATAGTGCTTCTTATGAACGTTTTTGTACTTCTTCCAATGAATGCATAGAGGCATTTTTTAATTTCACGTATACTTAGTAGTGGAATTACAGGGTCACAGAGTGTGCTTTTGTTCAGATTTAGTGGATACTGCCAAAGAGTTTGCCAAAGTGATTATACCAATTTACATGTCTATCAGTAAGAATGGAATTCTGATGATTACATATCCTCAAAAATACTGGGACTCTCTTTATTTCACATTATAGTTATTCTGGAGCATGGGGGGAAGAATTCCTTTGTGATTAATTGTCATTTCCTTGTTGGCTAGAAATTTGAAGACGTTTCATTAGTTTAATAGTCATTTGGATGTCTTCTTTTGTAAAGTACCAGTTTAAAATTTTTGTCCATTTTTTCCTACTGGTTTGTCTTTTTTTCCTGTATTGATTTATAAAAGTTATTTTTATATTCTATATATGAATCTGTGGTAGGCAGGTTAATGGTCTTCAGAAGTGTCCACATTCAATTTCCTGGCACCTGTGAATATGTTACCTCTCATGACAAA
Source organism: Hyperoodon ampullatus (assembly GCF_949752795.1). NCBI lineage: Eukaryota > Metazoa > Chordata > Mammalia > Artiodactyla > Ziphiidae > Hyperoodon > Hyperoodon ampullatus. Next base: position 35,392,601 of record NC_136925.1, on the reverse strand, counting down.
AGGGACTCTGCAGATGTGATTAAGGTTAAGTAGTTTGAGACAGAGTAGCCCGGATTATCCAGGTGAGGCCAGTCTAATCATGAGTCCTTCAAACTGGAAGAGCAAGGCAGAAGAGAGGGTCAGAGAGATGTGACATGAGAAGGACTTGACCCACCACTGCCAGCTTTGAAGATGGAAGAAGGGGGCCGTGAGCCAAGGAATGTGTCAGCCTTAAGAAGCTGTGCATGGCTCTCAGCTGACAGCCAGAAAGGAAATGGGGACCTTAATCCTATAACCACAATAAACTAAATTTTGCCAACAACCCGAATGAGCAAGAAAATAGATCTTCCCTTAGATCCTCCAGAAAGAAACCCAGCCTTCCTGATGCCTTGATTTTAGCCCAGTAAGAGACACATCAAATCCTGATTTATGGAACTGTAAGACAGTAAATTTGTGTTGTTTAAGCTGTTAGCTTTTTGGTAATTTATTATGGTAGCAACAGAAAACTAATGCAGAGTCCATTGTATATATATATTGCAGACATCTATTCTGTGGCTTGCCTTTTCACTGTTTTAATGCTGTGATTTTAAGAGTTCTTTTTTTTTTATTATATACTTCCTGAGTGTCAGAATCTGTGCTAGATTCTCTTTTCCCCACCAGCTTCATTGAGATAAAACTGACATATAACATTGTGTAAGTTGAAGGTATATAACATGATTGGGTATCCATATATATTGTAAAATGATTACTGCAATCAGGTTAATTAACACATCCATCACTTCAGTAATCATTTTTGTGTGTGTGTGTGTATAGTGAAAACTTTAAAGATCTACTTCCTAGCGACCTTTAAGTATATAATGCAGTACTGCTAACTGTAGTCACCATGCTGTACATTAGATCCCTAGAACTTACCTTACAAGTAAAAATGTATACCCTTTGATAACCTTCATTCATCCTGCCTCCACCACACCAGCCCCCCGTCCCTGCCTCTGGCTACCACCACACTATCTTGTTTCTATGAGTGCTATCTTTTGGATTCCATATATAAGTGAGATCATATGGTATTTGTCTTTCTCTGACTTATTTCACTCAGCATAATGCCCTCCAAGTTTATTATGTTGTCACAGATGGCAGAATTTCCTTCTTCTTTATGCCTGAATAATATTCCATTGTATGTGTATACCACATTTTCTTTATCCATTCATCTGTCGACAGACACTTAAGTTGTTTCCATGTCTTGCACATTGTAAGTAATGCTGGAATAGAGAAGTTCTTAACTTTTAAGACATTTAATTATAGTTAGTGCCTTCTTATGCTCTATTTAAGACATCTTTGCCTGCTGCAAGGTCATAAAAATATTATCCTATGTCATCTTCTAATATCTGTATTGTTTTAACAGTCACATTTGCTTAATGCTCTACCTCGAATTGATTTTTGCTTAGGGAGTGAAGTAAAGGTCAAGGTTCAGTTTTCAAACTGGTCTAACTGACCCAACACCATTTATTGAGAATATTCATGATTCTTTGTCATGAATCAGACACAAACGGTATTCTTTGTCACCTCTGTCATGAGTCAGATGCTATGTATGGGTCTGTTTCTGGGCTCTTTATTCTGGTTCATTGGTCCATTTGTTTATATTAACACAAGTACCTCACTGTCTTAAATTTTATTTTGTTATAAGTACACTTGATTTTTTTTTTTTTGCGGTACGCGGGCCTCTCACTGCCGTGGCCTCTCCTGCCGTGGAGCACAGGCTCCGGACGCGCAGGCCCAACGGCCATGGCTCATGGGCCCAGCCGCTCCGCGGCACGTGGGATCGTCCTGGACCGAGGCACGAACCCGCGTCCCCTGCATTGGCAGGCGGACTCTCAACCACTGCGCCACCAGGGAAGCCCTACACTTGATATTTTTCTGATAGTTTGTCACTCAGCTTTTTTCTTCCTGGAGATCTCCTAGGCTTTGCCCCTTGCACTTCTATGGACAATTAGCTTGTGAATTTCCATATAAAAATTGCTTGCACTTTGGTTTAACTTGTATTGAACCCAAAAACCAATTTGAGGAGTATCTTTACAATATTGAGTGATTCAACCCATGAACATGGTTTGTGCCTGCATTTATTTAGGTCCTCTTTAATTTCTCTCAAGATTTTGTAATTTTTGTTTTATAGAGCTTGCACACTTTTCATTAAAATTTTCCCCAGATATTTGATGTTTTTGAGACTATTGTAAGAAGAATATTTATAAAATATTATATATTTTTGTTGGTATATAGAAAAACTTTTTATATTGACCTTTTATTTATTAAAAAAAAATTTTTTTTTTTGCGGTACACAGGCCTCTCACTGTTGGGGCCTCTCCCGTTGCGGAGCACAGGCTCCGGACGCGCAGGCTCAGCGGCCATGGCTCATGGGCCCAGCCGCTCCGCGACATGTGGGATCTTCCCGGACCGGGGCACGAACCCGTGTCCCCTGCATCGGCAGGTGGACTCTCAACCACTGCGCCACCAGGGAAGCCCTATATTGACCTTTTAATCAAGTATCTTTGTAAAATTACTTCTACTAGTTTGTTTATAGACATGATCATGTCTTCTGTGAAGAATGGTATATTCACCTCTTCCTTTTCAATCCTTATAGCTATTTATTTTTCTTAACTAATAGCATTAGTTAGAACACTCAGACAAAATTGAAAGAGTGATATCACTAGATTTAGTTTGCTAAAATTTGGGGGTTTTGAAATTATGTTTATGAGAGAGAGGCTCATTTCCTTTTCTATGATGTCTTCAAAGATTTGGGCTTTAATGTTATGCCAGCTGCAAAAAGAAAACAAAGAGTTGGTAGATGTTATTTCTTTTCTTCTTATTGTAAGAGTATGTATAAAATTGATGTTTTTCTAACTCAAATGTATAGAAGCATTCAGTGGTGGAGCCAACTGTGCCTGAAGATTTCTTCGTGGAAAAGTTTTTGATAGGTTTTTCCATTTTTTTCTTGTTAGTTTTAGTAAGATGTATTTTTTTTTTCTTTTGAAGAATCTGCCCATTTAAAAAAATTATCTAATATTTTGGCATAGAATCATACCTAATATTTTTCTGATTTTAGTGTCTGCAGAATATGTACCAATTCATTCCTGATGCTGGTAATTTGGATTTTCTCTCTCTTTTTTTGATCAGTCTAAAACTTTACACTTTTATCGGGTTTTTTTTGAAATTAGTTTTAGTCTTTGACCTTTTTTTTTTCCTATGACTTGTTTTCTGGCTATATTTTGAAAGAAGAATAACAGCAAAAACAAAGATACTTCTTTGATAGATTGGCAGTGGAGTATGGGAGACAGCGATGACTGTAAGGCTTCTGGCTTGTGGAATTGATGGTTGGCATCACCCTAAACTCAGGGAGGGCTGGAGAAAGCAGGTTTTGGGGAGGATGAGCAGAAGTTCAGTTTTGGATATGTGAGGTTTGACATGTCAATTAGACTTTAAAGAAGATATGTTGAGTTGATGGTTGGATATATGATTCTGGAATTTGGAGACATATCTGGACTAGATATATGAATTTGGGAGTCATCCTCATAGAAACAGTATCTAAGACCAGGAGAATAAATGGCATAGACAATGGAATGAGTGCAGATGATAATCTGAGTGCCACAGCGTTCCAAAACAAAGAGATTCATGGTAATAAATTAGAACAAGCAAAGAGACTGGCAAGGAACAATGAGGGAAATGTTTTTGAATCCAAGGTAAGAAAATGTACAAAGAAGGAGGCAGAGATTAAATTTGTCAAATGCTGATGCTATGCTGAGTAAATAAAGACTCGGATTGGCTATAGGAGTCAGCAACACTGAAAACATTGGACAGTTTTACCAGGAGTAGTTTTAATGGAGAGGTGGAGGGCAAAAGCCAGGCCAAAGGAAGGAAGAATGGGATAAAAGAAAGGGAAACATTGAGTATAGACAGTTTTTGAGGCATTTTGCTCCAAAGGGAGACTGAGGAATGGGAGAGTGGTGATGAGGAAAGTTGGATTAAAACATTTTTTTAAGATGGAAGAATAACAGAATGTTTATATATGCAAAGGAATGATTAAGTAGAAAGAAAAAAATCAGTGTAATGGGAGAGAGGGGGAAACTTGCTGGAGTATGTTCTTGTGTTGATAAGATGGCAAGGGACCTAGTAATTGTCCCCTTTCTCTCCAACATCCTTCACAGTATGCTATGAGATTCCTTATTACTACGTCCATGTCTATAAAACAGCTTTGCTTTTAGAGTACCATCATAAAATGATTCATAATGGTGAGTGCTGGAGATACTGTAATACACATTTTTTTTCCTGAGGAAATTAAAGAACACTTTAAAATCTCACTCCTTTTGACCCGTAACATCAAAATTTAGAATATAGAATAAAACAAAGGATAAGTGAAATCTATACCTGAGCAGCAAATAAATATCACTAAGTACAAGTATTTTAACTCAGAGGACCTTAAGTGTCATTACCCAGGTTATTTCACATAAACTAAGGAAGCAAATTTACCAGCAAAAAAACAGTAACAGCAGGGAAAAGTGACAGGAATCAACAGAGGAACTAGACAAAACAAGTGTTGGAAAATCAGACGAGTTCTTCTAAATAGATTTAGCATACATATAATTTAGTTAATAGATTTTATCACATTAATTTGTGGTCAGATAGTAAAGAGGCAAATAGGTCTGCAAACCCAAGAACTAAAAGTTGCCATACTTTGCCACAGCTGAATAATTGTTTCTAGTGAGATTAAGTTCTTTTATCAATGCACGGTAATACACGATGTAGAAATTTCTGCAGAAAATTTGTAACAAAACTCAAAAACATATTTGTGCATAAAGGGATTAAAACTACTGACCTGAAAATGTTGCTTAATGATTTAGTCCACAAACTTTATTTCCTATCATTCCTGATAAATGAATCATTATTTTTGCACACAGATAAACAGATCAAGATCTGACCATCTCTAACGTAACTGTACAAGCATATCCCAGGATGTGTGTTTTAAAAACACGGAAAGACAAGCGTATTGGTCATAAAATGATAGAATGTTAGTCAGAAAGGACCTTAGAGTTTATCTAATCCATGCTGTGTCTGCTCAAAAGTGCAAAGCTCACAATACATGATAATGGATATGTTTTTATACTTTAAATCTCCATAGGTGTTTCTTATTCCTTATTCAGAAGAGCTGTCTTTTAACCTTTGTGTTTATCATGCTAAAATATTTTCAGGCCACCAATTATCTAAAATTAATATGGATTTGAATTCTGAAATAAACTATTTTCCTATAATTAAGATTATTTTATAATAATTAGAAAGGGAACCTCAAATAGCCTATGCAAAGTATGAAACATGATGTCTTCAAAATTGAGTCCTTGGAAATTACTCCATTCTAGCCACTTTGAATAAGAATTTTTATTTGGGATATATATGTCAGAAGATTAAAAAAAAACTAAACACATTTTACTGACAAATGAAATCAAATTTAACTGGATCCCCAGAGGAAAAAAGCATACAAAGAAGTTATCCTTATGTAGGCTAAGTAATAGTAAACCATTTTAGGAGAAATTCTGGTAGACAGATTACTTTCATAAAGGGGAATGATTGCACACAAATGCAAAGTTGTTGGTTTAACTATATGGTGCTATATCATTTTTTATAAGGCAAAAAAATAATCTAACCATAAAGAGGGAAAATTTAAATAGATTATATTTAGCTATAAAATTGATTAATATGGAAATATACACAGCATAGAAGTGATAAATGTAGGGTTTGTGTGATACAATTTTTATAAGAAATAACATGCAGTGTGTGTGCAAAACCTTATATTTAGAAATTTATATGTTAAAATAGTAGTGATTCTTTGAGTGGCGGCAATGAGTTATTTTCATAACCTTTTATATCGTCTTAAGCTTTTGCCATGAACATTTACTTTTGTTTTAAAACTACTTAAATTTTTTTCAGTTAAGTGTAATAATACATTTTCATTGTAAAAGTTTCTATTCCATTCATGAGGTAAATGCTCTTAGCATTTGAGGTGTACCCTTCCTTTCCATTGCCTATATGTTTACATGTGCATTAGGTATGCTCATGTATGTATTCTTTAATCACAAATGGATCATCTTACATATGATACTGTTTATTCATTTGAGAATATTACAGATTTTTTTCATATTGGTACATTTAGATCCAAGTCAATAATTTTAACAAATGCTTGCTATTTTATTACTATTAATATTTTTAAAAGTTAAATTCTTTTTGATTTATTTTCAACCTTGCATAATCATTTAAGGAGTGCTATCTAGCCATTAACAAGGACTTTCCAGAAGAGTTTAAAAAAACTTGAAGTTATTATCATATAGTATCAAACAAACCTTAAAGCAGAATAAAGTAAACAATATCTCAACAATGCCAAAAAAAATGGGATAGAACAAGAGTGAAAGGAACTACATTAAAATATTAGTACTATGATCAGAGGTGACTTTTTTCTGTGTCAAAATGTTAAGAGTGGTGGAATTGGAGAGATTTTTCTCTGGCTTGTATAGTTTTTTGTTGTCAAATTTTCTATGATGGTCAGGTATTACTTTGATAATCCACAAACATAAGGTAAAATAAATAATTTATTTGATAACAACCTACATTCAACTTATTATACACATTTGATTTTAAACTCTTTCAAACTTTAATTTCTAAGGGGCTAAGGATCTTTGATAAAAAGCAGAGGTCAAATCTGGAAAGATGGGTCACATGCTTCTTTTAGGTTCTAAAAATATACACTTTATTATTTTAAAACCTGGTAAAATGAAGTAACAATTGGCTGAGTATCTTGTTATTACCATAGGTTTTGTTTCTGACTAAGGTATTTCATGCTCAAATGAATGATTTTCCTGTGGAAATAATACTGAAAAAAACCCCAAAAACAAAAAACGCTGGAGTCATGCTTCCAGCCAAGAAGCGAATTTGCAAACACTTTGTTGCAGGGTCATGGACACAATATTTAATCAAGTATAATGTGATATATACTTGTATGAAATAAGAATAAAATATTTTAATATGTATAAAAATAGATTAATCAAGGACGATGCTAAGATGCTGACGTAGGAAGTACCAGGAATCTGTCTCCCACTAGACAACAGTCGCACAACCAGAATCTGTCTGATGTAAGTATTGTGGAACTCTGGGGTCTACTTAAGGTTTACAACTTTCAAGGATAGTGTAAATTGCAGTTAATTTTGGTCAATTTCAGCTCTTAGCACAGTAGTAGCTACCCATTCTTCCACCTCAGCCCCATGTTAGGCAGCTGTACACGTGTTCCAGGTCAACCTGTACACAGCTTGAGGGAGTCAAAGTGTGGAAAAAATGATGTCCTTCAGATATCAGGAATCTGTGTTTGATCACCAATTGGTATTTTGACCACAGAGATGCAGACAAAGAAGCAAGCAGTCATTTTTTCGTACCTCCCCACATTGTTGCAAGCCCCTCCCCATCTGGCTGAAGTAACTTCCAGGGGGACTTTTAAGGACTGGCACCTTTTTCTCCACTTATTTTCTTCTTTTTGCACATTTGGAAGCCAAACATTAAAGATTAGGACATTCAAAGCCAACCACAACAAAGCATCTATGGATAAAATTAGTAAGTGACTGCACTTGCCCAGGGAAAGTTGCAGGCTCAGAAAAGACCTAATAAGAACTTAAGTTTATACCTTAGACTTATCCTTGACACAGAGACAACCTTTAACAATCAAAAAACCAAAAATCAGGGCCTCCCTGGTGGCGCAGTGGTTGAGAGTCCGCCTGCCGATGCAGGGGATACGGGTTCGTGCCCCGGTCTGGGAGGATCCCATATGCCGCGGAGCGGCTGGGCCCGTGAGCCATGGCTGCTGAGCCTGCGCGTCCAGAGCCTGTGCTCCGCAACGGGAGAGGCCACAACAGTGAGAGGCCCGCGTACCACAAAAAAAAAACAAAACAAAACAAAAAAAAACAAACAAACAAAAAAAAAAATCAGTGACAAAAAACAGCAAACTCTGGGGAAAAGGGTGAATCTGATCTTCAGACCTAACAACATCATTAGGTTCAAATATCTACTTTTCAAAAACAAAATATATCACAAGGCATACAAAGAAACAAGAAAGTATGACCTAAAGGGAAAAAAAATCAACAAACTATCTCTGAAGAAGATCTGATGGCAAATCTCCTAGACAAAGTTTTTATAACAGCTGTTTTAAACATACTCAAAGAAGTAAAGGAAGACATGAAAGGAAGTCAAGAGAACAATGTATGAGTAAAATGGGAATATCAGTAAAGAGAAAACCTAAAAAGAAAAAAAAATCTGGAGCTGAAAATACAATAACTGAAATGAAAAAAAAAATCACTAGAGTGATTCATATGCAGATTTGAGCAGGCAGAAGAAAAAATCAGCAAAGTGGAAGATAGGACAATAAAAATTGAGTGTGAGGAACGGAAGAACTAGGATTGAAGAAAGCTTAAGGAACCCTTGGAACACCATCAAATGGACCAAAAATATACATTGTGGGAGTCCCAGAAGAAGAAGAGACAGAGAAAGGGGCAGAGATAATATTGGAACAATGACTGAAGACTTCCCAGATGTGTTGAAGGATATGAATGTAAACATCCAAGAAGTTCAATGAACTCCAAGTAAGATGAATTCAAAGAGACTCACATAAGACACATTATAATCAGACTTAGAAGTGACTCATTACATACAAGGGATCCTCAGTAAGATTATGAGCAGATTTCTCATCAGAAATTTGGAGGCCAGAGACAGTGGGCTGATATATTCAGAGTGCTTAAAGAAAAAAACAAACAAGAACCCTATACCTGGCAAAACCATTCTTTAAAAGAGAGGGAGGGGCTTCCCTGGTGGCACAGTGGTTGAGAGTCCACCTGCCGATGCAGGGGACGCAGGTTCGTGCCCTGGTCCGGGAAGATCCCACATGCCGCAGAGCGGCTAGGCCCATGAGCCATGGCCGCTGAGCCTGCACTTCCGGAGCCTGTGCTCCACAACGGGAGAGGCCACAACAGTGAGAGTCCCACGTACAGAAAAAAAAGAGAGGGGAGAAATTAAGACATTTCCAGATAAACAAAATTGATGAATTTCATCACTGCTAGACTGCCCTGCAAGAAATGCTCAAGGGAGTCCCTCCTTCCAGGGTGAAATATAAGGACACTAGACAGTAACTGAAAGCCATATGAAGAAATAAAGATCTAAATAAAGGTAAATACATGGGCAATTATAAAATCTAGTATTATTGTGACAATGGTTTATAACTGTTCTTTTTGTTTTCTACATGATTTACAATACTAATGCACCTAAAGAATTATTCATTTGTCTTTAGGCTCACAGAAGATGTAATATATAAAGTCAACACACAAATCAGTTGCACTTCTATACACCAATGGTGAACAATATGAAAACGGAAATTACAAAAAACTCCATTCATATACAGTAGCATTAAAAAAGAATAAAATACTTAGGCATTAATATAACCAATGATGTGAAAGACCTGTACAATGAAAACTACCAAACATTGCTGAAAGAAATTAAAGACAGATAAATGGGGACACATCTCTTGTTGATGGAATGTGAGTTAGTACACCTCACATTACTACCTTCACTGATATACAATTTCAGGGCAACCCATATCAAAATCCCAATGACATTTTTTTCAGAAATAGATAAACCTTTCCTAAAACTCATAGACTCTCAAGAGACCTCAAATAGCCAAAATAATCTTGAAGATGAAGAACAAAGCTGGAGGACTCCCACTTCCTGATTTCAAAACTTACTACAAAACTACAGTAATCAAAACACTGTGTACTGGCATAAAGATAGAAATAGAGACTAACTGAATAGCATAGCAAAGCCAGAAATAAATCCTCACATATATAGTCAGATGATTTTAGACAAAGGTACACAGACCATTCAAGGGGGAAAAGACAGTATTTTCAACAAGTGATGATGGGGAAAATGTGGTATATATATTACAATGGAATATTACTCAGCCTTAGAAAGGAAGGAAATTCTGACATATCCTACAACATGGATAAACCTTGAGTATGTTATGCTAGGTGAAAAAAATCCAGTCACAAAAGGACAAAAACTATATGATTCGACTTATATGAGGTGCTTAGATTAGTCAAATTTATAGAGACAGAAATTAGATTTGGGATTCCTGGGATTTGGGGAGAGGCGGGAATGGGGAATTTATTGTTTAATGGGTATAGCATTTCCGTTTTTACAAGATAAAAGAGTTCTGGAGATAGATAGTGCTGATAGTTTCACATCATTATGACTATACTTAATATCACTGAACGGTACATTAATAATGGTTAAGATGGAAAATATTATATTTATTTTATCACAATAAATTTTGGGAAAAGAGATTAATTAAGAAGCACAATAACTAGACAAAACCACTGTGAAACTATTTAATATAACACATTGTACTATATACAGTTCTCAACTTCATAATTTCCTTATCTACCTCTCTGAGAAAACAGGAAGTGATAGCATTCTTTCACCAGAGTCAAAAGATTCAAAAGGCTTCTTTGAGGGAGACACCATGGGTTACTGAAGGCCACCAGATAACTTTCTGAGAAAATGTCTCCAGACATGTCTCTTCTTGCTGCCCTCTTTTCTCTTGCAAAATTTCCTGAGGTGAGCAGAGGCATTCACATCAAACTGTTCCAACCCTACTTTCAAAAAGTCTCCCTTGAGCTGTGTCTCTATAACATCAGTGCCTTCCCCTTACACCCTGATGTGCATGGCAATCCTGCCTTTAAAATGTAGGAAATTTGTTTGTGCTGTATTTTCTATCCCTTTATCCTTACCAGGAAGTTGCTTCACGGTGTTAGACACGGTGTTAGCAATTTAGCATTGCTTTTTTAGTTGTTAGTCATTTTAAAGGATTGAATATAAGGTTTAACTATAAAATAGTGAGACTAACTTTTCAGCAATATATCAGAGCTTTTATGGCCTAGCAAGTGTTAATACCTTTAATAGTCCCCTTGGAAAAATATCTTTTCCAAAAAGGATGTCATTGCTTAGTTTTGTTTAGAGCCAATTTCCTAACTACACAAGAGATGTTTTTAATACAATATTGAAAGACTTCCTCCTTTCCCCCACCATTCTTTCTTTCCCCTCTTTTCCTTAATTTCTCCCCTTCCCTCACTTAATTATGTAATAGGCCTGTGCATGCATCCATTCAATGATTTATTTTAAAATGTTATTGAGTGCCGTTCTTGCTTGGCTCAATTTTGTGCTCTTTTTTTGTCCTTCTTTTGCTGGAGGCAACAGAATGAAGTGGTGTCAATGGTGACACCTAAGAAATTTCTTAAAATAGGATTAAACAGCAGTTGGAGGAGAAATTGTACAGCCAGATATGTACTGAAAGCTAGAAGTAACCTTTCCCAGGACACACTTGGAAATTGATTAATATCTCTGATATACATGGTGTTAAACTGCTTGTAATGTCTGCATTAAGCAGGGCTTTATTTGGAGAAGCACTACAAATTAATATGAATAAAAAATTTAGGACTATCTGTAAAATATCCTAAATCATTCAACATAACTTTAGTCTGGTGTATAAGACCCTTCAGTCTAGCGCCAATTTCCCTTTCAGTCACCATCAACCAGCCCCTGTCCATATTCGATGCTTTAATAAACTCCTGTAGGTTAGTTGTTCTCAACAAGGGTCAATTTTGCTTTCTATCCCAGGGAATATTTAGCAATGTCTGGAGACGTTGTTTGTCACAGCATTTTTTGGCTGTCAGTGGGGTGGCCTACTGACATGCAATGCATAGAGGCCAGGGATGCTGTTAAACATGCCACAATGCACAGGACAACCTTCCACAACAAAGGATTATCCAGCCCCAAATGCCAATAATGCTGAGGTTGAGAAACCTTGCTGTAGCTCTTTTCTCAGAGCGCACCTGAGGCACCTGCTGTGACATCCCTTCCTTTCCAACCCTCTAATCGCCCATCTTAAAATTCAGCTCAGAGGACAGTATCTCTTTAAAATGTTATCCCAAATTGGTTCCTTTGTCCTATTAATATGCTCTAAGAGCATTTTGTCATTGCTTCAGCTTTTTTCCTCATACTCATTAAGTCATAACTTAATTCTTTACATTTCTGTCTCCTGCACTGGGCTCTAAGCTGCTCAAGGACAAGGAAAATGTGTCTTGTTAACCTTTATCACTCCAATGCTTGGTGCTTAATAATGTTTAGAGAATGGAGTAAAAATAGATGATTAATGTTTTAAAGGCCAACAGTGAGTCGCTGTCAAAGGTCAATCACTCTTCTTCAGTAAATGATAACCCCTGGTACCCCTCTGCTAGCAATCTGAAGTATCATCACCAAAGATTTCTGAAAAGAGAGAAATTGAGTGTAGTTGAAATAGAGTCCAAAATAACCTGCTTATCTATGAGTTTAACTGTTAATGCATCACTGTTTTAGCATTTTTTGCGGCTTCTAACCAGTCAAACATATGTCGATGTTGAGGAGGAAGCAAATGTTTTGTCCAGTTGTGCTAGGATGTTTTCTAGTAAAGAGGCACTTGACCATGACAAGCCAGAATGCCCAGCTGTGTTGCCATGACTCAATTAAAGATGCCAAAGGGCTGGGCCCCCTACACCTTGTCTGGACTAAAGACAGAAAGAGCTCGTCTCTTTCAAGGGCTGAGGAGCACAGGTTAACTGCAGTGCTTCTGATAAAGGCAGCACTTCCAGATAGAGCACTTTCTAACCCGGCTACCCAGGCTATGCTGAAAACTTACCTGAATGGCTTGTGTTTCAATGGTAAGTTGATAAAGGGGTGGAGTAAAAGAGTTTCTGAGTTTGTGTAGTGTCAGTACTTCAAAGGAGGGTCACGTATATGCCTGTCTCCCTGTGGAGTGAAACACAGGCAGATATTCTTTTCTTGACACATGAAAGCTACTTGAAACACAGCATTACTCTTCATTTTGTACCTTTTGGGTATGTTTTGAAATTTCTAAGCATGTGAGAAATTTTTTAAATGCAATCCTTACTTTTGGAAGGAAACTTGAAGAAGGCTTTTGGGACCAGGAAGCAGTAATTACAACAGAGCATGAGAAAATACAAAGGAAGAGAAGGATTTCTAACTAGGACTGCCAAAACAGAAAAATAACTTGAGACTTGCTGAGCAAGCCCTGGGAAATTTTATGCTTTTTTACATTAACAAAAACGATACAGCTTTGCCATTTAAAAATTATTTTGTCTGAGATACAGACCTGAACATGAAAAAATTTTTTCTAAACTCAAAAAAATTTTTTTAAGCCACAACCAATTCAATAAAATAGAAGGGGCAGCTTAAATGCACATAAAATCACAAGGAAAAAGATTTAAAATAAGTGAGGGATCACAGACAAACATAACATTTTTTTTTTAAAAAAGTAAGGTGAATCAGGGTAGGTGGATAATATACAAAAGACGTCTAAAAATATACTTAGCACTTCTGAATATCCAGAAGCAAATGTGAAGAGAACAACATGTTTTGTTACATATACCCTGGGATCCATATAACAAAAACATATTTGTCCAAATACTGAGATCTGGGGACGTGTTTCTTGTATATCTACATGAAATAATGAGGAAGGTCCTCAACAACATCTTCACAGTACGTGCCTTGAGGATGTCTCTTGTAAAAACTCGCCTGATCAGCTAAAGGCATCACCCGTGACTCATTTCTCCGGGCAGTCACTGCTGATGTTAGCAAGTAAGCCGCCCTCTGCTTAAACATTACATTTTAAAATTTCTGTAGAAATGGGATCCCTGAATATCTGTTGTGGACTCTAATGTGTTGCCTTCCCAATTCCCACTCACCCACACATGATTTGGTTGCTTTCTCTTCCCTGTAACCTACATAATAGTAAGCCCATAGCAGCAATTTTGCAAATCATAGTCCTAACCTCTTGGCTGGATCAGGCATAGGAACCTGATCCAAGATGGACCAAGCTACTATTTACTCTAGACACTATTCTTTGCCCATAATTTATTAGTTCAGCATGAATCATGCTACCTCTTGAGCAATAATAGCTCTTACCCATGGTATTTAGTATTGGGATGGAGGGAGGGGTTGCATAGAGAGAGAGAGAGGTGATAGCCTCTCTTATGGAGGCTGAAGTTATAAAATAAACTCATATATAGTCAAGATTAGACATCTTTAGCTAGACTTACACAAGTAGCAGGTGTTGCTCAGTAGATAGAGGGAGTCATGGATCAGGTATGCAGAGGCAAATGCACGTAAGACACAGATATGAATCCATCTCTGAGGCCTGATCACATCCCTGATCTTGGCTTCCATGAGACATCTCTGTTTCCTGTAACGAATGGAAAGGAGGTGTCTGTAACTTAAAATCAAATGAGTTTAAACTATTGCAAATTCTTGTAGACATTTATTTTTATTTATTTTTATTTCTCTGGACCAAGTTTGGCTTAGTTTTGCTGCAGTGGGCCAGGGTTATCCTCCATGACAGGTGCCTGGAGAACAGCTGTTGAGTGTCAGTGAATCAGTGCCAAGAAGTAAGCTTTAACAGTCAGCAAAGTTGGGGAGAACACTGACAGCCTTTTATGAAAATTGAGCTCTCTAACAAGGACATATACTTGGATAGAATGCAGTCTCAAACCTAAATATGGCAAGTTATTTAGAATATTGTTTTATTTTAATATGGAATCACATTTTAATATTCTGCTGGAAAGTTTCAGGATCAGAAGATGAAAGTCTCTCTTAGGTAAAGTTCAAATAGTCTATCGACTTTAGTGAAAAGCTGGCTTAATATTTGCCTCTGTCCATTTTTTATGGCTCTTGGTGGAAAAGTATCCTTTAGGTTATGATCTTGAAAGTCAAGACCATGTGTTATTTCTCTTTGCATCTCCCATAAGTGTTCGTAAAATGTGTGTCACAAAAAGGATGCTCAGTAAGAATCCCTGAATGTTTCTTTCTCAAGAAGAACTTTCTAGAAGGTCTTGAACTGACAATAGTTGCTCTGTGGGGAGAAATGTAGAGGTTCTGATCCCTCTGAAATAGCTGAGTTTTCCCATTCAGTCACATCAAACCCACTGTTACCAGGCAGCGCTAGGACATCTTGTGTTGTTCCGCTATAGGAGTTGAGTAGGGAAGACTGCTCGCCAGCACACATGACACTGATAGTCATGACATGACCAGGGACATGATAGTGTGTCTCTGGAGCAGGCTCCAAGCGAGGCAGGAAGGGGGAGCACATGGCATTGGCCAACTTTAAGCAGAAACTATCCTTTTATATCCTTAGAGCAGAAAAGCTGAGCTTCCTCCACAGTGTGCAGGGTTGGTGTTCTTCAGGCTGAGAGATCATATATTAACTGGTGGTCAAGTGATGACCTCCTCTTCTCCCATGAAGCTGTTTATCAGGTATACTTCAGACAGAATGACTACATGCCCTTCTAAAGAACATAGCTTGAAAAAGAGCTTATTTCTATGAGAAATTGTATAAAATCAAGGTAGAGAATTGTCTGCTGAAATCTGTATTCTTCTGCACTCACATAGATTGAGGATCTGCAACCTTTGTTAGATTCTTCAAAATTAGCTCAGGCTCTCCGGCTCCTGAGCTTGGGGCAGATTGGCTGGGCCGCCTTCCAACAGGCAAGTAATGGGCAAAAACACTGCATCCTCTTGACCTACTCTCTCCAGCTCAGATTGAGAGAAGATTATTCAATAATGACAATATTTTCCGCAACAAAGTGTACCCATAGAGTTCCCCATCTCCAATGGTACTCTCATGCAAAAGTCTGACTTTAATCTGAAATATCAGTGACATATATTTAGACAAGTTTCCCGTGCCATGAGACAAAACTCATTATGATGCAGTCACTTTAATCGCGAGTACATATGGGTTATTAAGTATCAAACTGTGTGTCTTTATTGCTCATTACTATATGTAGAGGTTTAAATAGCTTTACTGCTTTGAGAGGTGGTTATAAGCTTTCAAATTTAAAACCCAAATGACTAAACTGTTCGTTTATTCCAAGTTCATGATTTTGTTTAGACAGGAGCAAAATGTTTTCCATGTGTAACTTTCCATCGTTGAACGAATTTCAGGCACAGAGTGGAGAAGACATTTTCTAAATAAGAGTGTCAGCGGCTAGGGAGACAATGTGAAGTTAAGATGTGGAAGCCCTAATCTGGACCATTCAGGGTAAAGTGGCTTTTGAGGGAAATAAAGCAGGGGGTTGGGTTTACCATGAAGGGACATCTCTGACTATGTCGAGCCAGAAATCTGGAACTATCTAGATAAAATATCTGAGGCTTCTTTCTTTTTTAGGTATCAGTATCCAGTATCACAAGGGGATATATGTATTAGTCACAGATGCTTAATTGCTCTATTTGCTCAGGTAACCTCAGATTTAAAGGACATACAATAATATAGGAGTGATAGACTTCCAAAAATTGTTATAACTGAACTTAATTAAAGCCTTTGGGAGCTAAACCAAAATATAATAAAAGCTCTTTATCAAGTCAAAACTACTGCTGAGAGCCGTAACCCGTTTTTTAAAAAAAAGATAATTAGGAGAAAGAATAATTTGAGGTGTTTTTTTCTTTTTTTCTGCAATAAAAGCTAGCATTAATTGCAAAGTAGACACTCATTTGAAGACATTTGAAGTTATAATTTTGGAGATTCTAAGACAGGCTTCTAGCATACATGGAAAAAATATTAATAATCTACACCTTTCTCTTTTGAGCTGACAGTCCTGGTCATAACTATTTAAAAGATACTCTTACCCTGTCATTGTGGTTATGGACTGAATCTCAGTCTTTTTTTGGAAAATAAAAATGCTGATGTGTAGTTCTGTAATTAATATATAACCTTTAATTAGGTTTCTTCCAGTCCCTTTTTCTGAGACTTTCAAGGGCGTAGGCCTCCATGACAGTTGTGATCTGTACCTGAAGGAAAAAGCTTAGCCCAACACCCCTCGGGGGACTATTGAGTTGGTGTGAGTCTGAGAACACACCCAAGAGAAAACTGCTGCCCTTTCAAGCAACCTTTACAGTGTGGTAGCTTCACAGGGAGCAGGTTGTGTTGAATGAGACTCCTGCCTTTGCAGGTGGTTCTGAACATTAAATCTTACCTCAACTAAGAGATAAGATTTAATGTTCTTATCCCACCCCTCCAGTCGGTCACAAAGCACCGAGCTGATCTCCCTGTGCTATGCAGCTGCTTCCCATTAGCTATCTACCTTACCTTTGGTGGGATAGGGAGGGTGGGAGGGAGGGAGATGCAAGAGGGAAGGGATATGGGAACAGATGTATATGTATAACTGATTCACTTTGTTATAAAGCAGAAACTAATAAACAAAAAAAAACCCAAAAAACAAAAAACAAAAACAAACAAACAAAAAGATTTAATGTTCTTAACTAAGGGCAGGTCACTCAAGATAGAACTCTAAGAGACAATAACTTATCTGCTTGAACAATCCCCTTAGCTACTGGTAAGAACAAAATCATTCAGAAGTGTCATCAGTTAAATGTTTTTCTTTTTTAATAATGTGAAACTTGCCTAAGGTTTATTAAGTCTTCTTTCTATGTGTAACACTTACTACATTGAGAAGCTAAATATATAAAATGCATTTCCAGCTGCTGGGACTAACCACCAGCTGGGATTCATGGGTCTCATGAATCGGGCAGCACCCCATCTAGCAGGTAGAAGGGAGCTCTGAGGAGCTGTACAAAATGGAAGACTTTTCTAGGCAGAAGGGGGCAGGACGAGGAGCTACCAGCAAAGAGGGGATTGTGGCAGATCACCTTCCTTCAGGGGAGGGCAGGGGTTTATCAGGCAGATTTCCTCACTAGTGCTGACCAGGTAATTCCGGACTGACTAGATCAAATTTCCACTCCTGGGAGAGGTTGAAACGGTAATTAAGTTAGGTATTAAGTCTTGGTTTGGTGAAATGGGCTTAGTACGGTGACTCCATTTGGGGCCTGTTATCTTCTTTTTTAACTGTTGGAATATAGAAATTCTGTAAGAAGAGCTGTGTTTAACTTCTACAGCCCAAAGAGACCCTGATGCTCAAAGTTATTTGATAATGATTGTTTATGGTGACTGCCTGGTACACATCTCCTCATTGCATATTCGGGCCATTCATTGTTCAGAAACAGCAGTCCACCTGTTATGATTGGTGCCTAGAGCAAAGTAACCTGGAATTAAGGTCTAACGCTGACCTGGGTTACTCATCCATTTAATGAATATTTACTTTGTTCTTCTGATGTGGAATACATTGTTTCAGAAACACTGAGAGACACAAATTCAGTCCCCAGTAGGTTGACAATAAATTAGGGAAGACAAAAACTGTGCCCAAATTACTATAATATAAAGTAGAATAAAAACAGCCACAATTTCAAGTTATGGGAAAAGAATGGATTACTAAAAAATCGGTAGGGAGAGCATTGCTGATGACAATGTAAATCAGTGCCAACTTTATAGGGAACGATTTAGCAATGTCTGTCAAAAGGCCCAGGAATTCTACTTGATCCAGAAATCCTACTTTTTGGAATTTGTCTCTCACATGAGAGGCATCACATATTTTTCCAAGACACTTATTGTAGCAATGTTCTTAGTATTTACAAAAAGAGTAGACTATTGACGGTGCCATCTGTAGACTTGCAAATAATATAATAATGGCAGTTGTTAAAAAGAATGAGCCACCCCCGGTATGATGCATAAAATCAATCTAAGCATAAAAAAATAAGATAAACACAATTCAAAGGACATTGCAAAAAACACCTTTCCAGTACAACTCAAAGTGTCAGCAACATGAAAGACAAGGGAAGATTTAGGAAGTGTCAAAGAGAGCAGATATGAGGACATATGACAACTAAATGAGTTGTGAGACACTAGGCTGGTTTCTGGAACAGAGATAGATCATTACAAAAACAGGTAAAATCCACGTATAGTCTATAGTTAACAGAATTGTGGCCCTATTAATTTCTTAGTTTTCATAATTGTACAATAGTTATGCAAACTGTCAATGTTAGAGGAAGCTGGATGAAGAGTATAGATAAATCTCTGTATTGTTTTTATAACTCATCTATATGTAAGAGAAAATATATACATATTTATGTGTTAGATACTGCCCATCCCTGTCTCTTTCCCACTGTTCTTCCCCATTGTTTTGAGGCAAAGTAGGGCTGATTCTCCTGTAATTTTAAACTAGTTTTGAACTCAAGGCAACTTTAATTAGAAATAAAAGAAACCTAGACTAGATCTTTTTTTTTTTTTGCTGCTATTTCCTATTCATATTTTTTTCTTTAAATTTTTGATTAAATGTTTCAAAATCTCTGTGGGAATTATAAGTCTTCATATAGGAAAATTTGCACTGAGATAGAGAAAAAAGTTTTTTAGTGTATATATTTTTTGTCTTTGCAATGACAAATCAATTCATCAACTTCGCACATCTGCCATGTGCAATGTATTGTGTCAAGTATTAGTAAAAATATGAAGCAATGTAGGACAAGTAGAAAAAGGGAATTTACAATCTACTCAAAACTAAATTAGCTACGACCAAAGATAGATTTTAAGTCGTTTTTCTACTTTTTAAAAGAAATATTTATATTTTGTTTTTAAAAACTGCTGAGCTCTCTCAGCTGCTTTGTGCTTAGTTCACTATATCAGAAGCTTTCACCCTTCCAGGCAATAGTTAGTTTGCTTCTCTCTACATATCATTACCTCCTAACCTAGTTTTTCCTCATTCTCTTGCTTTTTCACCCTGTGATACATATTAGTAGGACAGACTGAGAGGGAACAAAAGGTGCCATTGTCTGGCACATAAGAGTCACTCTGTATATTTGGTTTGAATAGGGAAGGGAAGACTTTCAGCTTGTATATGTACAGTTCAGCATGCAGGGGATTATGGGCATGGCTTTTTCCAGGGAGACCCTGTCTCTGATAGTGTTTCTTCAGGGGAACATACCTTCGATCAGAAGTGGCTTCAGAGTTGGGGTTTTCTCTTCAATTATTCCACTTAGATCAGCCCTACAAACTTACACCTGCCCCATTGATTTAGGCAGCGTCTGGCCTAAAAATGTGCTTTGTTTGGTTAGAACAGTGTTGGTCAGCCTAGAATTGATTGCTGAAATTTAGAGATATTACAAAAACAATCTGACTTTCCAGCTTCTCTTGCACAATCTGACAACACTGGGCTCATCTTCCTGCATCACAAAAATCTAGGGTAGCAACTGCCCTCTTTGGATGGGGTGGGCCCTCTCTACCTGCCACACACCCAGACATTCCCTAACGTCTTTCTGACCCTGAGGCCCATTACCACTTGCTATTTATCATCAAGCTTGAAGGAAAAAGAAGTATCTCTTATACCATGGTGAATGAAAAATCCTGGTGCTATAGATTACCAGCATGCCTCAGCTCCTGTGGAAACCCATCTCCTACACCCACTGTAACTTCTACTGTGTGGCGCTGTACAAACAAATGTCTGCCCCAGTGAGGGAGCAGATGGTGACACCTTTCAAGGTTACTTCACCCTCAGCACATTCTTTTCGACATAGTATGCGAAAGGAAGAATCTTCCTGCACAAATCCCTTCTATTTTTTGTTCACAATGTCATTTCATACAATTCTATTCAGACAATAAACAAACATAATCATAGCAGGCACTCATGTTATTTTGCATTAAACTGGCAAAAATTTAAACTAAGGGTTTAGCAAAAATAAAACAAAGCGAGATATTTAAAGATAAACTAAGAAAAATAATTTAAGAATGTGAGTGATTCTGCCTGCCATTCTACTCAATGATACTCGCCCTGAAAGGAGAGATGAATCCACTATTCCTTCAGGAAGCTTCATTTTCCTAATGCTTCTCATTGCGTTCTTATTGTGATCCTCTGAATGGTATTCTTGTGTTTATAAAAATATTTAAAAAAATAACATCACCTTTCATGAAAAGACGTGGAAGAAACTTAAATGCATATTATCAAGTGAAAGAAGCCAACTTGAAAATGCTGCATACTGTATGATTCCAACTATATGACAATTCTGGAAAGGGCAAAACTATGGAGACAGTAAACCGATCAGTTGTTTCCATGGGTTATGGAGGGTGGGGAGTGACATGGAGCACAGAGTATTTATAGGACAGTAAAACTACTCTGTATGGTATCATAGTGGTGGATACCTGTCATTATACACTTGTCCAAACCCATAGAATGTACAACAAGAGTAAACAATATAAACTTTGACCTCTGGATAATAATGGCGTGTTAATGTTGGTTCATCAGTTGAAGCCGTAAATGAACAGAGTCTTGCTCATGATCCAGTTACACAAAGGGTTGAGTAACAACCCACTGCAGTTGCCCACTGACAGTGTGCCCTAGGGGGAATTCAGGATGGAGAAAAATAGGATGAAGCATTCTGTGTTTTAGATATAAGCCCCCTAGAGAGTTAAGATGCATATCTAAGGAAGAATTGCAATGACCCCAGATTCTTACATCTTCCCATACATAGAAAAGCACTAAAATCATTAAATTGAGATATCTGCTTTTGCGATTAGCAGTAATGTTTTACTGAGATGTATGCTAGACAATGTATATTTCCTAGACAGAAAAATTCATATAAATACTGGCTCTTCCCCTACCTATTCAGAGCAGTCCCCTCAGAGCTATTTCCCAGGCTACTGTCCTCAGTAGGGTTCCTGAATAAAACTTAAGTCACAATTTTTATGTTGGTCGCTTTTCTTGCAGTCAGCATAATTGTACTGCTTTCTGGTGAAGGAAGAAGTTATGCATATGTGCACGGGGGCAGGGTGTATATGGGAAATCTTTGTACCTTCCTCTCAGTTTTGCTGTGAACCTAAAACTGCTCTTAAAAAATCATCTTAAAAAAATAACATGACCAACTGCAGAGAAAACACTTGGACCCACATAATGTAAGATTTCACTAAATGTTCCTTATGGTTTTGATATGACTGTAGTAGTCATGAACATTTCCTGGGATATTCCCATTAACCATCCGAGTATCTTGCCTGCTAACAGCCTTCCTTACAGAGAAAGCCAGTGATGTCTTCATTATCTTGAGTTTCGTTTGCCTGGTTCTTTCTTTAAAAATTCACATACTAGCTGATATTTCTGTGAATTATGTTTTCCTGCCCCTGTTTTTTCCCATCTGAATCACTGGTCTTAAAATGCTGTGACTCCTTGTCATTCTCCCGAGAGCTTTCCCAGCTAAATTTGTATTTCACTTTTTTACTTCTTTCCCAGGTCTTTCCCTCATGCTGTCTTGTCATGTAGAAGCTCCAATATTCATCTGCTTTCCTTCTTTTTCAATTGTCTTGAAAGTACATTGACACAGAGGAAAAGTCTCATGCATTTAATTTTTCAATATAAGAACTTAGAAATAATATGAGTATTTAAGAACAAATGTCAAAATTTTATGAGCCTGTGTTTTTGTTTTCATTCAGTGCATCTTAAAATCTGATATGAATGTGTAAGTAAAACGTTTGCTTTAGATAATGGTATTTAGAATCAAAGATTATAAATTATCTTCTGGTCATAAAGATCAAATCCATAATCAGTAATAAAGCTGTATTCCTTAATTATTTTGCTTTTACCATCTGCCAAGGACTACATTAAAGAATATAGTAAACAAAAGGAGTGAGCTGTGAACCCTGACATTCAGTGAAACACCCATAGGAGTTTTCTCTTGCGATAAATGACACATTCCTTGAGTGGAATATTTGAGGTAAGGGGAAGGAAAGGAAGCTGTCAAAGAAGATTGAAAGGCAGATGTGTGATGGATATAAGCAAACTTCAACTCCTTTTACGTTTTCTTAACTTTTAACTCTTGATTGGACTGTAGCAGCACAACATCGATATTCTACCTCTCTGTACCTATTTGCATACATGTAAAATGGGCATTTACATGATAATTTGTAGTATTTTAAAATGAAAGTGCCCTTACTCAAGTAGTAAGATGTAAAAATCTGGACAAAATTTTATGGCAGTAACTGTTGGGCTTGAAATTTTGAAATATGCATTTGAGCTTGAAAATTGTTTTCTGTGCTTGGGTAATACATTGTTCTCCATCAATTTGAGGCACATAGAATGTTCATGCTGGAAGGATTTTGAAAATCATTGGTCCAAGATTCATTTTATAGATGAGTGAGTCAAAATAAAAATTATGAAAAGTATAAAGATGAATCTAGGGTACTTGTCTGAAGATTCAATTTGTTGTTTCACATTACTATAGCTATTAGAGGGTGAGACCAAGCCAAAAAGAAAATACACAATATAAAGTGATAGTACTTTGAATTAAAAGGGGGAAGCATAATAAAGGCTGCATTCATTTAAAGAAAAATCATGTTATCCATGGTTGAGTTTATTGTAATGACATAGACACTTGCCAAGTATCATGGAGGAGGTTGGAGCAACTTCTCAATAAACAAACAAACAAAAAAAGGTTTCCATGCAGGTTAAATCACTATTCATACTGATTTCTAACAACTTAAGTTGTAGTCTATGCTGTGGTTATTAGCATTAAACATCTGAATTGTAGTAACCAGGATTTATATGGTAACCTTTAAGAAATCTGGGGGTATGGATGATGAGTCATTCATATTAAGGACTTTTAATTTTAGGAACACCAAGATTCTAATCTTATGATCAATTTTAAAATGTCATTTGAATATATATTTGTTTTAGAATTAATAGTATTACATTAATGATGATCACCAAAATTTCAATGATCTTTTTATTGGTGTAATTTCATATTCAAAAATTTGCTTTAGTATGGCATGTCAACATTGCTCGTTGCTTGTTGAAGCTGTTTGGATCAATTATAGAATGTGAAGTTGTGTAATAACACAGTAAAACTGGAAATAATGAGTGAGACACTTTATGAATAAATCTCACTGTGAACCTTCAGTGAGGGTACATAGTGATACTTAAGATAAACAGAGCTAAGACATGGGAAGTCTAATAGGTGTACATATGTTTTACAAATGTAAGGAGATAAAAAATTCCTCTAATAATATGATCTGAGATACATCAGAAAACTGTATAAATTAGAAAGACAATCTTAACAAATCTATCAAATTTCTTACTATCTACTGTGTTCAAAGATGAGCAAGAAAAAAAGAGAAATAAAAAGAAAGTATTTTTGAGTTTTTCAGAGTCGAAGAATTAATACAAATAAATGGCCAAAGAGCTCATATCATTATGAATCAGACAAAAATTTTAGTACTTGGAACTCCACAAAAGAAGCAGTGTGTCTGGGTGGTGGAGTACAAAGAAAATCACTTCAAGTAATATATAGGTTCAGATCCTGGTTCAGCCATGTTTTAACTGTGTAATAATAGATACACTATTGAAAATGTCTGAGCTTCAGTTTTAGGTCTTTATCTTAAGGGAGGTTACAATGATGTATTATATAAAATGTCTAACACATAATGAGCATCATTATGTGTTAGTTTCCTTTCTCTATAAGCTCTGAGTGTGAAGGGTACTACCTGGCACACTTTTTTTTTTTTTTTAAGGAACATGGGATTCACACTCTATGAGGTAAATAAAAATCCAATAAAGTTGCACATTTTCACAAAAAAAGTTAGACGAATGAAGTTTGGAGATTGGTGGGAGGGAAGGCAAGGAGTGCTGTGGAAACCCATTAGTTAAAGGTAAGGCATTAGGGCTTCCCTGGTGGCGCAGTGGCTGAGAGTCCGCCTGCCGATGCAGGGGAGATGGGTTCGTGCCCCGGTCCGGGAAGATCCCACGTGCCGCAGAGCAGCTGGGCCCGTGAGCCATGGCTGCTGAGCCTGCGTGTCCGGAGCCTGTGCTCCACAACGGGAGAGGCCACAACAGTGAGAGGACCGGGTACCGCAAAAAAAAAAAAAAAAAAAAAAAAAAATGCTAAGGCATTAGTTACATTTATCAACGTTAGAGACAAAAGAAGAAGCAATCTAGAGTAATAAGGGTTGGAGGGAAGAAGCAATAGGGTCAGGAAGGAGGGTTTTTTGCTAAATGAAGAAGGGAACATAAAAAGGAGAGAGGAGAAAATTTTGTTTTAATTTATTTTTTAAGTTGAAGTATGGTTGATTTACAATGCTGTGTTAGTTTCAGGTGTACAGCAAAGTGGTTCTGATATACAAATATATATATATATATCCATGTATATATATATATCTGTATATATATATCCATGTATATATATATGTATATATATCTGTATATATATATATACATATATCTTTTTCAGATTCTTTTCCCTTATAGGTTATTATAAAATATTGAGTATAGTTCTCTGTGCTATACAGTAGGTCCTTAAGGAAAAATTTAAAAATATTGGAGATGGTGTGTTAAAGTGCTCATGCCTGGGAATTGATGCCAGCCAGCCCAATTTTGTGAGCCTCTAATGAGGATCTAATCCTAAGGCAGCCAGGGCATTATATTTTAATGATGAGGGAGAGAGTAATCTATTTGCCTGTGACCAGATTATTTCACTAATTTAGGACTATTGTGTGAGGAATGTGGAATAAATTGAGGGCTCATTTCCCATGAGGAACAGTAATTTGGGTTAATGTCAATATTATTCCCTTTTGATTTTTATGACTTTATAGGTTATTTTGTTTCTGCTTGTATATAGTAATGAAAGGGGCATTATGTAAGTATGTGAACATAATAGAAAGATGAAATATAGTCCAGTGATTTATACTTAAGAGTGCCAGGAAGCTTAGGTTAAGGGGCTGGGCTGGAGTTAGAAACAGCTGGATTTCAGTCCATAACCTTTCATTTTTGTGATATTGGTCAAGTTACTTAACGGTTTCAAGCCTCAATTTCCTCATCAGTAACACATTTCACTTGGTATGCGTGTAGCCACTTAGCACAGATCTCAACATAAACTCAGTATGTAGATTAGCTCTAATCATCATTAATTATGACTGGCTAAATACCAGGAAGGAAAGAATGGGTGTAGGACAGGTAGGGGTACGGGTGGATAGAGGAAGGAAAGGAGGGGGAGAGTAGGGGAGGGGAAGACGGAAGAAAGAAAGGAAAGTAAGTAGGGAGGGAGAGGAGATAAATAGGCAGTTTATTAGGACAAAATTCTTATTTTTTTGTTTTCTAATTTGGAATCTCTGAGGGTAAGTTATATATTGAATAAATAGATGGTATATGCACTGAGTATTCTTCTTCTTAAATGTAATTCCTGCAAGGCAACAGTCAAATAAATATTCAGAGATTTCAGATATGCATGTCTAAAATTCGTAGTGAAAATAGAGGTTGGCCAGTGTCATATCCTGTCCACCGGCTTCTTTTAGAGGCTTTTAAAACAAATTCACTTGTAAAAGAATTCAAGTAATTTATAATAACCAGTCGAAATGTCAACTAGAGTCTGAAATTAAGATTTATTTATACACTAGTGCCAAAGCAGTTGAAATATGGTGTCCTTAGAAAGTGTCATTTGGGATGTTAATGTTCTTAATCATAGATCAGGAATGGGTGAAACAAATGTGATGTAAAATTGCCAATTCATTTTACTTAAAAGAGAATTTAAGAAATTATACTTTTCTCTTTTAAATATACTTTTGTACATTTCATTACTTTGCTTTTATATTTTTATATTTCAGGCAGAAAGTATAGAACATAAAATGTTTTATTTATATTGTTTAAGGAATATGGGTTTTAGGAAAACCCAAGTTTGACACAAATCCAAGAAGCCACAAAAATTTATATAACCATAAAATATTTCAGCTTTAAAGTGTACCATGAACAAAGACAATGAATAAACAACAACTTGGGATAAAATATTTGCAATTCACATAAAAAAAGATGTAAATTTTCTTAATGATTAAAGAACTCCTACAAGTCAGTGAGAAAAATTCTAGGAATATAATAGAAAAAAGAACCAAGCATAAGACAGTGAACAAAACAATATGGTTTTTATAAAAAAAGATCTTTAGCCTCATTAATATAAGAGTAATATCAGTTGAAACTACACTATCATTTACTCCTTTTCAGATTAGCAAAGGATCAATCTTTGTAATAAATGACAATTTTGGCAAATTCTAAGAGAAACATACATTTTCATACAATGGTGGAGGTAAAATTGACCTGATTTATAAGGAACACAATTGGCAATAGCATTTATTTTACTTATTTATTTTTTAAACATCTTTATTGGAGTATAATTGCTTTACAATATTCTGTTAGTTTCTGCTGTATAATGAAGTGAATCAGCTATAACTATACATATATCCCCATATCCCCTCCCTCTTGCACCTCCCTCCCACCCTCCCTATCCCACCCACCCCTCTAGGTAGTCACAGAGCACCGAGCTGATCTCCCTGTGCTATGGAGCTCCTTCCCACTAGCTATCTGTTTTACATTTGGTAGTGTATATATGTCCATGCCACTCTCTTACTTCGTCCCAGCTTACCATTCTGCTTCCCTGCATCCCTCAAGTCCATTCTCTACGTCTGCATCTTTATTCCTGTCCTGCCCCTAGGTTCTTCAGAACCATTTTTTCTTTTTGTTAGATTCCACATATATGTGTTAGCATATGGTATTTGTTTTTCTCTTCTGACTTACTTCTCTCAGTATGACAGACTCTAGGTCCATCCACCTCACTACAAATAACTCAATTTCGTTTCTTTTTATGGCTGAGTAATATTCCATTGTATGTATGTGCCACATCTTCTTTATCCATTCATCTGTTGATAGACACTTAGGTTGCTTCCATGTCCTGGCTATTCAATAACATTTTAATTTTCACTTTTCTGTTTAATTTTTTAGGCTTAGTAGGGCATGCGAATTCCAAGGGTAGGCAGTTGTCTCTATACATCAAACAAAATGGTTGTAGGGTAGATCAGTGTTTCCAAAAGTTTCTCATGCCCTGGCACACTTACAGAACAATACTATCTCTACAGATACTGGTATATACACATGAGGCTACATGCAGATTAAAAACTAGCCTGTGGGCCCAGCCATAGCCTCCTAGCTTTGGTGAATATGGCTGGCTGTATTCCTTAGACTAAAGAGCCTCTGCTTATCTACTCACACATCAAATAATCTCTGCTTTTATCTTAGATATTCTTCTCGACTCTAAAGATTGCCTTCTGGTAGAAGTAAACACAGTGCCCACTCAAATTCACCACTCCTAGATTCCTTATATTTTCACCTCACTCCCCATTCACTTGGGGACAGGATTCCTTGCCTTTTCTCCAACCTTGCCTCCAGTTTCCTACCCACAATGTTTTGCTTAGGCTCCTATCATTTCCAGGAACGTCTTTCCCTATCAAAATCCATCTGATGAATTTATATCTGTTTTTCAAGGTCTAAGTTAAATTCTCTCTTTTCTATAAATTCTCTGAGTCACCCATTTAGGATTAATTTTTTCCATCTCTGACACTCCGTTTGTTTTTATCGTTAATTAAAGTACTTACCTTCTCGAGCCTTATCTAGTCACTTCCCCATCCAGGATTTCAGTGGTTTTTAACCTTTCTTGGGCATTACAATAACCAGTGTGCTTCTCAAAACCTGATGCCAGGGCTCAACCTCCCAATATTATGGTTCAGGCGGTCACGTGAGGTAGGACCCAGGGGATCTGAACATTCATGCAAGCTTGAGCACCCTGGTAGAGCTTCTGATTTTCAAACCCCTGCCTGTGTTATTTTAGCCACTTGTTGGGATATTCTAATTATTTAACTTATTTGCACGAATTCACTGTTCACTGTTCACTGTTTTGGGTAAGTGATGTTAAGTCTGGCTCTGTAAAATGACAGATCCATGTTCATTATTAGCAATTTCTAGTTTGTATCATCAGGGAGAAGAAAGGCTCTTATTTAACTATTAGGTTTGGCAGGTAGGCATGAACCTATTCCAACTAATTTCTGTATCAGTATCTTTATATTCAAGCTTTTATTGTAGAAAAGACACAACCACAGCTTACAATAATTAAATGGGAATTTCATTTGTCAGAGGAGTGTCCCTACCCTTTCGAATTTATCAAGATTATGAAGGTACAAATTTTAAAAACCTAATTGTTATATTTAGATTGTAAACATTAGCTTATAAAGATTTCTTCTGTATGATAAAATGATAATAAGGTATTTCTTTAACATTTGATATGAAAATTGTTTTTCTGGGGCATGATATGAAAATTTCTATAAGTACCAAAGATAAATGTATTGTGGTGTCTTTGTATTGTATCAGCTTAATTTCCCAGAATTCCTGTCTCTCTGTGGTTTCTGATTAGCCCTGACCAAAAAAGACATTTTGTGCCTCATGTTTGGAAAGCAGATATGAAACAGCAGCTTTAATTTTTATGCTCTGAACCTTATACAGGGTGCTAGACATGCTCTTGCTGATGTAGGCTCTCATTGTGGAGGTGAGGCAGCACCTAGAC
The DNA here is from genome assembly GCF_949752795.1 of Hyperoodon ampullatus. Classification (NCBI taxonomy): domain Eukaryota; kingdom Metazoa; phylum Chordata; class Mammalia; order Artiodactyla; family Ziphiidae; genus Hyperoodon; species Hyperoodon ampullatus. The sequence goes on along the minus strand of NC_136925.1, from coordinate 35,363,216 downwards.
CAGCCCCTTTCCTGGCTCCTGCTGGAGCTCCTCCTTCAGCTTCCCCATCTCTGGGCAAATTCATGTGCAGCTCTGTGGTAAGTGCTGCCAGCTGTTCCTGCAGGTTACCCCTGCCAGTGAGGCTGGAGATGCTGAGAGACAGATGGGGTTCCAGTTTATTCTTGTAGTTTCCACATTCTCCTTGTTCTTGTCCACACCCAGCTTCCCTTCCAAACTGTCTGACTCATAGTGACTTCAGGCTCAACACTAGATCCAGAGCCAAGGGTGCACAGAGAGACTCCCTTAGCTCCTGCACATGCAAAGATCTGTTTCCCTTATTGTACATCACTCTTGGTGATTCTGCCCTTTTGATCGAACCCCAATGGATAGAACAAACACTTACATTCTCATCATCTGGGTTCAGTAATTACTAATACTTTTACCATTTGCTTTCACTATTTGCTAACTTATTGTTTTGCCGGGGGAGGCTGGGCCATTTGAATGTAAGCTATGGAAATCATGACTCTTCTCACCTTAATACTTGAGTATGCATTTTCTACAAATGGCATTAACCTTGTAATCACAATGCCATTATCACACTTAAAAATAATTACAAATCCCCGAAATCATCTAGTCCCCAGGGCATACTCTAATTTCCCTAATTATCCCCAATATATCTATAGTTGCTTTCTCTAACCAACCAAGTTTCCGATCAAGGTTCACATATGTATTTGGTTATGCCTCCTTAGTCTCTTTTAATCTAGAACAGTCCTCTAAATTTTTATTCCCCTAAAGGCACTGGCTTTTTGAAGAAATAAGTCCAGTTGCATTTCGCATCCTGAATTTGCCTGTTTTTTCCTCATGGGGTTCTTCTATTCGCTGTATTTCTTATATATTGAAAATGCAGGGGATGCCGATGCAGGGGACGCGGGGTCGTGCCCCGGTCCAGGAAGATCCCACATGACACGGAGCGGCTGGGCCCGTGAGCCATGGCCGTTGAGCCTGCGCGTCCGGAGCCTGTGCTCCACAACGCGAGAGGCCACAACAGTGAGAGGCCTGCGTACCGCAAAAAAGAAAAAAGAAAATGTCCTTTGCTATTGTTAGAAATTTGCCTAAGAGCAAATAACAGTGATCAGTTTTTCAATTGTGTCTTTAATTTGCTTATGTCTCATGTACAATATTAGCTGGACCACATGTGAGATTTATGAAGGAAGCAATAATACATTTTTAAAGTGATGCCCAGGTAGATGAGTATTCACTTGAAGACTATGCTATAGAGAAATATTTATTGGACAGTTTTGAATGGTAAAATATTATTGTATAAAATTCCAAGGAGAGTCCAAACTATAGTGTTCTTTCAATATTTTAAAGCCCACCTGTCATAACAACCCTAGGGAGACATACTATAGGGCTATTGTTTTCTTTCTTGATTGATACCCAGGTATCTAAAGACATCTTTTGAGTTGGATAGAAATTAACATATGCAGAATGGTTATAGAATATTTATATTGAGGGTTTCTTGAGTTCTAGTGAAATAGATCAAAAGAAATATATCAACATGACTATCATTAAGTCTGTGAGGTAAAATCCCTGTTGGAAATCAGTGCAACTCTAAGCAGTATCACCTGGGGAAGACATTGGACAAAATGGCATAACTGAGGATATCTTTTGAAATTGTGACATGATGGAATCTTAGACAAGTTAATGAATTTTTAAAAAATCCTTGAGCTAGGGTACCTTGAAAGATATCCTAATAAAATAGTTACTTTATGAATATACATATATATAATTAATAGTTATTTTTATAACTTTTCTTCATAAAATATTCAAGAATCAATAAATATTTGATTCATGAGTCATGTAGAAAATTTTAGGGCTATCTGGTTATTTTCCAAAATCAAGTCTGAAGATAGATTTTTTAAAATAACAACAACAAAACAACAATAGTAATATTTTAAGGAGAATTACAATTAGAAATGCATGTACAACCTTTAATTTGATACATAAAGCAAATATTACATGGACACATTGATCTTAAGCTTTTTAATCTGTAATGCCAGATATTTTTTAAATTGGATAATTACACTGATGCAAAAATGGAACTTGAAAAGTGGAGGATAAAGAAGAATGGGGTCACACAGGAGATAAAGTTAAGACTGGTCTCTAGCAGCCAAAAAAGTATGACTTTCTTAAAGTCAGCACATTAAAGTAGACTATCTATCCTCAACATGGGTTGTAAGAGATTCAACTGTAATTAACTGAAGCCTCTAAACAGCATCATTTGTGGGTATGAGGCTTATATTCTTCTATAACTCTTAGGACTAAGAAACCCAAAGACAAAAGAATAAGGTAAAAGTGCTATTCCAAAAGACTCTAGTGAAAGTTACAAGGCAAAACACGCCATAGTGAAGTCTAAACTACTTATATCATGCAGGACCATGCCCATGCTCAGCACACAGAAGATATTCTGAAAATGAGATCAAAGACAGAAAATTACAAAGAATGCAAGGAAGTTTAACGTCATGAGAAAGAATTAGCAAAAAACCAAAAAAACAAAAGACAAGAAAATTAGTCATCTCTCATTATCCTCAAGGGATTGATCCTGGGACCACCATGGATACCAAAATCAGCAGGTGCTCCAAGACCTTTGTATAAAATGGTATAGAACAGTTGGCCCTTTGTATCCATGGGTTCCACATCTGCCCATATGGAGAGTTGACTGACTGGATACCCTAGGAAGTGAAGAATGAAGAGAAATAAAAATGAGTATGTTTAGATTGTCAAAGAAGTAATAGAATTCATATAACAATAATAGTGAACAGTAATTAAACAACAGACTAGATAGTCAAAGAAAAATAGAGAATTTGAAGGTATACTTGAGGAAATCACTCAGCACAGAGAAATAGGGAGGTGGAAAATTAAAAAAGAACTTAAGAGATACAGATGAAAAAAATTTCTAAGATATGTCTAATAGGAATCCAGAAAATAGACATTAAGGAGACTGGGGAAAATAAAATATTCAAAGTCCCCAAGGCTCATAATTTTCCAGAGCTTAAGAACAACATGAATAACCACCCACAGTGTCTGGTCATTTCAGTTTTCTGTTTAACACTATTCAATAGCTCTGTGCTGCCCATAAATACGGTTAAAATTCCTTAGCATGGCATATGATCAGATCCCTACTCTGTCTCTTTTGACCTTTATTTCTTATTATTCCCAGCAAACGTCATATAATTAATCAATAACAATTCCTTTCTCATCTCCTCCCCTTTATTCATGAATCTGCATTGAATAGAATTCCCTCTTCCTCACTTAACTATCATCTCTCATCCCATTTTACCTCCCTCATCTGGAGTATAAAAAAATCTCACCAGAATTTAGGGGATCAGTGAAATGAAGCATTGAATAAATTCTGCACGTAGGATATTACTACCACCTAGAATTATGGTAGGGGGAAGATGACTGTGATTCAGTCTTCAAGTCCTTGGTAAAAGTGGGATAACAATTAATCAAGCAGATAATGGCGGTGAGGAGGAAAAAGTGGTATTTGTAGATGAAAGCATCAAGAATAATTTTTTAATGGAAAAGAAAAAGCCATGGTGTGAAAGTGGTAATCATGAGAAAGAGACGATTATTCCTTCCCCTCAAAGCCAAAATGTGGTATTTGTGCTGCAGCATAATGGGCAGTCTTGCTCTGAAGACAACATTAAGTGCAATGGCAAGGCAGCAGGGGAAAGCCACATATAAGTCAAGATAGATAAGAAAACATGAGATATAGCTGTAAAAAAATGACAGTAGCATTTACAAAATAGGTGATATTACTCAAATTATAATTTATTCCCTTAAGAGGCATAACATTATAGATGATGTAGTAAGCTCAGATATCTCCCAAATTATTGGGTTGACATGGGTTTAATGGTGGCCAACAGATTCAGTGGAATTGAGAAACTGTAAGTCTTGAAGGAAAAGTGCTGGCAAGTTTTACTTTAGGATATAGCAAGTGGGTTTCCTCATTTGGTGAACCCAGGGTCACTTTTTTATTATATCTGAAACTCTGAGTCAGGCTAAATCATTGGGCCTTTGGCAGTCCTTCCTTTGAGAGGCGCTTAAACAGATTTAGTTTTATGAAAGAGTAGTGTAAAATTTTGACCATTTTTCACTCTATATCTGAGCAGAGAGATGGTGTGAGACAAACACTTATGTCAGGTATCTTGGAAGGAAGACCTTCGAAATATTTGGGTGGGGTCAGTTCCAGTGATGAGTGTCAGTGAACCTGCCAGCCTGCTGAGTCTAAAGTAATTGTTGCTTGCCTAAGGTTTTCCTGGTTCTTTGGCTGATAGATTTGACAGGTAGGAAGAAGTTTGTAAAGAATTTTCTCTCTGATTTGTAGAGGTCCCACATGGTGCCTGTATGTTTCTGTGTGTTTCATGGGGTGGTGTATTTCCACTTTACAGCCTACTTACCTTGCGTTCACTATTGTGTCACTCTCCCCAAAGATCAATGTGTCTTAGGCAATGAGAAAAATGATGCTCTGCTCTGAAAAGGCTGCTCACAAATTATCCCTCAGTCAAAACAAGAACACAAATGAGTGCTTCCAGGAGCCTATGAATGAGCAATGTCTGTGGGGACCAGAATCCTCAAAATCTGGTTTATCTAATGACAGAGGAGAGCTGAACTGGGGACTAACACAGAGAACTCTTCCCTGTGATAAAACAACCTTTTCCCTTTTTAGTTACCAACACAATTTGGGCAAAACACAGATTCTATCTTTTTCTAAAGAGTCAGCAGAAAACCCCATTAATTGTACATATGAAGGTGATATACTGATAGATGGGAGGAAATAAGCCAAAATGGATATACTAATATACTTCTGCTCAGTCAAACCAGGATTTTAAATTAGAAAAGGCAAGGTATAAAAGGTGGGGGAAAAGAAAAAATTCATAGTGCATCTAGGGTCTGGTTACTGGAATTAATAGGTTTTTAAAACTCTCAACATCAATGAGAGGACATTGACCAAGTAAGATAAGGTGATATATATTCCATCTCATATAGAATGTTAAAATGGAAAATATTCAACTGTTCTCTCAATACAGTTATTGAACTTTGCATTTTTCTTTTTAATTCCAGTATGAAAAAAAAATCTAGAGCTACAAGGAATTCAATCTACTTGGAGATATTTGGACATGTCTAAAGAGTATCATCTGCTTTACCACCTGGGGGAACAAATATAGTCACATGGCAATAATTCATTCCAATTAATTATGCAAGTCCCCACATACCTTTAGTCTTTCTGATTTTCAAGCATTCTGGAGTTTGTGTAGGCCAAGAGGATATGTCTGAACTCTGAAATCTGATTACCTTTCTTTGGTTGCTAAGGCACAGTGTCATGGTTAAACACTGTTCCTTCTGAGTTTGATGAATACTTGTCCATGCCCTGGTGATGCCTTACCGAAAGAGTCCTTTGCCCAGGATTCCTGGGGACTCAAGATGAGAGTTTCTGTTTCTCAGCTGACTGGGTCAACTCGGTGTGTTCTTGACATTGGTCTTTTGCCCTGAATTGCTTGTCTGTTGTGCTGATCCTTGGTCATAAGTACAGACTCCTTCTTCCTTCATGGTTGCTTCCCTGTGGAGATTTTCCTGGCAGAAGAAATGAGTCAGGACCACCTTGTGCAACTGCATTTTCTGAATTGTGAATCTCCTGGTGAAGTGAGTGATGTCTCAGGCACACCCCTCTCAATAGGCTTCTTTGTTGCTTGTGTAGATTTTCTTACCCACTCGCTCATCAATGATCATGACTATGGAAGTAAACCAAAGTCATAGGGAAAGGCAGCTTTCCATAATTATATTATGCTCTTCACTCATGGAATCGTTGCTCCCCAGTTACCTCGTATTTGCCCTGAAGTATTTAGACTGTTTCTATAATAATGAAGTCTACTTCTAAGTGATATTTCTGGCTGTACTTGTGGGTCTCTAAGTAGTTGAATTTTTTTTTAATTCACTTTTATCTAGTTCTGCGTAGGAAGGGTAATTTCTTGAGATGTTAATTTCTATTTTGTTTTCACTGCTTTTTATTGTTCCTCTCAAATCTCAAGAAGGTATCCTGGCCCTTTTGTGGCCTTTCCTCTCTATTGGCTTTGATTTACCTCATTAATGAGAATATATTAGAATGTCCTAGAGAGAAGAAAGGATAGAGGTGAGTATTAGATACTAGGACCAGACTTGAGTGAAAGTGGAGTATCTGAAGAATCTCTGAGATTAGGAGAAGGGGTGAGAATGGCAGAAGTGATGGGCTCCTGGGGTTGGAGATTGACCCAGAGTAGATACCTAGGCCTACTTCCATGCAGTGTCCTAGACGGGTGACTTCTATCCAAGTGGGGAACATCAAATACTAAGTGTACCAGAAATGCAATTCTGGGTCTGAGCTTGACTTGGAAGCCCTGGAGCTGCCCCCCTTTCCGAAAAAATCCAGCTTAGACAATGGGCATGTTGACAGAGATAAGCATGGTCTGAAGACTACAGAACATTTCCACAAATGCCCTGGACTTTATAAGATTCCAAGACCTCCATCTATAACCCTGAGAAAATCACAGTAATGATCAAGAATATATGTCTCACTAGCCTGGCCAAGGATGGAAGCAAATTAAACATCATTCAAAAAATAAAGTAACAGGGTTTTTGTTTTTTCATCCAGCTATTAAAGCCATATTTATTACTAATTGAAGATAATTTTTTTTCCAGTGGGGCCTTCACAAGGAGATAATAGTCGAGATGAATCTTAATGAATGAGTAGAATTTCACTAAGTGGAGAAGAGAGTGTAGAGGTTTCCAGGAAGAGGATTTATTCTAAAGAAAGGTGTAAAGACACAACATCTCGAAGCATCTTAGAAAATAGCAAATGGTCCAGTGTAGCCCTGTAGGTTGTAACAAAGAAGGCTGTGTAAAGACTCTAGAAGGTAGGTGAAGCTTCTTTGTGAGAGACCCTAGAATACCCTTGTCTAAAGACAGTAGCATTTTTAAGTAGGTGGGTTGTATGCTTCATCATATATTTATTGTTTATTCTCTCACTTTATTACGTACCTTCTCTGTGGTATGCATCATCCTAGGGGCTTGGAATTCAGTACCAAACAGAAACCTGCTAACATTCTAAAGAGGAAAGAAAGCTATAAAAACATCATCAAATAGACAATATAATGTTGGATGATATAAGTGCTAGATGGTAGGGACTTCCCTGGTGGTCCAATGGTTAAGATTCCACACTTCCACTGCAGGGCGCACGCGTTCCATCCTTGGTCAGGGAACTATGTCACAAGGTGTGGCCGAAAAAAAAAAAAAGATAAGGTGGGTAAGTGCTAGGTGGTTAAAATAGAATGGGGCAAGGGCATGGAGAATAATGAGGGATTTTTTTTTTTTTTTTGCGGTACGCGGGCCTCTCACTGTTGTGGCCTCTCCCGTTGCAGAGCACAGGCTCCGGACTCGCAGGCTCAGCGGCCATGGCTCACAGGCCCAGCCGCTCCGCGGTATGTGGGATCCTTCCAGACCAGGGCACGAACCCGCGTCCCCTGCATCGGCAGGCGGACTCTCAACCACTGCACCACCAGGGAAGCCCGAGGGATTTTTTTTTTTTTTTTTTTTTTTTTCGGTACGCGGGCCTCTCACTGCTGTGGCCTCTCCCGTTGCGGAGCACAGGCTCCGGACGCGCAGGCTCAGTGGCCATGGCTCACAGGCCCAGCCGCTCCATGGCTTGTGGGATCTTCCCGGACCGGGACACGAACCCGTGTCCCCTGCATCAGCAGGCGGACTCTCAACCACTGCACCACCAGGAAAGCCCTGAGGGATGTTTTATCGGCTACGATGGCTAAGGAAAGTCTCTCTGGAAAGAAATAAGGGAGGAAATCATAAGAATATTTGATGCAAAAGCAGTGGTTTTGCATGAGGTTTATGCTTTTAAAGGATAACTCTGCCTACCGCAAGGAGACCTGACTGTAGAAGGGTATGAGGGAGACCAATTAGAATGCTCTTGTCATCCAGGCCAGAGAGGAGCTGGCAGTGCAGGAAGCGGGGTAGAGATAGGGCCCAGAGGCAGGTTTGAGGGCAGAAGGTAAAGAGCCTTTTCAGTAATATTGGCAACTAGGGTTTATTCTGCAGTCTATCTCTACAGGCAATGAAGAGACAACTGGCCCAAGAGAACAGTAATTTAAGCCACGGCTGGCTCTTTACTACACATTCATCATGCACAGTATTTTCACTTCACATTCATCCCTGTAAGCTGAGGAATCCCACCTTGGGATGTGGAGTCTGTGGCATTAAGTACTGGTGCATTCATGCTTCCCCGACCGAAAGAATACTCACGCAACACCCTATTTGTCTCAGCTGCTCAGCTGCAGCAAATGCAGGGTAACGTCTTTTCTCCTGATCTTTGTCTCACTACGTAACTGTTTTATGAGGGTAAAGATCCTCTTGAGTCTTCTCAGAAATAAATGTGTTAAAAATATAAAGAAGAAAGTATTATAATGGTCAATATTTTTTTCTGGTAGTATACACAGATTATGTGCTTTTAGCTTCAAGGAAGAAAATAAGAAAACAATTTTAAAAAGGCAAATATACTGGTAAGGTCATTTACTAGAGCTGAATTTTTTTCCCAGGCACCTATTCCATCCAATACAATTAACCTGAATGGATGAAATTCTACAGTTCAACTCAAAATAATTTTTGAACAAAGTACCACACTTTTTTTTTTTTTTTTTTTTTTTTTTTGCGGTATGTAGGCCTCTCACTGTTGTGGCCTCTCCCGCTGCGGAGCACAGGCTCCAGACGCACAGGCCCAGCAGCCATGGCTCACGGGCCCAGCCGCTCCGCGGCATGTGGGATCCTCCCAGACCGGGGCACGAACCCGCCTCCCCTGCATCGGCAGGCGGACTCCCAACCACTGCGCCACCAGGGAAGCCCCCCCCCACACTTCTTATTAATTCATGATAATACTGCCTGTTAGAGGTTGAAAAGAGAACAGTAGGCCAGGTGGCAATTAGTGAAGATATTCAGAAAGATATCAGGCAGCACAGGAGACAGTGCGAGGGAGAAGAGGGGTAAAAAGCGGGAGATCATACGAGGCTTTTGGAGACAGACTGCATTGGGAGATAAGTGAGAACATAGATTTTGAGGAATATTCCAGAGCTTGCCTAGTGAGTGGGTTAAGAACATAGTCTCTCAGTTGATGGTTGGGTTTAATTCCTGGCTTCAGCAGTTACTAGCCCTGGGACAGGACAACTTACTTAAACTTGGTGTGCCTCAGTTTCCACATCAGAAAAAGGGAATAATAGCACTTAACCTTATAGGATCATTGTCAGAATCAAATTAGATTTTATACATATAATTCTTAATATAGAGACCGGCATGTAAGTATTTAATATATTTTACCTATTATTATTAGACTGCATAGTATTTGGAGACTGATTGGATGTGGAGTGTAAGATACAAAGGAATAAAAACCAAGGAACCTCGAGTTTCTTATTTGATCCTCTTGGTTGATGTTTCATCATATCTTTATACCAGAACAAATATTTAAATCAGACAGAGGAAAAAGTTAAAAGAAGTGGTCTTGGTTTTAAACCCATTTATCTTGGGACGCACTACTTGTTGGTGCACATGTATCTATAGTTCATTCCTTTTTACTGTTGTAATTCCATTTTATGGATAAATCAAAATATAGAGAGTGGGTGGACATTTGGGTCATCTTTATTGTCTTGATATTGGGGACAGTGCTATGAACATTCACATTTTTTGGTGCACATATGAATGGAATTTACTTGGGTATATGCCTAGGAGTGTTTGTCAAGAGCTCCCCAAGCAGGTCTTGTAAGTACCATATCGTCTCGCTCTTCTGGTCCTCTGGCTTTGCTTTCTTTTCTATGTTTCAACTCGAATGCAAGTGCCTTTTATTCTCAAACTCTAAACTAGGTGCATGGGGGAAGGAGATTCTAGAAAACATAGTTGTTGGCCTCTCCTTCGTGATGAGAGAGCTTAAATGTGGGTAGGGATGATGCTTAGTTGATAACAGACAATACAACATGAGCATCTTTTCGTAGGTCTGATGGTCATGTGGATATTGTATTTTGCATTGTGTTTGTTGAATTGTCTTGCCCATTATTTGTTTGTAAGTCTTTTTTTTTTTTTTTTTAGATGTTGGGGGTAGTAGTTTATTAATTAATTTATTTACGTTTGCTGTGTTGGGTCTTCGTTTCTGTGCGAGGGCTTTCTCTAGTTGCGGCGAGCGGGGGCCACTCTTCATTGCGGTACACAGGCCTCTCACTATCGCAGCCTCTCTTGTTGTGGAGCACAGGCTCCAGACGCGCAGACTCAGTAGTTGTGGCTCACGGGCCTAGTTGCTCCGCCGCATGTGGGACCTTCCCAGACCAGGGCTCGAACCCATGTCCCCTGCATTAGCAGGCAGATTCTCAACCACTGCACCACCAGGGAAGCCCTGTAAGTCTTTTTTATTTGTAAATAAAATATTTAAATATTCCAGATATGAGCCTCTTATGAGTGATAGGTTTTACAAATAGCTTTTCCTACTCTGCAGTTTGCCTTTTCTCTCTTAATGGTGTCTTTTAATGAATAGAAGTTCTTAATTTTAATGTACTGCATTTTAGCAATTCTTTCCATTATTGTTAGTGTCCATGATAAGACGTTCAACGAGTCTTTCTCTATCATTTGTCCAAACTTTTAAAAAATTGAAAAGATTCTATTTTAGGTATGTGTCTTGTAAACAACCTTCGTTATTCTATTTCCCTTTCTCTCTCCCCAAGTAGCTTGGTATTTTTATGTTGCATTATAACTATTATTGTGGTTACCCCACTACAAAATACCTCCTTGACTTGTCAGTGTCTAATATATGTAGTGCTTTTACCTCGAAAGTGCAAAAGTTCTAAAATATTTTGTCTATCTAGCCTTGTGAGTCTGTTGAAATCTGCTCAGTCAGTCAGAAGTTCTGCTCAACTTCTCAGTCTCTCACCAGCCTCTTCTGGACACCTGAGCAGGTGTTCTCACCAGGCACCTCTAGGACAGAAGCAGTGCCCACGGTCCCCTCACTGAGCTGCTTTTTTCTCCCGTATCTTTCCCTTTAGTTCTTCAGTGCCTTGTTATCTCTCTGAAAGGAATAAGAAATATATAATCAATATAGTCTATTAAAATGCAGTATGGTATTTTGAAATGAATTTTATTTGCTCTTCTAGAGAGGGGAACATAAATAAATCATAAGCTATTTTCTTTAAAAATTTCATAAAGGCATGAGTATATAAGATATAATGTCTGTGTTTCAAACTGTAGCTTTAAATGTGTAAATGAATTATGAATGAGAAAAAATTATCCTTGAACACTAATAATTTTCTTCTTCTGAACTTCTTTGTGCATTATTTCTAAGTAGCCTTAAGTGTATCGTAGAGTTTTTAGTAGGTCTCAGGGACAGTCTTTCAGTGTAAGTATGTTTTCCCCAAGTAGGTTAGAGAAATGACACACACTCTGACTTTGGAATTTAACTCAGGTCTTAAGTTAAATCAAACTTAGTATGTTGAAAGTAAGTAATGGAAAGAATTCTTGAGAAAGAAAGAAAGAATATAAAAAAAATTTATATTTTGGTGTATCTTCAGAAGTCTACTCCTCACATGTAGTTTACAATCAGTAACCTTGAGTAATCTTGGTTTACATTACTTTTTTTTGTAGCACAATGAATAAAGCAGTCTTTCTAAATATATCAGAAGACTTTAGTGATTCTGCCTCAGTTGGGGTATGATTGTATAGAGATGTATCTTCTATGTATTGCTTCTTCTGTTTTGTATTCACCTTTGAGACTAATTTCAGTTCCCCTGAGTTTTACCAACAAATTAGAATAAGGCCATTCATGATAAAATATAATCTAAGGAATAATGATAAACATTCCTGCATTCAAGTGGCCTAAAACAAATGCTGTGTTTGGCTGAGCTTGACATTGTGAGGAAAGATTCTGTGTTTGACATTTATTCCTACTGGAGAGTCACTTCATGTAAGTCCACAAAATATTAAGGGCTTAATATTTTCTAAACTTGTTTTTCCTTCAGAATAAGTAAAACATTTGGCAGGTTTATTGAACTGTTGATAGAGCATGATGCCTCAGGGAAACTAAAAATCTTTGGCTGCACTAAAGTGCTTAAAAATAATGACAGTTCTCATCCTTAGTCAGGGCTGGGAATGCATATCAGATAAGAAACAACCTTAAGGATGATGCAGAATGAATGACTGAGGAACAGGAGTCAGAATTGTCAACCTCCGGAATAAAATACTGACCTTTAACTCTTTATCTTCTGAATAAAACTATTTCTCCTAATGTACTGTTTTGAATATTTTGCAAAAAAAGGAATGAATAAATAAAGTATTATTTTTCGTATTGATCTTCCAATTCCCTATGAAGGATCATAAGCAGACTTAATGACATTGTTTATTAATCTTAATGATTTGGGGGTTTGTATAGCCTTCAAGTTAGGTTGCAAAAATAATGTTCATGTAGGATATTGTGAGATATTTACAGAGACAGTACCTGTCTCATGAGTTACTATGTTTCTATAAATTCCTTGTAAATCAACTGTTTGAAGTTCAGAACTGATTTCAGGTGGAATTAAGTTCCCTCATATATCCTGCAGGTACCTCTTTTGTATTAGAATTTACTTTTATTTTGTGTCAGACTTCTCCGTGGAAAATGAGCTTGTTAAGGCCAGTAATCATGTCATTTTTTTTTCTTGGTGAACACATTTATTTCATATTGAGGGGATGAGGTATTGCTGACTCTGTCAGTGTGTATGGAGTGGTAGGGAGACAACCAGAGGGAACCTGATATGTTCTCAGAAATCATGTTCTTATTCATTCATTAAGGATGCTCTACACAGCATCCAGTTGGTGCTCAACAACTGATAAATAAATCAACTAAAAATAAATTGTGTTGTAGGCAGACCATAATGGTCTATGATAATGCTCTAAATACCAATAGCACTAGCTTGCTCTCTTGGTCCAGAAAGCATAGAACTCTGCAAAGAGGAGGAAGAAGTAGAGGAATAAAGCAATATGAGGGAATTTCCTGCTCCTTTCCTGGGGACAAGGCTGATATTACATATTATTTTGAGATATCTGATGCCAATTTATACAGTTATTCAGTACCTGGGAAACATACTGGTAATTTCAAGTAAAATTTACTTGATATGGCTTTTTGAAACCTCCAAGTTCTATCAAGCTTAAGGTGAGATTGCAAAGCATCAAGTATGCAAACTCTTCTCTTCTGGACTTTGAAGTTATGCAGTTTTAACATTTATATGAGAGACTCAACAGATAATAAAATTTGTCAGTTGTGTTTTAAACAACTTAAACATCTACAAATGCAAATATGAGTTGAAGCCATATGAATACCTTTATATTACAAACATAGGCAATAAATTATAGAGTGAGAGTCATTTCTTGAAAATGCAAATGAATCCATCTGGAAAATATGAAAATCCTAGTAATTCAATGAGAGAAAAATTTTTGGAAAGCAATAATGATTAGAGGCTTCTAGATGAATAATAGTTGGTGCTGGATAACAAATTAGAAATGAGCTTTCAATCTTGGGTAGTGGTAAGTGACATCTTTTGGGGATGCTTATCCACAGGCTGAATGTGATAAAGTCACAGGTATAAGTCATTCTCTGTATGATTGCAGGGGGTGGGCCTGAAGTTGGGTCACCTGGACTGGAAAAGTTTGGGTCAACTGAGGAGAATGTTTTGACCGACTGGGAGGAGATAACAGAAATAATTATGTCTGTAGAAGAACCAACTTTGGAGGAAATGTTCAAATAATAATATAGATTAAATTGCTCAAGTCAAACCAATGAGAAATTATGGCCCTCTCTATTTCAAGATAGGCTATAAAAAATAGCACCAAAGGTTTATTTAATTTTCTTTAAAAAGTCATGAAATATAGAAGCAAGGGTTGGCTAAGAGTTAGAAATACTATTCGACATCTTTTAGGGATGTAATAAAGCAGTTTACTGGTAAGATAGTGCACTTGCTTGAGGGCACTGTAGAATTTTTTCCACTGAAATATAAAAGTAAAATTTGGTTTCAAATGATAATGTGAAATTCTTCTCCAAAAGTATGCCTTAAGATATTTGGAACTTTTTACTTTACCTTGCATTAAATTTTCTTGATCATCAGCAATTTGTGCTGATAATCGATCAATTTAATTTTCAAACTTTCTCTCGGTATGCCTTTCTCTGGAATTGGCTAATCATAATTTTTAAAAACTGACTTTGTTTTAGCAAAACTATTCACAGAAGTTTGCTGTTTACATCATTAACCTCTCTCTAGAGCTTCTAATTTTATTATTGGAAGAGTAGGTAGAAACTTCCTTTAGAAAAAAATGCCATTCAAATTGCAGGGTCTTTAACAGACTCACAGACATAGAGATCAGACTTGTGGTTGCCAAGGTGGGGAGGGGGAGGAAGAGGGATGGACTGGGAATTTGGGGTTGGTAGATGCAAGCTACTACATTTAGAATGGATAAACAACAAGGTCCTACTCTATACCACAGGGAACTTACTGGGATAAACCATAATGGAAAAGAATATTAAAAAAGAATGTATATATATGTAAAACTGAGTCACTCTGCTGTACAGCAGAGATTGGCACATTGTAAATCAACTATACTTCAATAAAAAAAAAAAAGAATCCAAATTGCAGGGTCTTTTACTTTTTAAAGATCTAGTAAAAGATCTCTATTACTATGCGATCTTCCAAGCAGAATACTTTAGAACCAGTGCAAGTTAAAACATTAACTGCATCAATCAGTCTTAATATTTATACATTTAAGCCTCTAATATATGCATTTCTACATGGTATTAGAGGTACAGAATACACTTATTGGTAACATGAGTTTTTCTCTCAGTTCTTATAGAATGAAATCAGATTATAGGTGGATCAGTTTATTGAAGCTCTTAGAAAATTTCAGTTAGCTGGCTTCAAAAAGCTAAAATTTGATAATTCATTCTCCTCTATTGTCTGTTTGGGTTCATACATTTTCAAATGCCCATCGTCACTGCCCTCATCCCACTTGAGTGATCAAAGGCACTGATGTTTTGTACTCTCTGAGCCTGACAACTGGTATGTAGTGCTTTGTCTTTCCCTACAAGTGATACAATTATTTTAAGACATTTCTAAGTTAATGGAATCCTTCATTTCTTCCACAAGTTTATAGTGAAAAATATGTGTCAAGATTTATGTGTGTCTCTTTTTACTTTTCCGTTTTTTCTTCTCTCATTCTGTGACATTAAATGATAACATTCAGTCTAACTCTGTATATAATATAGTTCTGTAAGTGCAATTTCTTTTATTTTTATCATGGTTATGATTTATCATATTGCACTCCACAAAATGTCAACATTTCTTTGCTAATCTATTAACCCTATTGCTTGAATAAAAATGCTCCTCATACCAGCCACCTCAATTCTTAGACAAGAAAGTAATTTCCTTATAAGAAGAGAGCATCGTGGATTTTCCTACTCAATTATTTTGTGAAAAGTCTCTAATGTGAGTTTGAAGGTTACTCTTGTATTCTATACTTACTACCATTATCAGAAATTATCTATTCAGTGTACATTGAAAGGTGCTTATTTTCAAATAGTTTCATATTGTGAAATCAAAGAGGAAATATATTCCTAATGGAAACATTAGAAATCCTTTAATTTTTAAGATTGGTTCATCTTCAGCATTTAAGTCATAAAGAGGAAAAGTCTAATTCTAATAGAAAAGCAGAATTGCTAAAATTGTATTTAAAGAAGCTTACTTAATGATTTCGTTATAAATGTCTTGAGGGAATGATAATTAAAAATCAATTTCAATTTTAGTTTGTTACCTCACAAGATTTCAAGTCATTTAACAAAAAATCTGAAGCTCTGAGAAATGTCAAGTTGAAGCTAGTTAAAATATCTGGCCATTGGAAGTGTCAAATATTTGAAGTACACAGGGTATTATTAGAGTCTTGTTCTGCATGTATGTGAGTAAATTTTAACATCATGGATTAGGACCTCACATAGGACCTCACAAACAACAGTAAAAACAATATTTTTACTGTTGTTTTCTCCAGTTAGGGTATAAACACGCTGAGGGCAGTGGTCAGATTGTACGATTATTTTCTTCATACACAGTTCACAGTTCTTTGTATATAGTAGGTATGGGATAATTGATATATTTACAATACTAATGTTCTTAATAAAAACTGAGAATGATAAAGCACCTTATTTTCAAAGAAAATGCCAGCCACGCAATATTATTTTGAGAAAACGAAGTGAGGAAAAAAGGAAAACAGGAGGAAATGAGGAAAGATTTAATGAGGTATCTCCTGTCAGGCCCTGTGCTTATAGAAAACACCATAACAAAGATCAAAGGACCTGCCATAATCATACTGTTCATCACTGACAGGAATGAAAATATGTCCATTAAAATATGAGTTTTCAAAATCTCAGACTTTTTTTGGAACTTAATTGGATGTCTTTTCATACTTGGAACTCAATTTGGAAAAGATTCTGGAGGAGATTAAAAAAATAGTCTAGCAGCCCATCAGAATTTTCCCAGACTTGTTGAAAGATAAGAATTTTGAATTTGGATTCACATGCTGTGAATACTGGCATTCACTTTATATGACATTCTTGGTTATCTTTTTAAAAACTGCATTTCTGGGGATTAGGCTTGGCTGTGTTTACAGAGAAAGGATAATATTACATAAAGAATTAAACATAGGATTATAAAATACATTTCTCCAGAGCTCATTTTAATGTTATAAATGTGATACAATCATCTTTCCAGAACCCAGCCATGAGTGTGCTTTTTTCATTAACGTAAGAGGGTCTAACCAGGGATGCCCTATTTCATTGTCTCCCGATGTCAAAATGAGGCAGTGAGAAGTGGCAATTATCAAGACCATTTAAGTATGGGATGTTTCTGTCACTTTTATGTCTGGTTTTGTGAGGTCAGTCTTTCTGAGGTTGAATGTGCAGCTTTCCAAAGACAATACCCAGCTTATAAAGTATTTTTTCTCTGAAATACAGCTCTATAGTGTTACGGAAGAACCTCTTTACCCATTTGTCCCTCAAGGGGTCTCCATTATTGATCACTCTTGACCTCTGTTTGCCCTGCTTCCCTTGCTGTGTGGGGAGAGGAAGCTGGGTCTGCATACATGGCTTGCCCCCTCTGTCCTACTCATTGGCATCCAGCTGCCTGCAGGGAAACAGCTCTGACTTTCTCTTGGACGTGGGGCATATGTGGCAGCCACAGCCCTGACCTTTCAAGAGGATCCCGCTATTTCCAAGTTTGCTGTGACCAGTTTTGTAAACAGGCCTAATTCAGGGGTTCCTTATTAGGAAGAATATATTTTCCCTAAACTAAGCCTTGTTCTATAAGCTCTGTCAGTGCATGGCTGACATTTTTGATGACCATCTGCCAAAAAACAAAAAAACAAACAAAAAACAAAACAAAACAAACTCCCCCCAAACAGTTGATTATTCACGGATTTCCTAACAGGCACAGCTTCTCTCTCCCCCTCCTCTCCAACCCCCCCCTTCTTTCCCCTCTCCACCCTCCCTCTCTCTCCCTCCTCTTCTCAGACATCTTGAGACATTGAAATCTGTTTTAAAATCGAAGAGATACGTTACATTGTGAATTTCAAGAATCATATGAGTAAACTTGTAAAAGAAAGAAAATGCCCATAAACTTGCTCTGGCTAGAGCACTTAGACCAGAAGCTGGGGGACAGGCTCTGAGATCCCCCTCACCTTCCACCCACACACCAGGGTCTCCACTCTCCTTCCAGCTGTGTCCCTGCTGTGAGGCTCCCCATGAAGTAGTCCTGCTATTCTTAGGTGACTGCTGACATCTACTCATCTTGTTAGTATTTAAATTTAATTCATCCAACTATTGTCATGATTAGCAGGTTTCCTATTACTTTCTTATGTTTTTTCTTTACGTTTCAGTTTGCTTATTTAAATAGTTTTTCATGTAACATTGTCACCATAGTCTGAATGGTTGTCGGTCATTTCCCATTTGAAAATACCATATAGACTCTAGTATAATGAGCTGGAAATTAAATTTTACCATCAGTAGTATTAAAGATGTAGAGTGCCATTGGAACAAATAATAGATAGACTCCTTTTAATTAAGCAAACACACTTTTTGTGTGGTAAATGCACCATATAATTACTATAGTTTTATATTCACAAAGCAGAAACTATGCTTTATGTAACAGTTTTACTTCAGTAAATATTGTATAAGATGATTAAAAGAATTAATTTAGTTGCAGCCTGGGTAGATCCATAAAACTAGAAACACCATAGTAAAATATACTCTGAAGCAGTAGGAACATGATTTCGATTAAGTTTTTCTCCTGTTACTTTAAATCCTCTACAAGATTTAAATCCGAGCAGAAGGATTGTTTGAAGAGTAAATAAACTGAATTGTACTTTAGGGTCAAAACTAGTGCTAAAACGACCACTGCAGAGGAAGGATAACAGCAAGATAGTTTTCCATATGTATTTTCACTTTAAAATAGGAGTATAATTCATCATTGTGCTTAAATGATAAGAGTAGCATTTCCTATTCCCACAGGTATTATTTTAGATATAGAATAAAACCAATGCTTTGGAAATAAATATGATTTTGAAAGTTGTCAGGCAAGCATGAAACCACAGCATGTGAAAGCAGGAAGCACAAAACTAATGGAGTGGAATTCATGGTCTGTTTTCTGTACCTCTTGACTGATGTTCTTATGGAGGAGGTTTTCTTTGAAGAAGGTACCATAACTATAGCCAAGAGCACATACACTTACCATACAGCTGTGTGGTGTGATGTTAGAAATGCATTTGGGCTTCCCTGGTGGCGCAGTGGTCGAGAGTCTGCCTGTCGATGCAGGGGACACGGGTTCGTGCCCCGGTCCGGGAAGATGCCACATGCCGCAGAGCGGCTGGGTCCTTGAGCCATGGCCGCTGAGCCTGCGCGTCTGGAGCCTGTGCTCTGCAACGGGAGAGGCCGCAACAGTGAGAGGCCGGCGTACCACAAAAAAAAAAAAAAAAAGAAAGAAAGAAAGAAAGAAATGCATTTGCATTGGAGACTGAAGTTTCTGAAAACATCCCCTCTGGTATGCAGCATCCTGTGTAGCAACCACTTCTTAAATTGTTTGTGTGAGTAACATTTCAGTTTTATAATAAGATATATTTTCAGGAGAAGAAGAAAAACAAATGGTTTCAGACTGATTTTACATTTATCTGTGCACTTCCTATAAAGCAAATGCATTTTCCTTGATTGGGTGGAGGGACTCAGTGGTTCTTGGGTGTTAGGGAAGCATGGTCTTAGACACAGGAGAATGCGTCCTTACCCTAAATGTGTCCCCTTTGAACCATCAATATCTCCTCAAATTTAATTCATAAGTACAATATAAATAGAAAAACAAATGGCCCTTAAAATGTCTGCCATGTTACAGACTGGTAGCATCCATAACTGGTGCCATGTGGCAATTTGATGATTAAAATGATTACAGAACAGGTGGCATTCAGCATTACCGAAGAGACCACACATCAGGCATTCAAGAACAGGAGTCAGTTAAGCTTGTCTATTAAAATGCAGCCCTGTCTGCAGTCTTGAGCTACTTCTAGGGTAGAATTTGAAGGCCACATATTCTCTGGTGCTTTTAGGATTAAAAAAATAATGCTAAAGTATGAAATGTCCCTTTTATTCCCTGTAAACAATTAACAACATAACAACATCCGGCCAGCCTTCCAGATTTGTGAATCATCACAAGATAGAGAAACAAAGGACAGTGATCAGCCTGAATTAAAGTTTAGTTTAAGATCCATTTCTGTTGTTTTCTGAACTGTGAATTATGTATATTTCATTGAGTTCTTTTATACAGTGGGGTTTCTGATTAGTTTGCAGGCCTTTTAAAACAAACTGCATGTAGCCATTCCTAACACCTTTTGTATGGAGAGCTTGGATGTATTTGTTAGCTCCTTCTTAATGATAGGGCATCTGGCTTTCTGCCACCATCTTTTTTCCAGATATAAAGATACAGCTGCTGCCTTGGAATTATATTCAGAAAGTGTCACACCTCAACAATCACTTGTTCACAATTCAATTCTATCTTCCCCTTCCACTCTTTCTTATTTTCCTCTGGCATTCTTGGTGACACCCCTCATCTTTCAGGAATTCAGGCTCAGAACGTTAGGGTCAGCCATAATTGATTGACTGACTGTAACTTATTCTTTGGATAAAATTTCAAATTCTTAAAACATCTTGCATGAGTAACACCTGTGTTCCAGTTATCCACATTCAGGGGTTGTTCACATTTTGCCTCATTCTTTTTATTATTCTCTCTCTTTTTCTCTTTTTTCTTGATACGTACCTAACTTGAAACATTTTAGACTGAGTTATGTCCCTTTGCTCCAGAACACTTCCAATGTATTGTCTAACAACAAGGACAATATCGTATATCACCAGAGTATAATTATGTGATATGTATGTGATATAATTATTTGACAATATAATTATCAAAGTGAAAAAATTAATATTGATAGAAAAGGAGGCAAGAATATACAACAGAGAATAGACAGCCTCTTCAATAAGTGGTGCTGGGAAAACTGGACAGCTACATGTAAAAGAATTAGATTAGAACACTCCTTAACACCATACAGAAAAATAAACTCAAAATGGATTAGAGACCTAATTGTAAGACCGGACACTATAAAACTCTTAGAGTAAAACATAGGCAAAACACTCTATGACATCAATCACAGCAAGATCCTTTTTGACCCACCTCCTAGAGAAATGGAAATCAAAACAAAAATAAACAAATGGGACCTAATGAAACTTAAAAGCTTTTACACAGCAAAGGAAACCATCAACAAGACGAAAAGACAACCCTCAGAATGGGAGAAAATATTTGCAAATGAAGCAACGGACAAAGGATTAATCTCCAAAATTTACAAGCAGCTCAATATCAAAGAAACAAACAACCCAATCAAAAAATGGGTGGAGGCATTTCTCCAAATAAGATATACAGATTGCCAACAAACACATGAGAAGATGCTCAACATCACTAATCATTAAAGAAATGCAAATCAAAACCACAATGAGATATCACCTCACACCAGTCAGAATGGCCATCATCAAAAAATCTCCAAACAATAAATGCTGGAGAGGGTGTGGAGAAAAGGGAACCCTCTTGCACTGTTGGTGGGAATGTAAACTGATACAGCCACTATGGAGGACAGTGTGGAGGTTCCTTAAAAAACTAAAAATAGAACTACCATATGACCCAGCACTCCCACTACTGGGCATATACTCTGAGAAAACCATAATTCAAAAAGAGTCATGTACCACAATGTTCATTGCAGCACTGTTTACAATAGCCAGGACATGGAAGGAACCTAAGTGTCCATTGACAGAGGAATGGATAAAGAAGTTGTGGAACATATATACAATGGAATATTAGCCATAAAAAGAAATGAAATTGAGTTATTTGTAATAAGGTGGATGGATCTAGAGTCTGTCATACAGAGTGAAGTAAGTCAGAAAGAGAAAAACAAATACCATATGCAACACATATATATGGAATCTAAAAAAAAAATGGTTCTGATGAACCTAGGGGGAGGGTAGGAATAAAGACACAGATGTAGAGAATGGACTTGAGGACACGGTGTGGGGGAGGGGAAGCTGGGACGAAGTGAGAGAGTGGCATGGACATATATACACTACCAAATGTAAAATAGATAGCTAGTGGGAAGCAGCTGCATAGCACAGGGAGATGAGCTCAGTGCTTTGTGACCACATAGAGGGGTGGGATAGGGAGGGTGGGAGGGAGGCTCAAGAGGGAGGGGATATGGGGATATATGTGTACATATAGCTGATTCACTTTGTTATATAGCAGAAACTAACGCAGCATTGTAAACAATTATACTGCAATAAAGATAAAAAAAATATTGATATAATATTGTTGTCTGATCCACTATTTTTTTCCTGGCCCAGGATACAATCTGGGATCTTGTGTTGCGTTTAGTTACCATCTCCATTTATCTATCGTTATTGTTGCTGTTAGGAGGGCTATGGAAGAGATGCTGATATTTGAGTATCTGTCCTCAGGAGAAGCAGTTTTTTCAGGGGAAAGTGAGGTTTCAGTTAGACCAAGGAGAGGAAAGAAACATTAGAGGTGCTGTGGGGATTTTAGGGATTTTGCTAACAATTAGCCCTGAATTTCAGATGACCCAGTGGAAGGGTTTTGGGAGTTGAGAAGTGATGGCAGATTGAGGAGGAGATATGCAGAACAGTATGGGATGCGCTGTGAAGAGGGCCACCTGAGTTTCTTGTGGAGATTGACGTAAACAGTCAAAAAGGGCATAATGAGATAAGTGAAATGTGTAGTGAGAAGGAGAAGTGGCTTGGTGTCTTCCAGGAGTATGCCGACCCTAGAACTTCCACGTGGCTCCAGCAGTGGGGGCGGACTTGGAGCAGACCCACTTCAGGCATATGAACTCCTTACTGATTTCTCAAGACAGAGGCAGGAATGTTAAATGTATATACTGTTTGTTCTAGCAGTTCTGCTTAGGAATGGAAGATAAACTAATGAAAAAGTAATGAATTTCTTTAATTTTTATTATGAATCTGTTTTCTTTTGATTTCCAAGAATATTACTGGATACTTAAAAGCAAGAAGTATTCACATACACCAAACAGATAATTCCTAATAATAATGGCTAATGAGGAATCCCTGTCATCTTAAGAATTAAAACTAAAGACTTTTCTCAAAACATATTAATCAATAAACTTTACTACTCTTTCTGTTTAAAGAGAAAAGCTTTCCCTGTCTAAGGACATAAAAGACTGCTCTAGGTAAATAGAAGAGATTAACATATTTCAAAGGAAAGCCTGGTATTTGTTTCACAAGAAGGTTAATATAACTTACCAACAAGGTATAATACACAGAAAAGTATATTTAGACTCTAGAATTATAGTGAATATTTTCCTTTAATTACAAAATTGGTGAAGAAAAAAATCAGGAGCTAAAAAAGAACACACATTATAGCATTATTAAATTTAAATATTTAAATCTACATTTTGGGGAAATAAGAGTTCTGTCTACCTGCTAATAACACAGAAGTTTGCAAGATTATACCACATATTATTATTATTATTATTTTTTTGTGGTATGCGGGCCTCTCACTGTTGTGGCCTCTCCCGTCGTGGAGTACAGGCTCTGGACGCGCAGGCTCAGCGGCCATGGCTCACGGGCCCAGCCGCTCCGCGGCATGCGGGATCCTCCCAGACCGGGGCACGAACCCGTGTCCCCTGCATCGGCAGGCGGACTCTCAACCACTGCGCCACCAGGGAAGCCCTACCACATATTTTTATTAGTGGAGAGTGGGAGCAAGGAGGCAAGGATTACCTTCAGGTTTTATACATATTTTTCCATTGCAAAATTTGTTTTACCATGTTCATATATTACCTATTCAAACTAAAAATAAAATCAACTATATTTGCTTGGCAATGTACAAACCACTTCACTTGTCTTGATATTCAAAATTCTCCAGTCATAAGTATTCTATATGCCTCATTTTAGGTAATCCTCACAGTATCCCTTTTAAAATGAGCTGTTATTTCTATAGTTTATAGGAGAGAAAACTGTGATTTACACAGATTGAGCAACTTACTTAAGATCACACAGCTAGGAATGAAGAAACTAGACTCTGAATACAGGAGTCTTCATGCCCCTCTCAGAAGGGACTAACAGGGGCTCAGCCAGCTGGAGAAGAGCGCTGAGCTGTTGAGGGTAAGAAGAGCCATTAAAGCAACAAGCAAAAAACTGGAAGAGTTGAGCATTGAATCACTTCCTGCTATGGTCTAAGCAAGAGGCTAAAACTGGAGAAAATGCCAGTGGCCTCGTTCCATCTTCCCCCACGGAACAGCGCACCGCACCTATGCACCCATCCAGGGTTAGGTGGATCAGCACAGGTGTGAGGGTCGTCTCTTTGTTGACTGAGCACAGAACAAAAGGTTCCGGCAGTTTTACGTCTAGGGGAACTTGAGGCAGGAGAGCTTGGAGGAGAAAAGTACTGGGTACTCAAAGAGTAGGACAAAGTCTCTTCAAGACCTCTGCCCAAGGTCTCAAATAAAAGAGACCTAGGAAGGTAAATGTGTGAAGATCATGACCAGCCAGGGGCGCCTGAGTCCACGGCAGCAGCTGTCTTCAGAGACCGCAGTGCATTGGCTGTGCACCAAGTCTGGTGTGGGGAGGACAGCCTTCCCCCAAAGGAAGGCCAGGCAAAGCCTTTGTAACTGCCTGTGGTCAGATCTGAAAAATCACCCAGGTTTTTAACCAGCAGCCAGACTCTTTAGGGACCTCATATCCTTTTGCACAGAACACAGAAACAGCCAGATATGACGGAACATCTTCCCCTGCAGTATTATTGCATCTTGCCTAACTTGCCACCTCTTATCTAAGGCTGGTCCTTCTACGTGTTCTAAGGACTTTGGTTCCAATTTCTCACCTAGGACCTATTAATTATTGCCTTATTCTTCTTTAACTGTTTCCTCTCAAAGGAATTTCAGTTGTCAACATTTAAACAGCGTTATCTTCCATCTTAAAAAAGAACAGGAAAACGGTTATCAATGCAATGTTTGTTCTGCTGATGCAATTTACTAGCTGACTGTTTGCGGCATCAGTATCCTTAGATCATTTCCTCATCTTCCTGATACCTTCCCAAGTTCACAGGTTGACTGGCAATGAGATCATAAAAAATAGAGCTCTTGTGAAAAAGAATAGTGTTTACATTAAATTGAATGAGAATATTTAGGATCTTTTATACCTTTTTGGTTACAAAAATGTGAACATGGTGAAAAATAATATTAATTTTCCTTTAGTAAATATTCTGAGATTTCAGTTCCAAGTTTATTACCCTCCAAATCCCACTGTTAAATAGCATCTGTACTCAGGCTGAAACCCCCTTATTAGAACAATCTTTGGATTTTTACCTTTCAGATTTATAAATCTATGTCAATGTCTACTCTAGAGTTTATTGATATATATATATTTAGTAAATATAGATTTATTATAGATTAAGTATGTCTTTTACTCAAATAAATGATACTTTAAAGCATTTAAAAAATAATTGAAGCATGATACTGGGATGTTATTGAATCTTCAGTGTTTTCCTTTTGCCTTCCACTGATTCCTATTCCCCTAGCCCACAAAGCTTTCTTTTAGTCCATTTCTTCAGGGTATAATTCCATTTTAAGTGATACTAAGTGAAAAAAGATTTGATTGCATTGAAGAGTTCCTATTGCTATGTTAGCTCACTAATGTGGACACCTTCCAATGACAGTTACTTGCATTACGGGGAAACCCGATCTTGTGAGGCCAGAGTAGATATATCTAGTTGATGCTGCACTGTTTAATAATGGTTGAGGGTGGTGGGTGGAGAAGCCTTCATTCCTAGGCAGGGTGGTAACATTATGCAGAGATACAGAGAGATGTCAAGGATTTAGTTGGGGGGAATTGAAGCAAAGTTTGATTGAAGGATTCAATTTGAACTGCCATGCATTTTGAAGGTGGCATTCTACCTCTTCGGGAGGGCCGAGTAGCATACCAGATCCTAGAAGAAAGAGGGCATGACTAGACATACTTTTGGAGAAATGAGAGGACCCTTTGGACATGTTTGCAGGCAAGTCTCAAGAGCAAGATGGCCCATGAGATGCCATGTTGGAGATGGCCTGAATAGATGCCATGGCCAGTGGCTTGTGGAGAGGGGCACATCTAACCTTGGGCTTTTGCTTTCTGCTCTGTAGCATATTTACGTTATGTAGCCTTTTATAAAATTTGGTTAAACTCTCTGGCCTGTGTTAAATGAGCTTTGTGGGAATTCGAGGAGACTGTATTCACATTTGTGACTCATTAGATTTGAAGATGGCTGCAACTGCACAAAGAATGGTTACCAGGCACCAAGAATCCAGGAGCAGTGTTCTAGAACAAGAGGTAGAACTGGATGATGAGACTAGATTTATGGAATATGTAAGCCTTCCCTAGGGATTCTCAGAAATACTGAGTGATAAGAACATTGTAAAAACTGCCTGCAGGAACATAGAATGGGTGCTGTCTACAGTAGTTGATTATTGAAGTGAAGGTTGGAGAACATATTGCCTTTAGTATTATCTTTATAAATATGTATATAATTACTTAGGGGTTCTTAATCTGGGATCTCTAGGGGATGTGTGGACAAGCTACATTATATTCAACATTTTGTGTATGCATATATCTTCTCTTGGGAAAAAGAGTTATAATTCTTATTAGATTCTAAAAACAGCCCATAAGTCAAGAAAAGGCACAGCTATGTCTCTGGTTATAGCATATTAGCTTCATATGTTTTCAGAATTGTTTTTTCTTCTTTTCAGTTTAACATTATACTTTAAGCCTTTTCTCCAGATAATAATTATTATTTGAAGGCATGAATTTTGTTGGCTGCCTCATATTCTAAAATAGAGATACATTATAATATATTTAAGCATTATGCTGTTATTAACCAACTCATTTTCTAATTTTTCACTATTAAAAATAATGCAGCTATAGCAAACAGAATTCTAAAAGTGGCCCTCCAAGCCTCCCTGCCCAAATTGTTGGAATCTGTGAAGACATGAGATGTCATCCCTGGGACTTTGTTATGTACATGACACAGTTGACCTTAAGATAGGAAGATTATCCTATTCTAATCACATGAGCCATTTTAAGAACAGAGGTTTCTTTGGCAGAGGAAGAAATCAAAGAGGTTGAAAGCAAATGAAGGATTCTGTGCTCTGTTGCTAGCTTTGACAGTGGAGGGTGCCATTTGCTCAGGGCTGCAGATGGCCTCTAGAAGCTGGTTGCAGGTATCCTGTTCCTGTTCCCCTCTTTAATGTGAATGTTACTGTTGTCTTACTTCTGAATGTGTTGGTTTTAAAGTAAATGGTTTTTATTATGTTATTAGAGTTTTCTTCTTAAGTCCCATGCAGTATGATCAGGAGGACTATTTCTTCAGATATCAGATTTATTCTAATAGCATCTGTGCTTCTCCTTTCTTTCCTTTTTATCTGTGAAATATAATGAAAAATCTTATGGACTTCTTCATGAGCCAAGTTTGGCTATTTATATTTTCTGAGAAAATCAAAAAATTCACAAATATTTCCAAATATATTATATATAGTGTTTTATTCTGTTTATTTAATCCAAGAACTTATGGCTATGCTTCATTGTTACAATTAAATTTATTTTTTAAAATACATTTTAAAGCATATTTGCTTTATTTTAAAACTATTATATTTTGCAATAATTTAATACTTAGTATTTTATAATTATCTTTTACATTGATTTATCAATTCTGTTTCTTATTTACTCTTAAATAATTTCTGCTTTTAATTTTAGTATATGTAAGCTTCACGAAGGTAGGGATGGTGTCTATTGTGCAGCAATGAATCCCCAGTGTCTATAATGTACCTGGCACCTAGTAGATGGCAATATATATTGGTTAACTGAATGAATTACACTTCTTAGATTTTTTAAAAATGTGAGTCAAGTATTTAATTAAATAGTGAAATTGTATAAGGTGATTAAAATGACTTTGGGTCTCAGCACTGCTTTGGCTGTTCATGTAATCTGTTGATTAGTTTTGTGGCAATTTTCATCATTTTCTAAATATGCTATATTTCGCTTACACCTTTCACCCAGTAGTTATTTAAATTAAAATGCCTTGGTCATCAGGTATTTTGTTTAAACTTTTATTAGTAATTTGAAATTAGAGAACATTTAGGTAAGACACTAAATACTATAAATATTTGTGGCCTAATATATGATTAATTTTATAAATGTTTCATAAGTGCTTAAAAGAAATCTATACTCTGTTCGTAAGTCATTTAATGATTTTATCATAATAAGAATTCTATGGCCTAATTTTATTTCCTTCCTGATTTAAAGGCTGAGAAATATGTTAATGTCAACCACAAAAACTTTAACTCCTTCCTGACATTCTAATTATATAATTATTGCATATTTACATTTTATGCTATGTTGCACATAAAATTTTCTAAATGTTTAAGCTTACAGTATACTTCTTATAGGAATATAATGACTCTCACTTGCATCTAATGCCTTGAGTCTTGCATTCACATTGTCTGAAGTTAGCCCTGTTATTCACACTTATTTTAAAAATTTTGTTTAAAGCAATAGTAGTAATACAGAATTGGGTATTCACACTTATTTTAAAAATTTTGTTTAAAGCAATAGTAGTAATACAGAATTGGGTGATTAGAGATGAGATAAAAATGATGTATAGGGCTTCCCTGGTGGCGCAGTGGTTGAGAGTCCGCCTGCCGATGCAGGGGACACAGGTTCGTGCCCCGGTCCAGGAAGATCCCACATGCCTTGGAACGGCTGGGCCCATGAGCCATGGCCACTGAGCCTGCGCGTCCAGAGCCTGTGCTCCGCAACGGTAGAGGCCACAACAGTGAGAGGCCCACGTATCGCAAAAAAAAAAAAAAGATGTATAAAATTCTCAATTAAAATCAAAAGGCAGAAAAAAAAGGAAAAGAAAAATGAAGAAATGCAATGAACAGAAAGCAGTTGTAAATATGGTAGCTATTAATCCAACTGTATCTCTAATCATGTAAAATGAGAATGATCTAAATATACCAATTAAAAGTTGGAAATTGTCAGAATGGATAAAATGTTTCAGATCCAGCTATATATTGTCTACAGATCGAACTATATATTGCCTACAGATACATTAAAAGTAAGAGATGGTAAAAGGTGTATCATGCTAGCACTAATCCAAAGAAAGTTGGAGTAGCTCTGTTAATTTCAAACAAAGCAGACTCAGAACAAGGAAATGTCTTAGTCACCTTTTATTCACCTCATTGGTGAGGGAGGGATTCTCATCCTGGGGTTACAGCAGTGGCTGACCATACAACACCCAGCACTGAACAGATGAAGTCATAGCAGTTTATTAGTCGCGTATCCTCACAGCCCAGGGGAGGAGGACGTGGACCCCGGGCAGGACAACCTGGGGGCTGTGCTTGGGAACAGAGTGAACAGCCTGGGCCCGTGGGGGCAGGCTTTGCAGCATCAAAGTGAAGGGGTGTCCCCGGCTCCTGCAGGACGGTGCGATTAGCTTGAGTCATTCCACTGACCGCACGAACTGAAACCTACTACTCAGGGATAAACTGTGCCTGGGCCCCAAGGTGAGGGTTGTTTGGCCAGGAGGTTCCCATCTGAGGGAGCAGAATGGGGAGGGGAACTTGTGTTTAGGCCATTTGAGGCCCTCCCGATTATACTAGATGTCAACGGGACATGTAATATTGGGCCTTAAATTTAGGTCTTATATCCTAGAAATATTTTTAGTGATAAAGAGGGCATAATGACAAAGGGATCAATTCTCTAAGAACCCATAACAATCCTAAATGTGTATGAACTTAACAACAGAGCATCAAAAGACTTGAGGCAAAATCTGTTAGAACTGAAAGGAGAAATAGATAAATCCATTGTTAAAGCTGAAGATTTCAACACCCCTCTGTCAGTAATTGGTAAATCATGCAGACAGGTAATCAGTAATCTGTGACCTGAACAGCAGTATCACTCAACTTGATCTAATTGACATTTATAGAATACTTCATCCATGTATATGACTGTTTAGAAAGAATGGTAAAGAGGGTTAATAGATCAGTGATTGCCAGGAATTCAGTGATGGCGAGAGGATATTTTAGAACAGTGAAATTATTTTGTATGTTATTGTAATGGTGGATATATGGCCCTCTGCAATTGTCAGAACTCATAGAATTTCATAAAACAAAGAATGAAACAATGTATGGGGAAAAGAAACCACCTAGGATATTGTGGAAACCAGAATGGAATGCATAAGAATTTACATTCATTTGTGATAGAATAATTCACACATCTTCCTCAATTTACAATGGGTTACATCCTGATAAACCCATCCAAAGTTGAAAATATGTCAAAAACGCATTTAGCACACCTAACCTACCAAACATCAGAGCCTAGCCTAGTCTACCTAAAATGTGCTCAGAACACTTGCATTGGCCTATACTTGGGCAAAATCATCAAACACAAAACCTATTTTATAATGAGTTGAATATCATGTAATTTATTGACTGCTGTACTGAAAGTGAAAAACAGAGTAGTTGTCTGGGTACAGAATGCTTGTAAGTGTATGGGTTTTTTACCCTCCTGATCACGTGGCTGACTGGGACCTGCAGCTGTTACCACCCAGCGTCATGAGAGAGTCTTGTACCACCTATCACTAGCCCTGGGAAAAAAAATCAATATTCAAAATTCAAAGTAGAGTTTTTACTGAATGCATATCGCTTTCACACCATTGAGTTGAGAAATCATAAGTCAAACCATCGCTTGACTTCACCGAAGAGGGTGTATGAAAAAAATGTGCTGACCTAAGAAATGAGTATGGTCTGTGAGGCTAAAGATAAAAGGTATGGTCCAAAAGCACAAAAGACAGTGGATAAAACTGGGGGTATAGATGAACAATTATGAAACCACATACAGGTTTTCTGGAAGTCAATAATGCAGTAAGTTAGTGGTAGACCGTGGGAGCCAGGTTTCTCACTGTTGGAGTGGCAGAATACAGATCAGCAAGGGCAGGAGGCCAGAATGACCCATGTAGTTATAGAGTTGGAGACATCAGTATGGCATCCTGTTCAGCTTTTCTAGGCACAGATGAATGCAGATAGCAACATGAATAGGTAAGTTCGTATTCACAGGTTAGTCTATGAGACAACCTGGGTGCATCTTGAGGGCATTAGGCTAAGTGAAATAAGTCAGACTGAAAAACACAAATAATGAATAATCGTATTTATTTGTGGAATCTAAAAACAACCAAACAAACTCACGGAAACAGAGTAGATTGGTGGTTGCCAGGGGTGCGGAGTGGAGTAGGGTGGGGAAAATGGGCGAAGGTGGTCAGTGGGTATAAAATTCCAGTCATAAGATGAAGAAGTTCTGGGGGTGTAATGGACAACACGGTGACCATAGTTAACAAAACTTTATTATTGTTTCTTGAGAGTTGCTTAGAGAGTAAATTGTAAAACGTCTCACCACAAAAAGGGAGGTAATTATGTGAGCTGATGAATATGTTAACTCACCTTATTGTGATAATCATTTGCATATCATTGGGTAAGGAAGCAGGAAGGCAAAGGGATTAGAGTATAATTTCTTACACTTGCCCTTAGGAGTAAGAGACAGAGAAGTCTGAAAAGACCAGAATTAGACACCCAAAAATCAAACCATAAGATTATGTAGCATATAACATAGAATGAGTATGTTTTAAATATTTTAAAATAATTAGGATATAAGCAAAATTAGAATGGAGAAATAAGATACCAGGAATAATTGAGGAAAAACCAAACAATACTTCTATAAATGAATCATGTGTTAAAAAAAATTAATGGATATTTTTAACAAGTGGTGCTAGAGCAACCGGATAATTGTCTGGAGAAAAAGTGATGTTCAGCTCTTAACTCCACTATAGAAATCCTTAATTGGAGAAGGCTTATAGACCTAAATGTAAATACTAACAATACAATTTCTAGAAAAAAAATGTTGAATATCTCTTCAGGCTTAATTGTAGACAAAAATATAACATAAAAATATGATATAACATAAAAAACCTTGATATAACATAAAAAATCATCAACCATTAATAAAAGAAATTGATAATTAGGATTTTATGAAAATTAAGAATTTTTGTTCATTCAGAATCATCTTTAAGACATTTCAAATGCAGAGACTGGGAGAAAATATTTGCAATACACACACTGGATGAAGAAGTTGCATCCAAAATGTATAAAAAATACTTACAGATGAATAATAAAAAGATAAATGACCCAATGAAGAAAATTTAAAAATGGGCAAAATACTTGACCAGACAATTTACAAATCTCCCTCTTTCTCACCAGCTAGCACAAGATAAGTTGCTAATAATCTTAAGGAAAATGAAAATAAACCACAAAGAAATATGACTTCACATTCTCTAAAATGGTTAAAATTAAAATGACTGACATCAAATGATGGAGAGGATTATAGCAATTGAGACAATCATACATTGTTGATAGGAATATAAAATATTAAAAGCATTTTAAAGAGTACTTAGGCAGTTTTGTATAAAGATAAACATATAGTAACAATTCTACTCCTAGGTTTTTACCTAAGAGGAATGAAAACATGTGACCTAAAAGGACTGATACAAAACTGTTTATAGTAGCTCTATTGACCGTAGTAGCCAAAACCTAGATGCAACCTAAATGTCGATCAAAAAAAATATATATATATTAAAGTTTTGTATGTAGTGTTACAAGGGATTACTATTCAGGAAGGAATTTTTTTTATAAATAAATATAAAAATTATTTAAAAAAACAAAGGAACTAAACTTGATTTTTACATATAAATATTGTTGGATGGAAAATTACCTAGTGCTAGGTTACTTATAATATGGTATTCCTCATGATTTAGTTGTGAATACTAGCAACAACAAAATAATAGCGACTTAAATAATGTAGAAGATTATTTTCTCTTTATAGAAGAGTTTAGAGGTGATTAGTCCAGTCAGTCAGGAAAGGATATTGGCTCCACTATGATCATGGAACTAGGTTCTTCCATCTTGCTCATTTTATTGTTCCATAACATGGTCAAAGATGGCTGCTCAAGCTCCAGCCATTATGTCTGCATTCCAGTCAGCAAAGAGGGAGGTTTGAAGAAAGTAATAAATCTCTTTAAGAATTCCTCCTGGAAATCACACATACCATTTCCACTTACATACCATTTCTATTTGACCCATTGGCCACAATTTAGTCACACTTAACTGTAAGAGGCAGGAATATTTGTTTTTCTATACTTGGCAACCATATGCTGAACTAAAAATCAAGGGTTTTATTTTTAAGGAAGGAAAAAAAAGTGTAGTTTGTGGAAACAACTTTCAGTTTCTGCCACAAATAAATATCTGCAATGTGAATTCACAGAACTGTTGATAGTGAAGGAATGGGAAAAAATATAACCAAAAAAAGTTGATGTAACCATAGTGATATCACACAAAATAGAGATAAAAGAAACAAAAAAAATGTTTTAAGAATTAAAGGGACACTGTATAATTATAGCAATGGTTCTTCAAAATATCAATGTCATAAAAGACAAAAATGTCCCGGAACTTATCCAGATTAAAGAAGGCAATGGAGACAAAGTGTTACTCATGATCCTTCATTGTATCCTGGATAGAAAAAAAAAAGATCTATAAAGAAAATAAAAAGCCATAAAGGATATTGTGGAAATTTGAATGTAGACTGTACGTTAGAAGATTTGCATCAGTGTAAAATTTCCTGATGCAATAATCATGTTATGATTATGTAGGTTAACCTGTTTGTTGTTAGGAGACACACACTGGAGTGTTTTTAGGGGCAAAGCCTCATGATGTCTGCATATGTCTCTGTCTCTGCCTCCTCTGTCTCTTGAGCACTCTCTCTCACTATCTTCTACACACACACACACGCACACACACAGAGTGATCTGTGGCATGTGCAAATTAGGTCCATACTAAGCAAAGCAGGGCATATGGTCACTTCCCTGTATAACTAACTAATGTGCACAGATTAGCCTGCTTTACATTTTAACCTTTTTCCACCATCTGGTTGTGGTTATTATGGTTGATTTTGTTGATGCAATCAACTACCCAGGTGTCCTCTTCTTCATTGCTCTAGTGCTTTCTTGTGGGTTTTCCAAAAAATATATAGATGAAAAAATCCCCAAAAGACAAAGTCAGATCTTCTGCCTAGGAAATCACTACAGTCTCCTGGTTTTGTTTTGTTTTGTTCTTTTTTTTTCTCTGCCTTCTATGTAACTCTAAGCTCCTACTTTGGTCCTTTTTTTAATCAAAATTTTCAGGACTTAGTAATTTGCTCAACCAGTGTACAAACTTCTAGGCAAACATAGAGGTCAAATTCAGCCACTCTAACCTCAACAGCTATACTGATTATTAAAATGTTAAAATACTTTTGCAATGATTAGTAAACAGCTGATAACCCAAGTTCCTGTAGTACTAGTCCTCCACTCTAGTCACCAAAGGTGCTTCTTGTGAGGATCTAGAGTGGCCCCAAGATCTATCAGTTAAAGTATTAGGGGCTGGCATAGCAGGACCACACTCAGCCCTAGATCAGCATCTGTGCTGATTGACCAGTGCCTCTGCAGGTACCAGTTGTTACTATGAAGAGCATCTCAGAAGACAACCTTGTATGGGATGATATGGAGAGATCTCTTAAGGGGGTTGGGGGAGACAAAGTATAAAGATTAGTGTTTTGCATAACTATGTTCACTGTATATGCACCTGCACATACATATCTTCTATACATAGTAGGTTTTATTAGTCATTTCTTTTTTAAAAATTAATTTTTATTTTATATTGTGGTATAGTTGATTTACAATGTTGTGTTAGTTTCAGGTGTACAGGGAAGTGATTCAGTTATACATATACGTATATCCATTCTTTTTCAGATTTTTTCCTATATAGGTTATTACAGAATATTGAGTAGAGTTTCCTGTGCTCTACAGTAGGTCCTTGTTGTTTACCTATTTTATATATAGTAGTGTGTGCATGTTCAATAATGCCATCTGCAGCAACATGGATGGACCTAGAGATTATCATACTAAGTGAAGTAAGTCAGACAGAGAAAGACAAATATCATATGATATCACTTATATGTGGAATCTAAAAGGATGATACGAATGAACTTAGTTACAAAACAGAAGTAGACTCACACACATAGAAAACAAATTTATGGATACCAAAGGGGAAAAGGGGGTGGGAGGGATAAATTAGGAGCTTGGGATTATTAGTCATTTCTGAATGAAATTACTAATCATGGATTATATATCATTTTTGTTGGTTTCCTTTTTTATACTTATATGTATTTAAAAAATTCAACTAATGTATATTTAAATGTTTAGGTGGTTTTTGTTTTGTTTTTCTGAAAGTCGAATCTCATTTTCTGTTGTGGCAAATACTTGCAAACTTCTTTCTGTTTTTTCTATGATAGCAGAATGTACCAACATAAAATTAGCTGGATTAAAGTTTACTTAACCTTATAAATTGTCTAATATTTAACTGACATGTTTTGAGAGCTGTCTTCCAAGTCTTGAGCCAACAGTTACTGAGGAGTATGTATATATATATATATATATATAAATATATAAATACGTGAGTGTATATATGGTCTTATGTATGTTACATATAGTTATATTTTATATATATTAAGGTATAGTTATAAGATATGTATATATAATTTATAGTTATAAACTATATATGGGTATATGTGTGGCAACATGCAAAACTTTAAAAAAATATATCTTTCTACTCATACTCAAAGATACCATGCAATCATTTATACTTACATATAGTAACTTTTTATTTAAAATCTTTAATTATTTTAATTTAAATTTTGTAATTTGAGAACATCATTTCAGGTTTTATCACAAGATAAAATTACTTGTGACTCCAAATCTTGGAAGGATTCTTAGCATTTCACAGATGAAATTTAGGGCCCACGTATTAGTAATTCCATCAAAATGAGAACAGAATCACTTGGATCTATGAGCATTTCTCCTGTTAGCAGAAAATACAAATACATTGTGGTGATAGCAGGAGAACAGTGTTGTAGCAGATAAAATTCTTTCT
Source organism: Hyperoodon ampullatus (assembly GCF_949752795.1). NCBI lineage: Eukaryota > Metazoa > Chordata > Mammalia > Artiodactyla > Ziphiidae > Hyperoodon > Hyperoodon ampullatus. The sequence continues at coordinate 35,327,444 of NC_136925.1, read as the reverse complement.
GAAGAAAGAAATATGAAGATAATTTTGCTCTGGAGAGCTGAACTCCAGGTGAGAGATTTTATACAGATTAGAAGTACTCATATCAGTGATGCTGAGAAATGAGAAGGACATGGTAGTCCAGTGAGTGTAAAGGGAACAGGCAAGAGGGGAGAGTCCAGTCACACTACCTGAAGGGTCTTAGGGAACTTAGAGCACAAGTTGGTAATTATTTTTTTTAATTGTTTAAAAAGATTTGGTATTGTTTCCTGTTTTCTTAAAAAATAGAGCATTATATAAACAGAACATTATGTTCTAATTTTTCAAGAAAACAGCAAACAATACCAAAACATCTTTTCCTACAATAATTTAATGATAAAAGAGTCATAGGGCAGCAACATAAATTTAAAATATAGGCAGCTCTTTTCTTCAAGTAACTTATTATTTAAATAATTTGAATCAAAAGACACTAATGGTCCAAAAGATTATTGTCTCCTAACAGCCAAGGCCTTCCTCACTTCCCCTCTCCTTCTTGGTAGCATTCATATTCTAGATCTTTGTCTCATTAACATGTTCTCGTTTTTGCCTTCCATAATACTTTACTCTCCTGGTTCTCTTTCTACCTCTTTGATCTTCCTTCCCCTCCCTCTAGCTCACTTAAGATCAATGATTGTTTTTAGAAATTATTGTTAATTATCTGTTCTAATAATTTCAATTGTTATTTCTCAGTTGATTATTTCTAATTTTTAATCTGCATCCCTAATACTTCACTTGTGTTTTTATTTCCAACTGTCTGTAATAGTTACTTCAAAAGGAGTATGTTTAAAACAGAATTCAGAGCCTACTCCCCTCAAATAACCCAAAGACATAATCTATTAAGAAAATGGTGTCTGAGGGCTTCCCTGGTGGTGCAGTGGTTGAGAGCCTGCCTGCCGATGCAGGGGACACGGGTTCGTGCCCCGGTCCGGGAAGATCCCACATGCCGCGGAGCGGCCGGGAGCCATGGCCGTTGAGTCTGCGCTCCACAACGGGAGAGGCCACAACAGCGCGAGGCCCACATACAGCAAAAAAAAAAAAAAAAAAAAGAAAATGGTGTCTGAAGTCAAACGGACCTGAGTTCAAACTCTATTCTGCATCTTATTAGCTATAGGATTGTAGGGGACATTTCCCCTCCCCATTCTTTTTTTTTTTTTTTTGCGGTACGCGGGCCTCTCACTGTTGGGGCCTCTCCTGTTGCTGAGCACAGGCTCTGGACACGCAGGCTCATGGCTCATGGGCCCAGCCGCTCCGCAACACGTGGGATCTTCCCGGACTGGGGCACAAACCCACGTCCCCTGCATCGGCAGGCGGACTCTCAACCACTGCACCACCAGGGAAGCCCCCCTCCCCATTCTTGTTAGTTTTGGGAGAGAAAGGAGATTGGGTATGTGAGACTGAGTATCTGGCACATAGTAAGACCTTAGTAATATTAAATGTATTCTCATTCATTTCTTGATGTGGTAACCAGAATAGTGGTGACCCAAAGATGCCCATATTCTAATCCTTGGAATCTGTTATTCTGTTACCTTACATGGCAAAAGGGATTTTTATAATGTGATTGAGTTAAGGATCTTGCTATAGAAACATCCTAGATTATTTGAATAGGCCTAATATAATCATAAGGATCCTTATAAAAGGAAAGGTAAATTTGCGTTTTAAGCCACTAAGTTTGTGATATTTGTTACAGCAGCAGTAGGAAATTAATATACTTAGAAATGACATTCTTTAAGTTGACTGCAACTTCCTACGTTAAGTTCTTCATTCTCCTTTGTGTACTATGTTAAACGTGTAAAGATATCTATTATTTCTTCTTTCAATTTGTCTGATTTACCTGTTCTCCTTCTGTGCTTCATGTATCTAGATTATTTCAGAGATGACATATCTATTGTCCCTGTTTCTCAATCATCTGATGGTCAATCAATTCTATACAATATTGATATTTTAAAATTAGCAAAATACCAGTTTGATCTTGTAACATCTCTGTTCAAAATCCAGCCATGGCTGTTATTTCCTACCATGTCAAGTGCATCTCTGTCTTTCTTTTCCCTAGTGTGAATTGACCTAGACTTTCTTGCCACGCTTCTCCCACATTAAACTTTAACTTTGGTCAAATTTGTCTCTATCCTGGAATTGTGCACACTCTGTCTTTGCTCATGCTTTCCCCATCTCTTGGACACCTCTGTCCCTTGCTCTGTGTTCATTAAAATCCGCATCTTTTCTTCATAGCCTGGCAAGTCTCAGTAGCCCTGACATTCTTCTTCAACTACTGCAGAAATTAGAAGAGCTTCACTCCTGAAGATGACTTATTAGTTTCCTACAGTTCAGCTCCCAATGGCTCTCTATTTGTTTCACATATTTTACTCTTTTCTCCACAACTAAAATATAAACTTTGTTTTAGGGTGGGGATATTTTATATTTTTAATATAATCATATATTATTATATGTTATATATGGGAATATTGAAAAAAAACCCATGCTTGTGATTTAATTATATATATAGATGGGCCTAGAAAGTGTGTGTGTGTGTGTGTGTATATATATATATATACACACACATATATATATATGTAATTGGAATTCGCCAATGATATTTGAGCTCATAATGGCCATGTTATATACTTATGAAGTCTATTATTTAATCATTCTTCACTTCTTTATGTGGAAATCCAACTTGGAGATTAAATTTATGTATACTCTGAGAGAGCCTACACCATGCTGAGTTTGAAATAAAGACTCTGAATCCATCCAGTCTCCTATATAATAAGTTCACAAATGTGTGAATATGCATATCAAATAACCATGTAGTATAAATCTCTGTGTAAAACATGGACTACCAATAGAAACATCTCAAAACTGAAAAATCAAATGAATGGTTTCTTGCTATCATAAAACTGGAAATATTGCACCATGAGTGCTATCTGCCTCAGAAAGGCAGTTTTTAATAGAATAAAGGGAGCCTGTTTTTTTCCAATTGCTATACTGGTTTGACTTTTAAAAAATGACTAGCTTGACAATTACTTTGACATCAATCAGAGACAGCGGTAGTCATGAATCAGTTAAATAATAGATTTTTAAACAGATCTTCAAGAAAATAGAAAATACACTGTGCTTCAGTCATTGGGGGCTGCCTTTTATTTGTTTAATTCACTTTGTTGAACATTATAATTTAAGCATATTGCTTTTGTAGAATTATAGCTGACAACAGACTTAAGAGAAATGAATGTTCCTAATAGTTACTTATCAATACAAATTTCTCATCAGAAAATTCAGGCTTCTGGTAGGTGAGTTCATGTCACACGTACTGGTGGCACTATGAATGGAAAATATTATCAGAGTGACCTTTGGGAAATAGTATCAAAATGTAGAGGTATGGCATTTTCAAATGAAATACTAAAATGCTCATTTATTATATATCAATTCATTAATTACTTTATTTAATCAACTGTGTCTTTTAAAGAGCTAGAAATGTGGGCTTCCCTGGTGGCGCAGTGGTTGAGAGTCCGCCTGCCGATGCAGGGGAAGCGGGTTCGTGCCCCGGTCTGGGAGGATCCCACATGCCGCGGAGCGGCTGGGCCCGTGAGCCATGGCCGCTGGGCCTGTGCATCCGGAGCCTGTGCTCCGCAACGGGAGAGGCCACAACAGTGAGAGGCCCACATACCGCAAAAAAAAAAGAGCTAGAAACGTAAAATGAGGTATAGTAACAAAGTCAAGCTACAAAACACATTTGCAACACACAGGCTCATGGGTTCAAGCAAGGTTTTTTTGTTTTTTGAGTTCTTGTGAGCTTACAATGGATTAGTTTAACATATGAACACAGACTATAAATTTGATGTTATTAGTATATCCTTTGAACCTTTCAAACAGTTCAAAAAATCTGCAAATATAGGATAAGATATGCATCCCATCACTCCTAAAAATATTCTTTAGTATGTTTCACATTAGGCATTTTATGACAATTTTCACAAAGCCAGAATTCGTATTTAAAAATTGCTGAAATCCAGTTATATGAGCAGGGCCGATTTCACATAGGATACAATGATAGCAGTTGCAAATAAAAAAGAATGGAACGCCCTTGGAGTGATTTGCTTGTTTGACATCAGTATACTTTTTGTTAGCTACCATGTTTTGAATGTGATAACAACAGAGTGGAGACCAAAGCTCCCATCCCCTTTAAATTGACTTTGACAATTATACCCCTGGTATATACTGTTTATCTCTTGTCTATCCAGTATAAAAATCACATCTGTCAGGAAATAGGAACTTTTATGCAATCATTTTTATTGTCATGACTGTGAGGAAGCCATAGAAATAAAAAATAAGGGAATAAAATATGGTTACATAGTAAAGTGTGAGCACCATCTAGAGATAAAGGGAAAATTTATGCTAGCATTGACATGAAGAGAAAATATCTTTGATATGAGTTTAATGTTAAAATTATTAGGAATTTGAGATGGAATATGACAACTATTAAACTTTCAAGTATGTGTTATGAATTTTTAAAGTCTATGCATAATAATATATGCACCCATTTGAAGCACGTCCCCTACATACAAACCTTCAAGTTGTGAACTTTCAAAGATGCGAACCTGCTCCTATATGCCAGCTGTTGTACTGTACTACTGTACTTTTCAAGGTACTGTACTGTAAGATTTAAAACGTTTTATTTTTTGTGTTTGTTTTTTATGTATTTGTGTGAAAAGTATTATAAACCTATTACAGTACAGTACTATATAGCTGATTGTGTTAGTTGGGTACCTAAGCTAAGTTTGTTGGACTTATGAACAAATTAGACTTACGAACACGCTCTCAGAACGGAACTCATTCATATGTAGGGGACTTACTGTGCTAATGAGAAAAATAAACATTTTGACTTTTTTAATACTTTAATCATCCTTGGAAGCTTTTTCACCCATTTATCCAATTATGTGATTTTCCATATTTGGTGCCTACGTCTCTGGGGGTAATCTGGTTGAACCATATGAGATGGGAATGTAGGGACTGTATGTGTTTTATATTTGTAGACCTATTGCCTAATCTGGTCCTGGCACATGGCAAGGACTCAGTAAATATTTTTTGTATTACTGAATGAGAAAAAACACTCAGTTTTGAACAAAAGTACTTTAATAAAAATCAATTGTTATAAATATGCTGAACATGCCATTTGCAATTGCTACCAGTAAATACACTATTAGGGTAAACTTCAGGCTGCATAATCTAATATCTGTTTGGTGTTTTGACTGATTTCACTAACCAATTTTGTACCGTTATTGTTGTTTTTAGTTTAATTTTATTCATTTAGTGTTTAAATCTTAAAGCATATCTTAAATGTTTTGCCTTACTGTCAAGTGCACTTCAGATCAATCAAAAAGAAAAGGAAGCCTTTTCCAAACAATTTTCAAATTCCAACCTGAGGAGAAACATTAACCATCTTTCACCAAAATTCTATCTCGCATCATAGCAACTTTTTATCCAAGCTGTAACATATTGCCAAGTGTGGCCTCTTCCCCTCCTGCTGTCTCGTAGGTCCTTCTCCATTTCAGAATTTAGAGCCCCCGAATTCTCCTTTTCTCAGCCATTACAAAAAATCTGTAACCTCCCCACATTTGACAAAACATATTGCCGTAAAGGAGATTAGTTACGTAAACTCTAAAACACAAGTTAAAGCTATTTTTAATTTTTTTTTCCTTTTTTTTTTTTTTTTTTTTTTTGCGGTACGCGGGCCTCTCACTGTTGTGGCCTCTCCCGTTGCGGAGCACAGGCTCCGGCTGCACAGGCTCAGCGGCCATGGCTCACGGGCCCAGCCGCTCCGCGGCATGTGGGATCCTCCCGGACCGGGGCACGAACCCGTGTCCCCTGCATTGGCAGGTGGACTCTCAACCACCACGCCACCAGGGAAGCCCTATTTTTAATATTTTAATTTATGGAAACTAATAACCAAGTGCCCTTTCGACCTTGATTTCTGTGCTATGATCTGAACGTGAGGGTAATATTATGACATGACTCCTTCTTTTTCCATGCCTCCCCTTCACTCCTCAACCCCAATCTGCCTCTCACGGCCTGGCTACCACCACCCTCACATACAAACTAGGCTACTACATGAGGATCTTATTTAAAGCCCCAGCGACTGTCCCTTCCAATCATGCCTCTCATCTCAGGCTTCGTCGCAAACGTAAGCCTTTTTTCACCCAGCCTCTCTCAGATTCTTGTTCCTTACCTACTCTGTGTATTCTCCCCAAGGCTCGTTCTTATCTAGCCCTACTCCCTCCATAACATTCTCATGGTGCCTCAGGAATTCTCTTTGTATAGTAATAAGCTCCCATGCATCATCCCCTACACTTTCATACCCTCACTAAAACGTTATACTTCTCACGTGCTCTCCTTACCCTGTAGATCGCATAGGTAGAGGCTGATCAAAGGTCTGGAAAATGATATTGGCATTTCCTGGATCTTCACAGCTACCCTAGTGCAAAGCCCCTTATTTCTGAGAGGTTCAAAGCATCTCGTTGTACCACTCTTTTAAAAAAATTTCTATTGGGGTATAATTGACTTATTAGTTTCAGATTACAACATGATGATTTGATATTTGTATGTGTTGCAGAATGATTACACTTAAGTTCAGTTAACATCCGTCACCATACGTACTTACAAAGTTTCTTCCTCATAATGAGAACTTTTAAGATTCACTCTCTTAGCAACTTTCAAATATAAAATAGAGCATTATTAACTATAGTTACCAAGTTGTGCATTACATCCCCATGAGTTATTTCTTATAACTAGAAGTTTGTTCTTTTGAACCCTTTCATCCATTTAGCTCATCCCCTATCCTCTACCTCTGGAAACCACCAATCTGTTCTATCAGCTCAAGGGTTTTGGTTTGTTTTGTTTTTAAGATTCCATGTAAAAGTGAGGTCATATGGTTTTCGTCTTTCTCTGTTTGACTTTTGTCACTTACCATATGCCCTCTGGGTCCATCTATGTTGTTGCAAATGGCAGGATTCCCTTCTTTTTATGCCTGAATAATATTCCATTGTATATATAAACTGCATCTTCTTTATCCATTCATCTGTTAAGGAACACTTAAGTTGTTTGCATATCTTTGTTATTGTAAATAATACTGCAGTGAACATGTGAGTGGATACATCTTTGCAAGTTCATGTTTTCATTTTCTTCAGATAAATATCCAGAAGTGAAATTGCTGGATCATATGGTAGTTCTATTTTTACTTTTTCAAGACAGCTTTATACTGTTTTCCATTGTGGCTGCACTAATTTACATTCCCACCAATAGTGTGCAAGGGTTCCCGTTTCTCCACATCCTCTCCAGCACCTGTTATTTGACATTTTTTGATAATAGCCATTCTGACAGGTGTGAGGTGATATCACCTTGTGGTTTCCATTTGCATTTCCCTGATAATTAGTGATGTTTAGCATCTTTTTGTGTCTGTTAGCCATCTGTATGTCTTCTTTGAAAAGTATCTATTCAGTTCTGTCCATTTTTAATTGAATTGTTTATTTTCTATGGGTTGTATCAGTTTCTTAAATATATTTTGGATATCAACCCCTTATCAGTCATATCATTTGCAAATATTTTCTCTCATTTTGTAGGTTGCCTTTTCATTTCGTTGATGGCTTCCTTTTTTTTTGTTTACATCTTTATTGGAGTATATTGCTTTACAATGGTGTGTTAGTTTCTGCTTTATAACAAAGGGAATCAGTTATACATATGTTCCCATATCTCTTCCCTCTTGCGTCTGTTGATGGCTTCCTATGCTGTTCAGGAGCCTTTTAGTTTGAAGTAGTCCCACTTGTTTATTTTTGCTTTTGTTGCCTTTGCTTTTGGAGTTAGATCCAAAAAAACATCGCCAAGGCCAATGTCAAGATGCTTACTGCCTATATTTTCTGCTAGGAATTTTATGGTTCCAGGTCTATATTCAAGTCTTCAATCCATTTCGAGTTAATTTTTGTGTATGGTATAAAATAGTGGTCCAGTTTCATCCTTTTGCATGTGTCTGTCGAGCTCTCACAACATCATGTGGGCTTATTTCTGGGCTCTCTATTCTGTTCCATTGACCTATGTGTCTATTTTTATGCTAACACACTCTTTTGATTACTCTAGCTTTATAATACAGTTTGAAATCAAGAGGCAACATGCCTCTGGCTTTGTTCTTCTTCCTCAAATTTGCCTTAGCTGATAAGACTCTGTTGTGGTTCCATACAAATTTTAGGATTATTTGTTCTATTTCTGTTAAAAATATCTCTGGTATTTTGACAGAGACTGCATGGAATCTGTAGATTGCTTTGGGTAGTATGAGCATTTTAACAATATTCTTACAATCCATGAGCAGAGACTATCTTTCCATTTATTTATTTATTTTCACATTTTTTTATTTATTAGGTTTCTGATCCCAAATAAGTCCCTAAATTTCTCTCAATCCTGCTGTCTTTTTCTTTTAAACATTTTTATTGGAGTATAATTGCTTTACAATGGTGTGTTAGTTTCTGCTTTATAACAAAGTGATTCAGCTATACATATACATATATCCCCATATCTCCTCCCTCTTGCATCTCCCTCCCATCCTCCCTATCCCACCCCTCTAGGTGGTCACAAAGCACTGAGCTGATCTCCCTGTGCTATGCAGCTGCCTCCCACTAGCTATCTATTTTACATATGGTAGTGTATATATGTGAGTGCTACTCTCTCACTTCATCCTAGCTTACCCTTCCCCCTCTCCATGTCTTCAAGTCCATTCTCTACATCTGCGTTTTTATTCCTATCCTGCCCCTAGTTTCTCCAGAACCTTTTTTTTTTTTTTAAGATTCCATGTATATGTGTTAGCATTGGCATTTGTCTTTCTCTTTCTGACTTACTTCACTCTGTATGACAGACTCTAGGTCCATCCACCTCACTACAAATAACTCAATTTCGTTTCTTTTTATGGCTGAGTAATATTCCATTGTATATATGTGCCACATCTTCTTTATCCATTCATCTGTCGATGGACACTTAGGTTGCTTCCATGTCCTGGCTATTGTAAACAGTGCTGCAATGAATATTGTGGTACATGACGCTTTTTGAATTATGGTTTTCTCAGGGTATATGCCCAGTAGTGGGATCACTGGGTCATATGGTAGTTCTATTTTTAGTTTTTTAAGGAACCTCCATACTGTTCTCCATAGTGGCTGTATCAATTTACATTCCCACCAGCACTGCAAGCGGGTTCTACCTTTTCTCCACACCCTCTCCAGCATTTGTTATTTGGAGATTTTTTTATGATGGCCAGTCTGACTGGTGTAAGGTGATACCTCATTGTAGTTTTGATCTGCATTTCTCTAATGATTAGTGATGTTGAGCATCCTTTCATGTGTATGTTGGCAATCTTTATATCTTCATTAGAGAAATGTCTATTTAGGTCTTCTGCCCATTTTTGGTTTGGGTTGTTTGTTTTTTTTGATATTGAGCTTCATGAGCTGCTTGTAAATTTTGGAGAATAATCCTTTGTCAGTTGCTTCATTTGCAAATATTTTCTCCCATTCTGAGGGTTGTCTTTTCATCTTGTTTATGGTTTCCTTTGCGTGCAAAAGCTTTTAAGTTTCATTAGGTCCCATTTGTTTGTTTTTGTTTTAATTTCCATTTCTCTAGGAGGTGGGTCAAAAAGGATTTTGCTGTGATTGATGTCATAGAGTGTTCTGCCTCTGTTTTCCTGTAAGAGTTTTATAGTGTCTGGCCTTACATTTAGGTCTTTAATCCATTTTGAGTTTATTTTTAGGTGTGGTGTTAGGCAGTGTTCTAATTTCATTCTTTTACATGTAGCTGTCCAGTTATCCCAGCACCACTTATTGAAGAAAGAGGCTGTCTTTTCTCCATTGTATATTCTTGCCTCCTTTAACAAAAATAAGGTGAACATATGTGTGTGGGTTTACCTCTGGGCTTTCTATCCTGTTCCATTGATCTATATTTCTGTTTTTGTGCCAGTACCATACTGTCTTGATTACTGTATCTTTGTAGTATAATCTGAAGTCAGGGAGCCTGATTCCTCCAGCTCCATTTTTGTTTCTGAAGATTGCTTTGTCTATTCAGGGTCTTCATTGTTTCCATACAAATTGTGAAATTTTTTGTTGTAGTTCTGTGAAAAATGCCAGTGGTAGCTTGATAGGGATTGCATTGAATCTGTAGATTGCTTTGGATAACGTAGTCATTTTCACAGTGTTTATTCTTCCAATCCAAGAACATGGTATATCTCTCCATCTGTTTGTAATGTCTTTAATTTCTTTCATCAGTGTCTTATAGTTTTCTGCATGCAGGTCTTTTTTCTCCTTAGGTAGGCTTATTCATAGGTATTTTATTCTTTTTGTTGCAGTGGTAAATGGGATTGTTTCCTTAATATCTCTTTCAGATTTTCATCATTAGTGTATAGGAATGCAAGAGACTTCTGTGCATTAATTTTATATCCTACTACTTTACCAAATTCATTGATTAGCTCTAGTAGTTTTCTGGTAGCATCTTTAGGATTATTTACGTATAGTATCGTCATCTGCAAGCAGTGACAGCTTTACTTCTTTTCCGATTTGGATTCCTTTTATTTGTTTTTCTTCTCTGGTTGCTGTGGCTAAAACTTCTAAAACTATGTTAAATAATAGTGGTAAGAGTGGACAACCTTGTCTTGTTCCTGATCTTCATGGAAATGGTTTCAGTTTTTCACCACTGAGAACAATGTTGGCTGTGGGATTGTCATATATGGCCTTTATTATGTTGAGGAAAGTTCCCTCTATGCCTACTTTCTGGAGGGCTTCTATCATAAATGGGTGTTGAATTTTGTCAAAAGCTTTTTCTGCATCTATTGAGATGATCATATGATTTTTCTCCTTCAGTTTCTTAGTATGTTTTATCACATTGATTGATTTGTGTATATTGAAGAATCCTTGCATTCCTGGGATAAACCCCACTTGATCATTGTGTATGATCCTTTTAATCTACTGTTGGATTCTGTTTGCTAGTATTTTGTTGAGGATTTTTGCATCTATGTTCATCAGTGATATTGGCCTGTAGTTTTCTTTCTTTGTGACATCTCTGTCTGGTTTTGGTATCAGGGTGATGGTGGCCTCCTAGAATGAGTTTGGGGGTGTTCCTCCCTCTGCTATATTTTGGAAGAGTTTGATGTTATCTCTTCTTTAAATGTTTGGTAGAATTCACCTGTGAAGCCATCTGTTCCTGAGGTTTTGTTTGTTGGAAGATTTTTAATCACAGTTTCAATTTCAGTTATTGTGATTTGTCTGTTTATACATTCTATTTCTTCCTGGTTCAGTCTCGGAAGGTTGTGCTTTTCTAAGAATTTGGCCATTTCTTCCAGGTTGTCTGTTTTATTGGCATATAGTTGCTTTTAGTAATCTCTCATGATCCTTTGTATTTCTGCAGTGTCAGTTCTTCTCCTTTTTCATTTCTAATTCTATTGATTTGAGTCTTCTCCCTTTTTATCTTGATGAGTCTGGCCAGTGGCTTATCAATTTTGTTTATCTTCTCAAAGAACCAGTTTTTCGTTTTATTGATCTTTGCTATTGTTTCCTTCATTTTTTCCCCCTTTATTTCTGGTCTGATCTTCATGATTTCTTTCCTTCTGCTAACTTTGGGGTTTTTTGTTCTTCTTTCTCTAATTGCTTTAGGTTTAAGTTTAGGTTGTTTATTTGAGATATTTCTTGTTTCTTGAGGTAGGATTGTATTGCTATAAACTTCCCTCTTAGAACTGTTTTTGCTACATTCCATAGGTTTGGGGTCATTGTCTTTTCATTGTCATTTGTTGTTAGGTATTTTTTGATTTCCTCTTTGATTTCTTCAGTGATCTCTTGGTTATTTGGTAGTGTATTGCTTAGCCTCCATATACTTGTATATTTTACGGATTTTTTCCTGTAGTTGATATCTAGTCTCATAGGGTTTTTGTCGGAAAAGATATTTGATATGATTTCAATGTTCTTAAATTTACCAAGGCTTGATTTGTGACTGAAGATATGTTCTATCCTGGAGAATGTTCTATGAGCACTTGAGAAGAATGTGTATTCTGTTGGTTTTGCTTGGAATGTCCTATAAATATCAATTAAGTCCATCTTGTTTAATGGATCAATTAAAGCTTGTGTTTCCTTATTTATTTTCATTTTGGTTGATCTGTCCACTGGTGAGAGTGGGGTGTTAAAGTCCCCTACTATGACTGTGTTACTGTTGATTTCCCCTTTTATGGCTGTTAACATTTGTCTTATGTATTGAGGTGCTCCTATGTTGGGTGCATAAATATTTACAATTGTTATATGTTTTTCTTGGATTGATCCCTTGATCATTATGTAGTGTCCTTCTTTGTCTCTTGTAATAGTCTTTATTTTAAAGTCATTTTGTCTGATATGAGAATTGCTACTCCAGCTTTCTTTTGATTTCCATTTGCATGGAATATCTTTTTCCATCCCCTCACTTTCAGTCTGTATGTGTTCCCTAGGTCTGAAGTGGGTCTCTTGTAGACAGCATATATATGAGTCTTGTTTTTGTATCCAGCCAGCCAGTCTATGTCTTGTGGTTGGAGCATGTAATCCATTTTCATTTAAGGTAATTATCGATATATATGTTCCTATTACCATTTCCTTAATTGTTTTGGGTTTGTTTTTGTAGGTCTTTTCCTTCTTTTGTGTTTCCTGCCTAGAGAAGTTCCTTTAGCATTTGTGTAAAGCTGGTTTGGTGGTGCTGAATTCTCTTAGCTTTTGCTAGTCTGTAAAGATTTTAATTTCTCCATTGAATCTGAATGAGATCCTTGCTGGCTAGATTAATTTTGGTTGTAGGTTTTTCCCTTTCATCACTTTAAGTATGTCCTGCCACTCCCTTCTGGCTTGCAGAGTTTCTGGTGAAAGATCAGCTGTTAATGTTATGGGGATTCCCTTATATGTTATTGGTTGATTTTCCCTTTGCTGCTTTTAATATTTTTTCTTTGAATTTAATTTTTGATAGTTTGATTAATATATGTCTTGGCATGTTTCTTCTTGGATTTATCCTGTATGGGACTCTGTGCTTCCTGGACTTCATTGACTATTTCCTTTCCCATGTTATGGACGTTTTCAACTATAATCTCTTCAAATATTTTCTCAGTCCCTTTCTTTTTCTCTTCTTCCTCTGGGACCCCTATAATTCAAATGTTGGTGTGTTTAATGTTGTCCCAGATGTCTCTGAGACTGTCCTCAGTTCTTTTCATTCTTTTTTCTTTATTCTGTTCTGTGGTAGTTATTTCCAATATTTTATCTTCAAGGTCAGTTATCCATTCTTCTGCCTCAGTTATTCTGCTATTGAATTCTTCTAGAGAATTTTTAATTTTATTTATTGTATTGTTCACCATTGTTTGTTTGCTCTTTAGTTCTTCTAGGTCCTTGTTAAATGTTTCTTGTAGTTTCTGCATTCTATTTCCAAGATTTTTGATCATCTTTACTATCATTACTCTGAATTCCTTTTCAGGTAGACTGCCTATTTCCTCTTCATTTGTTTGGTCTGGTGGGTTTTTACCTTGCTCCTTCATCTGCTTTGTGTTTCTCTGTCTTCTCATTTTGCTTAACTTACTGTGTTTGGGGTCTCCTTTTCACAGGTTGCAGGTTCATAGTTCCTGTTGTTTTTGGTGCCTGTTCTCAGTGGGTAAGGTTGGTTCAATGAGTTGTGTAGGCTTCCTGGTGGAGGGGACTGGTGCTTGTGTTCTGATGGATGAGGCTGGATCTTGTCTTTCTGGTGGGCAGGACCGCATCCAGTGGTGTGTTTTGGGGTGTCTGTGACCTTATGATTTTATGATTTCTCTGCTATTGTTTCGGGTTGTGTTCCTCTTTCTTGTTGTTTGGCATAGAGTGTCCAGCACTGGAGCTTGCTGGTTGTTGAGTGGAACTGGGTGTCAGTGTTCAGATGGAGTTCTCTGGGAGAGCTTTCGCTGTTTGATATTATGTGGAGCCGGGAGGTCTCTTATAGACCAGTGTCCTGAAGTTGGCTCTCCTACCTCAGAGGCACAGGTCTGACACCTGGCTGGAGCAAGAAGACCCTGTCTGCCAAACAGATCAGAAGAAAAGGGAGAAAAAAAGAAAGGAAGAAAGAAAAAAATAAAATTGTTATTAAAATAAAATTTTTTTTAATTATTAAAAATAAGAAAATTTTACAGTAATAAAGAAAAAGAAAAAAGAAAAGAAAGAAAGAAAGAAGGGAGCAACCAAACCAAAAAACAAATTCACCAGTGATAACAAGCATAAAAACTTAAAAAAAAAGGGGGGGGGCAGCTGACAGAGCCCTAGGACAAATGGTAAAAGTAAAGCTTTACAGACTAAGTCACACGAAGAAGCATACAAATACACACTCACAAAAAGAGAAAAAGGAAAACTATGTATATATCTATCTATCTATATATATAAAAGGAAGACAGTAACCAAATCAATAACAAATCTACCAATGATAATAATCTCTAAATACTAAACTAAGATAAACATAAGACCAGAAGCAAATTAGACGCAGAGAGCAGACCCCATGTCTACAGTTGTTCCCTAAGTCCACCTCCTCAATTTGGGATGATTCATTGTCTATTCATGTATTCCACAGATGCAGGGTACATCAAGTTGATTGTGGAGATTTAATACGCTGCTCCTGAGGCTGCTGGGAGGGATTTCTCTTTCTCTTCTTTGTTCGCACAGCTCCTGGTGTTCAGGTGTGGATTGGCCCCGCCTCTGCGTTTAGGTCACCTGAGGGCATCTGTTCTTCACTCAGACAGGATGGGGTTAAAGAAGCTGCTGATTAGGGGGCTCTGGCTCACTCAGGCCGGGGGAAGGGAGGGGCACGGATGCGGGGCGAGCCTGTGGAGGCAGAGGCCGGCATGAACGTTGCACCAGCCTGAGGCACGCCGTGCGTTCTCCCAGGGAAGTTGTCCCTGGATCATGGGACCCTGGCAGTGGCGGGCTGCACAGGCTCCCGGGAGGGGAGGTGTGGATAGTGACCTGTGCTTGCACACCAGCTTCTTGGTGGCAGCAGCAGCAGCCTTAGCATCTCATGCCCGTCTCTGGGTCCGCGACTCGCGCCCGCCTCTGGAGCTCCTTTGAGCAGCAGTCTTAATCCCCTCTCCTTGCGCACCCCGAAACAATTGTGTCTTGCCTCTTCGGCAGCTCCAGACTTTTTCCCGGACTCCCTTCCGGCCAGCCGTGGTGCACTAACCCCCTTCACGCCACCAATCCTCTCCCTGGGATCCAACCGAAGCCAGAGCCTCAGCTCCCAGCCCCCACCTGCCCCGGCTGGTGAGCAGACAAGCCTCTCGGGCTGGTGAGTGCTGGTTGGCACCGGTCCTCTGTGCGGGGATCTCTCCGCTTTGCCCTCCGCACCCCTGTTGCTGCGCTCTCCTCCGCGGCTCCAAAGCTTCCCCCCCCCCACCCCACCCCCCGGCTCCACCAGTGAAGGGGTTTCCTAGTGTGTGGAAACCTCTCCTCCTTCACAGCTCCCTCCCACTGGTGCAGGTCCCAGCCCTATTCTTTGTCTCTGTTTATTCTTTTTTCTTTTGCCCTACCCAGGTATGTGGGGAGTTTCTTGCCTTTTGGGAAGTCTGAGGTCTTCTGCCAGCGTTCAGTAGGTGTTCTGTAGGAGTTGTTCCACATGTAGATGTATTTCTGATGTATTTGTGGGGAGGAAGGTGATCTCCATGTCTTACTCCTCTGCCATCTTGAAGGTCTCCTCCTTTCCATTTATTTTTGTCATCTTTAATTTCTTTCATCAGTGTCTTGTCATTTTCTGTGTAGGACTTTCACCTTCTTGGTTAAATTTATTCCTAGGTATTTTATTCTTTTTCGTGTATTTGTAAATTGGATTGTTTCTTTAATTTGTCTTCCTGATCGTTTGTTGTCAGTGTATATAGGTGAAACTGATTTGTATATTTATTTTGTATCCTATAATTCATGTATCAGTACTAAGAGTTTTTTGGTGGAGTCTTTAGTATTTTCTATATATAATATCCTGCCATCCGCAAATAGTGACAGTTTTACTTTTTCCTTTCTGTTTTGGGTGCTTTTTATTTCTTGCCTAATCACTCTTGCTAGGACTTCCAATAATATGTTGAGTGAAAGTGGTCAGAGTAGACATTCCTGTCTTGTTTCTGATCTTAGAGGAAATGCTTACAGCGTTTCATAATTGAGTAAGATGTTAGCTGTGGGTTTGTCATATATGGCCTTTATTATGTTGAGGTATGATCCCTCTATACCCACTTTTTTGAGAGTTTTTATCATATATGGATGACAGGTTTTGTCAAGTGCTTTCTCTGCATCTGTTGAGTTGATCATATAGTTTTTATACTTTATTTTGTTAAGATGGTGTTTGTTATTGATTTGCAGATGATGAAACATCCTTGCATCCCTGGGATAAATGCCACTTGATTGTGTTTTGTGATCCTTTTAATGTATTGTTGAATTTGGTTTGCTAATATTTTGTTGAGGATTTTTGCATCTGTATTCATAAAGGATAATGGCCTGTAGTTTTCTTTTTTTGTGGTGTTCTAACCTGGCACTGGTCTCGTAAAATTATTTTGGAAATGTTCCCTTTTATTCCGTTTTCAGAAGAGTTTGAGAACAATTGATATTAATTCTTCTTTGAATGTTTGGTAGAATTCATCAGGGAAGCCATTTGGTCCTAACTTTTGTTTGGGAGGTTTTTGATTACTGATTCAATTTCATTACTGGTTATCAGTCCGTTCAGCTTTTCTATTTCTTCCTGATTCAGTCTTGGAAGATTTTATGTTTCTAGGAACTTATTCATGTCTTCTAGGTTGTCCAGTTTGTTGGTGTATAATTGTTTGTAGCAGTCACTTATTACCCTTTGTATTTCTGTGCTATCAGTTGTAAAGTCTTCTCTTTCATTTCTGATTTTGAGTCCTTTCTCTTTTTTACTTTGTGAGTCTAAAGATATGTCAATTTTGTTTGTTCTTTCAAAAAACTGGTCTTTGTTTCATTGATCTTTTCTATTGTATTTTTAGTTTCTATTTCATTTATTTCCACTCTGATCTTTGTTTTTTCCTTTCTTCTACTAACTTTGGACTTCATTTGTTCTTCTTTTTCTAGTTCCATGAGGTATAAAGTTAGTTTATTTGAGATTTGTCTTGTTTCTTGATGTAGGTATTTAACACTATGAACTGCTTTTGTTGCCTCTCATAAGTTTTGATATATTCTACTTCCATTTTCATTTTTCTCAATGTATTTTTTGATTTCTCTTTTGATTAGTTGTACCACTCTTGAGGCTTTTTTTTTTCTTTCTTTTCTAACCTCCAGGTAAATTCTTTACCTTATCCAAGACTATGAAAACTTATTCTAATCTTTACTTCTGACTCAAGTCATTCAAAAATTTAACCCTTTAGTTCCTTGATTTTATTTTGATTGGCTCTAAATACAAACTCAATTTATAACCTGTAATCAGATGTTTCCATTATTGTTTTGAACTCTTCTACCTCTGCTATAGACTGAATGTTTGTGTCCCTGAAAAATTTATATGTTGAAACCTAATCCCCAATGTTATAATATTTGGAGGTGGGGCCTTTGGGAGTTGATTAGTTCATGTGCGTGGATCTTTCCTAAATGAGATCAGTGCCCTTATAAAAGAGAGCCCAGAGAGTTCCTTTGCCCCTTTTGTCCTGTGAGGACACAGCAAGAAAACAAGTGTCTAAGAACCAGAAATAGGCTCTTATCAGACCCCAGATCTCGTGCTTTGATCTTTGACTTCTTAGTCTTCAGAACTATGAGAAACATATTTCTGTTGTTTACAAACTACCCAGTCTATTGTATTCTATTACAGCAACATAAACAGACTAAGACAACCCCTTCATTACTGCATTCCTATTTTCAGTGCTTTGCTATTCTTACCACTCTGTCATGCCTTTGTTCTTATGGTGATCTTATAAAATTTCTCATAGAAATTTCTAATGTGTTAAACTTGCCTCTTATTTCAATCTATCAGTTATCTTCTACCAATTTAAAGTATGTATTCAAACAATCACATCCACTACTACCTTGCCAGAGCCCTCAGTAGATTATCTTTCTCCTTTATTTATGTATGAAAATCCTCAACACTGTATCATTACAACCCGAAGTTGCTTCTTCTGTGAAGCCTGACCACTGAGTATAGACAGGTGCTTCTTGCATGGCACCATGTAATGTACTTCTCCTGTATTTCTGCAGCTTATTCGTTCTTCCCTCACCTGCTATATTTTCATCTGATGACAAGGGACAATGCTCTGTTAACTCTATTTATCCTTTTCTAAATCTTTGTACCATGAAGTTTGGTGATGAATCCATGCCTAAAACACTCATTGAATGAGTGTATGAATTCATCCTCATTGTTTAATGAAACTCCTCATGGGCAAAACTGTTTTGTAAAGGGACATTTTATTAAGCGAACAATCATTCTGTTTAGTCTTTTATGTTAAAAGAAAGCAAACCTACTGTAGCAGATGCCATAGGTGCTCTGTCCGAATGCCTGTAGATCCCTTTACCATGCACACCTGCTCTTGTTGGACTTTCACTCCTGAGCCAGCATCTGTGAATCTTTGTCAGGGGACTGTCTCAGGCTTCCATTACTTTGCCTATGCACACACGGAGCCAGAAATGCTTAAAACGTTATGTTCCTTTGAAGCCAGCCCTTAGCCAAAGATTTTAGACCTGGGAGCTTAAATACTCCAAGTCCCTGCCTTTGATCCAGGCTACTCTGAGGTGTTCCCTACAGTGTATCCAGAGCTCCCAGACAGATTGAGCCACAGTTAAGCACTGTGGGATTTTACTTGATATCTTAGACTTGTCTGGCTACATTTCTTCCTGGCTCCACTTACCCACTCTCCTACTGATTTTTCCTAATAAATTATATTTTCATGGATCTTTCTCTTCTTTCTGGACAACCAATCTAAGACACCTACCAATAGTTTTAGGGGTCATTTGTAGTAAATACAAAATTAATAACATTGAATCAGTGACCACTGACCATGGAAAATTGACATGGCTCCAAAACTATTAGTTAAAACTGTTCATCTTAGCATAGGGAAAACCACTTAATCACATAGCACTCATTTCTATATAGTTTTTCAGTTGAGAAGTCAAATTTTCTCAAGGACTCTCTTTCCCCTTTTCAGCGCCTCTTAAAAATTCTTAAAACACTTTATTTTAAATACATTCTTATATGTGTGAAAATATTTGGTGGGGAAAAATAATATTCAGAGAAGGATCTTGTGTTTACATCTTTTGCTATCTTGGTAAAAGAAAGTCTCCATTATGACCATCACTGTCTTCTCGTAATTCTTTAGATAAATGGACAACTTTGGAATTAATTTAAATGTAATATGTTATGTAAAAACCATTATTTCACAGTATTTAATACTGTAACCTGTGGAAGCACAAGAATTTTTGCAAAAGTACCATCATTTCCAGTTTGAAATGGACTTCACCTCAGCTTCTGTGCTCCTCCTTTGTCATGTTCAACTAATATGGGAAAATAGATCTGTCATTTACATTCGGCTCAAGAAATTTTCCTATATTATACACATCATGAAAGAGTACGTGGATCAAGAAACAGAAAATTGCCTGCCACTCAAGGCTCCCCTTGACCTCCTTCTACTCACTACACCTACCAAGAGAAACATCTAGCCTGACTTTAAACATTAGAAAATTCTTTTTTATGCATAATAAATCTGGAATAATAAAATCTGGACTCTTTTTCTTAAAGTTATATATGTGATATTCATTCCTACTCTTGCGTCTCATTGAAGTTTGTTTAATGTATTGCTGCAGAGTTTCTGTTGTGTGACTATATCACCATTTATTCTACTGTTGATGAACATTTGGGTTGTTTCAATACTTTGACTATTAAAATAATGCTGCTATGGCCACAGTCATTCATGTTTTTTGGGTCAAGGGGCATCTATATATTTAGCTTTAATAGCTTCTGCTAAATGGTTTTCCAGAGTAGTTGTACCACTGATGCTCCCATGAACAGTATATGACAATTTTTATTTCACACCCTTCTCAAGTTTGTTACCTATTTATTTTTTATTTCAATCTTTAGACAAATCTCATTGTAAATTAACTTTTATTTCCAAGATGATTAACGAATGAGTATATTTGGATTTTCATTGGCCATTTATGTTTTTAATTAAAATTTCATACACATTAAATATAGAAACAAATTATTTGCTATAAATACACATAATGCACAGAGCTAGGATTCCTACATTAAATAAGACTACCACATTTCTCGGATTAGTTTTTTCTTTTAAATAGGCTTTTTTAAAGAGCAGTTTTATGTTCACAGCCAAATTGAGCAGAAAATTGTGTCCCCATAAGCCCCCTGCCCACGCCCCCACCCCCGGCCTCCCCACCATCAACACCCTGCACCAGAATGGTACATTTGTTATAATCAGTAAACCTACACTGGCACATCATTATCACCTGAAGTCCATAGTTTATGTTAGGTTTCACTCTTGGTGTTGTACGTTCTGTGGATTTTGACAAATATGTAATTGCGTGTATCCACTATTATAGTATCATATGGAGTAGTTTCACTGCCTTAAAAATCTTCTATGTTTCATCTGTTCATCCTCCTCCTTCCAACCCCTGACAACCACTGATCTTTTTACTGTGTTCATAGTTTTGCCTTTTCCAGATTGTAATCTTTTTTGCGGTACATGGGCCTCTCACTGTTGTGGCCTCTCCCGTTGCGGAGTACAGGCTCCGGACGCGCAGGCTCAGCGGCCATGGCTCACGGGCCCAGCCTCTCCACGGCATGTGGGATCTTCCCAGACTGGGGCACGAACCCATGTCCCCTGCATCGGCAGGTGGACTCTCAACCACTGCGCCACCAGGGAAGCCCCCAGATTGTAATCTTTAATTAGTTTATTTTAATAAGACATCTGAATACAACTATTTCAACTTTTAATAATGTGGAAGTGAAGTACTCACTTCTGAGA
Organism: Hyperoodon ampullatus; assembly: GCF_949752795.1. Lineage (NCBI taxonomy): Eukaryota > Metazoa > Chordata > Mammalia > Artiodactyla > Ziphiidae > Hyperoodon > Hyperoodon ampullatus. The sequence goes on along the minus strand of NC_136925.1, from coordinate 35,306,464 downwards.
AGTTTTAAATATAAAATCTACATAATTAATGTAACAATATATAATACATTGTTATTATAGCACTTGGAACAGAATTGGTTAATGTTGTGGTTGACCATGTACCTCACGGGTCCATGATCAGGAGCTAGTTTTCCCGTGGCCCTGCTATTGCAGAGCCATGTGGAATTCTCCTGGAAAATCTCACTCACCACATATACCATGAGACAATTTAAACTCTAAACAGGTTGTGCATACTAAGAAGGACAGTCAAGAAGCTGGGCTACCCTGTGAATCAAAAGGAAAATCAGAAATTTCCTGGAGTTTTCTATTGTGTTTCTAATAATATCTCCCCAGTTAATAGTGATTCTTTTTTTAAAAAAATAAGCTGTACAACCATAAACCATGGACATCACATTAGAAGCCACTTTCATTTTTTTGCTCAGTGCTGTTTTCTTTTCTAATCATATTAGAAATTAATATATACAGTAAAAACTAGATGGCTTCCCTGGTGGCACAGTGGTTGAGAATCTGCCTGCTAATGCAGGGGACACGGGTTCGAACCCTGGTCTGGGAGGATCCCACATGCCGTGGAGCAACTAGGCCCATGAGCCACAACTACTGAGCCTGCACGTCTGGAGCCTGTGCTCCCCAACAAGAGAGGCCGCGATAGTGAGAAGCCCGCGCACCGCGATGAGGAGTGGCCCCCACTTGCCACAGCTAGAGAAAGCCCTCGCACAGAAATGAAGACCCAACGCAGCAAAAATAAATTAATTAATTAATAAACTCCTACCCCCAACATCTTCTTAAAAAAAAAAAAAACTAGATGAAACTATATAGGTATCTCTTCCATGTGAGTTTAAATTTTTGCACCTCTGTTTAGAGATGCAAAACTGAATTTATTCTTAACCAGAACTATGGTCCATCTATTTCTTCTAATTTTCACATTCTCTGCATCTGATTATTATTCTCACTTTTAGATGAGGGAATTGTCACTGAGAGATGTTTAAAGCAAGCCAGCTTAACACAACTGGTAAGTTTGGGGCCTGGACTGGTGTCCAGGCCTGCTGACTCATGTCCTTCATCATTACACTGCTTCCAGGACCAGAGAACTTGAGTCTTCCTCTGAGGGAAAGGAGAATGTGAATGCCTATTGGCTAAGTGATGAGCAGCTACTTGGTTAGTTTTTTCAGTTAATATAATTGACATAAAGTAGAAACTACATGGATATCAGAATTGTTACTTAAGTGATCATAGGTTTCTATGTAACCCAGTCTAAGAATCATTTTCATTTCCTCACCAAATGAAGTTGCCTATATCCATTAATGCTCACCAGCGGTGCAGATGTGCAATTCAAAATGATCTGGCTTCAAGTCAGAGCTGTGGAATAGTGGGTAAATTATTTAATTTCTCTGAATGTTAAGTACCTCATCTAAGAAAATGCACGGTTTAATAATAGTATTTCAAAAGATTGTCAAGAAGATTAAATAAGATAAATATGCAATCTTTTTTGCAGCTGTTTATGTCTATTAACAATTCCCCCTCTACCTCCCAACAAATGTTTGAATAATTTCACGCTGCTATTCTCTACAAAAGTAGTATATGTTATATTTTAAATACAATGCAGTAGGGACTTCCCTGGTGGCGCAGTGGTTGAGAATCCACCTGCCAATGCAGGGCACAGGGGTTCAAGCCCTGGTGTACGAAGATCCCACATGCCATGGAGCAACTAAGTCCGTGTGCCACAACTACTCAGCCTGCGCTCTAGAGCCCACAAGCCACAACTTCTGAGCCCACGTGCCACAACTACTGAAGCCCATGCACCTGGAGCCCATGCTCTGCAACAAGAGAAGCCACCGCAATGAGATGCCTGCGCAGTGCAACGAAGAGTAACCCCCTCTCACAGCAACTAGAAAAAGCCCATGCGCAACAATGAAGACCCAATGCAGCCAAAAAATATATATATATACAATGCAATAAAACAATTTTTTGATAATTTTAGATGGGTATCTATGAACATTACAAGATTATGGTTGGAAATGATTGGTTTGCAAAAACAGTATGTTTTTGATAGATTCAGTTAAAGAAAGAAATGAGTGTTTTAGTGTCAACTGGATCAGGAAATTAACTAAATGGTTAAGAGTCTTCACTTTTCAAGTAGTTCGATATCATTTAGAAACAACATATTATCAAGCAGTTTTAAGAAGACCTGATTCTGTACACAGGAACATAACTCTTGATATATACCTGAGATATTTCCCCAAAGTTAAATCACAAAGCATTTTGATACAACTTGGAAATACCGTGAGTCAGTGTGCTGACCGAGTAATTATGTAGGTTAAAATCTCACTAGGGTTATGTGATACATGCTTTAGATGTTGTTATCTTTGTTACTCATTTCACTTTTATTGAGTAGTGCATATAATTCCTTTTCTATTCATTGGAAAATTCTCCCCAGTTATCTTTTACACACGTTGGTTGTAATGAAGAGACGTGAAGGACTTGGTATACTTAATTAAGTCAATACTAGACTGAAATAAAGTGAAATGTAAATAAAATAATATAACTGGGTATTGAAGTTGGACTTGTTATTTAGTTTTTCTAAGAGCTATTTTTTTTGTCTCCTTTGCGGACAAAGAACATATTTTTACATTTTTGTAGGGAGCAGAAAAGATTCTGGTGATTTGTCTGTTGATTTCCCCTTTGGTACTTTGACTCTGTCCTCGAGAAGCACTTGGCTTTCTTTCTTTTTTTTTTTTTTTGCGGTACGCGGGCCTCTTACTGTTGTGGCCTCTCCTGTTGCGGAGTACAGGCTCCGGACGCGCAGGCTCAGTGGCCATGGCTCACGGGCCCAGCCGCTCCGTGGCATGTGGGATCTTCCCGGACTGGGGCACGAACCCGTGTCCCCTGCATCGGCAGGTGGACTCTCAACCACTGCGCCACCAGGGAAGCCCAGCACTTGCTTTCTTTTATCCTTTCCTCTTCATAATAACAATCTCAAGTTCATAAAATATGGAGAGAACATATTGTTAGAAAACACAAGAAAGGAACAAACTGAATAAAATACACAGCAAAACTAAAAAAAAATGATGCTCAGATTATTTTCTGGTCATTGTGGCATCTATATTTCCTGAGATATCTCTGGTTATTTCTTTAAAATGAGTATAATTAAACAAAAACTCAAAATACTAATATTTAAAATGTTTTCTTTCAAGTTAAATCAGAAGTTAGAATCATCATTTATTCCCTCTTTTAATACCATTCTTTCCTATGAATTCAAAGAATAAGCCTCTAGTGTATATTTTATCCCTTTTCAATATTTTCTAAACATTGGGGGAAAATAGTTTTACATATGCTATTTTAAGAAATATTGTCATTTAATAATTGCAAATTTAAATGATTATTATATTTCCACAGGGGAAATTAGTTGACCATTCTGACCTTTATTAGCCCACCAAGACAACTTTAACCTTTAATTTTAGCTGACAATGAATCAAGAGAGTAAAAAGAAAATTGCATATATATATTCAAAGTAAAGGAAGTATGATAATAACTTATAAAACTTTGTATCACATATTTTAAGGTAAAAGAAATGTGCAAATTTGGGTTCCAGATTATATGTCAAAGAGCCCTAGAACCCAATTTTATAATCTCCTCATAGCAGCTGTCTTGTCTTTCAACACACACACACATCTCTGATGAAAGACTGTTGTTCCATCAGGTACAGATCACTTCTTTCCCCTCAAACATTTTTAATCTTTCAAATAAAATAAAGCTCAGGAATGCAGATAATGTGTCCAAGATACCGTCAGCTCATTGACATTCCCACTAGAAGTCTACTGTTGAAATGATTTTTTAGCTAACTCTTGATGTGTTGTGCACACCATGAAAATATCATTGAGAAGTAGTCCGTGCACATCAGTGAAAGGGGAGAAATAGCCAACCAGAATTACTGTAATGATAGGTGACTGCAAGGGTTTGAAGCAGTAGAATTTTGATGTGCATAAAAATAAAATCAAATCTGATGTGCACATTATTATTCCTAAATACCACTTCTTTATGAAAAATGGTATCAGATCCTGTTTCTCAGAATGTATAAGTGAACAGAATAGTAATTCACAGCTACAGGGAATTCTTGCAATGCTTGTCAGGAAATGACTGCTGAGGAGCTTTAAGCAATTAAGAGATTTATCTTCTACAGTGACTATTTTCCTGTTCCAGTCAGATTGAACATATTAAAAATGAGGTTGGCAACATGTAGATTCATGTGTACTTGTTATGCATGGTCCTATAAAAGTATGCATTTGGGAAAGACATTACAACCTCAGTTCCTTGTAAAGACAGCAGGATTTAATGGGCCAGAAAGCAAGTGTGCAATCCAGGGAGAAATTGCTCTGTGATGGTGCAGTACCGTGGTTGGGTAGAATCATGGTTTTGTTTTTCTTTCCAATATCATTGCACAGTCTATTTAGTTGCTTTCTATGAAATTATGTCCAATATCCACGTTTTGGGTTGTGTCAGAGTACATTATTAATAATAAATCAAGTTACTGCCAATAGCAGTGAAGCTCTTTTGTAATGATTAATGTAAGGGGGCAGGCATAACATGTGTTTTATGATTAATTATGTTACATCAGGACCTACTCTATGGTTCTGTATGTAGTATATTTTATTGGACATTATATTATTCCCAGTATATATATATTTGTGAAGTTTTAGGTACAATACTCCATTCAAAATAAATCTTCCTTGCTTAACAAAACTATCTTTCCAGAAATATATCTTTTTGTATTTCTAAATGCCATAAATACGTAATTTAAGAGTTTAATTGAGATGCTTTTAATAATATTGTTTCATTATTGTAATTCCATATTCAGGATATGACCATAAATGTGTTATAATTAAGATCAGGTTTTAATAGGTATACAACTGCAAGTGAGAATAGTATGACATAACATTATGACACATAGCATTAAGTAACAGATTGAAATCAGTAGCCTTATTTATTGTTACGTGTTTTAATTTTATTGACCAAATTCCAGAAAACTCTAATAATCAAAGCAATACAAATTTAAACAATATAATATCCTTTTTCATTAAAAAAGGCATCTAAAAATTACAATAACTTATCATTGAAAGTGTGCAGAAATTGGAAAATGGCAACCTTTACCACAGCTGCTGGGAGAATATATCAGTACAGTTTTTTTCTGGATGGAAACTTGACAGTTAAGCAAAATTGCTAAAATATTTATATCTTTTGACTAAATTAAACTAGAAATTATCCTGAGAAAAAAGTCAAATATGTATGAGTATTTAATTTCCAAATGTTAATCACCATGGTTTTTATATTATAAAACTGGAAATATCCTAAATGCCCAATAACTGGGGATAAATAAAATAAATTATTACATTTCTATAGAATACATATTCTATAATCATCATCCTTGTATTTTAGAGAACATTAATTAAATTGGAAAATATTATTTCATATGTAATGTAAAAGGAAAATTTAGATCACTAAGTCACCAAATTAATTTATGTATAAATGGACAAAAGGGATAAAGTAAACATTCATATATAAATTAATTTGGTGATATAGTAATACATTTAAATCAACAAATTGATTTAATGATATAGTGATAGTTACATTTAAGAAATAAAATTAATATTTTTAATTACTTTTTTGTGTTTCAAAATTTGCCACAGTGAATATAGACAGCTTTTATAGTAAGAAAGATCTTATTTAAAATTTTAAAAGTAAAAGTAATTACTTGAACTCTATCTATAAAATTCAACTACTTTATAAATAAATGAAAACATTACTTTTACAGCTAATATTTTTAAAACCCTCTATATAGTGGTACAGAAGTTTGCTGGACAGGAGAAATAGCTCATTGTATTTAGAACCTGATTTTTGACGTTATTTTATACCAGAGACAAAGGTAGTTTTATGTTGTTGGCTAACTGGAACTGTTTGCTTTAGTTGTTTCTTCTGTTTTAGAGGTTAGCTCAGGTATGAGATGGTGTGAGAATGTGCTTCCTGGAACTAAAAATTATGTAAATAGTTTTTCTCAAGGAATCCCTCTATTTTTTGTTTTATGACTAGAAGGGCAAAATTAAACTCCCAGGCATAAATTTGGAAATAGTCTCATTTTCTACTCTCTGCTAGGATCTCCCCCTTAGCCCAGTTTAAATATATGTCTGTTAAAACAAACTTCCTATGGTTACAGCCTAAAGTATTTACAGATGATATAATTTGGTCCTCTATTAGTACTTTTCTTTCAAGAAAATTCATCAGAAACTATCTTCGGAAATTGTTGGTTATTTTCTGTGGTCACCAGCTTTCTGCTAATAACTTATTTCCTTCACACCAGCAAAACAACTCTATCATTGCAGCATTCTTAGCCCCAGGGCCTTCAACAGTTTCTTCATGCTGTGTCATCTGAAATATGTACCAGTTTTGTGGTGAAATGCAGAGATACATAAGTTATCAGTCAATAGCTGTTAATTCTTCCATCTAGCCACCTTATACAGTTTTTCCAGTTGGCCCATTATATAATCTACATGAAGATGTGATTAACATAACTCTGAAACGAAGAGTGAGAACAAGGCAAAGGTCATGGGGGCAGACGGGAGAATCCACAAACACGTATGTGAACCCAGAAATCAAGATAAGTGGGATGCTACAGCAGATCTAGTTAATGAGACAGGAAATTCACAAGAGAGTCAAAGGTTTTTGATCAAGGACAGGTAATGAATAAAGTGTATTTAATTACCCAGTGGCAGAGAAACATAGGAACCTTAAGTCTGAATAGTCTAAGCCAGAAAATAGAGGTCAGTAGACCTCTGTATCCAGAGTGTATAAACAATTTTAAGTGTTCAGAAAATTGTGAGAAACGATGGTCAAAGGAAAATCTAGGGATAAAGATTCTACAAACTGTTGCTAAAAGATCAGAAAGCCAATAGGTATCTATTGTTCTAGAAAGGCAGCAAACAGCTTTACCTTTTAAGCAGTTGTGAGAAGGTAATGCAATTTATCTAGAATTCTAAATGTAGCATAATTTTAAACCACTGGACATTTGCTTTGGGAGCATTTTCCAGCCAAGTCTTGGTTCTTCACATGCTTGCTAAGCATGGCAAAAGCTAGTCCAGAAGTGGCAACATAGCCAAGGTTACAATGACATTTTACATCAAGGATTAAAAAATACACAGATACTCAGGTGAGAATGGAAACTCAGAATCATCATGCCTTATAGGTTTGAAAAATTCATTTCTGATTCACATGCTCTGCTTTTCCAACAATGTTAGGTTAAAAAAAACCCCAAAACCTACAGTCTCTGCCTGAAAGAATTTTGCTTGGGTAATTTTGAAAGACTCCTTTCAGAGGCTGCCCTTAGGCTCCTTTCAGAGGCTGCCCTTAGACTATTTCACAGTCTCATAGACTTAGCTCATTTAGGTTTTCTTTACATCTAATCAACACTTTCTTCTGTTTAATTTAACCTTAATGAAGACATTTCAACATATTTTTACTTTGTATCCTGTAACTTTTCAACCCCAGGATTTCAGGAATTAAAGAACTTTCTGGAAGTCTAGATACAGCAAAATTTAACAAATAGTACCTTTGCCTGGGACTCAAATATAAGGGGACAGTGTGAAGAATGTGTCAAAATAATTGCATTCTGACTATATTTTTTAACATTGAACAATTGACTAAATGTCAAGAAAGCCAAAGATATGTAGTTTTGTTTATTTTTTATCATGTTTAAGAAGAAGACTGTTATAGAAGATAAAGATACAGATAGTGATCAATATTTATAATTGGTACATTCCTTCTTCTGTTAGACTATGGGACACTGGGTTATCAGTTATGGTTTCCACTGCCATATTATTGCTTCTGGATAGCTCCTACAAAAAACATCAGGTTCAAACCATGAGTAAATGAATTAGGGATTTCAGAGATGCTCTGGTCAGCTCCGCACAAGATAAAGATGAAGGCTGTAGAGAAATTACTCGTTATGAGAAAGAACCCTCAAGAAAGAATACATTTGATATCTATTTCACTCTCTAGCCAGAACATACATCTCTCTCGCTCCCCTCCCAAGCCATTTTTGCACCTGTAAAACCATACAAATGGGCATTTCTGGACATATTTGATTGGTTCAGAGGCAGATACCTGATCCATCTTTTGTGTAATTTGGATGTTTAGTCCTTTCTTGGATTTTATTGGCCAATAAATTTCTATTTTATCTAAGCTCACTTAGTTGTTTTTTTTTGTCATCTACATTTTAGAGATCTGATAAAATCTCAATACCTATATGGTGCTTTCAGTTTTTTCACTTTATTGACATATGACTGACATATAATGCTGTATAAGTTTGAGGTGTACAACTTAATGATTTTACATATCTATATATATCAAATATAAATCTATATTTTGAGAAATGATCACCACAATAATTTACATTAACACCCATCAACTCACATAATTACATTTTTTTTCTTGTGATGAGAATTTTTAAGATTTAGTATCTTAGCAACTTTGAAATATGCAGTACAGTATTGTTAATTATAGTTGTCATGCTGTACATTACATCCCCAGAACTTATTTATCTTATAACTGGATGTTTGTACTTTTTGACCACCTTCACCAATTCCCCTACTCCTTGCCCCCTGCCTCTGGTGACTACCAATCTGTTCTCTGTTTCTATGAGTTTGTTTTTTTTTTTCTTTTTAGATTCCATATATAAGTAAGATCATACAGTATTTGTCTTTCTCTGTCTGACTTATTTCACTTAGCTTTAATGCCCTCAAGTTCCATTCATGTTGTTGCAAAAATAGCAAGATTTCCTTCTTTTTTAAGCTAAATTATATATCTGTATTCCTATTGATATAGATATATACCAAATCTTCTTTATTCATTCATCCGTTGGTTGTTTCCCTGTCTTGGCTACTGTGAATAATGCTGTAATGAACAGAGGGGGGAGCAGATATCTCTTCAGGATGATGATTTCATTTCTTTTGGATATATACGCAGAAGTGGAATTGCTAGATCATATGGTAGTTCTATTTTTAATTTTTTAAGAAGCCAATATACTGTTTTCTATAGTAGCTGCCCCAAGTTACATTCCCACCAACAGTGTACAAGGGTTCTCTTTCCTCCACACCCTCTCCAGCACTTGTTATCTATTGTCTTTTCGATGACAGCCATTCCTAAAGTTCTGAGGTGATATCTCATTGTGCTTTTCATTTGCCTTTCCCTGATAATTGCTGATGTTAACCACTTTTTCATGTACCTATAGGTCATTTGAGTAACTTCTTTGGAAAAATGTCTATTCAATTTTCCTATTTTTTAATTGGATTGTTTGGATTTTTTGGCTAATGAGTTGTATAAGTTCCTCATATAGTTTGGAAAGTAACCCCTTATCATACATGTGGTTTGCAAATATTCTCCCATTCCATAAGTTGCCTTTTTATTTTGTTGACCATTTCTTTACCTGTGCAGAAGATTTTTAGTTTGGTGTTGTCCCACTTATTTTTTATTTTGTTGCTTGTGCTTTAGGTGTCATATCAGAGCAGTCTTATTATTTTGCTGTTTTGTTTTAAAGGTATCTTTTGGTTGACAGTTGAAATTATTTGTATTATTCATATGTTGCCATGGCAATGGATGATTAGGTAGTTATATATATTAATAATCTGATCAATAGCCAAGATATTTTGGAAGAAAGAACATGAGAGACTATCAGTAACAGATACAATAATGTATTGTACAATACAAAGTAAAAAAATACCTGAAAGAAAATATAGGTGAATTTGTAATATGAGATGTGGACGCCATAATGGTTGTTTTAGTCAGATTCCCAGAAGTAGAGCCTTAGATAGGTATTTGCATGCAATTTATTGATAAAGTGCTATCAGGAAAGAATGAGTGTGAGAAGGTGGAGGATGGGGAATAAGAAGAGGTAAGGAATGTACTTTCAGCTGGAGTCCATCCAGCTCCAATTCAATACAGTGGGGAGCTTTATTCCACCTTGAAGCCAAGGGACCAGCTTTTGTATTCCTCTGTGAGTCAATCATTGATTGTGTCCTACAACCCCCGCTCCAGAGGGTTGTGACCTCCCAGGTAAAACAGCTCCCAATCAGCTGAGAGCAGTTCTCCTAAGAAGAGGGGCAGTTGTGAGCCATGGACAGCTAAAACTTACAGTAGCTGAAGGATGGATGCACCAGATAGGTAAATAGGATCTTGCAATCTAGGCAGATAACTTTTACCTACTGCAATAAAAATAAAAGAAAGTCTTAAGGGAGATAAGAAAGACTTAATAAGATTAGAAAAAGAGGGCTTCCCTGGTGGCGCAGTGGTTGAGAGTCTGCCTGCTAATGCAGGGGACACGGGTTCGAGCCCTGGTCTGGGAGGATCCCACGTGCCGCGGAGCAACTGGGCCCGTGAGCCACAAGTACTGAGCCTGTGCGTCTGGAGCCTGTGCCCCTCAGCAGGAGAGACCGCGATGGTGAGAGGCCCGCGCACCGTGATGAAGAGTGGCCCCCGCTTGCCGCAACTAGGGAGGGTCCTCACACAGAAATGAAGACCCAACACAGCAAAAATAAATTAATTGATTAATAAACTCCTACCCCCAACATCTTCTTTAAAAAAAAAAAAAAAAAGATTAGAAAAAGAAAACTTGTCTATGCCAAAATCAAAACATCAAAAACTGTATTCAAAATTAATAGGCAGGCAGTCATCAGTGGAAAAAAACATTTGGAAAAAACTGAGACAAAATGTTGATGGTAATAACTTTTAAAAGGCTCTTATTATTAAAGGAGCAAAATCAGTCTAAAAAAATTAAACGCCCACAAAATCAAAGAAATAAAGATAAAATTTACCTTTAAGTATGCAGTGTTTTCGTCATGCTAATGGTTATAAACATTAAAAATAATAAAATGAGCATCAATGTGTCTATCACCTTGCTATCACAAATGCCTTTTAAAACATTTCTCTCTGTTTCCAATAACTTCCATTTTCACCATAGAAAATGAACATTATGATCTAGGGGTTTATTTTTCAAATGAATAGCTATATTTTTGCTAAATACTAAATGTAAAGCATTATTTTCCATACATTTAAACTTGACAGTGAATATTTCATTCAGCAGCTTGCTTTACTTGCCCAGCATTATGTTTATCAGGTTATAGAAGTTCTCTGATACTAAGGTTTTTCCTTATTAGTACAAATAGATGTTGAGTTTTTAAAAATCTTTTCTGCATCCATTAATATTAGTCTTATTCACGAATCTGTTATGTATTAAATAAATACATTTTCTAATATTAAACTAAACTTGCATTTCTAAGGAAGGCCTAGCTTGGTTATGAATATTTTGTTTAGAATTTTAAAATCTATGATAGTATGATTTGACTGAAATTCTTTTTACTCCCAGTGTTCTTCATTGGTTATACTAGACTTATGGAATGATTTAGAATTATATTCTCTTAATCTCATCTTTTAAAGAGTGTATATAAGAATGGAATTACTAGTTCTTAAATATAAAACCTGTAAGAATATCTAGAGTTTTACATATGGGTGGAAGAGGGAACTATATTTTAACTGTTTTTTAAGTTTATGAGTCTATATCTAGTTAGATATTTTCATTTCTTAATATTGAGTTTTGGTGTTTTGAATCATTCTTGAAAATTTTCCATTTGTCTAAGATTTCAAATTTATTTTTATACATTTATTTCAAGACCTTCTACTCTCTTTTGAGTTTATTATATAATTCTTTTGATAACTTCTTAAATAGATACTGTCTCAATTTGGTTTTCCACAGAATCATACTCTGAGGGTAGTAGAGTGAAAATAGTTTATTTGGGAGGTGATTCCAGGAAGCTCTAGTAGAGAGAGTAGAAACCAATTGTGGGTACATTGAGAAGAATTTCGCTGCTATGGACAAATGGTCATCAATCTCCATTCGTAGATGGTAGTGAACATGCCTCAGAAATGTTCCTCCCAAATAGCTGGGTGATTATATATACAAAGGAATATATATAAGTAAAACCACTGACTGAGGGCTACTCCTGAGAATATCAACTCTCCAGTACATCCAGCCTGTTCCATACATGTTCCAAGCATCCCATAAAAGTCTTTAGGGAGGAAGGAGAGTGATAGCTACATACAATAAGAAACTCAGTACACATGGGGATGATGAATGCTGAGGAAACACATATATAGAGGGCACTGATTGAATCTGACATGGATGTCTAGATGATTAATTATTGGTCTCCTTTATTTAAAAAAAATTTATGGTTTTAATTGTTCTATTTACTATTTCAGTAAAGTTGCATATGGTTATATATGTCCTGTTTTCATTATCATTTAAGTATTTTCTAAGGATTACTATGATTTTTAAACTTAGTTATTAGAAGTATTTTTTAAAATTTCCTCATATATGTCATTTTAAAATTCCATTACCTTGAATATAAGTGTGAATTTTTCACCCTACTCTGCTTAGGGTTCAGGGTGACTGCTGAACTTGATGACGTATGTCTTTCATTAATTCTAAAAAAATTCAGAATTATCCATCTATTCACTTCCTTTAGAAATCTATTTAGATAGCTCAGATTTTCTAATTCTACATTCTATGTTTGTCAAGTTCTTTTTTCATATTTGTTTATCTCCTTGTATTTTATTCCTAGAAGTTTAAAATTTTATTTTTACTTTATACATATATCTGACAGTTAACTAGTCCTCTCCAGTTATACTATCTGGTGTTTAAGCCCATGCATTAAATTTTAAATTTCAGTGACTGGGCCTGGGTTCACACCATGATGGAGGACCTAGTATCAAACTTGTTGACAGCCATAATACAGGTCAAAATGTATGAGGAAAGTTTTTTAGGTATTGGACAACAGGCAGTGCAGGACTGTGGTTCTTGAGAAAACAGAAGCACATAAGAAGAAACACTCATTTTCCATCTGGATTTCTGCCTGAAGGAAGTTACTGATCATCACACATGGAGGTGGAGGCTTAGCAGAAGTCAGTGTTCTCCATGGATTGAGAAAACAGAGATAAGATTTCAGGGTTTCTGAACCAGTTGGTATATTTGGAACAAGGCTCTGGAGATAAAGGAGAAGTGCAGGGAGAAAGCCCCAGAAATACTTATAGCGATAAGTCCCTGGTTAAGGGCTGGATTTAAAGTAAGAGTCCATTAGGCCCAAAAGAGAGCACCTGCTGTTAAGCTGAGAGCTGAATGCAGATAACACCAAGTCATTCAAAACTGAGAGATGTAGGTCTAGCCCAGTCAGAGAGGAGATACCTTGCAGAGTAATGTTATAAAGTAAGGCTGCATCCTTGGACTAAAGCAAAAACAAACATAAATAAGCACTTACAAATAAAAAGAAAAGAAGCCTACAGGATCTACCAGCAATATAATTGCCCAACAAAACAAAACATAATCCTATGAACAACATATCAATCACAATGTTTAACATATAATCAATAATTACTAGATATAAACAAAAACAGAAAAATAGAATTTATGATGAAAATGAAAAAAGTCAAGATTAACAGATCCCAAGGGGACATAATTATTGGCATTAGAAGACAAACACTTTAAAGTGACTATTGTAAATATGTTCAATGACTTAAGGAAGAGTAGGAACATTAGAAGTGAGATGATGAGCAATATTAGTAGAGAAATGGAAATTATAAAAAAGAATCATATGAAAATTCTATAATGGAAAAGTACAGTATCTGAGATAGTAAATTCATTTAACGGGCTTTGCAGATTGGAGACTGCAGAAGAAATAGTAAACTGGAAAACAAGTCAGTAGAAATTATCCAATCTGAGAATCAGAGAAAAAAAAATGACTGAAAATAAATGCACATACAGTTAGTAACCTGTGGAACAATATCAACCGTCTAACATATTTACAGTTGGACTCTCAGAAGGAGAGGAGTTTCATAAGAATAGGAGGATGATAGTGGGTATAAAAATATTTGAAGACATAATTGCTAAAATATTTCCAAATCTGAAGTAAAAATTCAACTAACATTTCCTTTAAGTTAAGGTGTCTCAAGTAGGATAACTATTAATACAAAGAAAACCACACCTAAGCACATAATAGTGAAAGGTAAATAACCAAGATTAAAAGACAAACCTTATGAGCAACTAGACCAAAAGGCACATTACACACAGGGTAAATACCATAAAAAGGACCATGAACTCATTATAAGAAATAATTGGGGCTTCCCTGGTGGCGCAGTGGTTGAGAGTCCGCCTGCCGATGCAGGGGACGCGGGTTCGTGCCCCGGTCTGGGAGGATCCCACATGCCGCGGAGCGGCTAGGCCCGTGAGCCATGGCTACTGGGCCTGCGCGTCCGGAGCCTGTGCTCCGCAACGGGAGAGGCCACAGCAGTGAGAAGCCCACGTAATGCAAAAAAAAAAAAAAAGAAATAATTGAATTCAGAAGACACTGGAGAATATCTTTAAATTGCTGAGGCAGTGAGTGGGTTAAAATGCAGAATTATATACCTAACAAAAATATCCTTAAAAATATGGGTAAAATAATGACGGGACAAATAGAAAATAAATTTAAAAATTGTACACTTAAATCTAGCCACATGAATAATCAAATGTAAATTGACTGGACAGTTCATAAATAAGGAACAAATCAAGACCCAACTATACATAGATGGTGTACTTTAAAGACACAAGTAGGTAGAGAGTAAAATAATGTAAAGATATATCAAACAAATAGTAATGTCAGACAAAAGGAACTTAAAGGTACAGAATATTACTAAATATCAAGAGGGACTTTTATAATAATAAAAACCTCAATCAAGGCTTCCCTGGTGGCACAGTGGTTAAGAATCCACCTGCCAATGCAGGGGACACGGGTTCGAACCCTGGCCTGGGAAGATCCCACATGCCGTGGAGCAACTGAGCCTGTGCGCCACAACTACTGAGCCTGTGCTCTATAGCCCACGCACCATAACTGCTGAAGCCTGCATGCCTAGAGCCCGTGCTCCGCAATAAAAGAAGCCACTGCAGTGAGAAGTCCGCTCACCTCAACGAAGAGTAGCCCGGCTTGCCACAACCAGAGAAAGCCTCCGCACAGCAACGAAGACCCAATGCAGCCAAAAATAAAAATAACTAAATTAAAAACCAAAAAAATCCTCAATCAACAAGATATAACAATCTCCAACATGTATGCTCCTAATAATAGACATTCAAAATGCATGATGGTAAATCTGAAATCATTAAAGAGAAAAATTATCAAATCCACATTGTAATTGGATATTTCTTTAACATATAAGGATATAGAAAAATTTACATCATCAAATGACTTAATTGCCATTTTTAGAACATTATACCCAATAATTGCAGAATATTCTTTGAAGACCACATGGGAGATTACTAAGTTAGACTATATACTGGACCATAAAATAAATCTCAATGATTTCAATAACATCAGATTTTGCAGAGCATGTCCTCAGACCAAAATTGGGAACAAGATGTGCCTCTCTTCATTTTTCTTCCTATTGCATCATCCTGGAGAGGAAGAAGTATCTTAGGCTAGCCTTGTGGTGTCCCCTTCTTGACCATTTCTGGTTCTAGGGTAGGAGACAGGTAAGCAGGATAGAGGAACAAGAAAAATGTCTCCTTATTAGCTGGCAATGATCTGAATTCCTCCTAGTCATTTGTTGTTTTACTAGTGAACACTGACTTGGGATGACCAGTAACATTTGGGATCACCTGCTGGCTTTCTTGAAGGACACACCTGTGGGTTTTTTGGGAAGTCCTGAGTCAGTCTCTCTCTCTTCACTCCCCCCTTTTCTGGGACATCTGGCTTGGCCTCCTGTTCTACAACCTGCTCCCAAGTTCATCTGTTAGTTGTATTCTCCATAGCCACTTGCTGCTGGATTTCCCTCAGCTGAGGGGTAGCTGTCTCAGACGGCATTCTAGTAAGATTGCTCAACCCAGTAATTTTCCACATTTTACCACTTGCTCAGGAGAAGTTTACATATTCTTGTTAGACCAAATGGTGGGCATGCAGGCTACTTCAGTAGGCCTCTCAGCAAGTCCCTTTTTCACTGTCAAAAAATGCCTAGGGCAGAAGGACAGATGCTCAGACTGAGCATAAGTCTAACTGACAGGGTGAATGGTAGTGTCCCCTTGTCATCATCCCAAACAGCTTCCATTGGAATGTACACTCTTGATGACTCTCTCTACTACTTCTCTCTCCCTTTCTCCTCCTATCTTCTTACATAAGCTGCAGGAAGGACAGAGGTAGCTGGGGTGACGGTGTATATGAAACTTGTTTGTATATTTATATATGTGTGTATGTATATAAATATATTAAAATGTATGTGTATTATATAGAAGATGTGAATATTACACCTAAAATGTTAACAGCATTCATCTCTAGGTTGAAATTTGGGGGGATATTAATTACTGTCCTGTGCTTTTATGACCTTTGCCAATTTTTATATTGAAGTTTATGTTTTTTTAGACAAAATAATAATTATTCTTTTTTAAAGCTTGATTAAAAAGTCAATTTAATCTACAAATTTGCTCTATCCGTTAAAAGCCATGACACTATACATTCTAGTTCTATAGGCTATGAAATTGAAAAGTAAAATCATTTATAGGATTGGGGAATAACATCTTTGAGGTTACAAACTCATATTTATCCCTTTTTTAACAATGACTCAGAGTTTGAATGGAGAATGTATTTCACTGTCTCACTCTTTTGCTTTTACTAAAAACTTGGAAAAACTTCTGGACTTTGCTCCTTTATCCTATAGTTTGTGAGTTGGTCCTGTGTTTAATAAATCTGGGAATTCATTATGTGATCAGCATCTCAGATACTTTACAAAGACTAGAAATTGACCTGTCAAACTGTTAACATAATGGATAAGAGAATGTAGGAGTGTTGCTTATCACTAATGACAACAGATGTCCACAGTCAGGAGGGTGGAGAAGATTATGCTTCTGTTAAAGATAAATGGAATTTTGGCTTATTTTGATTGACAGTAAGATTATGTGGATATAAGGAAAGTGTAACTCGGAATACTAAGGTAATTTCTTCAAAATAGTGCTTACATGAACTCCATTTTAATCATTTATGTGGTATTAAATTGCCTTGACATTAGGTCAGTTTCTGTGTGGCCAGATATGGTGCATCTTAGTTCCTTCACACCTAGGAAGGTGTAAAATATCTGTTTCATAGGAGTTTTGTGAGATTTTAATGTGATGATGAATATATTTAAAAATATACTCTAAGAGTGCTATAAAAATTCAAGTGTATTAGTTAGCTTAGGCTACCATAACAAAATACCATAGACAAGGTGGGTTAAACAACATAAATTTTTTTCTCCCAGTTCTGGAAATGGGAAGTCAGAGATCAAGGTGCCAGCATGGTTGGTTTCTGGTGAAAGGTCTCCTCTTGGGTTGCAGAAGGCCACCTTCTCACTGTATGCTCATATGATCTTTTCTTTGTGCAAGCCTGAAGAAAGAGAGAGAGAGAAAGCATATGTGTGAGCAAGTTCTCTGGTGTCTATTCTTATTAGGGCACTAATCTCATCAGGAGGGCCCCACCCTCATGACTTCATCTAAAGCCGTAATTACCTCCCAAGGGCCCCATCTCCAAACACCGTCACCTTGGGGGTTAGGGCATGGCCATATAAATTTCTTCCCTTAACCTTATCCCTCTAGCACAACCAACTACTACCTCAATCCTCTGAAAATGAAACTTGGAGAATTTTCTTGTGGTTTATTTTTGTAGGAGGAACAGAGGGAACAGACAAACATTAAGTCTGAAAGATTCACTCTAAATATTTATTCTTATAAGCTATATTTTCTGTACTTCTGACCTGTCTCATTTCACTATTTTTCTTTTTAGTTTTAGTCAGTTTGTTATAATTTCTTTTTTTCCTCTATCATTTTTCTTTCATGTCTAATTCCCATAGAGGAATTAAAGTTTTAGAGGAGACCAAACTCTTCCAAAATAACAGAAGATCAAGTAACTTGCTTAAAGTCACACTCTATTAGGAAGTGGCAGAACTAGACATGAAATAATTTTTCCTCCCTTCAAATTCAATCATTCTACCACTGCAACAGTCTGCTTTACAGAGTTGATATATATTTAAAAATTATCACTGAGAGGAATATCTCAAAGTACACATGCCCCTTAAAATGGGCAAACTAACAAAGGCATATTATTATTGGTCTGGAATTTGAATTCTGTATTAAAAAATAAAATAGGTAAGACATTAGAACTTAGAATTATCCATGAGGTTTCTATATATATCATTATACATGAAAGATGAACTTAATTCCTATAGAATTAACTTCATTTTATATTATATAACAATATGCTTGTTGTAATTTATAAATTATAAATTGAAGATAATTATATTTCTTACTAATCAGCTAAACCACAATATAATAAGCCATTGAATATATGCAAGCTATTTATATATTTTAGCTAATCTGCACCACAGCTCTTAATAGACTTTTTGCTATAATTCTTAATTTTTGCTATGGTTATAAAAAGGAGATATCAGTAACGGTATTTTCTGCTGGTTTAAGGTAATCTTAAATAGCTTTTACGCTTCAGAATAAAAATGTACTTAACAGTAATACCTAATTGCCACACTTTAGGAAAAAGTTGATATGTCATAATCCATTTGGAAGGAGAAAAGGGAAGAAGGAGGTTGGTGAGGCAATTATCACTGTCTCGCTCTTTTGCTTTTACTAAAAACTTGGAAAAACTATTTTCCAATTATCTTAAGGAAAGTTAAGCAGCTTTTAGCTGCACTTAAAATCTATTTGCAGTTTTTATCCTGTCTTATTCTGATTTCAGAACGGAGAAACAAGACGCACTTCCCACATTTACCTGTACGTGTGTAATGGCACTCTGGGAGGGTGTATGACAAAGTAAGAAGAGTCGTTCCCTATTCCCGGCCTTTGGTGGGAGGCTAGAGGCAGAACTGGGCAGAAATGTAACCAGGATGGGAAGGAAGCTTGTCATGTAGACTTTTTCATATTTTCTTGTTTTAGAGCCATGTAAACACATATTTTTTTTCAAACAGATTTAATATTAATTTAAAATCAAGAAAACGATTCCTTCCATGTTATAACTCATCCAAGTGAAACTGCTGACCCAGTGTGCTGAGCCCAGTGTTTGTGGTTTGCTAAATGGCAGAGTGTTTTTCTTGGCGTCCCCTTATTTGTCTGGCTGCCATAGATCTTGGTGAATCTGACTAGCATATCTTTTACTTTAGTCTAATTAGGATATAGTCATATAGACACAACATACACACATTTGATACAATAGCAGCACACGAAGTCTCAGAAGCTGCATTTAGAAACTTATTAGTTTCTATAGTGATGGCAGGAACAAATTAATGTTATGAAATATTGTTGGCATCAAATATTCATTCTGTGAAGGTCCGAAAAAGTGACATCTCAGCTACTTTAATTCCATTATTTCTTCTCAGAGACAGCTCCAGACAAGAAGTAATCTCACTGAGACAGACAAATCTGTATGGCTCTAATTTTCATATGAATTGCAAGATTAAGGAGGAGGCTTTGTGCTTGGAGTCTGTAAGATAGATAAAAATGGGCATCACATATGTCAGGAGAAGGCAGTTTATTAAGGTCTAGGCTTTAGGGAGAACTCTGACTGATGCAGAGTGTAAAAGTATTCTCGTTTTTGTCCCCCCACCCCAAATGTGGAGTAGCAAGTTTAAAAAGTGAATTGTCTCCTTTATGGGTGGACTTCAGTAGTAAAGCAAATGCATCAAGGCCAAAGAAGAGAGGAGTGTTGTGTGTTCTGTTATGTCACAGTCCTGTGGTGAGCCCTGAAGCATAAATTGTAGACAAATCCCGCAGCAGTAGTAAAGTGGACAAGTTGTCTTTATATGTTTTAAGGCATAAAAGTTAAGAGCAGATATAAGTAATAGTAAAAATTCATATGAGCTCAGGGGCCAAGTTGTAGTTGGTATGGCAACTATCACTTTGAATTTTCTCACCTTTGTGTAAAATAAAATCCTAGCTATATTCTTTCCATTAATGGAAAGACATAATAAGGTACTTGGTGGATATGAGACCTGTATAGAGACCAGCCCTTGAGTCCAAGTGGATGAAATACTAGTAATACAGAGTGAAGCAGTTATATATTTTTATTCAAGATTGTATCTCGGGGCTTCTCTGGTGGCACAGTGGTTGAGAGTCTGCCTGCCGATGCAGGGGACATGGGTTCGTGCCCCGGTCCGGGAAGATCCCACATGCCGCGGAGCGGCTGGGCCCGTGAGCCATGGCCACTGAGCCTGCACGTCCGGAGCCTGTGCTCCGCAATGGGAGAGGCCACAACAGTGAGAGGCCCGTGTACCGCAAAAAAAAAAGATTGTATCTCTAGGGGTAATCAATATCAAATAGAAACTGAATAATCAGACTTATTGGGCTAGGTTTTCTTTCCAATTATATTTTTCTTAGTTATATCCATACATTCATTCAATTTTTCATTCATTTAACAAATACTTATTAAGCAACTATTGTATACCTGATGCCATTTTAAGAACTTTGTGAACAGCAGTGAACCAAAGAGAGGAACACTTCTGTTCTCATGGAGCTTTCATTTTGTTGGAGTAGATGGGTTAAAAGTAAAACATAAATCATATTAAATTGTTACAAATAATGAGAAAAAAATAAAGCAGCCAAGAGAGATATGAAATATTGGGGGAGACTGAAATTTTAGATAAGTGGCCAAGGAAGGCCTTACTGGAAAGCTGATTACTGAGTAGAGACCCAAAGGAAAAGAGGGGATAAGCCATGTCCATATTTAGGGAAGCACAGCCAGGGGAAACCCTGAGGGAAAGACCTTGAGGCAGACAATGCCTGGTGTGTGGAAGGAGCATTTTGGAGCAGCCTAGCAAATAGGACAGACTAATGGGAGATGAAGTTAGAAAGGAAGTGAGGTAGAAAGAGGAGGAGGGAAGGCTTGCTTAGGCTTTTGTAAGGTGACAGTATGGTACGGAGTTTGCCTTTTACTCATAGTGAGCTGGGAACTCTCATCGGAGGGTTCTGAATAGAGCAGTGATAAGCCCTGGCCCCTGTGTCAACAGGGACTTTCTAGTTGCTGTGTTGGGAAAAACTGTAGAAGGAGCAGGAACTGATGCTTGAAAACTTGGCAAGACTAAGGGAGTGATCTATGCAAGATATGGCCAAGGTGACAGCAGTGGAGTGGGTGAAAAGGTGCAGCTGTCAGATCCTGGTTTATATTTTGATAGTTGAGTGAAAAATATTGGTTGAATGATTGGATACAATTGTAAGAGAAAGGAAGAAGTCAAGATGAAGCTCAGCTTTTGTTGTTGTGTTGTTGCTGCTTGTTTCTTTTTTGCTTGAGGAACCAAAATAATGGAGTTTCCATTTACTTAGAGCCAAGAAATAAAGAACTGGTTTATGGGGGTGGGGTGGGGTGGAGATGAATATTAGCATTTCAATTTTGGATACAATAAGTTTGATAGGTCAATTAATAATGATTGGAGAGGTCAAGTTGGAGATAAAATGTATAATCATCACCATATAGATGGTATTGAAAGCTGGAGGACTGGAAAAGACTGCCCAAGAGGTAATGTCCAAGAGATCAAGATTTGAACTTGCTGTGAGGGTGCCTAAAGGTATCAGACCAATGTCACAGCCCACTGGTTCTTGACACTGATACCCCTAGGATCACTGCATTGTCACGCCCGGGGCTTGAACTCACAGACCATTGAATCTGCAAGTGAAAGGGAACAAAACTGTTTGGCCCAAACACACTGTTAGTCAAATATCCCTTGAGGGGGATGAAACGTGGTCTGTACCAAGTTATTGGCTCCATCACTGTCCAGCTGCCCCATGGCATTGTTTCTTGCAGTATCCACTGGCCATAAGGGCCGCCTCAGTGTCTCTCTAGCCTATTACACTTTTTTGTTCATTGACTTTATCATTTTTTTAGATTACCTTTTTACTTATTTTTTGGTTTACCAAAGCTCTCATTGGAACATAAACTCTTTGATGGGGGCACACTACATCCTGTCCACTTGCTGCTGTAACCTCTCTACCCAGAAAAATGCCTGGCACATAAGAACTGTCCAATAAGTGTTTTCTGTACAAATCACCATGTGGTCTGAAGGAACCCCTGTCCACTCATAAACAGAGGGAGCCAACACCTTTATTAATGTTTCCTCTGTCCAGAATGCCTGCTGCTGTCTTACTTATACAACCTTAAAGCTTTTCTTTCCTTTTTAATTCCTCATTTCCTCACCTGCAGGCAAATGGAAATTATTCCTGAGCTAAATTTCATTTTTATTCCAATCAGAGTAGATAGAAAGCAGGTAGGGATTTTTTTTCCTTTTTTTATTTTTATTTTTATTTTTATTTTTTTTATTTTTATTTTTTTTGCGGTACACGGGCCTCCCACTGTTGTGGCCTCTCCCGTTGCGGAGCACAGGCTCCGGATGCACAGGCCCAGCGGCCATGGCTCACGAGCCCAGCCGCTCCACGGCACGTGGGATCCTCCCGGACTGGGGCACGAACCCGCGTCCCCCGCATCGGCAGGCGGACTCACAACCACTGCTCCACCAGGGAAGCCCTCCTTTTTTTAATAGAAAAAAATCTTTTAAAGAATGGGGAACTTTTAGTCAGATTCTTATAGTCAGATTCTTCGTAAAATTGATTTGATGGTCTTTTTCTCATATGTATGTTATGAAGAAATGATTTTTGGACCATAAACCAGAACAACTGGCTTCAAATCCTGATTTGGGGCCATATCGAATGTGACCATCAACACTGCCATTTTTGAATATGTTTCTTTCACCAAAATGGAAACAGCAGGACTCACAAGATTTTAGAGAATAAATGAGTTTTGTGGCTGTACAAATGACATGTGTCTCCTTCTCTGCATTGGACTCAAGCAAGAAGCTTACCCAGATCTTTCTGCGCCATGAAAGTATCACTTCATGGAGCAGTTGGGAAATAAATGCCCCGCCCAGCCAACCCAGGGAGGCGGAGTGCTGGGTCTTCTTAGGCTCACCCCAGAGCTTGGCTGAAGCTCTGCCAGGCATTTCCTTGAGACCTGCAATTATCAGGCCTCAAGGCTTCCTCTGAGAAGACGGTAGGCCTTGCCATTCTGCTTTCTGCAGCAAGGGGAACCCCTGAGTCTTTCAGCTTATGGAAAGCACCACCCACTAAATGGCTTCTCCTGTGAGTGGAGTTAACAGTATTTCATAGAATTTGTCTCAAGCAGTAGGAAGGAAAATAGAATTCTTCGCAAGTTGTGAGCGTAAGAGACAAGGACCTGAGGTTTTCTCGATGATGATACCTCCCCTCCTGTCTTTCCTTCCTCTGTACCATCTGTTATCAGCATAAGATTAATATTCCTATTGTGAAGCTTGAATCATGATCATTCCTGCTCTGAAATCTTCCCAACCTCCCTGATATCTAACAAAATAGCTGCTTCTGCCATTCAGTTTTGCTCCACCATTCATTAGTTGAAGATTTGGCGGGGGAAAAAAATTACCCTCTCTGTCTTGGTTTCCTCATCTCTACAGTGAAATTTTAGCACTTATTATAGGGCTGTTGTGAGGGTTAGATGGGTTAACACATTTAAACATTTAGAAAAATATCTGGCATGTGATGTTTGCTATTATTGATAATAATACTGCTGTTGTTGTTATGCAGTGGCAACTTTCCTAAAGAAATGAAATAATGAACAATGAAAAGAGCACAAGTCTTCAGAATCACTCAGATGCATGTTTAAATTCTAGATCCAAAATGTACTAATTTTGTCATGTTAGGCAAGATGCCTAGTTTTTCACCAGAAAAGTTGGGTTAATAATTCTTACTTTATCTAATGATTGTAAAGGTTAGTTTCAATTACATTAAATAGCATATCCTCAATGCCTGCCCCATAACAGATGCATAATAAAGTGTAGTTTTAAAAAATCAGCTTAACAATTTCAACATTCAGAACTCTCTCTTCTTTACAATGAAACTGGATTTATTTTTGAGATTATATAAATAGTATATACTTACTGTAAAAATTAAGAACTACACATTAAAAATCTGAGGAAGATAATAAAAATTATCTGAAATCCCAGCTGCCTAAGACAATCACCATTCACTCTTTACCTTTCTTGATTTTTTATGTGTGTATATTCTTATGTACATACTTATACAATATTTTATGCTAAGTATTTAGTTTTTTGGTTTTTTTTTTTTTTTTTTTTTGGTGGTACGTGGGCCTCTCATTGTTGTGGCCTCTCCCGTTGCGGAGCACAGACTCTGGATGCGCAGGCCCAGCAGCCATGGCTCACGGGCCCAGCCGCTCCGCGGCATGTGGGATCTTCCTGGACCGGGGCACGAACCCATGTCCCCTGCATCGGCAGGCGGACTCTCAACCACTGCGCCACCAGGGAAGCCCTTCTATGCTAAGTATTTATATCATACATTTATTATATATACTTTTAAATATATTTATTGCAGTATAATTGACATACCAAAAACTACACATATTTAAAGTGTACAATTAGAAAGATTTAAAAATCTAGGGGTGGAATGACTGGGTCATATGGTGGGTATGTGCTTAATTTTTAGAGAAAATTTCCAAAAGTTTTTCCAAAATGTTTGAACGATTTTACATTTCCAGTGTATGAGGGTTTCAGTTCCGTTCTTCCACAGTTTCACAAACACTTGTTAAGGTCAGCTTTTTATTTTAGCTATTCTGATGTGTGTGCCGTATCTTATTGTGGTTTTAGTCTGTATTTTCCTATTGACCAGTGATGCTGAACATCTTTTCAAGTGCTTATTTGTCATCCATATATCTTCTTCAGTGACACCTATTCAAATCTTTTGTCCATATTTTATTGGGTTGTTTGTTTTCTTATTGCTCAGTTTTGAGAACTTTTTATTTATCCTGGATAAAAGTCCTTTACCAGATATGTAGGATGCAAATATTTTCTCAAAATTTCTGACTTGTAAATTTTTAAGCACTTTTCCCCCCAAAGAATAGTTCTTTGATGAGGTCCAAAATTTATCAAGTTTTTACTTTATGTATAATTCTTTTGGTATTTAAGAAATATTTGCTGCACTGAAGTCCACAAATATTTTCTCCTATATTTTTTTCTAGAAGTTTTATATTTTTAGGTATTATATTTAATTCTGTGATCAATTTGAATTACCTTTCTTATGGGGTGGAACCTATGAATCAAAGTGCATTTTTTTTTTATATTTGAATATCCAATTTTTCTAGCACTTTCTATCCACTTTTTGAAAGTACAACGTGTATACATCTTGTTTTCCACTGAATTATTGATATTTTTGTATCTTTGTTGAAAGTCAATTGGCCATATATGTATTGGTGCTATTGCACTATTACTGAACTCCGCATTCTGTTCTATTATTTATTTACCTATCTTGATGCCCAAACCATGCTGTCTTGATTACTATATTTTTATCATTTTAAAGTCAGGTATGCCTCCAAATCTCTTCTTTTTCAAAGTTGTGTTGGATATTTTAAGTCCTTTTCATTTTCATGTGAATTTTAAAATCAGAATATTAATTTCCATAAAAAAAGCATGCTGCTGTTTTGATATGGATTGATTTCAATGTAAAGATTAACTGGGGAGAATTGACAATCTTAACACATTGTTAAATATATTGTGAAATTCTTTCATTTCTATTTTAAAATACATTGTAAATAGAAAATACCAATGACATTTTTCACAGAACTAAAACAAATAATCCTAAATTTTGTATGGAACTGCAAAAGACCCCAAATAGCCAAAGCAATCTTGAGAAAGAAGAAAAAAGCTGGAGGTATTCTGCTCCCTGATTTCAAATTATACTACAAATTATTTCAAATTATACTACAAAGCTACAGTAATGAAAACAGTACAGTACTGGCATAAAAACAGACACATAGATCAATGGAACAGAATAAAGAGGCCCAGAAATAAACGCACACTTACTTGGTCAATTAATCTATAATACAGGAGGTAAGAATATACAATGCGGAAAAGACAGCCTCTTTAATAAATGGTGTTTGAAAACAGAACAGCTACATGCAAAATAATCAAAATGGACCACTTTCTCACACCATAAACAAAAATAAACTCAAAATGGATTAAAGACTTAAGTGTAAGACCTGAAACCATAAAAATTTCTAGAAGAAAACATCTGCAGTATCCTCTTTGACTTTGGTCTTAACAATAATTTTTTGGGTTCATCTCCTCAGGCAAGAGATATAAAGGCAAAAATAAACAAATGGGACTACGTCAAACTAAAAAACTTCTGCACAATGAAAGAAACCACCAACAAAATGAAAAGGCCACACACTGAATGAGAGAAAATATATACAAAAAATATACAGTAAGGGATTAATATCCCAAATATATAAAGAACTCATACAACTCAATAGAAAAAACAAAAAATTCCAATGAAAAAGTGGACAGAGGACTTGAATAGACCTTTTTCCAAAGAGGACATACAGATGGCCAACAAGCACATGAAAAGATGCTCAACATCACTAGTCATCAGGGAGATGCAAATCATAACCACAATGAGATATCACCTCACACCTGTCAGAATGGCTATTATAAAAAAGACGTCAAATAACAAGTGTTGGTGAGGGTGTGGAGAGAAGGGAACCCTTGTGCACTACTGGTAGAAATGTAAATTAAGGCAGCCATTATGGAAAATATTATTGAGTTCCCTCAAAAAATTAAAAATAGAACTGCCATATGATCCAGTAATTCCACTTTTGGGTATTTTTCCAAGGAGAACAATAACACTAATTGGAAAAGATATATGCACCCTTATGTTCATTGCAACATTATTTATAATAGCTAAGATATGGAAGCAACCTCAGTGTCCGTTGATAGATGAATAGCTAAGAAGATGTGATGTATACACACACACACACACACACACATACATATAGTGGAATATTAGCCATAAAAAAGAACTAAATCTTGCCATTTGCAACAACATGGATGGACCTAGAGGGTATTATGCTAAGAAAAATAAGTCAAATATACTCTATGATACTGTAGGATTTCACTTATATGTGTAATCTGAAATACAAAACAAATGAACAAACATTAAAAAAAAAAAAAAAAACCAGAAACAGACCCATAGATACCGAGAACAAACTTGTCATTGTCAGAGGAGGGCAGGGGGTTGGGGCAGGGGGGTGAATGAAGTAGGTGGGGAAGATTAAGAGGTACAAACTTCCAGTTAATAAATAAATGTGTCACGGTGATGAAATGTACAGCAGGGGAAACATAGTAATATTATAATAACTTTTTATGGTTACAGATTTATTGTGGAAATCATTTTGTAATGTATAGAAATGTTGTGCACCTGAAACAAATATAGTGTTATAGGTCAATTATACTTCAATAAAAAAGCAGAATGGTCGTTGCCACAGGCTAGGGGTAAGGGTGGATGAGAAATTATTGTTAGTGGGTATAGAATTTCAGTTTTGTATGTTGAGAAGAGTTATGGATATGGATGGTGGTGATGGCTGCACAATATTGTGAATGTGTTTGATGCTATTGTACACTTAGAAAAGTTAAGATGATAAATTTTTTGTATATTTTACCACAGCAAAAAAATTGGGAGGAAAGATGTATTAAATTCCACAAAACCACATTTTAAAAAATTGGTCCTGGATGAATAGGCTAATAAAAAAATATCAATTCTTCCCAAATTTTTAAGTAAATTTAATGGAATTTTAAGAAGCATTAAATTATCTTAAATCTCATATAACAGAAAATATCTTAAAATTATAAGAAAGAAGTTTAAAAAGAAAAGTATTTAGGGAGAATTTGTCTTAACAACAACTAAAATGTATCATTAAGCCATAGCAATCCGAATGGTATGGTATATTAGCAAATAATAGACAAAAATATAATATAGAGTACACCATAAAGCCCAGATAGATCCTAGCTTAAGATAATTTAGTATGTATAATTGAATAAAAGTATTCTGTAAATGATGTAAATTTAACTTGCACAACTCTATCTATATGTAAGAAATTATACATATACGTCACACTATTAAAAGAATATCGATAATGATGTGCCAGAAAGTGGGAGAAAAAAAAAAGACAGACAGAAAGAAAGAAAGGAATTAGGAAGGAAGATGGAAGTGAAGGAAACAATAGGAATGACAGTATTGTAATCAGTTAATGTTAACTTAAGGAGGAAAGTACCAAAGAGGAAAAAAAATGAGTACCATGCGATGTTATGAAAAAAAATCAATAACCTTAAACTTCTACTCACCAACAACATAGCAACTAAGTATATAGAGCAAAGATGATCAGAAGCACAAAAAGATCTAAAAATAAACTTATAAAAGTGCGTAAGTTTAATACATACTTTCAGAAGCAGATTGCTTATAACAGTAAAGAAAAGAAGTACAGATATTTTGAGTAACAGTTAATAAAGTCAGTTATACATAGAGCAGTTTCTGCATTATTTAAATTAGAGAAATAGATAATAGACGAGATTTTAACATGATTTCTCTGGGTATTGTGTTTCAAGCTATAGACTCAAGTATTTTTTCAGTGAATGGGATTTTTAATAATTTGTTTTTCAATTCTTGTCTCTCTCTAATTCTGTTCTTCTCCTTTTAGAATTCTTATTATCTGCATGTAGTGTCTCCCAGCCCAGCCTTTCAACTCTCTTGTCTTCACCTGGTTTCCACCTTTTTGTATTTTCACTGTGCTGTGAGATTTTCATGCCATGGGTCTTATAGGCCACTAGTTAGATCCTCAAGGGTAATTGTCATCTGCTTGTATCAACTGGTATATTTTTAAATTTCATAATCATTTTTACTTCCTCCAAACAGCATTTTTTCTTTTGACTATTGTTTGTGTGTGCTATAATGAAATTTTTGTAAATGTTCATTAGTGTTTTATCTAAATCACCAACCACCCTTTCAGTAATTGTTTTTCATTAATTACAGCTTGATCTGGTATTCTTTTTTTTCTCTGGCTTGTTGGGTTTCCCAACATGTTTTTGTTTGTTTGTTTGTTGTGTGTGTGTTTTTTTCCCCATTCATTACTTACTTTGTGGCTTAAGATCAGTCTGGTTCTCTTAGTAATGACAATCCTGAGAGTGGAGAGGGTGAGCAGACCCCCATTCTGAGGGCTGACTGTACAGAAGCCCCAAAGGAAGGTGCTCTACAACCTGGCCTTCTTAGCTGCAGTGATAGGCAGGCTTCCAGCTTTAGGCGTAAAGAATGCTTAGCCCACAGTCACAGCACCAACCCCCATGTGGCTCTCTGTGGGCCTCCAGAGACCTTGAGGTGCTCCCAGTTAGATCTGCAAAGCACGTTTGGCCCTTCCTCTTGAGGGTCTGTCTCGAAGGAATAATTTCTCCAGTATCTTCATGTTTATAATTTTTGCCCATGTACTCTTGGGTGCTGGTCTCCAGTTCCTCCTCAGGACCAGAGGATGAAAGTCTCGAGCCTGGTTTTACTCTTCACCCAGATTACAATAGACTTTATGTCCTTGATCCATCATGTGGGTCCCATTTTCTGGCCCCTGCAACTCCTCTGGCAAAGAGCTATGGTGGATAATCACATTGCACTGGAGCTGGGAGTAGAGAGCCACATGGAATCCAAGATTCCTACTGTTCCCTCAAGTAGATCCCAAGTATACTTAAGGAGGACAACATGTGTTCCTTAAAATTGACCCAAATATTTGTGCTTTATTCCTTTACTTACACCTGGAATGCTTCATTCTCATCACTTTCCCAGTCAGTAAATCTACCTATTTCTTCTAAGTTCACCTTATATAACATTTAAATAATATTTTCTCCTTGAAATGTTTCAACTTTTATAGTTTTCTCCTGCGTATTTACTTATTCTATAATAGTTTCATATGCAATATTCTTGCCTTCCCTTAAAACATATTTAACACAGGTTGCCCCTAGTTTATAAAATTAGGTGTAGGGCAAAGAGGGATATTAAATACCGTGTGCAACAAAAACCTTGACTTTAAAGACTCAGAGGATTCAGGCAGGTCTCCTCAGTGCATGTGGTGGGTGGCAGGATCTGGACCTACATGATCTGCAGAGCACATGCCCTGGGCTCTCAGCAGCCTCCCATCGGCAGATGCTCTAGATTTTGAAGGCCAGTCTTTCCTGATCTTCCAAATTTTAAAGAGAATCTAGATACAGGAATTTTATATGAGAACTCACAGTTTAAAACATATCTTAAAAATTTGAAATACCGTGCTAGCCAAATAAGTATATCTGTGGGTGATCAGTTGCAATTTCTGATATGAAGCCAGAATGAACCATAAATCTTTTTTCTCTTTGTGTTTCCCCTCCAACCAGGAAGTAAAGCTTTTATGGATCCTACCTTGGATGCCATGACTGCCCCTCCGCTGGCCACCCAAAGCACTCTGTATGTCTCCTATAACACATTATACTTTTTCTTTGCATTTTATATGTTTTTATACATACTCAATTTTTCTGTCTTCCTTATTAAAAGTAGTACTTATTCCTTGATGGCAGAAATGTACTCATCTATTATCCTTTGCATTGTCTGGCTAATGCATCCCTTACAGTATGAGCTCAATAAAAACATATTAACTCCTATCCTCCCTCGTATTAAAATTACCTTTCATACGTATTCAGCTAAATGCCAAATTGCTATATGAATAAAGTCAGTGAAAATAACACAGGAAAGAATGATAAGCTTTACCCTCAGGAGTATTTGCATGTGAAAAACTACTGCACTCACTCCTAAGCCTGTCTAGATGGTGAATAACAGAGTAATCAGGGTCTGTGTTACTTCTTTATTTCCTGTGTTCATTTTCAAGGCTACATGCACCTGTGTGAGCTCCTCACTCTGGATTTCAAATTTATATAAAAAAAATAATAAAAAAATGCCGACCTAGTATTTTCTCTAGGAGTTGAGAAGGGAACACAGGCACCAGACAGAGGAGATTTGTCCCTGTTCATTCCTATGTCTCTCCATTCATCCTTCTCCCTCTAAGAGATTTTAGTGCCTAGTCTCAAATTTGGGTCTAAACGTTTCATAAAGTTACTTTTTCAAGTGAAGGTTTTGTCTGTTTAACATTTTTAGAGGAAATTATGCTCTCAAACATTTTTGGATTTAATAGTCATATTTTCTCTAACTACCTGGTTTTGAGTGCTTTCTTCACTTTTTTGCATGTAACTGAGCTTTTAACCAGTTTAATACTTTTAATCAGTTTAATACTTAAACTGATTATCACTACTAGGGTAAAGTAAGAGCAAGGGTCAGGTTTGACATAAAGGAAAAAAAGTCACAAATTTAAACGATGATGATAGTATTTATAATTTAGTGAGTACTTACTATGTTCTAGGAACTAGCCAAATGATTATTAATTCATCTAATCTTTGTCAGCAACCATTTGAAAAAGTACTGATAATATATCTCCACTTTACATATGAGAAAGTGAGGCATATGAGCTTAGCTAGTCCAAAGATACAGAGCTAGTACATGGAGGACACAAGATTCCAACCCAGTCCATCTCTTTCCAGAGGTCTCCATGCAATACACTCATTCATGCAATATAGTGTCTGCCACTAAGGAGAATAGTGTTTTCAGTGTTAGAAGAAATACACTATACTAACTGACATAGCATTGTTATCAAATCCAGCAAGTAACAAGGCTCTTGGGTGATTATTTGAGTGTAACTATTAATAAGTTCACACTGAGAACGCATAGCTCATTTTCTGCAGGTCTGAAGGGGCTCCTGATCAAACAGTAATATACAAGTCCCATAGCCTACAATGTGACTAAGATATACTGCTCTAACTACCCATTTTATTCTAGGGAATGTAAAAAAGAAATCACATCTCTTTAGCAAATCCTTTGAGTTAGGTAAACCTTTATCTAACTAAGCATTATAAATCTCTGTGGGACCCAAGGGTCACATTACTAATCCAATTAAAACTGTTCCCCTCTGTCCACTGGAGAAATCAGTATTGTTCTTTACAACAGAATCCTGTTCTAACTTAACAAAGGGCTTTGGTGCTCTCATTTTATTTAAATAGTCTCATGGGGCCCTATTCCATAGTGATATTCATAGAGCTTAGAGATTCCAGTGTCTAAAACGTTGCCCTTTTCTGGAAATGAAGGAAAGGAAGAGTGGAGGTGGTGAAGGTTGATGCGCACAGGTGAAGGCAGAAACAAACGGGCAGCCTTAGAAAATATGCTCCAGGATGTATTATTGCTATCTTCTTGCTTTCTTTCTTTCCTTTTATTTTTTAAACTAGAAGACTGGAATCTACAAATAAGACTATGAAAAATGTGAAATCTGAGTTTTACTCTTATTAAATTTTGGAGTCTAGGTTTCTATAACTCATAAAGAGACTCTAAAGTGAGTGGAATAGAGATCAACAATGATAATTTCAAGTAACACCCATGAAGAAGCGCTCAGAGAGTGAGGAATTATTTAGTGTGAAACAGAGATTGGGGAATAATTTAAACATTGTTCAAAGATATGAAGAAAAATTATTCATCTCCTTCCTATTGAGAGCAAACAGCAGGACATGGGCTTTTGCTGCCATCTGAGGAATTCATGTTATGATAGAAAATAGTTTCCTCGGGCAAAAGTTTTTAGGTATTTTTTCAGGACTGCCTTATTGAAAGAGGTTTGTGGATCTCTTTTTCTGAAGATCTTTAAACACAAAATGTTTCCTCATCAGTTTGGTGTTTTTTAGACATAATTCTATAAAAGATGTAGGGATGAAAATGATAAAATTTCCTGAATCCTTAAACCTAAAAATGGAGTCAGGATCAGTGTTCTCTGTGAAATGGTTGTGATAAGTATAAGAATAAATATAGCAAAATATATCATATTTTTAATGCTTCATCTTTTGATGCAGAATGTTTGCATGCATCTTGTCCATTTGTCTTAGAAATGCAACGTGAAAATTAAAATGATGAAATTATATTAAAAAAAAACTGCTCTAGGGAAACCTCACGCTGTATTATGTGATATAACTTGACCTTGCAAATATCAGAACCCACCCCTCAAATATAAAGAAGTCACTTCATTGTCAAAATAAACTGAGTAAACTTTGACTTATGCTGTTCGAAAATGTTCCCTGCAGGGGGCCAGCCTGCCTGTTCCCTCTCTTTTCTCTGCACACATGCTCTGCCTTGGGAATCACTGCTCAGTGACATCCTTAGCTGGGGTCTCGTGATTGTTCTCAGAGTTGGTCCAGCTGTGGTCCATGACTAGCGCTGTCTCTTGATTCAAGCTGCTGGATTAAGGGGATGACTCACAAGTTATGTGTCTCCAGCAGCTTTTAAAAAGCTATCTTTTGCCTGTGTTAAGGACATTTTCTTTTTCCCCATAGCTGTGGGATAATACTTTTTAAAAATCGTGTGTTTACTTTTTAGGACTATACATGACCCAGGACTGAGGACTTTATTTTCCAGTTTCAAAGGCATTGAAATCTCATTAGTTAGGACAGCTAATATAATCAATTTAAGTTTATAATAATTTGGAAAAGGGGGCTGATTGAAAATTATTTTTACTTAGCAAATCTTTCCCTTAAATTATTCTAAATTGCAGCTGGAGCTAAATTGCAGGAGGAGTGCTTAAAATACTTAAGTGAATGGGTGATTTTGAAACACTTTCAGAAACACCCACATGCTTACAATTTACATGCTAGCTTGAAAGCATTTCTATTTTTTAGACTGAGTTCCTTAGCACCTCTGTAGCACCTCTATATTCTAGTTTGAATATCTTACTTAAAATTAATAAAATTACACCTATTTAACATCATGCCACATTTTTTCCCCCACTCAGTTCTGATTGATTTTTTCTTACTTGGCCTCAGTTGGTAAGGTTTCATCATATTTTTGCCTTGCCATACAATCGATATAAGTGGATTGCTAAATTTGGCCAGTCTTTAAAGGGTTAGATAGAGAACTCTTTCATACACATTATTTCCTGAAATGTCCACCTGCACTGAAATCCTTGTCAAGAGCTTTTTGTTAGATGAATATCTGATCCCATTTATTAAGCACCTACTGTATGTCAGGCATTGTACTTGACCATGGAGAGACTAAGTGTTTTAAGATAGACTCATCTCTGACCCCATTAAGCTTAATGGGAGATACAGCTAATGAGAGCTAAGACAAAGGTAATCAAGCGTCTAATAGAGCATGGGAGGGGCTCTTGAGGGAGGAATTCTCAGTGGTATGAATTCAAAGGAAGACTTCTAACATGAAAGGGTATCCTCAGAGAAACTGTATGAGTTACATGATTGATGACAGGTGAAGATGGGAAAGAGTCTACTAAGCTGGAGGGAACAAATGGTCTGTGCCAAAGTCCAGTGCCTTTAGAGGATTGAAGGAAGATGAATCTGACTGAATTGTATAGGAGAAGAAAGTATCAAGAAATGAGGTGGGGGCTTCCCTGGTGGCGCAGTTGTTGAGAGTCCGCCTGCCGATGCAGGGGACACGGGTTCGTGCCCCGGTCCGGGAAGATCCCACATGCTGCGGAGCAGCTGGGCCCATGAGCCATGGCCGCTGAGCCTGCGTGTCCGGAGCCTGTGCTCTGCAACGGGAGAGGCCACAACAGCGAGAGGCCCGCGTACTGCAAAAAAAAAAAAAAAAAAAAAAAAAAGAAATGAGGTGGGAGAATTAATCAGAGGTCATAGCACAAAGGGCCATGTCAGCCCTGTTAAGAAAATCATATTTTATCCTGTGGATAATGAGGAGTCCTTGAAATATTTAGAAACAAGTAGATTTATTATTCATTTTAAATTTTTCAAAAATATTATCTTGTATGTTGGAAATTGGAGGGAATAAGAATGGCTTTAAAAAGATAAATAAGGAGAGTGTGGCAATAAACTTGGTATGTCTAAATAATAACCTAGAATAATACCTATATGTTGAAGAGAAATAGAAAGGAAGTGAATGGAGTTTGTTGACTGATAGGGTATAAGGTTTATGGTGGTAAGAGAGAATGATAAGATAATTTTAGTTTTTAATATATACAATTTTATGCACGAATGGGAAATTCAAATATATAGTTAGAAAGAGAACAGTTCAGTCTTCAAATGTGTATACAAAGCTCCAGAGAGAAAAACGTACTGATGATCCAAATCTTGAAGTCATCGGCCTGACAGTGATCACAGAAGCCATGGAGTAGCCCACCCAGGGAGGAGATCAACAGAGCAGACCCTAAGGGATGTTCAACTATCAGAGAGATGAGATGTCTAAACTTTACACTTTACACTTTAACTAACCACATATAATTCATTTTTCAACCAATAGCTTCATGTCTGTGGCTTGAGAAGTAAACAATTTATAAGAAAGTGGAAACTGAGTGTAAACATTTTTTTCAAGAAGTTTTATTAAGGAGGGATTGAAGGGGTTTTCAAATTGGAGAGGTATTTTTTAAATGGGAGAGACTGGAGCCATTTTTATTATTGATTGGAAGATAGAATTATCCTCTCCATAGTAAGGAGAAAAGATGGCTTTCATCTCAGCAGGAGGGATATAGGAAAGAATGGGGGAAGATGTTAGTGATTATCTCCTCATTTAAATTCCCTCTCTCATGGCATATTTAGCATATAACAATATGCTAAAGCCTTTCTAAGATGTTCTCTTTTATTAGTTTATTTCTTTTTTATTAGTTTATTTCTTGTGTTAATCTTGTCTGTTATTGCTTCTAAGTGCCTTGAAAGTGGACAATCACAGTTTACAGCTTCTCTGAGGTCAGAGATGTTGTTCTGGATCATTCTTCAAATGAGTGCTGAGAATTTCAGGACAAGATATTTAACTGTTTTTCCTTCTTATAAAAAAAAAGAATACAAATCGCAAAAATGCAACACCAACCACAGTCTCTCTGTCCTTTCCCCCACCCCCTGGCTTTTTTCCTGAAATGTAGGCTGCATGGCTACTCTGAGGGGTATGAGAAATGCCCCCTAATCTGTGATTAAAATAATCCTGCTTACTTGTTCTTTATATGTTTAGATATATAGGTAAAGGTAAATAGATTAGGGAGAGATTGGTCCTTTTTATCCTAAATAAAGGAAAAGAAAGATTCGTTCTACTTCATCAAATATCACTTCTGACCAGCATGAGGAATAAAAACTGTCCCAGTCCTCCTCCCTTTCATTGGTGTTTTCTGGTCCAGCTGACAAATATACTGTTGGGCAGCTGTGGGTAACCTCCATGTTATTGACTCAACATATGTGTAGGCCAAGCTGCTTTAAGGCTCAAGACATTTCTTGCTAAGGGCCATTCCCCACCTTAAGGGACAGGACTAAAGCAGGCTGGATACTGTTTGGACAGAGCACAGACTAGTGGCTAGTGACACGTATTGACCCATGTCTGGGAGTGTTATCCTGACATTCCCACTTCAGTTCAATTCAAAGAATCTAGGAACAGTTATGAGCAAAGCAGGAAGGCATCCTCAGGTTTGGCAGATACTGTTTTAGTGATGTCAACATAGTGATGAACATATCATTTGTTGATAAATTTCTAAGGTATTTTTAAGATCTGGTGAGACATATTTCCTATTAATGTAGAATTCAGAATTGTACATCCAGAGTTAAGAGATACACAAGGTCCCACTCTTGAAATATGCCAATGTTTTTTATTTGTTTATCCTTTAAGAATGTAATATGGTCAAATGATATACAATGACCAAGTTCAAAACCTCTCAGAAGAAAGTATTTCAATTATTTTTTTCTCCCTGCTGCCATTCTGTGTCAGCATTATGGGTGACACTATTCTGTATTTCGCTTACATCTTTGTTTTTTGTTTCATGCCTACATTTCCAAAAACTATGTATTTAAATAAATGTCTGTGGAATGGAGCTCACAGTTTTTATTTGTCATTGTCTTCCCTACTGAACCTGTGCTCCTTCCCTGTCCTCCGGCTACCCAAGGGACAAATATGCTTAACATACATGGTATCTTTACTTCAGGTTTCCTCTTCTATCAATAATTAATTGGCACTTGAGTTTTCTTTATGACATTTAAGAGAGAGAAGAACACGGTAGCTTGAGAAAAGTTGTATTTTATTTACGCCAAACAGATTTTATTTCCCCAATCCTCCGTTTTAAATTGAAGTCCTACTATTGGAAAATGGGGTGCTGTGCACATGGATCCATCAGTATGCAGATGCATGCTACTCTGTGTATGGAATCTGGCTTAAAGGTGCTATTTGACAGCTTGTATTTGCTTACTAGTTATCCCACAACAGGGAGATGTTTGGATCTGGAATAAGAGTTGTTTATAGACATTGTGAAAGTTGTCCATTGGCACTGAGCATGTAAACATTGAGAATTGTGCAGAGAGTCTGGATACATGAGACATTATTCAGAAAATTTTACACTAGAGCATAACTATTTCTCTCAGTCTTCTTCCACAAAGGTATTTTTCTTCTTCCCATTTTCTCCTATGCCTCAACGTAGTGAAACTCAGTGTGAGTCAAAATCACATGAGTAACTTCTTGTCTGTAAGACTATATTTCATTCTTCTCATAGAATATGTTTTCCCTTTTCCTTCAAATCTTCAAAAAATTGATCCCACAATGATTCTTATTATCTCTTTCTTATGACTAGGGCTTGATTTACTCACAGATGTTGTGGGACATATACAGTGATTCATTTAACAGAGAATTCTGACTATACGTTTTCTTGTACCTATTTATTTCCTTTTGTATTTTTCTCAGTGGAAATTGAACAACTGTTTGTGTCCTGCCCCAAAATACTGTTTCACAGGCTAATATGAGTTTGGGGAAAATTGAATAATGAAGTGTTGTGGATCGCCCTTGGTGTTCAAAACTGCTCTCATACATCACAGTGGACTGTTCTAGTAAACTAGTCTTCCAGAATTCTATTAGAACATGTCACCTTACTAAATTCCTTTGAATTTGCTATGTATTAATTACCTCCTCTTCTAGTGGTGGGCATTTTATTTCCTGGATACTTCCATCCAAATCTCTAGGACGCTTATTTCCCAGAAATTCTCTTCATCTGTCTGTTATAAACCTCAGCACATACGTGCTAAGAAGACTCAAATTATTACATGTTCTATTACCACCAAAATCTTATTTTAAAAATACTCTGTGAGGATCCATAAAATAATATATATTTATTGTAAAGCAATTTATATTTATTTCTAGTTACTCCTTTTAGTACCACAATACACAGTGGTTTAAAAAAATGTTTTTAAAGAGTTTTATCTATTTGTTTTCAATACAAGTTTTCTTTTTCTCTGACCAAATTGAGTTTCATTCTTGGGAGAATAAAAGTCATTTGGAATTGTGCTTGCATGACCCTGTTAAGTACATAACATTTTAATTTCAGATGTTTTGTTTAGATAGGCAAACAAACAATGCATAAACCTTGAAATAGGCCCATAAATCTGTACAGCACCAGGAAAAAATGGAAATCAGTGTTGTTTTTTAATTTCTAATTAATTAAATTTTGGTGTCCTAAGTTTCAAATCAGCCTTTCTTATTTATTTATTTATTTATTTATTTATTTAAACAGCTGTAAGAGCTTCCAGATATGCATCCAAGTTAGTGTCAGGAGGTCCCTCGTGTTACTGTTCTGTCCGTAATCTATTGTGTCCCACCTTAAATCGTGAAGAATTCTACCCATTCCAGTTTGGCTCCAGCCACTTATGTTTCACTGAAATGGCTGTCATTCACTCTATTTGGCTAAATGCGTTTGTCAGATTTTGGATCTAATCTTTTTTGATTCTTAGCAGTTGTCCCCATTACTTCCTCCTCCTTTGAAATACACATGTCCCTTGGCTTTTCCTCATCTCTCTCTGACAACTCCTTCTAAGTGTCCTTAGCAGCTTTCATTGAACTTTAAATCTTGGATTTTTTCAAGGCTCTGTCTTAAGCTTTTATTCTTTTTTTCTATGTTCTTTCCCTTAGAGAGCTCAGCTAGAACTAATGGCTTCATTTATCCTTTATGGCTGATAATTCTCAAATTTAAAATCTCTATCCCAGAGCTTTTGTAAATGACCTATGGTACATTTATCTAACTGGATGTATCATAGCCAGCTAAGGTTTCACATGTCTTAAACAGAAACATGATTCTCTCTCCATCTCTCTCCATCCCCCACCAAAAATGTTTATTTTTCTCCATGGTAGTGAATGGGTTCAAATTCCACCAGAAACCTGGGTCAGCTTTGGCTCCTTCCTCTTTATCGCCTTCCTTAGCTAATCAATCACCAGGTTATTTCAATTCCACATCTAAAATATATCCAATTCAATCTACCTCTCTCCATTTCCAGAGTTACTACTTTATCCTGAGCGACCATGATATCTCACCCGGAATAGTGCCACACCGTTATGACTAACATCCTTGATTCTCTTTAACTGGTTCTTTGTACTGCAGTCAGAGCAATTTCCCTTGTAAAAAGCTTATCTAATCATGCCATTCCTATGCTTAAAAAATTGTTCAATGTCTGCCCACTTGTTTCTGGCCCTTGCCTACTTCTCCAGCTTTATCTCCTACCATGCTTTATCACACTCATCCCTATAACACTGCCTTTGCTTCATTTCCTTGCATGCGGCATGCTACTTCCCACTCCAGGGCCTTTCATATCTGCTGATCTCTTTGTCTATATGATTTCCCTTCTCTTACTTTTTAATAAATTAATTTTCAGAGCTCAACTGTTACTTTCTTGCAACAATCCCTAATAATCCAGATTCAGTCAGGTGCCTAGTTAAATGCTCTAATTAGACCTTGTTATGGACTGAATGTTTATGTCTCCCCAAAATTCATATGTTGAAGCTGAAGCCCTACCCCACAATGTGGCTGTATTTGGAGATGGAATCTCTAAGGAAGTAATTCAAGGTTTACTGAGGTCATAGAATGGGGCCTTGATCCCATAGGATGAATCCGTATAAGAAGAGACACCAAAGAGAGAGCTCACATGTCCTCTCTCTCTCCCCTGCTGACCCCCCTCTCTCTCTTTCCTTACTAATGTACTGGGGAAAGGCCATGCGAGGCCATAGTGAGAAGGTGGCCATCTGCAAGCCAGAAGAAGAGTTCTTACCAGAAACCCACACCGTTAAAACTTGATCTGGGACTTCTAGCCTCCAGAACTGTGAGAAAATAAATTTCTGTTGTTTAAGCCACCTAATCTATGGTGTTTTGTTATGGCTGTTGAGTGGACTAATGCAGACTTGTCCTTTCTCTTTGTGGCATTCATTATGACTCTAAATAATAAATTATTAAATCAGTCATTTTATGACTTCCTCTCCTTAAGGGAAGGTAGCCTGCATGAGGGTTAGGACTGGGCTTGTGTTGTTTGGTACGTGCCTCCAGTGTCTATCTGCATCATGGGTAGCCAATGAGAAACATAGATTGTGTGAATGTCCAGGAAAAAAGGGTATTGAACGAGCTAACTCGTAGAAAAGAGATCCCAGACAGAAGAACTTCCTAATCACAGGCAGAAGTAAGGCACAGAAAGGATGGTAAACTAGCTGATAGTAGGACAATAAAGTAAGTTTATTATAGTACAGCACCTTGGAAATTCATCAGCAACTCTATCCATTGCTAAAATAAATAACTATATAAAGTTCAAAATGCAGCATGGGTTCATCATCTGTCAACAATCTTTTATCCCCTCTTTTATCCTCACAATCCTCCTACAAGAACTGTTATTTTGAAATAAATATAGAATTATTGGCAGTGACAAATACTGCAACTTGAAGCTACGGCAACTTGAAACTATTGCTTATCTGCCTGGAATAATATTCTCCTTCACCCTTCTATCTGGTTGACAAACTCAGCTTTTTTAAGTCACTGGTTCTCAACTTTGGGACTGTGGGATAAGCTTCAAGATCCATCTAAAATTATATGCTCCTTTTGTATAAATGCACAGATATGTGTTTTTGTGAGACAGAGTGAGAGAAAACTTGGAAGATATATGAAATAATTTGGGAATCTGAAAAGTAAACTCTGGGAAGAGGTAATTTTACCCCTGGTAAATTACTAATGCAGCCATTAAGGGGGAAAATGAGGAAACATTTTTCTTTCCCTAGCACATCACTCTTAGAAAAAGAACACTGCCTAGAGTGTTACCTGGACTTGAG
This sequence comes from Hyperoodon ampullatus, assembly GCF_949752795.1. Taxonomy (NCBI): domain Eukaryota; kingdom Metazoa; phylum Chordata; class Mammalia; order Artiodactyla; family Ziphiidae; genus Hyperoodon; species Hyperoodon ampullatus. The sequence continues at coordinate 35,265,360 of NC_136925.1, read as the reverse complement.
GTTGTCACTGTCTGCGTTCTACTCCCATTTCTACACTCTATTTATTGCCTCACCTCTTTTTGCCTTTGTAATACTAAATATTTCAAGGTTCGAATTAGCTATTCACTGCCATAAGCTCTTCAGAGTAGTAAAAGTTCAGTTTTAATCAAATAAATAAATTTCTAACTCTGTAGCTAGCAACTGAATGACAGTTATACTGCTAACCAGAAATTTTAGTCAGTGGTAAAATACTGAATGATTCAAAATAGAAAAACATATATTAAAACTATTATTAGAGCAATTAGATTTAAAATATAGTTATTTAATATAGAAGAGTATCCAAATGCATGCATAACAGAAAAATTTACAATGATTTGACTTCTCTGGCTAAAGCAATTGTTCAAATTTATAAGTTTTTTTTTAACTTGCCATATTTTATAAATTAATACATTTACATTATAAAGTTGAGCTAACACATATTAGTATAAAATATGGTTAATGCATGTACAGACTTAAAATGAGCTGAACTAAATATATCCTATTATTCATTTCAAATATATAATCATTTAAGGTAATGGATGCCTAGAAATAGAAATATATTAGGCATGGAGAAAAACCAAGCCACCCATATTATCCAAAGACTTTGTTTCCTGTAGCAGCAACTTTAAGCACATATCAGGTACCCATTTTCCCTTTTTCCTTTTGAGAGAACAATGATTTTATTGGGGTTAGAAGGGTGCCTAACGAAGCACTACATTTTCTTATGTCTCCTGCCGGTGGGGGTGACTAATGAGACATAAACAGGAGTAACTGGGCAGATTTTGAGAGCACTCATTTAAAGGGAGAGAATGCCCTCATTTTCCCTTTCATTCTTTCTCCTTGTTTCTGTTTGGAACACAGAAGTGATAGCTGAGTCTTCAGTATCTTGCAACATTGAAGCATCCTTAAGAACAGAAGCCATATGTGCTAACAATGGATATGCAGAAAAATGAAGGATGCTGGGGGGTAACAGTGACATTATACAATAGTCAGAGTGAACTGCTTGTCTTCAGACTTCTCTAAGGGCAAAAATAAACTAACTTCTTAAAGCGACTATTATTCTTAGTTTCTGTTGTTAGCAACCAAATACAACTCATAAGTGATGCATTCTCCAATTAGGAATATTGCTTACTTGTAAAAAATCAACATTGGTAGTCAAGGTAATAGTGAATGGTGGCTGACTAAATCTGAATCTTTCACTAATCTTCCTCTAAACCCTAGAAATCAATAAGAAAAAAATAAATTCATACCTTCCCATACCTCCATCATGAGTAGAAGACAGAGAATATTCTCTTTAACTATGAAAATAAATAATTTCTAGCCAAGCTTTTTCTTGATCTCCTGCTGAAGCCTTTGCATAGGAAAGGCAAGGGAGGATTAAGCTAAAATCACCCCCTTCAAGAAGAAGTCCACCACACGTATGAAAGGGGTGATAAAGAATTTTGTAGATCAAAGTGCTGACTATTGGAAAGGACTTAAAATAGGGGACTTGGGGGAGCAATGTAAGTAAAGCAACATTTCATGGAGAAGAAATGGTAAAAAGGAAGACAAGTGCATTTGGAGACTGAATGGTAAAAGGAAAAGGAAACAAGAGAAAAAAATTTAAGATCTTGAAAAGTAAAAGAAACCAAGTTATTTTCCTAGCAAACTCCCAAAAAGCTATTCATTAAAGAAACTGCATTTAATTGCACTCACAGAAAGGGTCCCAAATTAGAATGCTTTTCTTTCATCCCCAAATTTTAATCCTATTCATGAAATGCATAGACACAGGCAACATTTATCTATACCAAGCTTCTACCAAGAAAAAAACAGAAAATAAAAACTTTTCATTTCCTATAAAATTAAATATGAAAAAAGAAACCTCTACCAACCACTCCAAACCGAATCAAATCTCTTCAAACCAACATTTGGGGATGCATAAAACAAACGAATGGAAAAATATTTAATCAGAAATAAAAACCATAAGAATGGAAGTGGACAAAAGGAAAAAGAGAGTTGATTGAATTCAAAAATAAAAAGATAAAACCCTTTTCAAAAATAAAGACTAAATTACAAAATGCTCAAAGGGGATATGGATTAAAATAATAATTTAGTAAGGGGCATTGAAGAAAAGCAAGAAAATAACCAAGCAAATGGGAATGAGTTAAAATAAGACAGAAAGTAATTGAAAAGAAGACAGACAAAATAAATATCTAACAACCTGAGTCTGAAAAAGATAAAGCAATGGAACCCAATTAATATTTAATACTATAATACAAAAAAAAAAAACTTTCCAGAAAAATAAATAGAAGACTTATATCTCTATATTGAAAGGGCCCTATAGGTGTCTGGTAAAACTAAAATTTAATCTGAGACAATAATTTTCACTCTGTCCCATCAACCTATTTATCCATTCTTATGTCAATACCACAAAATCTTAATTACTATATATATATATATATTATTTTTTTTTTTTTGTGGTACGCAGGCCTCTCACTGTTGTGGCCTCTCCCATTGCGGAGCACAGGCTCCGGACACACAGGCTCAGCGGCCATGGCTCACGGGCCCAGCTGCTCCGTGGCATGTGGGATCTTCCCGGACCGGGGCACGAACCCATGTTCCCTGCATCAGCAGGTGGACTCTCAACCACTGCGCCAACAGGGAAGCCCTAATTACTATATTTTTATAATAAGTATTAAGATCTGGTAATATGACTACTTTGTATAGTTCTTCATTGTCTTTACTATTTTATTCCCTTGGCATTTCCATATAAATTTTTGAATTGGCCTTTCAATATTCACAGTAAAACTTGTTGAAGTCTTACTGGGTCTCATTGAATCTATTCATCAACTTGGTAAGAATAGATATATTTATAATATAGTACTGAGACCTCCAAACCATGAATATATCACTCTAATTTCTCTCAGTAATGTTTTGTAGTTTTCAGAGAACGGTATTTGTTTTAATGTCTACGTTTTAAAAATAAATATATAAAAAGATTTTAAGTACTTTGCTCTTTAAAATGGAACAGATCGAGAGGCTCTGAGTACCTAATAGATAGAGCATGTAATGGCTGTTAGTGAAGACAAGGTAAGTGCATTCATGATCTATTTCTTCCTTGAGCATAAAATTCAAGAATTTTAAACATCAGCATCAAAAATGTAACTTTTTTCAACCTAAATTTTAATATACACTTCATATACATTTTAACTTCTAATAGCAAACATGATAAAAATATATAAAATATCCTATGTTGACATTTATATAGCAACAAATAATTTCTTTTGTTTTATAATTAAAATAATGTTTCATTGCATCATTTATAAATGCAACATATCAAAATTTGTATTCTTATATCATAAATATTTTAGGAATTGTAAAAGTTTTTTAGGGATGCCTTAACAAAGTACACAAGGTGGGTAGCATAACAGAAATTTATGTTCTCACAGTTCTGGAGGCTAGAAGTCTGAGATCAATGTTTCCTCAGTGTTGGTTCCTTCTGAAAGCTGTAAAGGAGAATCTGTTCTGTGCCTCTGTCCCAGTTTCTGATGGTTTGCTGCCAGTCTTTGGTGTTCCTTATCTGGTGGGTGCATCACCTTGATCTCTGCCTTCATATTTACATGTCATGTTTCCTGTGTGCTTGTGTGTTTCCAAATTTCCACTTTTTATTAAAAAAAAAACCAGTAATTTGATTAGGGCCCCACCCTATTCCAGTGTGGCCTCATCTTAACTCATTACATCTTCAATGACCCTATTTCTGAGGTACTGGACTTTAGCATATGATTTTGGGGGGAACACAATTCAACCCCTAACAAGGATTTTTTTCTATATTGTGAATGTTTTTGACATGCAAATTTAAAATATTTATTTAAACCCCTACTTTATCATATAACATGCAAAAAAATTGAAACTAGAGACTATAGAATCACTAGGGAGAGATCAGGAAATTCACACAGCAGTCAAAGAATGTTAGGAAATACTGTTCTGTGTGAAAGTGGATTGTCCTTTTCTCTCTTCACTTAAAAGCTTACATTTTCTTATAGAATAGAAAATTACTTACCTTATATCTTATTTTGCTTAATAATTATGTTGAATATGTTGCTTTTCCTTATTAGATTATAAATTTTGGAAGATGATTATGCACAACTTTATTTTTAATTTAATGCCAATGTGCTGCACAGAATAGGTGTTCAATAATTATCTCTTCGGGGCTTCCCTGGTGGCGCAGTGGTTGGGAGTCCGCCTGCCGATGCAGGGGACATGGGTTCATGCCCGGTCCGGGAGGATCCCACGTGCCGCTGAGCGGCTGGGCCCGTGAGCCATGGCCGCTGGGCCTGGGTGTCCAGAGCCTGTGCTCCGCAACGGGAGAGGCCAGAGGCCGCAACAGTGAGAGGCCCGCCTACCGCAAAAAAAAAAAAAAATTATCTCTTCAATAAGTAAATAAATGACTAAAGGTGATGGTACAAAAAAAGAACTAATTAAACTTCACATTGTTATCATTGACTTTTTTTGATGTACCATTTATTTCATTTGAATAAACATTCTTTGTTTGAATGGTATCTTTTATTTCAAATGATTGCGTAAGGGTTGTTAAGTAGATATGTAGTAATCACTACACCTTCCACTATGTTATACTCCAGGGTGAAGTTAGCATCTGCTTTACAATGAATGACATGGCACCAGAAAGATTTCATCACTCAGGAGAAACATCAAATCTAACTGAAAGCATAGTGTCTCAGATTTAGGACAGGTAAAATATAATCATGTGAAGATAAATTTGACAAGGAAAGGAGAATTAAGCTATTTTGCCAAGAAATCCATTGACTCTTTTGGGACAACAGTAAACTATCCCTTTATCAGTTAAGAGAATACAGAGTTATATGCCACATAATAACATGGGAAACTATTTCTAGAGCTCTAAATTTTATAAAAAATTTGAAGTTGTAGATTTAGTTTTCAAAGATACTGCTATTTTCTCCAGTCTTTCAAATTGCAATGGAAAAGAAGTGGAAATATATTTGTCATTCCATTTAGTTTCCAGGAAGTTAAGACTGTCTTATCCTTTTGCAAACATGGTACTTAAGAAGTATGCAATATTTCACTTTCATATTTTTAGCAATATACTGTATTAAACCATCACACTTATTCAAGGGAGAAGAAGATGGACTTTTATGAAACTAAGCAGTCTCCAAGTGTGTCAGTAAAGAAAAATATTTCGATGTAGCTGTTACTAAAATTTTACAACTAAATATCCTCAAAGCAAAGGATAATACAAATGTACTAGGCCCAAGGGTCAAATAGGAATCAGCTAAGGAACTTTAAGATCATAGCTTTTAGATTTTCAAATTTATAATAATTTTGTTTCATATTCCAGAATAGAGAAGAATTTGTTTTCATGTTAAAATATATTTTCCCAATTTTTACTAAAATGATAGGCTAGGATGCACTTACTTATTTTGTGGATTCCAGGAAATTGGTGTGTTTTGCATATATCAGTTTAAGGTAGCAAAATGAGCACAAGTGGAAGTCACCCTGCCTTTCCTTCAATGTCGTATTAGACATTATCCAGAACTCACAGGCATAAGTTCTTTGCTCACTGAGGGAGATGACAGGTGGATCACCCAGCAATTTAAATTGTTATTTGTCACTTAAAAATTTTTGGTGAGAACTTATGTCTGATATTGCATAAGTAAAAGTACATAATAAGCCATTCTATCGTATTTTGTAGATATGTTCTCTAGCTTGCTCTTTCCTTTTAGTTTAGTTTTTAAAATATAGATATTTTAAATTATTCTATTGTTTTTTTTCACATCTTTATTGGAGTATAATTGCTTTACAATGGTGTGTTAGTTTCTGCTTTATAATAAAGTGAATCAGCTATACATATACATATATCCCCATATCTCTTCCCTCTTGTGTCTCCCTCCCTCCCACCCTCCCTATCCCACCCCTCTAGGTGGTCACAAAACACCTTAGCTGATCTCCCTGTGCTATGTGGCTGCTTCCCACTAGCTATCTATATTACGTTTTGTAGTGTATATATGTCCATGCCACTCTCTCACTTTGTCACAGCTTACCCTTCCCCCTCCCCATATCCTCAAGTCCATTCTCTAGTAGGTCTGTGTCTTTATTCCTGTCTTACCCCTAGGTATTTCATGACCTTTTTTTTTTTCTTCTTAAATTCCATATATATGTGTTAGCATACGGTATTTGATTTTCTCTTTCTGACTTACTTCACTCTGTATGACAGACTCTAGGTCCATCCACCTCACTACAAATAACTCAATTTTGTTTCTTTTTATGGCTGAGTAATATTCCATTGTTTATATGTGCCACATCTTCTTTATCCATTCATCTGTTGATGGACACTTAGGTAGCTTCCATGTCCTGGCTATTGTAAACAGAGCTGCAGTGAACATTGTGGTACATGACTCTATTTGAATTATGGTTTTCTCAGGGTATATGCCCAGTAGTGGGATTGCTAGGTCGTATGGTAGTTCTATTTTTAGTTTTTTAAGGAAGCTCCATACTGTTCTCCAAAGTGGCTGTATCAATTTACATTCCCACCAACAGTGCAAGAGTGTCCCCTCTTCTCCACAACCTCTCCAGCATTTATTGTTTCTAGATTTTTTGACGATGGTCATTCTGACCACTGTGAGATGATATCTCATTGTACTATTGATTTGCATTTCTCTAATGATTAATGATGTTGAGCATTCTTTCATGTGTTTCTTGGCAATCTGTATATCTTCTTTGGAGAAATGTCTATTTAGATCTGCCCATTTTTGGATTGGGTTGTTTGTTTTATTGTTATTAAGCTGCATGAGCTGCTTGTAAATTTTGGAGATTAACCCTTTGTCAGTTGCTTCATTTGCAAGTATTTTCTCCCATTCTGAGGGTTGTCTTTTGGTCTTGTTTATGGTTTCCTTTGCTGTGCAAAAGCTTTTAAGTTTCATTAGGTCCCATTTGTTTATTTTTGTTTATATTTCCATTTCTCTAGGAGATGGGTCAAAAAGGATCTTGCTGTGATTTATGTCATAGAGCGTTCTGCCTATTTTCCTCTAAGAGTTTGATAGTGTCTAGCCTTACATTTAGGTCTTTAATCCATTTTGAGTTTATTTTTGTGTATGGTGTTAGGGAGTGTTCTAATTTCATACTTTTACATGTACCCGTCGAGTTTTCTCAGCACCACTTATTGAAGATGCTGTCCTTTCTCCACTGTATATTCTTGCCTCCTTTATCAAAGATAAGGTGACCATATGTTCGTGGGTTTATCTCTGGGTTTTCTGTCCTGTTCCATTGGTCTATATTTCTGTTTTTGTGCCCGTACCATACTGTCTTGATTACTGTAGCTTTGTAGTATAGTCTGATATCCAGGAGCCTGAATCCTCCACCTCCATTTTTCTTTCTCAAGATTGCTTTATCTATTCAAGGTCTTCTTTGTTTCCATACTGATTGTGAAATTTTTTGTTGTAATTCTGTGAAAAATGCAGTGGTAGTTTGATAGGGATTGCATTGAATCTGCAGATTGCTTTGGATAATATAGTCATTTTCACAATGTTGATTCTTCCAATACAAGAACATGGTATATCTCTCCATCTATTTGTATCATCCTTAATTTATTTCATCACTGTCTTATAATTTTCTGCATACAGGTCTTTTGTCTCCTTAGGTAGGTTTATTCCTAGATATTTTATTCTTTTTGTTGCAGTGGTAAATGGGAGTGTTTTCTTAATTTCACTTTCAGATTTTTCATCATTAGTGTATAAGAATGCCAGAGATTTCTGTGCATTAATTTTGTATCCTGCAACTTTACCAAATTCATTGATTAACTCTAGGAGTTTTCTGATAGCATCTCTAGGATTCTCTATGTATAGTATCATGTCATCTGCAAACAGTGACAGCTTTACTTCTTCTTTTCCAATTTGGATTTCTTTTATTTCTTTTTTTTCTCAGATTGCTGTGGCTAAAACTTCCAAAACCATGTTGAATAAGAGTGGTGAGAGTGGGCAACCTTGTCTTGTTCCTGATCTTAGTGGAAATGCTTTCAGTTTTTCCCCATTGAGGACGATGTTGGCTGTGGGTTCATCATATATGGCCTTTATTATATTTAGGAAAGTTCCCTCTATGCCTACTTTCTGGAGGGTTTTTATCGTAAATGGGTGTTGAATTTTGTCAAAAGCTTTCTCTGCATCTATTGAGATGGTCATATGATTTTTCTCCTTCAGTTTGTTAATATGGTGTATCACGTTGATTGATTTGCATATATTGAAGAATCCTTGCATTCCTGGAATAAACCCCACTTGATCATGGTGTATGATCCTTTTAATGTGCTGTTGGATTCTGTTTGCTAATAGTTTGTTGAGGATTTTTGCATCTGTGTTCATCAGTGATATTGGACTGTAGTTTTCTTTCTTTGTGACATCCTTGTCTGGTTTTGATATCAGGGTGATGGTGGCATCGTAGAATGAGTTTGGGAGTGTTCCTCCTTCTGCTATATTTTGGAAGAGTTTGAGAAGGATAGGTGTTAGCTTTTCTCTAAATGTTTGATAGAATTCGCCTGTGAAGCCATCTGTTCCTGGGCTTTTGTTTGTTGGAAGATTTTTCATCACAGTTTCAATTTCAGTGCTTGTGATTGGTCTGTTCATATTTTCTGTTTCTACCTGGTTCAGTCTCGGCAGGTTGTGCATTTCTAAGAATTGTCCATTTCTTCCCGGTTGTCCATTTTATTGGCATAGAATTGCTTGTAGTAATCGCTCATGATCCTTTGTATTTCTGCAGTGTCAGTTGTTACTTCTCCTTTTTCATTTCTAATTCTATTGATTTGAGTCTTCTCCCTTTTTTTCTTGATGAGTCTGGCTAATGGTTTATCAATTTTGTTTATCTTCTCAAGGAACCAGCTTTTAGTTTTATTGATCTTTGCTATCATTTCCTTCATTTCTTTTTCATTTATTTCTGATCTGATCTTTATGATTTCTTTCCTTCTGCTAACTTTGGGGTTTTTTTGTTCTTCTTTCTCTAATTGCTTTAGGTGCAAGGTTAGATTGTTTATTTGAGATGTTTCCTGTTTCTTAAGGTAGGATTGTATTGCTATAAACTTCCCTCTTACAACTGCTTTTGCTGCATCCCATAGGTTTGGGGTCGTCGTGTGTCCATTGTCATTTGTTTCTAGGTATTTTTTTATTTCCTCTTTGATTTCTTCAGTGATCATTTCATTATTAAGTAGTGTATTGTTTAGTCTCCATGTGTTTGCATTTTTTACAGACCTTTTCCTGTAATTGATATCTAGTCTCATAGCATTGTGGTCGGGAATGATACTTGATACGTTTCAATTTTCTTAAATTTACCAAGGCTTGATTTGTGACCCAAGATATGATCTATCCTGGAGAATGTTCCATGAGCACTTGAGAAAAATGTGTATTCTATTGTTTTTTGATGGAATGTCCTATAAATATCAATTAAGTCCATCTTGTTTAATGTATCATTTAAAGCTTGTGTTTCCTTATTTATTTTCATTTTGGATGATCTGTCCATTGGTGAAAGTGGGGTGTTAAAGTCCCCTACTATGATTGTGTTACTGTCAATTTCCCCTTTTTTGGGTATTAGCATTTGCCTTATGTATTGAGGTGCTCCTATGTTAGGTGCATAAATATTTACAATTATTATAACTTCTTCTTGGATCAATCCCTTGATCGTTATGTAGTGTCCTTCTTTGTCTCTTGTAATAGTCTTTGTACTAAAGTCTATTTTGTCTTATATGAGAATTGCTACTCCAGCTTTCTTTTGACTTCCAGTTGCATGGAATATCTTTTTCCATCCCCTCACTTTCAGTCTGTATGTGTCCCTAGGTCTGAAGTGGGTCTCTTGTAGACAGCATATATATGGGTCTTGTTTTTGTATCCATTTAGCCAGTCTGTGTCTTTTGGTGGGAGCATTTAATCCATTTACATTTAATGTAGTTATCGATATGTATGTTCCTATTACCATTTTCTTATTTGTTTTTGGTTTGTTGTTATAGGTCTTTTCCTTCTGTTGTGTTTCTTGCCTAGAGAAGTTCCTTTGGCATTTGTTGTAAAGCTGGTTTGGTGGTTCTGAACTCTCTCAGCTTTTGCTTGTCTGTAAAGGTTTTAATTTCTCCATGAAATCTGAATGAGATCCTTGCTGGGTAGAGTAATCTTGGTTGTAGGTTTTTCTCCTTCATCACTTTAAATATGTCCTCCCACTCCCTTCTGGCTTGCAGAGTTTATGCTGAAAGATCTGCTGTTAACCTTATGGGGATTCCCTTGTGTGTTATTTTTCCCTTGCTGCCCTTAATATATTTTCTTTGTATTTAATTTTTGATAGTTTGATTAATATGTGTCTTGGCATGTTTCTCCTTGGAATTATCTTGTATGGGACTCTCTGTGCTTCCTGGACTTAATTAACTATTTCCTTTCCCATATTAGGGAAGTTTTCAACTATAATCTCTTCAAATATTTTCTCAGTCCCTTTCTTTTTCTCTTCTTCTTCTGGGACCCCTATATTCGAATGTTGGTGCATTTAATGTTGTCCCAGAGGTCCCTGAGACTGTCCTCAGTTCTTCTCATTCTTTTTTCTTTATTCTGCTCTGCAGTAGTTATTTCCACTATTTTATCTTCCAGGTCACTTATCCGTTCTTCTGCCTCAGTTATTCTGCTATTGATCCCTTCTAGAGTATTTTTAATTCCATTTATTGTGTTGTTCATCGTTGCTTGTTTCCTCTTTAGTTCTTCTAGATCCTTGTTAAATGTTTCTTGCATTTTCTCTATTCTATTTCCAAGATTTTGGATCATCCTTACTATCATTATTCTGAATTCTTTTTCAGGTAGACTGCCTATTTCCTGTTCATTTGTTAGGTCTGGTGGGTTTTTTCCTTGCTCCTTCATCTGCTGTGTGTTTTTCTGTCTTCTTATTTTGCTTATCTTACTGTGTTTGGGGTCTCCTTTTTGCAGCATTCAGGTTCGTAGTTCCCATTGTTTTTGGTGTCTGTCCTCAGTGGCTAAAGTTGGTTCAGTGGGTTGTGTAGGCTTCCTGGTGGAGGGGACTAGTGCCTGTGTTCTGGTGGATGAGGCTGGATCTTGTCTTTCTGGTGTGCAGGTCCATGTCTGGTGGTGTGTTTTTGGGTGTCTGTGACCTTATTATAATTTTAGGCAGCCTCTGTGTTAATGGGTGGGGTTGTGTTCCTGTCTTGCTAGTTGTTTGGCATAGGGTGTCCAGCCCTCTAGCTTTCTGGTCGTTGAGTGGAGCTGGGTCTTGGTTTTGAGAAGGAGATCTCTGGGAGATTTTTGCCGTTTGATATTACGTGGAGCTGGGAGGTCTCTTGTGGACCAGTGTCCTGAACTCGGCTCTCCCACCTCAGAGGCACAGCCCTGACTCCTGGCTGCAGCACCAAGAGCCTTTCATCCACATGGCTCAGAATAAAAGGGAAAAAAAATAGAAAGAAAGAAAGAGGATAAAATAAAATAAAGTTATTAAAATAAAGTTATTAAAATAAAAAAGAATTATTAAGAAAAAAAAGTTTTTTTAAGTAAAAAAAAAAAAAGAAACAGAAAACAACAACAAGAAAAACAGACGGACAGAACCCTAGGCCAAATGGTGAAAGCAAAGTTTTACAGACAAAATCTCACACAGAAGCATACACATACACACTCACAAAAAGAGGAAAAGGGGAAAAATAATATATCTTGCTCTCAAAGTCCCCCTCCTCAATTTGGGATGATTCATTGTCTATTCAGGTATTCCACAGATGCAGGGTACATCAAGTTGATTGTGGAGCTTTAATCCGCTGCTTCTGAGGCTGCTGGGAGAAATTTCCATTTCTGTTCTTTGTTCACACAGCTCCCGGGGTTCAGCTTTGGATTTGGACATGCCTCTGCGTGTAGGTTGCCTGAGGGCGTCTGTTCTTCGCTCAGACAGGACGAGGTTAAAGGAGCAGCTGATTCAGGGGCTCTGGCTCACTCAGGCCGGGGGGAGGGAGGGGTACGGAGTGCGGGGTTAGCCTGCGGCGGCAGAGGTCAGGGTGACATTGCACCAGCAGGCGGCGCGCCGTGCATTCTCCTGGGGAAGTTGTCCCTGGATCCCGGGACCCTGGCATTGGCGGGCTGCACAGGCTCCCGGGAGGGGAGGTGTGGATAGTGGTGACCTGTGCTCGCACACAGGCTTCTTGGTGGCGGCAGCAGCAGCCCCAGCGTCCCATGCCTGTCTCTGGTGTCCACGCTGATAGCCGCGGCTCGCCCGTCTCTGGAGCTCCTTTAAGCAGCGCTCTTAATCCCTTCTCCTCGTGCACCAGGAAACAAAGAGGCAAGAAAAAGTCTCTTGCCTCTTCGGCAGCTCCAGACTTTTTCCGGGACTTCCTCCCTGCTAGCTGTGGTGCATTAGCCCTTTCAGGCTGTGTTCACGCAGCCAACCCCAGTCCTCTCCCTGCTCTCCGACCGAAGCCCGAGCCTCAGCTCCCAGGCCCCGCGCGCCCCGGCGGCCGAGCAGACAAGCCTCTCGGGCTGGTGAGTGCTGGTCGGCACTGATCCTCTGTGCGGGAATCTCTCCGCTTTGCCCTCCGCACCCCTGTTGCTGCGCTCTGCTTCGAGGCTCCAAAGCTTACCCCGCGCCACCCGCAGTCTCCGCCCAGGAAGGGGCTTCTAGTGTGTGGAAACCTTTCCTCTTTCACGGCTCCCTCCCTGGTGCAGGTCCCGTCCCTAATCTTTTGTCTCTGTTTGTTCTTTTTTCTTTTGCTCTACTCAGGTACGTGGGGAGTTTCTTGCCTTTTGGGAGGTCTGAGGTCTTCTGTCAGCGTTCAGTAGGTGTTCTGTAGGAGTTGTTCCACGTGTAGATGAATTTCTGATGTATCTGTGGGGAGGAAGGTGATCTCCGCGTCTTACTCTTCCACCATCTTCCTCAACTCCTCCCATCTTCCTCAACTCCTCCGTTCTATTGTTGAATGGTTGATTATGTTTCCTCAAAGGAACGTTTTTCCTCATATATTTAAATACTTAAAACTCATATGTTTTAAGTATTTAATTATGTGTATGAGTTTTAAGTACTTAAATATACCATGCCTAGAATTCTTTTCTTTTGCAAAGATTGTTCTCCTCATTTGTTAGTTTGATAAAAGTGAGCCAGTATCACCAAGAAGCACAATGTAAATCTGAAGATTGGGGAATAATAATAGACCTCTGGGCTGCTGGATTGCATTTCCTTGTAAAGAACAATTAAAAAGACTTAAGTGCTGAGCTTTGTCATTCATCCTCCCAAGGTTTCAGTCAACATATTCTCTAAGATTCCAGAACAAGAGTTGAAGAGAATATACTTCAGAACACCTTCCTTCTTGGGATAATTGACAACAAATCTTATTGGAACCGGATCCCCAAGCAACTGGTACCTACTGTATTAGGGCCAATTCCTTTCCGTCACTTAAAAGGCCCTTCAAGCACCAGTCCTAATATGTCTCCATAGTCTTTCTGACACTCTCAGAATCTTCTACTCAAAATAGATCATCCAGTTGTCCCCACATAAATGTCACATTTTCCCTCGTTCATCCCATTGGTCTCATTCTTTTGGCTGATGTAGTTCCTAACTAGCTTGGAATAGCTCTTTCCAATTCCACCTATCAAAAATTAAATCCTCTGTTCAAGGCAGAGTTCAGAATGTTATCTCTTTCACAAAGCCTTTCTTGATAACACCAATAAGATGAGGTCTTTGTCTCTCCTAAACCTATACATAAGTATTAATATCTCTTACAACCTATTTTTCATTTTAATTATAATTACATATGTGACTTTTGCATTTGTCTCTTTTTAGCTTCTTAAGGTTATAGAAAAATATTTTCTTAATATTTCTACCTCCACACAGCATGTTTTGCACATATTTGGAATTCCAGCTTCAAGTGCTTGAATTGGATCCATTTACATAAAATTCTAGAAAATGCAAAATATAGTGACAGAAAATAGATCATAGTTACCTAGGGATGGGGGTGGGGGAAACACAGGAGAGGGTGGGCAGAGAGATATGTGACAGACAGATTACAAAGGGACATGAGGAAAATTTTAGAGGCGATAGATAATATTATCTTAGCTTTGTGGATGCCTTATGGGTGTATATGTAGGTCAAAACTTATCACTTAAATACCTGTCATTTATTGTCGATTTTACTTCAATAAAACTTTTTACAAAACTGAGATTTGTGCAACAAAGAAAATAGAGTGCTCTGTGAGAGATCTTTAGGACAGTCAGTGAAGGCTCTTTTTGGGAATAGCTGTGAATTCTAATCCTCATGGATGAGAAAGAACTAAACCCATGAATTTCTGGAAAAAATCTTACCCAGATAGAGGAAACAGCTGCAAAATTGTAAAGAACTTGTAGTATTAATGAAAATAAAAGGAACAGGGAAAGTCAGGAGTGGGAGGGTGACAAGAAATGAGGTTGGGATGGTGATGGTGAGAACTCCTCCAGATAGAGTTTGGATTTTATTTGAAATAAAAAGGGGAATTACTAAAGGCTTTTCAGCAAGAGGTTGTATAGACATAATCCAGTTCAAACAGGGAATTTGAACAGCTTCAAATAAGGAATCTTTTACTATGGGTTGGACAATTTATAGTATTTGATTAGGTAATAGGAATTTAGGAAAGAAAATAAATTACCGACACTGAAGGATCCCTGTTAAAAAAATTTTCCCCCTATACTTTATGATGTGTAAGAGCATATGAAATCACACCTTACTGCCTACTTAAATTATTTCACCAAAGACTGCTTTGCAGCAATTATACTAATGGCATATCTTGTTTTTCAAACAAGTAATACTAAGGCATTGTAGGAAGTGATAATAATCTTTTTTATAGTTGATAAAGTACTTTGAGAATATACCCTCACTTTCATACACTTAAAACTTCCTAAGATAATTGAGCCTTGGATGAATATACTTTGCTTTTCTGAAACCAGAGAATCATTTTATTTTTGAAAGTTAAAAGAAACTATTTAAAATATTTGAATGGGAAGAAAAACTGCTTACATAAGAGTGTAAAATACATTTAAATATTTTTTAATATCCAAGCTTGGGATCTTTATGAAAGTCTGTATTTCAATTTGGAGAAAAATGGATGAGAATGAGACTTGAAGACAAATTCAAGATTAATTTTTTTAAAAACCCACATGGAAACCAAACATCAGTGGCTGTTATTAGAGATAGTGACTTTCCACAAAATGACTTTTCCATAAAAATTCCTGGATTTTCCTTTTTTTTTTTTTTACTTTTCCCTTATAGTGACCATTTTCAATGTTTCTGAAGCTGCTTTAAGGACTCAGAGAGTAAAGGAACTATACTTATGTGAGGTTTTAATCTTAAACCAAGTATTTTAAACTTAAAAGAAAACTACATACATGTAAGAACTTCAAATAATGGAATAAAATGGGGCTAGAATGATAAATTTTTCTATTGTAAAACTCTAAACTGTTTTCCAGAGGCAAAAGTCTTTTAAGAGTTCCTTGTTTAACCTTCCAGAAATTATTACTACATAAGCAATTATATATAAAAATTTCTAGAAATATGACAATTACAGATAAATACATATCATTTACACATACACACATATGCATATGCACAGTTTTTCTATTTCAGTGTTCTTTTCTGACACCATTTGTGAAAGATTTATCTATTAAGAAAATTAACTTCAAATGTACCATAAATGCTGAAATTATTTTGCAGTTTTTAAGTTGCTTTTGTTTATGCTGTTTCTTTAATCAAGTAGGAATTTTAAAGTTTTATGTATTCAGATTTATCTAATTTTGCATTATGATTCTCAGTTCTTCTTATGCTTAGAAAAGTTTTCCCAGTCCAAGATAATTTACAAAACTTCTTACAAGTTTTTATATAATGGTGTTAGTGTCAATATTTAAATCTCAGATATATTTATTGTTGTTATTTAAATGTTTAATCCAGCTGAAATTTATCTTAATATAATAAATAAAATTTGGATCTAACTCTTTTTTTCCCCCAGAGTGATTAACTAATTGTCCCAATATAAATGTTTGAATTATCATTTCTTTAGATTCTCATTTTTATTCCAATAATATGTGAATTTCTTTCAAAACAATAATTGTAAATAAACAAAATTTTAATTTCTTTTAAAAAAAATATTGTCTTTTCTGATATAGTTCTTGGAAAATCCCTGAAGAGATTTTGAACTAATCATCTTATAACAGTGAATAATCCTATAATAATGCACCTTGCTTAGCGTCTTCCTATGAAAATTCTCAAGTTTTTTACAATGCACAGGAAATTATCTCCTCATTTTTCATAGTTTAGCTATATTTTGCAAGTTTTAGGCAGTGATGAGGCATTTTTGTTTGGAACCTCCCACTTTCACGATAAAAAAATTTTTGGAGCAGTTTTAGATTTATAGATAATTCAAGGATTGTATAGAGTTCCTAAATCTCCCAACACAGTGTCCCTAATTATTAACATCTTACATTACATGAAATGTACAATTACATTAGTATTATACATTTGTCACAAATAATAAAACAATCCTGATACATTATTATGAACTAATGTTCATACTTTATTCAGAGTTCCTTAGTTTTTCTAAGGAGAAACTAGAGAAACAGAGTTCCTGTTTCTGTTCCAGGATCCCACCTAGAACACCATATTACATCTTGGTGTTGTTATTGTCTGAAAGTTTGTGTGGACCCCACACAATTCATGTGTTGAAATCCTAATATCCAATGCCATAGATATGTAGCCTTTGGGAGGTGCTTAGTTCATGAGAGTGGAGCCCTCATGAGTGGGATTAGCGCCCTCATAAAAGACATCCCAGAGAGACCTCTGGCCTCTTCCACATGTGAGGATAAAAGATGTCTGAGACCCAGAAGAGGGCCCTCACCCAGCCATACTGGCACCCTGATCTCAGAATGCTAGATTCCCGAACTATGAGAAATAAGTTTCTATTTTTTATAAGCCACTCAGTCTGAGGTATTTTGTTATAGCTGCCTGAACAGACCAAGATGGTTGTAATGTCTCCTCAGACTCTTCTTAGCTGTAAGTTTCTCAGACTTCCCTTATTTTTGATGATATTGAAAGTTATTAAGAGTACTGGTGAGGTAATTTGCAGAATTTCCCTCAACTGGGGTTTGTTTGATGTTTTTCTCATGATTAGTCTGGCCTTACGGGTCTTTGGGAGAAAGACAACAAAGGTAAAGTTCCGTTTCTCATCACATCATCTCAAGGGTACATGCTATCAATATGACTTATAACTGTTAGTCACCTGACTGAGGTAGCATTTGTCAGGTTTCTCTACTCTCAGGTAATTCTTTTTTGTCTCCTTTTTATCTGTACTCTTTGGAAGGATGTCACAATGCACAACTCATGCTTAAAAGAGTGTGGAGTTATGCTCCACCTCACTGAGGGCAAAGAATGTATGTAAATTATTTGGAATCCTTCTGCATGGAAGATCTGTCTATTCTCCCTATTTATTTATTTAATCATTTTTATATAATTATGGAATCCTGTATATTTATTTTATATTTTGGGTCCATTTTTTAAAAAAATCTAAAATCTATCTTGATTCAGAAAAAGTAACCGCGGATTGGCTAGCAGACAGCAGGGCAGAGGACAGATACAAGGATGACAGCTTGAGTCACTGCCTGGGGAAACAATTTCTAGAAGCAGAACTGAGGTCAAAGGATTAAATGAAAAAGAAAAACCATTAAAATAATTTTGAATTATTTTGATTTATTCAAAATTTGACTAGGATGATATGGCCAATACTTGCTATTTTTTCCCCTCAATATCTATTTTCTCTCTTCTTCTAAAGTAACCACACTCTTGATACTTAGCTGGGTATAAGACAACTAGAATAAGGACTCTAATTTCCAGTTTACAATGTATTTATGTGTGGCCATGTGACTAAACTTTGTTTACTGGAATATAAAGAGAATTGATGCTTATGACTCCTGGGTTATTTTCTTAATGATTAGGAGTGCAGATATGGTGGAGAGCAATTTGGAGCCATGCTGGGGGTGTAGTGTGATAGGCAGAAGTCTGGGAAAGAGCCGTAAATTAGAAGGATCCTGGATGATTGCCACTATAAAGCCACCAAACCAAGCCTAGGCAGCAGTACTTGGATGATTAATTACCTGATGTGTACCTGGTTAGGAAGAACCAAACCTGCATCAGATAAGCATACAATATGCTGTTATAATTGATTGTAACTTACCAGTTAAGAAAAAAAATGTTATTTAAAAATAAGGAAGCGGGAGGAAATTGAACTGATTTGCAGCTACTTATTTAGTTTAAGGGTTAAAAAAAAAGGCAAACAGAAAATTGTGCATTTCAGACTTTCTCTACTTAAAACATGTGTGATCAGATTTTTTTTTTTTTCTTTTTTTTGCCCTCAGAGAGGTTGTCTGAAAGATGCTGGGAGCTCTTAAAAAATGTTATGGCTGAACATTATTGAAAACCCTCTCAGGATAGTCTGTTTTCCCTGATGGTCCCTATACAATTGATATTAAAACCTAAGGCTAAACCTTCACAATAACCCCTCCCAGTTCATGGCTGGGGCATCAAGGCCCATGTACAGCTATGAAAAGCTTTACACTTTAATTTCAGCTTTTTAGGAAGCTCCCAAAGTATCAGTTCTAACTAAATGATGCATTCTTTCTTTTTTATTCTCTGCTTATTGTAAATATCCACATTATGTTTAAGTTCATCTGTAAAGCTACATTAGAAAAGATAAAAATACTCAAAAAATGCCTAAGAAGTAATGAGGATGTGAATTTATTCCCAGCCTTAGAGGCTGGCAAAGGATTTTGAATTATATTAGATGATACAAATGATGTTTTAGGATGAGAAATTGCAGAACTAACTCATCTCAAAGTTAATGTCAGTTTGGAAGAGTGTTTTTCATGATAACAGTCTTAAGTACTTTTCTGTGTGTATTATTTGTTGCTAGCGTCCAAAAATTAGCATTTCATAATATGTGAATATTTGCATTATTGCTGAGAAGAGATTTGTCCATGAGCTTTTATGATTCAAGTGGATTTAACCTAAATCCAAAACTTAATTACAAATAAGCTTGTTGTGTTGACTCAATCTTCAATTAGGTGGGAAACACACCAGCTGGCAGCTATCCACTTATAGATTAAGAAATATTAATTTGAAGATATTCCAGTATACTTAAAAAGGATCCAAATCATTACAGACTTTCAATATTTTTATTTTATAGCCCTATTTGGCATAATACATATTTTTTCCGTGTTGTCCAATTGTCAGGATTTAATGGTGGAAATAAAAGTATCATAGTGCATTGGCTTCGAGTATTTCCAAGCAAGTTGATATGAAGTGCTGGTCATTTCAAAAGCTTTGTAATTGAGAATATCTTAACTTTTACTAAATTAATTCATGTAAAGATTTTTGTTCTCTTATCCTTTGTGTGTGTTGTCAATACAAAGAAAAGCTTATATAAAAGGTCTCAGGTGATTATCTTGATCCTTAGAACTTCCAAGGTATTATCCTTCAGCACCATTACAACAAATAGGCACTCTGTGATAGATGCAAATACAATTTCCAAAGCCACATTTAACTGCGTAATTTGTAACAGAAGCTGGGTGTGGGCACTGCCTGCAGAGTGAAAAGCAATCCAGAATAATCTAATCAGCATGATCACTGAATCTTTATTAGTCTTTGGTTAGTTCCATTAGCGTGCAAAGGAACCCATCTTTGTGCTCTTATCTTTCATTAATGCACTTTTTTTTTTTTTTTTTTTTTTTTTTTGCGGTATGTGGGCCCCTCACTGCTTTGGCCTCTCCCATTGCGGAGCACAGGCTCCGGACGTGCAACCTCAGCAGCCATGGCTCACGGGCCCAGCTGCTCCGCGGCATGTGGGATCTTCCCGGACCGGGACACGAACCCGTGTCCCCTGCATCGGCAGGCGGACTCTCAACCACTGCGCCACCAGGGAAGCCCTAATGCACCTTTTTAAAGTAACTCCAAGAAAATTAGAAGAAACTAGAAAATAAATGTCTCTCTATTTTTTTTTTCTTTAAAATCTGGCTCTGCAATCATCTTCTCTTGACAATTTGTCTCTGTATTGAACTGTCTCCAGCTTTGATTAATATATTCCTTTTGTCATGCATAGAGGGTAGACTGATCTCAACCTGTACCCAATATTATTTAATTTAAAAGTTTTCCAGCTCTATGTAGCTGGAGAAAAAGGGAAGATGCCACACTTTCTTTTTCTCCTCCATATTTTATACTATTTGGAGATATTAGGACATCTTAGTTCTAATTCTTGCACTAATAGATGAGTGTCAGATCACCTCACCTCTTTAGGTCTCAATTTTCTTATCTGTGATATGAAGGGGTTTGGCAAGAAGTTTTTCTAAAGCTCCTTAATACCAATAGGGCATTAAAAGTAATGAATAGGTATTAAGCCATGGACTTTTATTCAAAGCATTTTGAAGGTGTTTTCTAACAGTTCTTCCTTGGGAAGAACCATATACATCTTGTGTATATATATTTGAATAGGACACATCTTTTCAGTGGTTTAGTCCTCAAAGTCATTTCCCAGGTGTATCAGTTTCCTATTGATGTTGCAACAAATTACCAAAAAATTTAGTGGCTTAAAATAGCACAAATTAATCTTACAGTTCTGGATGTCAAAATGGGCCTCACAGGGCTAAAAATTCAGGTGTCAGTAGGGGCTATGTGATGCTCCAACTCCTGGCACCATCCTCCATCTTCTAAGCCAAGAGTATAACATCTTCAAACCTCCTCTCTCTCTCTGACAGCCTGCTTCGCTCTTAGGAAGACTGTTGTAATAACATTGGACCCACCTGGATAATCCGGGATAATTTTTAACAATTTTAAGATCTTTAGTCATACCTTTGCCACATAAGGTAATATATTCATTTTCTGGGGATTAGAATGTGGCATCTTTGGGGAATCAGTATTCTCCCACTGTATATACCAGTGAACCCTAGGTATCTTGCTTGTCTTTCCTTTATGAAGCTAATCTTAGCAACTCAGTATCTTGGTAAATATGGCTCCCTTAAGACTGGCTGGTTTTCTCTATTTCCCGGTTTCTTTCTTAGGTGTTAGGAGGTATTGAGATGCCACTCCTTAGAGGTGGTTCTAGAAGTACCTCTTAAAGCTCAGATCCTTGCTCAAGGGAGATTTGGGAGAGATGCACTGCATTTTCAGTCTATCTATGACATCCTTATTCACATTTGGAAGAGGGGTGGTGGCGAGTGTTTGTGTAAAACACCTTCCTAGTTTTTCCTTAATGAAGAACATTTTCTTATCTGGCCCAAGAATCCTTTCTTTGGTTCCAGTGCCAGTGTCAGTTCCTGGAGCGGCCCCACTCGCTGGTGCTGAAACTAGTCACTATAAGACTAGTTTATTCCTTCAGTGTAATTTATCTATCTTAGTTTCTTTTTTATTTCTGTTTTAAAAAACTTTTAAATCTATAAGTTCTATATAAATTCAATGTCAGTTTTTTTTACTCAAATAATACCAATTATTTGATTATTCTTGAGTGCCACATGCCTGCTGCTCTAGCCTGAGTTCTGTCTCAAACACAACTATCATTAGTTGGTGAACACTGTCCAGAATATTTCCTATGTATCTACATATGTGTATGTGTACATGGACATATACAATTGTAAACTCATTTTTTGTGGGCTTTTTAAGTTAGTGATATCATATACCGCCTATATCATTCCCAAACTTTTCTTGCACTTAAGTATCTGGGAGATCTTTCAATGTCCTTGTATATTGACTTGATGCATTCTTTTTTATTGATGCATAGAATTTTTGGTTTAGATGTACTATTATTCATATACTCATTTCTTTGTAAGATCAACATATGGTTATCAATATTAATCTGTTATAATCATTAAGAAAATTAGCATCTTCTCTATATTTCTAGGGTGGAACTTCCTGATCAAAGAAGTGGCATATATAAAATTAAGATACACTGCCATATTGCACTTGAAAAGGTTTAATTAATTTCCAACTACTCTCAGTAGTCAATAGAGTATGTGTTTCTTCAAGTTCCAACAATACTTGCCCATCTTGTGGATGAAAAATTGTATCACATTGTTTTAATATTCATAATTCAGTGACATTTTTCTTCTGTATTGCCTTTGTTCTATTTTTTTTTAGTAGGTTTACATTTTTCCTTTTAATTTGAAAGATTCTTTTTACATGTTCTGCAGGTAAAAGATAAGTCCAGTCTGTGGCTTGTCTTTTAACTTTCTTTATGGCAATTTTGATATGCAAATGCCTTTACATCTTACTATAATCACATTTTTCAATGTTTCAATTATGGCTTTTACATTTTGTCTACTGTTAAAAAAGACCTTCTGGCATATGTATATAAATCATTTCTTTTTATTGAATTCTCATTCTGTGATATTTTTGTTCTTTACATTTAGCTCATTAATCGATCTGTGATTAATACTTGGCCTCATCAGAAACAAGTAAACTTGTCTTGATCGTTCTAGACTAAATTTGGGTTTCTGCTACTTTAAGGACTATACTAACTTCCTATTACTGCTGTAACAAATTACTACAAACTTAGCAACTTAAAACAAGGCAAATATATTATCTCACAGATCTGTAAGTCAGAAGTCCTGGTACAGCCTTGCTCAGTTGGGTCCTCTGCTTAGTTTCGCAAGTTGAAGTCAAAGTGTCCATAGGCTATATTCCTCCCTGGAGACAGTGAAGATGGACCTGCTTGCAAGTTCACTCAGGTTGTTGGCAAAATTCAGTTTCTTGAGGTTGCAGAGCCAAGGTTCTTATTTCTTATCTGGCTGTCAGCCCGAGTCTCTCTCAGTTTCTTAAGGCCACCTGGGTTTCTTGTCATGTTGCCTCTTCATCTTCAACCCATCAAGAACATTCCAAGTCCTTCTCATGCTTTGAATCTCTTTAATTTCTCCTTCTCTCATATCTCCTCTGCCTCCAGCTAAAGTTCTCTGCTTTTAAGGGCTCATGTGATTAGATTGAGCTCACCTGAATAATCCAGGATACTCTCCCTATTTGAAGATCCAGAAATTTAATTCCTTCTGCAAAGTCCCATTTGCCATATAATGTAAAATATTCACAGGTTCTGGGGATCAGGGCATGGGCATTTTTGAGAGGTCATTATTTTGCCTACTACAGAGGCACACTGATCTTAGGTTGGGCACCATCTTGTTAGTTATTCCAACTAGTTTATGCTCTGTTTATGGATGTTTCTTATTAAAAATGATTTTGTTGCTTTTAAAAACTCTTCTACTTCCATGGCAATTTCTTCTATGCTCTTCTTTTCTTCTGAGGAATAGTTTGAGTTCACAGCCCAATTACAGAACAAATATGCATACACAGAACACACGGTAGCATGTACACGTGTGTATGTGTGCACATTATGTATGTACATGTATAGTAGTATAGATACACATGCAAGTATGTGTATGTACAGTGGTATGTATATACACATGTGGTATGTATATGTATATATATAGTGAAGTGGTCTTCACATTGGTATGTTAAATTTGTTTCCAACAAAGCAATCAATCAATATGCAGTTATTAATATACTTCAATGAATGTATATCAGTGAGATGATTGGTTTTGGTACATGCATTTCTGTTGTTGTTCTAATAATATCAATATTATAAAACACACACAAGAAGATGTCTTTAAAAGATAAAACAAAGATGCAAATAATATTTCTACTAAATATCTTGTTGAGTATATTATTGACCAATACACAGTTAGGGTAAGGCTTGACATTAGCGATAATGATATATTTTATTTATTTATTTATTTACATTTTTATTACGGTTTTAGTTCTATATCATTGACATGTAGCACTGTATACCTATAGCACTGTATACATTTAAGGTGTACAGCATGATTTGACTTACATACATAATGAAGTGATTACCACAGTAAGTTTAGTGAACATCTATCATCTTATATAGATACAGAGTAAAAGAAAAAGAAAAAATTTTCTCCTTGTGATAAGAACTCTTAGAATGTACTCTCTTAATGACTTTCATATATAATATACAGCAGTGTTAATTATATTGATCATATTGTACACTACACCCCTAGTACTTATTTATTTTTTAACTGGAAGTTTGTACCTTTTGACTGTCTTCATCCCTGCTTCTCGTAACCACAAATCTGATCTCTTTTTCTATGAGTTTATTTGTTTGAAGTATAATTGACCTACAACACTATGTTAGTCCCTGGTGCAGAACACAATGATTAGATATTTCTATAGACTACAAAATGATCACCATATTAAGTCTAGTTACCGTCTGTCACCATACAAAGGTATTACATTGTTATTGACTGTCTTCCCCATGCTGTCTGTACATTTCATTCCTGTGACTCATTTATTTTGTGACTGGAAGTTTGTACCTCTTAGTCTCCCTCACTTATTTCACTCATCTCCCTACTCCCCTCCCCACCGGCAACCACCTGGTTGTTCTCTGTATCTATGACTTTGTTTCTATTTTATTATGCTTGTTCTTTTGTTTTTTAGATTCCACATACAAGTGAAATCATGCGGTATTTGTCTTTCTCTGTTTGACTTATTTCACTTAACATAATATTCTCCAGGTCCATCCATGTTGTTGCAAATGGCAGGGTTTCATTCTTCTTTATGGTTGAATTATATTCCATTCACTTCTTTATCCATTCATTTATCAGTGGACACGTAGGTTTCTTCCATATCTTGGCTATTGTGACTAATGCTGCAGTGAACATAGGAGTGCATTTATATTTTCTAGTTAGTGTTTTTGTTTTCTTTGGAAAAATATTCAGAAGTGGAATTGCTAAATTATATGGTAGTTCTATTTTTAATATTTGAGGAACCAAAAATTGTATTTTTCTGTACTTGTATTTTACAATTACAATTCTGTAATTGTGTTTTTTTAAATAAATTTATTTATTTATTTATTTTTGGCTGCGCTGGGTCTTTGTTGCTGCATGTGAGCTTTCTCTAGTTGCGGCGAGTGGGGGCTACTCTTTGTTGCAGTGCATGGGATCTACGCGCACAGGCTTCAGTAGTTGTGGCGTGAGGGCTCAGTAGTTGTGGCTTGTGAGCTCTAGAGCACAAGCTCAGTAGCTGTGGTGCATGGGCTTAGTTGCTGCATGGCATGTGGGATCTTCCCATACCAGGGCTCAAACCAGTGTCCCCTGCATTGGCAGGCGGATTCTTAACCACTGTGCCACCAGGGAAGTCCCTGTACTTGTATTTAAATTTCATAAAACAGCTGTTCAAAGATAATTTTCAAAATGGTAAAATAGTGGCTACCATACAAATATATATACACATGTCAAAGATATTTAATTCACTAATTAATTAGAGAACCTATAAAATGTCACATCTGGTTTGAAGGAGAAGCTGAAGAATAGATATATATGGGCAGTCAGGAATGCTGAAAGGAATTTGAAAAATGGGTTGATATGGGCAGTATAAACATGGTCCATGGTTTCAGGGAGCTCACAGTCTTGAGGGGAGCCAGTCTTTAATGAAGCTGTCCTAAGTACTAGCAAAGCACAGCATTAGAAGAGGTAAGTTTGATGGAGCATGGGATGTCAGACCAAACTTCCCTAAGGCAATCAGCTGAGAGCTGAGTCCTAAATGATAACTAGAAATGGTTAAATAGGTGAAGAAGGTAGTGTGTGAGGGAGAGGACACAGGGTAATTAATGAAGAAGGGATATCTTATGTACAATCCCTGTGGGTGGAGGAAATATTATAGTGGAGAGATAGGCAGAGTGACTTGAGGTAAAATCAGAGAAAAAGGGAGGGATAAAGCCTGCAGAGCTATGGTTATGGCCAGAAATGATGCTGAGAGATGAGTTAAGAGGCCACTATAAAGTTGTTAAAAACACTGATAGGACTAATATTAGGGCTACATGTAAACAGAACCATAAAAATATGGCTCAAAGAAGAGAGTCAAGATGTTTAAACATGTCTGTAAGAAGCAAACAGTTAGCTTTGGTCCATTTTATTTGTTGTAAAGTGGTGTTTAATTTCCTGAGCAGTAATGTTTCTGAAATTTTGCCAAAGGGAATGTTGGACAAAATGGCTCACTTTGCTGAATAAACTGAATCCTTTGGGGTCTGGTTGAATTTAATACTCAGTAAATGCTGTTCAGAGATTAGAATATGATTTGTAACACTTTTTTTGGAATAGTTGTTTATTAAGAACAACATTATTTTTAAACAACATTGTAATATGGAGTGTTTTATATGGGTACTCTGAGGCAGCTAAGCATCTTTTGGCAATATGTATAATTTTCTTGAATTTCAAATAACAGAGTTAGTGTTTCTTTTTCTATATCGGTTATTAAAAATAAATACACATCTTCTTGGAACAGTTGGGTGGGTTTATGGTGTAAAACTGCTTCTGTTTTAACTAATTCTGTCCCAATTTTGAGCCAACACTTTATATAAGAATTAAAAATAACTTTTGAAAGTAATATCTCATGTTTTCACCAAAAATTATATATGTTTGCCACATTTTTAAAAACCCGAATTTTTTACTGTTATTTTCATTAGATTATATGTTTTAATCATCATACGTGATTCATAGTTATTAAGCAATTATTTATTTGCCTTAAGCTGTAGCTCCAAATATTGTGTAATTTTTTGGTATATTTTGTACAGTAGTTGTATTTTGAGAGTAAAAGATTTAGGCATAAACAAATCTTAAAACCAGCTGCTATTCACCAACCAAAATGTAGTTACCAAAAAAGAATGCTAAGGTCCAAGACGCTTGGATCATTCTTATCTGATAAAGACAGGCAATATATTAGAAAATTGACCGCCTATGAAGCCAGAGGCATCAATATTATAAGATTCCCGCTAAACTCTTGCCCATGAGAGAAATCTTGGGAAGAATGAGGAACTTTGCTAAGAATGATCATTTTTATATCTTGAATAATCACACACACCAAAAAAAAAAAAAAAAAAAACCAAAGCCAAAATATCACAGATGACTAACAGCTATATTGGGTTGTGTGATGATGTAACCTACTTAATTTGCATCTAATTTTCATCTAATCAAATGTAGAAATGTGTCTATTTTTTCTTTATTTCTTTGATTTTTATCCCCTTATTCTCAATAGATTCAGGGGGGTGAGTCTATATTCTCTTAGCTTTCTTTGCTGCTTTCTACCCCTTTATTAATCCATTCTTATGAAAAATATGTTTTCTCCTCTGGTTCCTCTCATCTAGCTGTACTAATGTTTGCCTCTTCTGTCAACCAACCTCTCAATTATTTATTCCCACTCTCTCATTGATGGAATTTGTTGTCCCTTCCCCTTCTCTAAGCCTGCTACTATTATCTTAAGAGATTGCAATCCATCAACAGTTTAGCCTTCACATTCTTGGCTCTACTTAAATCCAATGTCCTTTGTCTCTGCTATTCTCAATATCTCAGTGAGAATCTAATCTCCATCAGGAACCTCTCCAATTTTGACTCCAAATCACAGTCCCCTCTTCTGTAGCCATTTTGTTTCCAGATTACTCTGGTTCTCATTCCACTCTACATGCTATTCAACCTCAAAGCTAACACTCATGTTAATGAATGTTGCCCACCCTCAATTTTATCTCAAACAACTAGCAGCAGCCACCCTACCCAATCTTTCCCAATTACACATCTTTTCCTCCTTTCCTGCTCTCTGACCTTGAAGCTCCACCAGCCTCAATTCAGATTCTTTTTTGTACCTTCTTTTGACCACAACAGTCTAATCACAAGTCCCAGCTTCTAGGTCAAATATCTGCATATTTTTGCTTCTTCATCTGGGCAGCTGAAAAATTACCAATATTCGTGGTCTCAATTTTACTGTCAGTTTCAGTCCATTCTGTTAATTCTTTTATTTGTCCTTTTTCATATTTATCTCTTATATTCCTTAAAAGTTATTCCAGACTTTCTCTCTAAGAGTTTGAAACCACCTTTTAACCTATGCATATTCATTCTCAGTTGATGATATTGGTGCTTATTTTAAGGAGAAAACTGAGGTCAACAGATGATTTTTCTTAGCATCCCTAGTCACACCATCTTCAAGTGTATCCAGTCTCTGAGATATGGTGTATTTCTGCCTGTCCAATAGTAACCCCATCCACATAGACAATTTATTTCCTTTTCCTTTTCCTTTTCCCTGTCTTGTTCCTGTCATCAGCCTCCTCCCTCCTGTATCCTAAAAAATCTCCCTCTCTGTTGGCTTCTCCTGGACTATAAACATGCTTATGTTTCTCACATCTAAGGAAAGAAACTATCCAAACAGTCCAAACAAAGTGAGGACAATCATTTTGTATCCTCTAGCCTCACTTGATTTTTTTTGTCATATTCTTCTCATATGTTTCATCCCCAAAGAGAATCCCAAACTCACTATCTCCACTACTTTTCCTCTCACATTGTTCATAATCCACTGCAAACAGGTTTCAGTTTCTGATTGTCAAATCCAATGGAGATGTACTAGTTCTTATTTTATGCCTAAATGAGGGTAACTATTCTCTTCTTTCAGTATAAATTAGAGTTTTTCACTTGCAAGCAACACATACTAACTCTAAGGGAAAGATATTATGAAATGAATTGGGAGACTTGGGAAGTAAACTAGAAATGGACAGATATTGGGGCTACCAAACAGTTGTGTCAGGTCACCACTTACAGATTGAATAAGGGTGATATAATTTTTCCTGTTTTTGAATCATAGTGCTAAGATTCAAAGACTTGGGAGAGGAAATCCAATTGGTCTATCCTATGTCACAGATCTTATCCTTCACTGGGCCATGGTGAACAGCAAAGCTATAAACAATATTCCCTACAATTTCCATAGCATGATAGTCTACTGATTCTCTTACCTCTATCTCTCTCTCCCACTTTCATTTTAATATTCTCATTGATTTTTTTCTTTGCCCACAATTTAAGTATGAATGTGACCCCATGGCTTTGTTCTTTTCATTCTCTTATGTCATCCTATATAGTATCATTGTAGCAGTCACTATCATGACTTCATCTGAACTCACTATTTTTTATTAAGCCTTTTCTGTGGATAAGTATTATGCTAAGTGCTTTATATGTATAAGAACTATACAAAACTGTATGAGTTTTGGGATTATAGTATACATTTTACAAATGAGAAAACTGGGGCTCATGGAGACTAAGTAATGTTTCTAGTTCCAGGTCTTTAGTGAAACTGGGGAGTCAAGTCTTCAAAAGCCAAATGCTCTTATCCATCTGTGTACTGATAACGCTCCAAATATATATTCAACCAAGCTTTGTCAACTGCCTACTTGGCCTCTCCTCTTATTCTTTGTTTTTCAGAGACATATATTTAAAATGAAATTTATCATCCTTTATCCCTCTTATTTGGTGGTTCTCCTGACTAGTAAATTGTGAAACTTGGTGTTGGTGATAGTGGCAGTGGGGACGGACAATCATCATCCCTTTGCTTTCGTGCCAATTAATAAATGGTTCCCCCCTCCATACCTGTCACCATTGACTCTTATCGTTTGTGATCAAAGTGTTACAACAGCCTCTGAACTTGGATTCTTGCCCATATAACAATCTCCCTCAAATCTATCATCCATACAGGGTCCCAGATGTTTAAAATACAACATTAGCTGTGTTATTTCTCTATTTAAAGTACTCACTTGACTTCTTGTGTCCTATAGGATAAAGATCAAATTCCTTAGCATTTATCGATCAGAGCCTTTTTGATTTGGCCCCCTTTACTTCTCCAGCCTTATCTCCTAAGTCCATGTGACCTAAATCCCATGCCTCTGAAATATTTAGCTGTGCATAATACCTTCAATATACCATGATACTACAAAAACACCTTGGGATTTTTCTTTGTGTATACTTCCTGTTTTTGAAGTTAGTATTTTTTCCCCTCCCTATTTCCCAGACTGGCTAATTCTTTTCTTCGGTGTCTTATTCCATCTTCAAGGAAATCTACTGAATTAAGTTTCCCTCCGTGTATCCTTCCATGGTCATCAGTGAATAACTATTACTTTCCCATTGTGTAACTTCCCATTCTTACTGTCACAATTAAGAAATTCAGAAACAGGGTGTTTCCACAGTGGAATAGGGGTATTATTCCATGGAGTATGTTTGGATGGTGAGAGGGCTGCTCCCCGAATTCTGCATGACTAGATAAGGCAGAAAGGATTTTAAAAGTAGATAGCCCCACCCATAGAAATATCCAGATATCAATAATTAGTAATTCAGAGAAACTTAGACATATATTAGATAATGAAATTTAAGATGATATATGCTGTAATCAGAGTCACACAGAGTACACTTCAGGAAAGGAGATATGAGTTGATAGGTTTGGGTGATTTCTAATTTGTTTTTTACAATATAATCACATAAGCTCAGGGTTGCAAACAACTTTAAACATTATCTAGAAATCTCTTGTAAGCTAGCTCATTGTGATTACCCGAGAACATCAATTATGCCAGCATTAGGTTAAGGAGAATATAAATGGAATGCAAATTGTATTACGATGTAAAATATTCTCAAAAAGTTTTTTATGTGACTAACTTGGGGATTGGAGCATTTCTGGAAAATTTCTAAATATACACAGCTTCTTAAGGTCTTCCAGGAACTAAATGGAACATAACTTTTACAGTTATGCCAAAGTCCAACTTAGAGATGAGTCAAACTGCTGAGAAGATCAGACAGCTTTCTATTGGTTTCCTATTGCCAACAAATCACCACACATGTGGAGGCTTTAAAAACCCAGGAATTTGTTATCTTACAGTTCTAGAGGTCAGAAGTTTGAAATGGGTATGACTGAGCTCAGCAGGTGTGAGTTCTTTCTGGAGACTCTAGGGTGAATCCATTTCTTTGCCTTTTCCAGCTTCTAGAAGCTGCCTGCATTTCTTGGCTTGTGACTCCCAGTACCAACTTCAGAACCAACTGTGTAGCATCTTGAAACTTTTTTTCTGATGTCTGCTTCTATAGTCATATCTCTCTTTCTGACTGACTCTTCTGCTCCCTTCTTTTCCTCATAAGGGCCCCTGTGATTATGTTGGATCCACCTGAATAACCAGGATAATCTCCCTACCTCAAAACCACTAATCTAATCACATCTGGAAAATCCCTCTTCCCACGTAGGGTGACAAAATATCCACATTAGGATGTGGATGTCTTTGGTGGCGCCATTATTCTGCTTATGACAGACTCTCCAATAAAGTTGGGATATTGTTTATTTTTCGCTCTAAAAATGTGGAGCGCTGAAGGTGTTGGGATTGTTTGGATTGCAAAACGAGGATAGTCCTTACACTCTATAGCCAGAAATGCAAGAGGGTAGTGTGGAACTTAAAAAAATGAGGGAGGGCTAGGGGAAGGGGATATCAGAGACTATTGTGCAAGAAAAATCTGTGAGAGAGAGTTAGTAAAAATAAAACAGTAGTGAGAGAAGGAATATGAAAATATAAGAAACTGAGGTAACACCCAGTTAACTGAAGAATTCCATTATTAAGAGCATTGAGGTGTTACTGCATCAATATTTAGCAATTTCACAGAGGCCCTCCACTTAGAAAGCAGAATTATAGCAATAGAGTGTGTCAGAGCCGAAAAAGACCTTCAGTATTTTCTAGTGTAACCTTACAGAGTGTAGATTGAGGTCTACAGTTTCAAAAAATTTAAGTTTCAGTTCCTTGGCACCAAAGGCAGGATTTAAAGTTATATAAAAATATCCGGATTTAAAGTTCGTGACTCTTGCCACATTTTCTTCTAAGACTTCTTTTCTCTCCCAGTAGGAAATAACAACACTTTCCTTTCCTTAGGAAAATTTAAAAGATGTTTCTGTCATAATAGATTGTTCTGGCACATGTCTTTCTGAGTGGTGTAGAAAAATCATCTTTCTTCTTCTACACAGAAGCTAGAGCTAGATTTAGCCTGCTCTTCATAACATGATTTTCATATCACATAATATCATCTTATATTGGTCTATCACTGTGTGGGTTTGAACGTACTTTCACATTTCACATAATATTGCCCTTGTTTCTCAGAATGATACTGTGAGGCTTTTAGGCAGAGTAGGCAGTTTTGTACACACAAAGGCAAGCTCATGAGAGGCAGAGTCAGGACCAGAGTCCAGGTCTCCTGGTTCTCTTTTTTTGCCCTACACTTCTGCACCCTGGGGCTTTGTGATTTTAGTCAAATCTCTCAGCCACTTGGTGCACTAGTATTCTCATTTGCAATATAATGGCAATAAGTTTTGTCCTACCATGTAGGGAAATTATAAGAATAAAACGAGGTGTTAAATGGGAATGCCCTTTAAAAAAGGGCACATCCTCTGTAGCAAATGCAATGAGCTGACAGTTGTAGCACTTCTAACATGAGGAGGACAACATTGGTGGGTTGCTCTAGATGATTTAACAAAATTTACAACTGGGTTAAGTTGTTTTCCACATAAACTTTCTTGTGTGCATTAAGGAAAAGGGTTTTAAATGAAAAAACAAGTTTTGTACTTGATTCATGAAGCAGCACAAAACTGTGCAATTGTAGCCATATGGAAATAGAAAAAAATGACAGATACTATTTTTCAAATTGTTTTAGTCTCTGGCCAATCTCTGTTTTTCATCAGTATTACCCATTACTGTCATCACTTTTAGAATTTGATTTTTAATTAGGGTTTTAATATGACATATTGATTATTCAGCTCCTTCTTTGACACCCATAAATACAGCTTAGTTCTTCAACA
Organism: Hyperoodon ampullatus; assembly: GCF_949752795.1. NCBI lineage: Eukaryota > Metazoa > Chordata > Mammalia > Artiodactyla > Ziphiidae > Hyperoodon > Hyperoodon ampullatus. The sequence continues at coordinate 35,232,639 of NC_136925.1, read as the reverse complement.
TTTGAGTTGAAACTTTCACAAAAACAATAGATGCAGGAAATTAAGACAAAATTCTGTAAGATGCCAAAGAAACAGGAAATTTTCAAAATTACAGAGCCGTTAGATATAATTACTTTCAATATCAATACATGAAAGCTATTAGGAAGTGTATCAGTTATCTTCCTTACACAGCTTGAAATGTAGAATCAGATGATTCTTTCATAGCAAAATCATTTCCTACTACTTTGAGGTTTTGAAACTTCGATTTATCAGGAATAACAACCGTATGAGAAATGAGGATACAAAAAAAAATAATAGTAATGATGATGTAAATTTCAATCTAGAGAACATAACATGAAAATGAGAAGTTTTATCCTTGAAATGTTAAATCTGAAAATAAGATCTACTATTCAAACCCCAATTTGTTGTTGGACATTGGTTGTTGGACACAGATTAGTTCAAGGTTCAGGGATCACATCTCTGGAAAAACAAACTTTAAATAATTAATTATAGTAAAGTTCTAAGGAATATAAACTCATTATCAAAAATCACTTATCACATAAAGAAAAAGATGACAAGATAAGAGTCACTTAGGAAATATCTCAGCAACATCTGAAGATCCTGAAATTTTAGTCAGGGAATATAGAATATAGAACAATGTTTAATATATTTAAAGAAATGAAGGAGTATATTAATAACTAAAAAACAAGATGCTGTAAAAATTGAAAAGGTATATTTTTTAAAGAACCAAAGAGAATTTTGAGAATTTACTAGAAATTCAGTATGCTAGATTAATAGTACATAACATGGGTAGAAAGAGAATTAGTAAACTAGTAGACATAAAAATATTATACACAAAATATTTAATAATTTAAATCACAGAGTGAGAGGTAGAAATTATGAAAGATAAGATGAAATGAGAATATCCAGTACACAACTATTTAGAGTTTTAGAAGGAGGAAAATCATGTAAGAATACAGAATATCTATCTGTAGTATCTATATCTATAAACACAAAAATTGGGTTTATATCAGACATGAAAAAGTCTTTTATCATTAAAAAACCTTTGTTCTTCACCATAGTAACAGATTAAAGTGGAAAAAAGAAAAAAAAAACATATTATCACAAAAGATACAGATAATTCACTCTAATACCATTGAAAGAGCATATTGTTTTGAAAGGAGCTTGGCTGCAAGTAACATTAAATGACACAAATGTGGCTGAAATAAACCAGGGTTATTATAATCATATTAAAAAGCTAGAAGTTGCAATTATTCTCTTTGGCTCAATTGTTCAAAACTGTTGGGGTGAGCATCTTTGCAATTCTCCTTGACTTTCCTTATGTGTGAAAGATAGCATCCCCAACTCCAGGGAGTTGAGAGGGGAGGAGTCAAAGGTTAAGAAAATGCCAGGTCCTTCTTTCTGGCTAACTGCAAGCTTCTTTCTTATACAGAGACAAGCTGAGCCGGAGGAGATGCTGAAACATTAAATCAAATTTTGACTTTGGTAATAACACATGACTGGACCTTTTACACAGTGAATTGAGACTGTTTTGTGACTTACAGCTCTCACAGTTTCCATTAAGTCATGGGATCTATCAGAATTTTTCATTTTCTGTCTTTGCAAGTAGTAGAATCACACAGAGGATTTAAAGTGACATGGAAAGACAAAAAAAAAAATGGAGTAGCTTTGTGTTTACTTCCACTGCTTATGCATGTTCAATCTAATGGTTAAGCCACAGAGCAGTGCAAGTCAGTGAATCAGAATTACGTGTATCAACAGAAATGAACTCGTGAACATGATAATGTCAAGCATGATAATGTCAAGTGAAAAAGTAGGAAGAATGAAAATAGGTACAGTGTCAGAATTTCAGAAATAGTAATAAAACTAGATCAGGAAACCAATTTTTAGTAAGAATGTATAGTGTATATAAGAACAGTTATCAAACTGGGGAGCTTTCAGACCCAAAACTGGTATGAAGCTCAGAGGCATGATGTTACAGGATGGATTATAAAGTGAAAATTAGGAAGTTCTTTAAACTTTACAATGATTGGTTAATACAATGGGATTTCTGGACAGCAAGGGGTTAGCTAAAAGTGATCATCTTATACCATCTTCAGAAGACGACTTAAATTTCTTTTATGATTATCAGAGACATTTACAAGAAATAACCATTTTGTTTTGCTCATGAAATAAGCTAGACTTAGTTCTTCTTATATGGTTTAAATAGTTTTGTCTGCCCAGAGAATTTACAAGTTCGGTCTCTCTTTTGTATTATATTTTAACAACAGTATGGTAGCATTTCTAAAATATTTTATAGTATCCTGAACTATAATACATTTGCTTTGTTATGTATATCTACATGGAAAAAGTATAGAACTGTGAATAAGAGTCATCAACATAAAATTTGGAACAGAGATTACATGAGTCACTAGGGATATATCAGGGGAAAGTAGATGAGGACTTTTATATTTCATGTAAACCTTTCTTAAACTGAGCAATGAGTACTTTAGTACTCATAGAATTACTCCTTTTATTTATTTTTGTATGTTTCATAAATTTTCTACAAGAGCAGGAAATAAATTCCCAAATTGAAAGATCTGGGAGATTACTTTGCTTCCTTTAAAAATGAATTGAGAGAAGATTTGCATTTTTGGAGGGAAATTAGTGATACTTAGATGGAAAAAATCAGACAATGGAGAAATGGAGGCATTTATGAACTCCAGGGGAACAGAACAACATACAAGATAGGAAATGTACTTCTAGAAAACTTCATGCCTCATTTGTGAGTAATGTTTAAATAGTAATAATAATGTAAACTCTGAACACTGCTTTAACTACAGCATAATCTCATTTAAAGGTGGATGGAGGAGGGACTTCCCTGGTGGCACAGTGGTTAAGAATCCACCTGCCAGTGCAGGGGACTTGGGTTCAATCCCTAGTCCAGGAAGATCCCACATGCCACAGAGTAACTGGGCCCATGCACCACAACTGCTGAGCCTACACTCTACTAGAACCCACAAGCCACAAATACTGAGCCCACACACCACAACGACTGAAGCCCATTTGCTCTGGGGCTCACATGCCACAACTTCTGAGCCCGTGTGCTGCAACTATTGAGGCCCACATGCTTAGAGCCAGTACTCCACAACAAGAGAAGCCACCTCAATGAGAAGCCTGCACACTGCAGCAGAGAGTAGCCCCCGCTCTCTGCAACCAGAGAAAAGCCCGCGTGCAGCAACAAAGACTTAAAGCAGCAAAAATTTTAAAAATTAAAAAAAAATAAAAAATAAACGTGGATGGAGGAGAAGTGAGTGAGAGAAGTGTGGAAGAACTATATTCTCATCTTCCATATAGGAAATATAGAAAATGGAAAGAGACCACGATGTAACAATATAAGCATGTTACTTAAGAATTATGGGGCAAATCTCTGAGTACATAGCTAACCAGCTAAAAGAGAAAAATGTTTACTGGTATGGGGTAGGGTGGGGAGGAGAAAAGCAGGGGACTGCTGGTTTTTACAAAATCTTATAGGCTCATCTGACATTTTAAATTACATACACGTGTAACTACAAACAAACAAACTTTAAAACATTCAATGGACTGGATCTTTGCACTTTTTTTTTTTTTTTTTTTTTTTTGCAGTACGCAGGCCTCTCACTGTTGTGGCCTCTCCCATTGCAGAGCACAGGCTCTGGACGCGCAGGCTTAGCGGCCATGGCTCACGGGCCCAGCCGCTCCGCGGCATGTGGGATCCTCTAGGACCGGGGCACGAACCCGTGTCCCCTGCATCGGCAGGCAGACTCTCAACCACTGCACCACCAGGGAAGCCCTGCACATTTTGATTAAACATAAAATTCCATATTTCTCAACTCCTCACCATTGTGTAAATATTCTAGGGTCCACTTAAATAATATCTTAGACATACTGTACACACCTTCTGCCTTGTAAACAATAATACTGTTCCCTAGATCAAGACTTAGAGTAACTTTATAGAATAAAGTTCTGTAGGCTCAGGTCCTATAGGCTCAGGACCAGTAGAATATTTGATTTTATCATCAGTGATTCTGCATGATGTCACATGACCTCAATTCAAGCAGGTTACTAAAGCCACAGTGACAGTTCCCAGGAAAATATATCCAGTTAGTACATTTACTGCGAGCTTTGCCAAAGAATGATTAAAATGACTGTAGAGTCTGCCTGCTAGTGATGACTTCTGATTGCAGAGACTTGCCACCAGCTGTACCCATGAGCACTTTACCCAGTGGCTAGCTTAGCAGGATGCTGAACCCACTGATGAGCACTCTCCTAAAACCTCAGCACCTCCTTCCTTGTCCTACCTCAGCATCTAGAAGTTGGCAGCATATGGATGTGATATCCAACTGTTAATATACACTACAGTGAAGCATTTACTGAAAATTATTTGGTATCCTAGGGTTTTACTTTCACATCACATTTGGGAGAGAAAAACCCTTCTTTTGTATTGTAACAGTCGCATGTCACATTTTAGAACATTTTTTTAATGGAGAAACACCAGATGTCTGAAAACCAGGAAGGAAATGTGGAAAATTAAGCAAGTAAGTTAACAAAATACTCATCTATAAGAATTGACCAGTTCTACAGAGTGAGGGATTAGATTCCCAGTACGCAGGCAGGCAACCATTCAGAGATTCTGAGGATAACACAGCACTAAATCTCCCAATTTTTCTCCCAAAGTAGGAACAGGAAATGTAGGCTACCCACTGGCCATTGCAGGTGGTAAGGAGGTGAGGTGAAGAGAAAGAAAGAGAGAGAGAGTTGCTCCAGAAAAGTCACTGCTAGAGGGAACCAGGTAATGGCTTAATTTCAGAAATCACATGACCCTTTTTATAAAAGAGGTCATGAATCTCTGCATTGTTTGAAACAATATCATGTCTTTGTACTGTATATTCATGGAGTCGAACGCAGCAAAGAAGAGTTTGTTAAAATACAAGCTCAACCATACAAATAGGCAGCAGCCTACTTTCCTTCCACTTTTTTTTATTTTTTTGCGGTACGCGGGCCTCTCACTGTTGTGGCCTCTCCCGCTGCGGAGCACAGGCTCCGGATACGCAGGCCCAGCGGCCATGGCTCACGGTCCCAGCCGCTCCGTGGCACGTGGGATCTTCCCAGACGGGCACGAACCTGTGTCCCCTTCATCGGCAGGCGGACTCTCAACCACTGCGCCACGGGGGAAGCCCTATATGCCCTTTTAATAAGCATTAAGTTAGAGGTATAATATCACTTCTTTGGTTAAGTATATCAAAATTTCCATTAAAATAAATTTTGCTCTAGGCTAATAGTTAACATGATTCTCAAATTTAAGAATACCGTCTTACTTAATAACAGTGATATATGTTTAAGCACATATTACTTAACAATATATTTAGACTCTCCAACAAAATGTAAATTCCAAATATTTGCTTATTTTCGTGAAAATTAAGTTTGCTACATTGAAACACAAAACATGGCATTATCCAAGGGAGAAAGTTAACTTTAGTAACAGAATAACTTATTTCGATTAATACCTTATGGATATTTTCCAATTTGAATCTTGAGCATAGCAAACTGTGGTATAGCCTAAGTGCCAAGCAGCTGCCCAAATCTATACCCAGCTCTTTTAGCCTAAGACTGGAACATTTTTGTACTAAAAAAGTAACATCCAAGTTCATTTATTTTCATATATTTGTCGTTGTGTTTATGATATGGTTTAAGTTCTTAAGAGTATTCCCATTGTTTAAATTCCAAGTAAACAGAAATCACTATCATTTAATGAACTGTTTTATTTATATGGAGGTTTTAACAGAGCAGGAGAACTTATGGTGGCACATACTTGTAAAATCTTTCATGAAACTTTTAGGTGAAATCAACTCTCATGTATAGTTTAGGCCTAAGTTCTGTCAATAAAATAAAATATACCCATGCTATATACACATGCAGGCACACACATGGAAACCACCCTGTTACACAATTTAATTAAACATTTGGCAGCTCTCTGCAACATTATTACTCTGTGGAAGAAATAAAGGCATGCATGCATCCATTCATTCATAATCTATTCACTGGACAGTAACATCAGTTACTAGAGTGGATGATGTAATATACAAAGATTCTGCTCTAATGAAGAACAGGATCTAGTAAGAATAGACATCTAAGCATGTTTAGTCTAACAGGGATCCCTAGATTTCTACCAAGAAGGATCTACTTTATTTTCCTAGATACCCCAAAGGAAAGTGAAGAAGAGAGAAAAGTTGGCATACACAATTGGTACACTATGTGTTTGGATGGCTGCAAAGTGTTGCTTTCAATATCCATGTCCTGATGCCATTTCTCGTGGTGCTGTGTAACTGAGGTTCCTGTTAGGGAGAAGGTCAGACTATTCCTGCTGCCCAGCAACCAATAAATTCAAACTCTATTATAATGATATTGAATAATTTTATACTATGTAAAATTGATTTACATTTGGACTTTTTGTAACTTTGTGTAAAGTTCTTCATCTAGAGCACTTGAGATTATAGCAGTCTTCCTATGGTGTTTTTTACTTTCCTTTCTTTTCCACTAAATGATGTACCTCTGGTACACAGAAGTCACATTTTGCTCATATGTATAGCTCAGATATATTGCAGAGCACTTAGCACTTGCTATGTGTTATCATATTTCCCTGTGTATTGGGTCCTGATTTGTCACATGATCTTTATCTGTACCTGCTATGACTTTTCATATCTATAGGGTCATTGGAAGCCTTGCTTCAGGTACACAAGTCAGAGTTTGATCCTGACTTCTCTCAGAGTCTCACCAAGTCCTCTACTGAAACTTCCTTTTGCCCAGCAGAAGCAGGGGTCATGAAGGCAATATCCTGTCTTCTCTCTAGGCAGCTGCTGCCATCCTTTCCCAGGAGCACTATGGACTCAGAAGCACTATAGCAGCACTCCCTTCCATTGATCGTGGACTTTAATGTCTGCTTTTCCTAAAATAGAGTTAAATTGGCCAAGCTGGCCCTCTAAAGTCAGGTAAGGTCCTCACTTGGCAGTGTGCCTGAAGCCCAGCGGGAACAGGTGGAATGATGTCTAGATAGGTCATCAACAAAGCTGTTTCACCAAAATGGATTCTGGAAGGAGGGTCAGACATGTACACTGTGTAAGACAGTTCTCCTTTTATCACAGTAAAGATTTTGTTTAAAAGCAATTTAATTATCACTGAGCTGCAGAAAATGTTCATTTAGAGTTAATCAACTTTGGGGAATTGTACCAAAATACAGACATGAAATACATATAATAAAAAGTATTTGCAATAGGGAAATAACAAAAGATACTTAATGGTAATGAAGGTGTTAGGAAAATTAGGAGACAACAATACTATACAATATTATGCTGCCATTTATGTTAGATAATGAGCACAATGAAAAGAAGACATGAAATATCCTTGAGATAGCACTAAATGACTAAGCCACTCACACAGAAAACCATTTAATAGAACTAGCCCTCCCAAGTTGGTGCTTCTTAACTTTTCCTTACTTAGGGACTTGCTATATATCTGATGGTATGAACACTCTCTCCTGAACACAGCATTTGACATTTTTCAGGGATTTGAAGGCTTTTACGGGGCTCCTGGGTGGCTGCAGGGGCTATAAATTCCAGTCTAAGAACATATCTTTTAAGACTGGAGGAGCTTAATTTTGTCTGTTTCTCAGGTTCATCTGTATTTTAGGAGTGGATGGCTAGACCATAATTACTGTAAATGACTGACTCATGAAAGGGCTACAGATATCAGAATATATCTGATTCTCCTTCCAGACAATAAAGATGGCAGCAAATCCCAGAGAAACATGGAGGGAAATTTCTTCATAGCTCACCCAGAATTTAGTAGAGCTGCTTCTACTTAATCCTGGGAATTCTGATCACACCTGTGGGTTGTGCACATGTCCCCGAAGGATGAATTGAGCTCAGTTTTAGAGAAAATTATTACTTTAAAAATTTTACATAATATTTATTCAACACATGGCAGCATATCTCAGGAGAGTCTTACTAAATGTAAGTGATTAATGAGCCTGGAGCCTAACAGGAATCACCCGTGGGTAAGCTTTCAATCTGGCAGCACTAATTAGTATCAAAACAATCTTTATCTCTCTTGGTATTTGAGCTCTATTTCTTACCAACCCATCACATTTGATTTGCGATCTATAGATGCCCAAATCCAAATAAACAATCAGATTTTTCTTAAATATGAATCTTAATAAAATTTAATCTTGAAGATACAATGATTTCACAAGTTGGTTGTGACTAAACACAGTGTCCTAATACTTTGACAGGTGCTGACTGCAGTTGGAAAGGGGAGTTCACCCCCTGGTCTTCCAAGAATCACAGAGCCTGTGGGATAGGATAGGATTATCTAATTAGATCCCTGACTCCAGAAAGTTAATTTATTACATTTGAGACAAAGAATATTTGTCTTGTAAAAATTAACAGGTAGGAGATTCTGAACTGTAATTTAATACTAATCCATTTGAAAACTTCTGATTTTTTTCATTTGTTCCCCATTTTAAAGCAATTCATGGTCTCATAAGTCATTTTTGCCACTTTGCAAGTTTTATAATATGTAGTACCATGTATCATCATACATAGTTACCCATTTTAAATAAAAATAAGGGCCTCAAAATGCAGTTCAGTGGAGAAAGGATAGTATTTTCAGTGTATATACTGGAACAATCAGATATGTATATGCAAAACAATTATTTCAATCAATACCTTATACCTTATACAACAGTCTTCTCAAAACTGATCATAGACAAAAATGAATCACCTAAAAGTATAAAGTTTCTAAGAAAAATACAGGAGAAAATGTTTATGTCCTTGAATTAGGCAAAGTTTTCTTAGACACATGATAACACAAATGAAAACACATAATATACAAATGAAAATGTTGAAATTAGTTTTCAGCAAAATTTAGAACCTCTGCTCATCAGGACATTGTTAAAGAATGAAAACAGGCCACATTTACAAATCACATATGTGATAAAATCTGCTTATAAGATTTATAGAGAACAAAAAAACCAATTAAGTGTAGGTGAAATATTTTATGGTTACTTCAAAAGAAGATATATAGATGACAAATAAATACTTGATAAAACTACTCAACACCGTTAGTTATTGAGGTAATTCAAATTAAATCCACAATGAAATACCCTACACACCTGTTATAATGTTAAAATATCAGTGGCCGCATTTTTCACATGCATTCATGGGACATTTACAAAAATTGACCATGTACTAGGCCATAAATGAAGTCACAACAAAATTTCAAAGATTCGGTTTCATACAGGCATAGTGTTAGGGTTAACAAAGTTAGGAATCAGTTTTAAAAGGTAACTTAAAAAATGTCTTCTAAATAACATACTGATCAAATAAATCAGAATGGGAAAAGGAACATATTTGGGATTGAATGACCAATAAGGAATTAGATAATGCAACTTCAGAGGTCCATCTAAAATAGTAACTAGAGAAGAATGTATTGCTTTAAAAAATGTTTATAAGGAAAGAATAAAGGCTGAAAATTAATGAGCAAGCATCTACATTTTGAACTTAGAAAAGACAGAATGAGGCAAAGTGAGAAGGACTATGTGTGTGCATGTGCGTGTATAAATTATAAAAAGATTCATGAGAATGATAAATACCAAATTAATGGTTTTGGTTACCTGTGTGTAGAAGAGACGAAAAATGTTTTGGCAAGGTATATACAGTTTCACAGTTTCACAGTACTGGTTATGTTTTCTTTAAGATGGGTAGTGCATATGTATGAACTTGTATTAGTCTTTTTATATATCTGATATATATATAAATATATTCTTTTTTATATATCTGAATATATCTAAATTTAAAAAAATTACCTAACAATCTCCCTGACTAGTAAGTCACTCATTACTAATTTACCTTCAGCAAATATTTTTTGAATTTTAAAATGTCATTTATCCAAATTAGTGTTCTGAGTATTTTCTCCTTGTTATCATTGACTTTCAAAGGGCATCGATTTTGTTAATACCAAATCTAGAAAATATATGAGAGAAAATGTTATAATTTTAAGAAATAAAAAACCAGCTCAAGGTCTTAAAGTTACCTTATTCTTTTAGTCTTTTAACCTATTTGTTTTTTCTCTATTGTATCTGCTCTGGATCACTTCTTCTGTTCTTTAACAATAAAAAATAAAATAAAATGTACCTTTTAAAGGGAATGGTTTGTAATAACTGTAAAGACAAATCAAGCACAAGTAAGTGCATATAATTGGTATTGAATGATTGTAATAAATGGCTATATAAAATTCATTTTGTCATACATATTGTGTAATGTGACATAAGCTATTCTTTTGTTTCTTTTCCTCTTTTTTGGACTTTAATTTTCAGTTACTCTTTGGCTTACATCTTATCTCCCACCATAATGGCAGAAATTAATGTAATAAAAGTACTCTATTCAAAGACAAATTATCATTTCACTGATCTACTTCAGTAAGTGCAAATTCCCTCTGCACCCATTAAAAGGTTTAGAACAGTAGAAAAGTGCTAGTTAACTAAAATTGCGTTTCCTTTCTTAGACCATAAAACTTGCATTTATTTAATCTGTTAAACCCTTTTGTAAATACAGTAATTTTGAAGCCTTTCAGTATTGTGTGATACATATTTTGGCATTGTAGCTATTCTGGATTTCTTCTATGGTACTTTAATTTTATGGTTCAGTGAGCAAAACTAAGAGTTTTCCATGAGGACTTGTACTTAAAACAGTCAGGGGTACACTGCCTGATGAGACATTCAATCTTTTCCCTTGATGAGGGTGACTGGTCAGAAAAGCCTGTTTGTTTTTGAACTCAGAAAAGGTTTTAAAGAAAATTACCACCCAAACAGTAAAAAGCAGTCAAGGTTTTCTCGGTGCTACGCACTATACGGCATCACAATCTAATACATGTTTAGTAAATGTTTTTAGAAGCTGTTGCTTTTGATGATGAAATATACCTCTCTGTTTTCTTCATTTAACCTCTTCACCTCAGAGTAGTGTTCAGAAATTCCATGTCAGAGAGTAAGTCAACAATGACATATTTTATATTATTAAATCCTCAAAATAATCGAATGAGGTAAGTCAGTAAATTTCATCTGCAGAGGAGAAAAGAGTCTTAGAAAAATTAGCTGATATCTCCAGTGCCAGATAGATGGTAAGTAGTGCATCTGGGACTCAAACTTATGTCCTTCTGATCCCCAAGCCCCAAGTAGGCCAAATATTCTAATGAAATAAGACAAAATTTAGAATGTAATTAATCAAAAATATTTATTGAGTGACTAATATTTAATATTCTCATCCTGCAGTTTCTGGTCGATGACTTTACCAAACCCCACCTCCCCACCAGGCTCTTATAACATGGATTTTGAAGCCAGTTTCCTGTGGTGCATGGAGCACCCCACCTCCTCTTCCCAGCTTTGGTCCACTTGAGTTCTGACTCTCTTCTTGTTCCTATCTGTTCCATTCAATTAAGGAGCTTCTCAAACCCTTTACCTCATCTTGAAAGATTCTTCCCTTCCTAAATATTTGGGAAACCTTTATGTTGAGTACTGTTGCCACCTAGAAGACAGTCTTGTTGAAACCGCTAGGTGGCGTTTTCGGGGGGCTCCCAGGAGCTCCGGTCCTTTATGTCTCAGCACAGAAAAAATTCAGCAAGAGGCAAAGTGATAGATAAGAAGTGATTTATTAGGATAGGAAGCTTGTGAGGCTTACAAGCAGGCGGGTGAGAGGGTGCTGCATCCCAAGAACTTAGTGGGCTACAGTTTTATAATCAAAGGAAAAGTGGGGAGGGGGAAAAGACCACCTTTTTCCTTATTCTTGAGTAGATGTCACACTTCCTTCATCAGTTCCTCCTCCATGTTGGGCAGGGGAGTTTTCTTATCCCTACATGGTCAAGCTGGGGCTGTTATGGCACTATGGAAAAATTATTTCAGGTCTCAGTACAATGAGCGTCTTTTACTTTGAAATGTCACCTTTCCACAAAGTATTGTTTTTTATGTGTGCAGAGAGCATGTTCTGGGGTCATTAACTTACTTAACTCACTGGGCAGGATGTGGGTCTCATGCCACCATTGTTTTATTGTTTGGGGACATGTCTCATGCTTCTTTTGTGTGGTTTTGTTGCTAAGCAAGCCTGCTTGGTTTTGTGGTTAAGTAAACCTGCTTTCTTGAGTGATCATTAATTTACAGGGGTCTCCCATACTTTTTTTTTTTTTTTTTACTTACAATCCTCTATTGGGATTAACTATTTAATCACCTACTTTGTCCCTATCGCTGTGGGCCAACTCTACATTTTGCCTTATATTTCCCCACTGTTGGGGGGAAGAAATTTTCCTCTACCCTTCTAGGTTCTTTTGGCTGGATGAAGAACTAAACTGACACAAGACATATTAATAGGAGAAAATCACACAAAAGTTTAATAACAAATATACACGGGGGAGACCCAGGTAAATTGAGTAACTCACCAAAATGGCTGAAGCCCTCACCTTAAATACCATTTTCATCTAAAAACAGAAGAGGATGTTGGGGATAGTGCTTTGGAACTTCATAGGGAAGGAAGGCAATTGACATAGAGATGGAAAAGCACATGTTTGGTAAACAAATGTTTGCTGGGCCATGCAGAGACAATGGGATGCAGAGTGGACCCTGATCTTTAGGACCTGCCTAGAGCTTCCCTCGCTATACCTGGCCCTTAATCTTTGCAGGTATCTCTGGTGATATCTCTATTCTGTGAACAGGATCTCTGTGTAATTTCTTTTAGGCAGTTAGTGGGGAAGCCTAAGATTTTTCCTGAATCTTTTGGGCCTTGATTTTTTTCACCACGAAATAGTTTGCATGCCAAAGAGATTTTGGGGTGGCAAGTTTTGTTCCCCTATATCACAAAAATTCTAGTCTGCTTCCACATAATTCTTTTCTCTTAGATAAGACTGAGCCAGTTATGGACATTTCTAGGGAATTACATATTTATTATCAGTTAAAAAGTTAATGTGTAGATCAAGGAATCATTTCAATCAAAAGAAGCTATAATATTCCTGAACTAACTTACTGATAGCTGAAGGGAAGGGAGGACTTTGTGATTTGTCCTATTTATTTAATTAACTCAAAAGTTTCCTGATTGGCTATGAGAAAAGCAGGAAGAAAAGCAGGGGGAAAATATTTGTTTAGTGATAGCTAAAAAGTAAAGAGGAAACAATTTTCTGTTTATCTGACAGATTAGAGAAGAACATTCTAATTTGAGGAATAAGCCCTAATTACCTAATTAACAGGTCCTATCCAAAAAAAGGTTTAGGCACAGAATAAACAGAACTGTTTAACTGAGAAGAAATATATAGAAGCAGACTCAGAAATCCTTAATACTTCTGGGCATCTGTTTCTTCATCTATAAAATGAATGAATTGGATAATATCATTTGTAACATATCTTTCCACTTAAATAATTTATAATATACACCCTGACCAGGGCATCTCTGGCAACTGGGCTCTCAGGCAGATCATCGTAAGACCTTGTATTTAAGAGAATGTGTCTATATAGATTAATTAGTTAACTGGCAAATTTATATCTGCCTTTGGGTCTATGTCTACATTGTCGACAGAAGGAAAAATGCACAACATGAGAGCTGTGAGTTTCAGTTTTATTCGGAGACCTTACTGAGGGCTAGAGCCCAGGAGGCAACCTCTCAGTAACTCTCAGGAGCTGTTTCAAACTGGCCAGTATATATACGATTTTGGCCTATAAATATGTGCGGTCAAGCATACATCCAGATAGAAGATTGCTAGTCACGAGGAATAGATTAATGTTAATAGATTAATAGTTAATGATTTTAGTGCTTTTCTAAGTATGGGAAGATGCAAAAATCTGAGTATATAAAAATTTTTCGTGAAATATATCTAACTATCTAAGAGACTGTTTTGCCTGTTTTCCCAAAGCACAAAGTGTCTCATCCTGTTCTTCATCCTGAATTCTTTTCAGGGTGTGCTGTAGGTCAATGAATGCAGTGGCTAAGGACTTGATCCTTATAGAATCAGATGGTGGAAAACATTCTTTGTTTTACAATATTTGTATATCTATATTTATATCTATATCTATAACTCTACTACCACTGAGCAGTAGATTTTGTGCTTATTTTCAACATTTATCCATTGGAAAGTATTTACTCTCTACACCAAAAGATACTAAATAAATAGAATTATCCCTTCCTCTAATCCTTTTATGGGTATGTGGGTTGTAGGTGGAGGGGTGGATATTTCATATTTAACCCATTGGTATTGTCTGGGAAGGTAGACCACCAAAAAAATAAAATGCAATATCAATGTGTTCAGAAAAGAAGAAGTTTGTTTCTGGCTACAGAGAAGAGGAAGTTAAAATCAGGATGGAGTTGTGTTTCCACAGTTGGATGGACGAGGAAAAATTCCAGAGGGAGGTAAGGCTGGAGCAAAGACCCAGTGGCTAAAAGGCAAGGGATATATCCAAAGGAGGGGTAAATAGCTCAATTTGACTGGAGTAAAAAAAATTAATAGCACAATATGAGCCTGAATGTCAGATCATATTGAAAGAATGATCAATTTTAGTTTACTTTGGTTGTTACTGGGAATGAATTGAAAGATTTTGAGAAAAGAATTTATGCACTTCACAAAAAAAATGGCTTAGAAATAGAGATAAACTGGAAGAGGAACTGATTAGAAGAGTGAAAAAAAAGCTTTTAGAAACTATTGTTATCATTTTGGCAAGAGTCAAATCAGGTCTGAAAAGAGAAAGGGGGATTCATTTAGACCTAGTGACTAATTGCATAACAGAGCATAGGGAAAAGAAAACATGATTCTGAAATGGCCTTAAGAAGAGTGGACCAGGGAAGCCACCAGGGAAGCCAGAATACTTTCATTTTTAAATGAAGAAACTGAAACTTGGGTAGGTTACATGGCCTGTTCAAAGTCACACATTGGGAATTCCCTGGTGGTCCAGTGGTTAGGACTCCACGCTTTCACTCCCGAGGGCCCAGGTTCAATCCCTGGTCAGGGAACTAAGATCCCACAAGCCGAGTTGCAGCCAAAAAAAAAAAAAAAAAAAAAAAGAAAGGAAAAAGAAAAGTCACACAGACAGTCAACAACTGTACTGAGGTACATACCCTGTTTCAAGTAACAGGTATAGTGTCAACTTTTTTCTTAGAGTTTTGGTGAGAAGGATAGAGAAATTGAGAGAGTAGTACTTAAATAATTTTGTTGGTTTGCATGTTTGACCTAATATAGAAGTAGGAGAACATGATGGTAAACGAGAGTAGTTTCATCTGCTGATGACTCCAGGTTTGGGAAGAGACCGATAAGAACAGGAACCAAAGTACAAGCTAACTGAGGGAAGGAGAGGAACTATTCTTCCTTTAAGACAGGATGGAAGTCAGAGAGAGGGAGTCATGCAGGTGTCAATCAAGAAACTGGGGTGCTTTGGAGATGAATCTAAAAATGTAAAATGATTCTGGAGTAATGACCCGAACATATGAATTTCTGAGAAAATCAGAAAACCAGATGAGAAAAAATAGCATGATTAAATAGTGATATCAACCATCAAGTTCCATGGCTTTCTAAAGCAATGATTAAGGTCCAATAGGCCCTATTTACTCAATGAATATTCCATAAGTAAAGTTGTGTTATGTTACCTATAAATTAAAACTGGTATATTCAGGTCAAATTTAGTTCTACTTTGCAGAGTAACACATTGTTTTCAGAGCACTAGTTAAAACTGTCATTTCTCCGCAGCTTCTTTCAGAAGCTCTTTGCTTACAGCCTGTGAGTTCTGAAGCTTACCAGATGGAAGTGTTTTCCAAAGTGTCTCTCCATATGAGCCATGCACATCTTTACTTCTCTTAGTTAACTATATAACAGTAGAATAAGTAGACAAATAATGACCAATTTAAACACCTATAATGAACTATACTTTTCAAAAAATGTGAGCTTTATTCATTACTAAATGGTAATTACATATACAGAATAGCACAAGAACAAAGTATGGGAGGTAAGACTTACTGAATTGTAAATCACAGAAAGGATAAGTCACATTAAGTTATGGTGGTCAGGGAAGGTTAAAAGGGGGATGTGAGATGAATTGACCTTTGGATTACTTTTTTTTTTTTTTTAATTAACCTGATCTAACATTTTGGGTTGTTTCTTTTTAGTCTTTTTTCTCCGTCTCACACACACTATTATTTATTTATTTATTTATTTATTTATTTATGGCTGTGTTGGGTCTTCGTTGCTGCACGCGGGCTTTCTCTAGTTGTGGCGAGCGGGGGCTACTCTTCGTTGCCGCACGCAGGCTTCTCATTGTGGTGGCTTCTCTTGTTGCGGAGCACGGACTCTAGGTGTGTGGGCTTCAGTAGTTGTGGCTCGCTGGTTCTAGAGCGCAGGCTCAGTAGTTGTGGTGCACAGGCTTAGCTGCTCCGCCACATGTGGGATCTTCCTGGACCAGGGATCGAACCCTTGTCCCCTGCATTGGCAGGCGGATTCTTAACCACTGCGCCACCAGGGAAGTCCCTGAATTACTCCTGAATTTAGAAATATGAAGCATATAGAGTAAGGAATTATGAACAAAGTAGGAGCGGAGAGTTACATTTGGAACAGAGAATAAACTAATTTGAAATTTTTATACAAGTAAGATGGATATTGCTGGAAAAATAGGTTGGTATTAGATTGTAGAGGATTATATTATTCATAAAATGAAGAAAATAAATTTTAAGCAATGTTTAATGTATTCCAAGTAGGTATTTGGAAGATTAGTTTGGAATGGGAAGAAAACAGAGAAGAAGAAAACAGATGAAAAATGTGATGATCCAGATACACATTAAGTGCCACTGACGTGACCAGGCCAATGGCAGAGGGAATTTTAAAACTAGGAAAAACAAAAAAAACAAAAAAACAAACATGTAAAAGAGGTTTAAAAGAGAAAGGGATGTTATGTTCACAAAACAATATGATAAATAATGGCATGGGAGAATCAAAGTGATTGGTATATTCAGATAAGGATTCTGATTATTTTATAAATAGAGTATAGGGAAGTGGGTAGAAATGAAGTTAGAAAAGGTAATCAGAGCTAAAATGCAAAAGGTCATGTTTTTAAACAACTTTAAATTTATCTTGCATAAAATGGGGACTCAGCAAAGTTATTCTGAACAGGAGAATAGACAGAAATAAGACTAAAGGAAAATTTTGTTCATTTGGTTTCTTGTTGTAAGGGGGTGATAGGTAAAACTTGAGCTTGTTTGGGTTAAGAAGCAGCAGCAGCCAGTAGAGCAGAAAACTAAAGGTACAAAGCTCAGTCAGTATTTGGGAGAACATTCTAGAGAGTGAACTCAAGAGCACAGAAGGATAACAAGGATGTCAGATAAAAGGATATGATAAGAGAGTGAAATATAAATGCTAAATTATGTAGAGGTAGAAGCAAGATCCAGATTATGTCCATCTGAACAGCTACAGGAATGAATAGAATTGAAAACCCTGGATGCAGAATAAGTTAAGGAATTATTGAGTCCAGCTGGGGAAGAGCTCATCATTGAACCTATTTTTTGTTACCTACTATTATGGCATGTATGACTGGGTCTCAGTGGATTGTGAGCAAAATAGTTGAAAAAGGGTAGCATAGACAACTGGATTTCACAGACCAAAAGATAAATGATTAAAGGAGATTTGCAGAAGAATGGGCTGGAGTGGCAATGGATCCAGGAGAATGTTGGACTAGATACATGGAGTGTAGGAAAATGAGGCTCTTCCCTGTAGAAGGCTTAGGAAAGTGATATTATCAGAAATATGTTAGGAAATGGACAGAGTTCTAGCAGTTGGCTAAACATGTAGAGGGATTTCTTGACAACACAAAATATGAAAATACTGAAAGCTATGACTCCTTTACCCATTAAAAAAACACATTCAAAAACAATTTCATGGGGTTCTTGAGTCTTCTGAAGCCATTCAAGGACTAGAGAAAGAAGATCAGCAGGTGGAGGGCTGGGCTAATTCAGGGTGGTAGCATACGAAGAGTCAGGTGACCAGAGGGCGTAAGGACAGATACAAATTAAAAAGAAGAAGCTTAATTCTCCCTGTTGAAAATAAGGAGAGATTTCCTTCCCTTCCTTTTTCTCAGAGCATTTCCTTTAGAAAACTTGTAAGTACTTTCTCCTCTCTTTGAAATGTATATAAATCCTTTTGAAGACCTGATGGGCCTTTTGCCAGGAAGTCTGGAATGTCTTTTCATCAGGAATGTCTTTCTCTGGGAGGTGGGAACCATGTCTTTGAAATGTGAACATAAAGGAGAAGCCCCCCAAATCTCCCAGTTTCTGTGGGAGGGGGGCACTTTGCTTACCTTGCAAAATTATCTCCTTTTATAAAGATATGAGAAGTTTGTTTTTCCTCTGGAGAATGCTAGTTAGCTAACACAGATGGTCAGCGCAACTGCCAGGTAAAGTTAGGAAAGACTGTGCATGACAAATGGTGTTGTAAAGTACAACTT
This sequence comes from Hyperoodon ampullatus, assembly GCF_949752795.1. NCBI lineage: Eukaryota > Metazoa > Chordata > Mammalia > Artiodactyla > Ziphiidae > Hyperoodon > Hyperoodon ampullatus. The sequence goes on along the minus strand of NC_136925.1, from coordinate 35,214,119 downwards.
ACTTGAGGCTAGTGATTGTCTATCTTGAAAACTTGTATTTAATGGGTTTGTAGGGGAGGAAAAATAAATTTCCCTCTACCTTTCTAGATTCTTGGCTGAGACGCGCCCCCTCTAATCAAAGACAGATTAACAGGGAAAATAACAAACAGAAGTTTATCAACATGCTTATGTTCTGTATACATGGGAGATACCCAGAAAAATTGAGAAACCCCCCAAAATGGCCAAAGCCACAATCTTAAATACCATCTCTAGCTAAAGAGAAATGAAAATGTTGGGGGAAAGGGTAGGCCACTTCTGAGGTGTTACCAGGCAGAATATAGTAATCAAGGGTAAGCATTTTTTTTTAAATTTATTGAAGTACAGTTGATTAAGGGTATTGTTTTTAATGCAGATTTAAGTCCATGACTTCTCCATGGACAAGAGTTTCTAAGGGTTTACACATCTTTCTATTCCTGGGACAGAGAGGGAGACACGATTACAAATGAAGATTTCCCTTATAAATGTAAATGTCTCTGATAAAAGGGTGACTTCTACTTGGCTTTCAGAGCTTTTCCTATGTCTGCTGTTTCTTGAAAATAATCAGCCTAAAATAATCTTTATGCCAAAGAGACATATTCTGGGGGCACATTCTGCTCCCCTTCAAGTTGCATCTGCTTGGCTATATAGAAGGTCAAGATTTCTTTCCATCTTTTCCATCTCTTAGCAAATTGCCTGTGATGCACATCACATTCTGGTTTAATGCTTATTCAATAATAAAAGTATTTTCTCTCTCAACTACCTTTGTGGAGAGGATTTCTGGGCTGGGAAAAGTTCTTATTTTTAATTATATTTCCCCTTCAAGGGTTGGGTAGGGATTGCATATCTGAGGGACTTTAACAAAAGTCAACTTTCTAATTACAATTTTGGGCAAAGCTATTACAAGAATTCTTTCATTCGTAAGTGTCTTATCAGCAATTGGTGATTGTGACACCTGCAGTTTAAGCCTAGGGAGCTGAACAAAATGACTTTTGTCATCTTGACTTTTTTGTCTTGACTTTTGTCTTCTGATGACTCAGAATTTCCTTTTAGCCCAGAGTCTATGATTTTCTCATCCTGATTTCATTCATGGAGTAGGAAAGCTTGACTCAATTAACTTCTCTCATTTCATTCATTAATACATTATATGAAATGTAGTGATTCATTATTACTTTTATATCAATACATACTACCTTCGTGTACTAACAATTTTAGTCCCTAATTTATATCAAGGATTATACAGGTGATGTTTCTCTGTGTGTGCACCAGACAGCAAATATAGGAGGGATAGTTTTGGATTTTGAAACTTGCTTATGATTAAATCTTCTCCCAAATATTCTTCATTGCCTATGTTGACTTAAGAAAAACACACAACATAAGAGTTGTGAGTTTAAGTTTTATTCAGGGGCCTCACTGAGGACTGTAGCCCAAGAGACTGCCTCTCAGTAGCTCTGAGAAAACTGTTCGGAAAGGGTAGGGGAGAATCCAGTATATATATGATTTTTGGAGAGATAGTATGTGCAGTCAAGTATACATCTTGGTAAAAGATCACTGCTAGTCACAAAGAACAGATAGCTCAAGTTAATGATTTTAGTGCTTTTCCATGTATGGGAAGATGCAGGAACCTGGGTTCATAAAATTCTTCCTGAGACGTACATCTAACTGTCTAAGGGACCTGTTTTTCCAAAGCATAGAGTGCCTCATCCTGTTTTTCATCCTGAATTCCTCTCAGGCTGCGCTGTAGGTCACTGACTGCAGTGGCTAATGACTTAATCCTTGCAGAACCGGTTGGTGAGCAACATTCTTTGTTTTACACCTATTTTATCTTTCCTTACAGTATTTCCTTGTTTCCCCTTTTCCTTTTCTTCTGGAGTCTTTCCATCCCCCATTAATTTGTTACCTACCAAAAGACTGCTTGCATATTTCTTAGATGCACAGTTCCTTGGAAATTCACACTGGTGTCTTCACTTCCTTTTGATTAGGGCTTCAGTTTCTTTCCAAGCACCATAGCTTCTTTAGCTTCATTCACTTTTTTTTTAGGAGTCCCTCAGTATGCACATCAAAGTAATGGCAAATACTCTTATGACCACCCCCCCCCATTAGCGTGTTTGAAATGTATCGGCTTTTCTCCTTTTGTCCAGAAGCATAGTTTCTCTTTATTAGGGCTTCCTGGGTTCTGTTGTCCTTTGCAGCAATCCTTGACAAGCTGGCCCCGTGGAAAGCCTGTGCCTTAACTAAAGAGTTCTAGGTTTCACCAGCATCCTGCCCAGATGAACCACTATTTAATCTTCATTTGTTATTGGGCTGACAGCACTAAACAAAGAGCTCCTGCTTCATGAAGTAGCTTTAAAAAGTCATCTCAGTTAACTCCTTTTGATACTCCACAGTGGCTGCATCCTCCACACAAAGTACTGGAGATGCAGTGATTACAACGAGAATAGAGCAAGAAATGTTTGCCACCAGGACAGCGAACATAATGAATGAGGTATGGCAGGGACCCTGAAAGGCTTTTAGGTCAGCTCTTTTCTGTCTCAAAAAGATTTCTTGTTCATTTTCAACCTCTGCTTTAAGAAGGCAAAGAAACAATGGCCTCTTAAACGTGTTTGTGAGATGACCTTTTCTGTCTTCAGTGTCTGAATAGAAAACTATATCTCCCCGGAGCTAGAATCAAAGAAACCTTGTGGAAAAAAGCAGCAAAGCCCCCAGGCAGATCAGGCCTTGGACCATTATTTCCAGAAAGAATATATATAAACAGAAGTTTCAGAAATAACATAAAATGAGACTTCATCATATGTGATTTAATGGGATCCTTATAACTGGCATTCAGCATGTGATAATAGTATCTAACACATAGGTACTTTTTTTTGACTCTTGAATGAATAATGACCCATGATTTTGGTTTTCCTAATGCCTTCTTAATATCAACTCTTTGGGCAAGAAAAACTGGTAAAATGTATGATATTTATTTTATATTAGCAGCACGGATCATGCCTGCTTGTAATCAAGGTAGATTTTTACATTGCAGCTCTAATGATTTCTCATGAAAAGTGGATGGTTACAAGGAGTGCATCTCCAGCGTGAGTATCAAATGGCAGCATATTAGCTAGCAATGGGAGAAAAAGTACAGACACAAGGACACAATTGCTGATTTATAAAGCAAACAAAATCTGGTGCTTTTCAAAGAATTCATCATTTAATGGAAGCTTTCACCCGCTACAAATTGATGGGCTAGGATTTTCCTTCTGTGTGCTAGAAATTATTTTCTGCAAAAAGAGCAGAGAGAAGACATTCTTTTTTTTTCCCACTCTTACCTATGACTCTTCCCTAAAGCTACATTCTCTGTACTTTCTGGGGTGATGTAGAAAAATGGCAGTATTTCTTTTGGCATCTTCCCTTAAGAGCATTTCTAGATGAGCAATAATGTTGTTGTGTTCCTTCCCCTCAATTTTTCTGAGTCTCTTAATCTTGGACCATATTAATTAGAAGACTCAATGTGTTGGCTGACATCAAAGGGAACTTCACGTGCAGGAAGCCTCAGAGTGTGATGACAAACTATCAACCTAATCCAAGAGAAAAGATGGTATTTTCGCGGACACAGTGTATAGTGTAGAGCTTGGTTGGAGTTAGTATGACAATGTAGAATACAGAAATCCACGTAATTGGAAAGGGAACTAATTTAAACATTGTGTTCCACTCCCTAGCTCGGATTATGAAATATGGTGACCCCTGTCTCTGACTGCTTCAGTTAAATGCCTTGGACTCCCATACTGCCTCTGGGAAGAATATTTTTTCTCATCATTCCTCTTATGATAATCTTGAGTTCACAACAGTCTTTTGGATTCATTATGCAAATTTGCACACCCTTGCTTCCTAATACTTGTGATTCCATGTTTTAATAGCTTCTTTCAGAGAAAAAGAATACTGCATTAGCATTTCTCTATTGGAAAGAAACAGCTTTTTTCCTTCATGTCTCTTTCCTCTCAAAATTTTCCACGTGTTTCCTGCTGGCTTCTTTCTTCAGCTCTCATTTCCACTAGCAGTAACCAGGAGACATGTATGCTTTTTAAAATGAAATCTCTTTCCTAGCCCCACAGTAAGACTAATCCCATGTTTACCAGGTCTTTCTGACATCCTGCCCACGTGCAATGACCATGCCAAAGTGGACGCAGGGAGCTGGGCTTTTGTTCAGCATTGCAATTATGATCATTAACATTATTTTTAATCTCTCTTGATTTATTTCTATTGTCTCTGAAAAAATTATTAATGATTCTTCTTTGAGTAAATTTGCTCAATGGTGCTCAAAATTAGGTGAGCATAACAATTACCTGTGAAACTTTTTAAAAAGTACTGTGGGGTCTGTTTTAATAGATGGCGCTCAGGAATTTATGTTTTTAACAGATGTGTCTGGTTACCAACCTACATTTGGGAGCCTCTATCAAACAACAAAATTGGTTATAAGCGCAGAGATATTGTTTTTTAATTCACTTTAGTGATTACTCTGTTACAATTCAAAATTAGCTTTGCATCAAGAACAACAGTTCTATTTTCAGAAGTGTTAAAATGAGAACTTTTTTTTTCTTAAGGCAATTTTTTTCATCTGAAAAAATGAGTATATCAGCACCCTTGTAGTTATGGTGGTTTTTATTTTTTGGAAGGTTTGTTTTCTCATGCCACGTTTCTTTTCACTTTTCAGTTTTTGATACCATGGGCCAGGTGTCATATAACACATGATTCTGTCCATGACTGAATTACATTGCTGCTTTAACTTCAGGAAAATCAGTTAATTAACTCTGACCACCAGTAGTAACACCAATTCTTTTTTTTTTTTTTTTTGCGATATGCGGGCCTTTCACTGTTGTGGCCTCTCCCGTTGTGGAGCACAGGCTCAGCGGCCATGGCTAACGGGCCTAGCCGCTCTGCAGCATGTGAGATCTTCCCGGACCGGGGCACGAACCCGTGTCCCCTGCATCAGCAGGCGGACTCTCAACCACTGCGCCACCAGGGAAGCCCACCAATTCTTTTTTTAAATTAATTTTTATTGGAGTATAGTTGATTTACAATGTTGTGTTAGTTTCTGCTGTACAACAAAGTGAATCAGTTATACATATACATATATCCACTCTTTTTTAGATTCTATTCCCATATAGGTCATTACAGAGTATTATGTAGAGTTCCATGTACTATACAGTAGGTTCTTATTAGTTATCTGTTTTATCTATAGTAGTGTGTATATGTCAATCCCAATCTCCCAATTTATCCCACCCCTCCCTTCCCCCTTGGTAACCATAAGTTTGTTTTCTACATCTGTGACTCTATTTCTGTTTTGTAAATAGGCTCATTTATACCATTTTTTAAGATTCCACATATAAGAGCTATCGTATGATATTTGTCTTTCTCTGTCTGACTTACTTCAGTCAGTATGACAATCTCCAGATCCATCCATGTTGCTGCAAATGGCATTATTGCGTTCTTTTTTATGGTTGAGTAATATTCCATTGTATATATGTACCACAACTTCTTTATCCATTCCTCCATCAATGGACATTTGGGTTGCTTCCATGTCCTGGCTATTGTAAATAGTGCTGCAATGAACATTGTGGTACATGTCTCTTTTCAAATTATGGTTTTCTCTGGATATATGCCCAGGAATGGTATTGCTGGATCATACGGTTGCTCTATTTTCAGTTTTTTAAGGAACCCCCATACTGTTCTCCGTAGTGGCTATACCAATTAACATTCCCACCAACAGTGCAAGAGCTTTTCGCCACCCCTCTCCAGCATTTATTTTTTGTAGATTTTTTGATGATGGCCATTCTGACCAGTGTGAGGTGATACCACATTGTAGTTTTGATTTGCGTTTCTCTAATAATTAGTGATGTTGAGCATCTTTTCATGTACCTCCTGGCCATCTGTATGTCTTCTTTGGAGAAATGTCTACTTAGATCTTCTACCCATTTTTTGATTGGGTTGTTTGTTTTTTTGATATTGAGCTGCATGAGCTGTTTGTAGATTTTGGAGATTAATCCCTTGTCAGTTGCTTCATTTGCAAATATTTTCTCCCATTCTGTGGGTTGTCTTTTCATTTTGTTTATGGTTTCCTTTGCTGTGCAAAAGCTTTTAAGTTTAATTAGGTCCCATTTGTTTATTTTTGTTTTTATTTTCATTACTCTAGGAGGTGGATCAAAAAGCAAGATTTTGCTGCAATTTACATCAGAGAGTGTTCTGCCTATGTTTTCCTCTAAAAGTATTATAGTGTTCGGTTTTATATTTAGGTCTTTAATCCATTTTGAGTTTATTTTTGTGTATGGAGTAATGCCAATTCTCATCCAAATGGATTTGAGTGCCAATACTAGGGTGAGAAGGGTTAATTATATTTTATACACTTTGATTAATATTTATTAATACTTAAAGAAGAAAATTTAATCTGATTAAAAGTATATTTTCTCCTTAAGAACCTGTGTGAAAGCTTGTTAATAAGAATATTAATTCATTTGAACACTCACATCACCCCACATACTTCTTTGAATTAGAAGTACACATATGTAGTCTATGAAGCAAACACAGAAAAACTGTTTTTTTTTAATATATTATTACTGAGACTCCAATAATAAGTAAATTATCTGGAGGAGATTATACAACTTTCTTCCTCTCTGTTTTCTTTAGTAAAAAGTTGCTTCCCAAGGGGTAACACAAAAACCATCCCTGTGTTCCCTGAGCAGTTTTCTTACCTAGATAATCCATTAATGAAAATTGGACAAGTTATAAGGGCATTTCTTTACAAAGTTGAGTACAGTGCTCTGAAGAGATTAAATATACAACAATATGGAAATTAGTATAAATAGAATTGGGCCAGAATTTAACATTTCAAAAATTTGTAGAGTAACCATATTTTATAAGAGAGAATGCTGAATTATATACTCAGAGTAAATATTAAGTTTAAGCAGTGTTGCAGCAGTGGCATTTGTTTTGTTGATATTAAATTGGATTATATTCTCCCAAGGCAAATCAGTGGGTCTGTCTAATGCTATTAGTATGTTCTATCCATGGCTTGAAATTAAAAAAAAGCCTAGTCCAGTAGCAAGGCATGAGTAGTTCTGAGTGAATAGTGCTGGTCTTATTGAATGCCTTGAAGGTATTAGCCAAAGAGATAAGGTTACAGAGTGGATTTTGTAAAGTTGGGTTTTTCCTCCTTTCTAAAAGCAAGGATATTTGTGATAAAATTCTAATATCAGTTGCCTAATTAATTTATTATAAAAGTGAATTTGGTTAGGAGTCTAGACTACAACCCAAGATTGCCTAATGGGTGGTATCATTAATAGGAAAACAAGAGTCAAGTAGAGGTGTGTGTGCATGAGTGTGCAAGCACGTGTGTTTGTGAAGTACTTAATAAAAGTGCTGATGAAAAGTTAAAGTACCAGGAATTAGTAAGAACAGCTGGAATGACTTCTTCTATTGCTGCTACCCAAGAGAAAGATGCCCCTAACAATTTAAAGAAGGGAAAGTAATAAAGCAGAAGAGAAACACTACACTAAGAGAAAACAGGCATCTCCAGAAGCTACCAGTTACCCAGAAGGGGCCTGAGTGTGGTGGACACTGTGGGTTTACCATATTTCAGAGTCTGTTTTCTGTCTTTGCATAATAAAAAAGCTTATTTGTTGTTTAATTCACTGACAATTGACTAAGCTATGTTGGATTTGTTCAACCAAGCTGCAAACTCTTAATAGTCTATATAATACATGAATTTCTGTGCTCATCTAATCATTTACAGCTAGAAAATGTAACATAAGAGGAACAGCATGAAATTACAGCAGGCCTATTCTATGTACTCTTGATGGTTAGTATCATTGAGGTCTGATAGACTATGCCATCCATTTCCATTTCAGGGATGGTTGCCCAGGACACCTGGTTGCTTCTGTCATCCCCTCCCCTAGACAAGGATTGTGACCAACTGAAAGTGTTACTCCTAAGTGTCTTTTTTAGTTTTCTTACATATCACCCTGCTTTTATTAAGATCTTTATTCAGACTGATTATTGTGTGATGAGTCTGCCAATTAAATATGTCAATATCTTCATGTTCATCATGAGAATTTTATTATTTGTATGTATGTGTCCAGTCTTATCCTAGTAGAGAAGAAGAAACATGTATAATCCACTACTTTATCCCTAGCACTTACCACATTACCTGGCACACCAAATTAGCTTAATATTTAATGCCCTTTAATAATTATTCTTTTTTTAAAAAAGCGATCAAACTTCCATTCACAGATTATGGTATTGTAGATCAATTAGCTAACTATGCAGATTGAAATCAGATTACCAAGGTTTGAATCCAGTTATTTCTAGTTATTCGACCTTGGACAAATTACTTCACTGTCCTAAGCCTCACTTTTCTCATCTATAAAATAAGACTAATACTTGTATCCACTTCACAGTATTGTTTATAAAGAGCTTGGCAAAATACCTGGCCCAGAGAAAGTGTTGAATACATCTTAGCTACTAATACCATTTAAGGTGGATTTTTTTTTTACAGATGATGAATCTCATTTATTACATGTTCACTTCCCCTAATTTAATCAGATTTTCAATGGATAACTTCAACTTCAAATTTTCTGAATAACTTTTCCTCCTTCCCTACTCCTACTACCACAAAGAACCACCTGTGAGAAGCAAATTGAAAACTAACTAACTTGTTTGGAAATATTTGTCAAAATGAATTGGTTGTAAACCTTCAACAATAGCTATCTAAAATCAAGACAGGTTAGTATTAAATGGTAAAATACTGAGCTGTAATTAATCTTAACAAATACCTATTAAGAAAACCAGCTGCTTGCTGGTGTGCTAGAAAAAGAAGGAAATAATTACATTTATTGATTGCCTATTTTAAGCCCCCTTGTGCTGGACGCAACATACATCATCTTATTTAAGTCCTCACGATTATGCTGTAGAGTAGGTATTCTTATATATATAACAGTCCCAGGTTAATCCATGCTTTTTCCAGAGCTAAACCTCATTGTTAGGTACTGTAGAGAAGATTTAATGAATGAAGGGAAGGCTTTAAGCAAAACTGTCTAATATGCAAAGAATGTAACACCAGGCAGGTCATTTCCAAACAGTTAACTCTAGTAGAGGGACACTCTAGTGAAATAAAGTCTAATATATAAAAAGACACTGGTGAGTGCAGCTTTGGTTGAAGTAGGGTTAGTGGACTTCAGAACAACTTGATGTGTACTTCTCCTACTTCACCATGGAAAACCCTTATTCCCCGCTGCACAAACTCCTGGGTTTCAGGAATCAGTTTCAAAATAACCTTCCCCAATTTACAGATTCAGACTAAGCTGAGCCCAAGAGACTAATGTCTCTTGTAAGTATAGAGCAAGCAAAAACTTACTACTAGAGTAAGTATTTGCTCTATTTCCTGATTAATTATAGTTTTCTAGGTAATTAAATGTTGTGGTCGGGGAATTTTAATTCCATTCTGGGTCTAAGGCATGTTTCATAGCAGAAAGTAATTATGTTGACCAGTTTCTTGGATGAGGCATGTATAATGTTTATATACTGAGCACTTCTTATTTGGATAAAAGAATGCATCTGAAAATTTTAATTCATGAAATCTGCAAGCCTTTATATAATCATAGCTATCAATATATCATTTGTAGTGGGGGCAGGGCTTAGATGGCCTGTACAACCTCACTGAGATGACAGGATCAGGCAGGGGTTAATCAGAGGGGACTTTTCAGCACAGACAAATTCTGCAGAAAGTTTAGGACAGAAGCATTGGCCAGCCTGGTTAGAGTGTTGATTATATACTGAGTACTGAGCAAATAATTTGATATATTCAGTTTAATGGGAACCATACATACAAAATTAAATTTGACTTTCTCCTGTTAATCTGACTCATGTCACCGTAATTCTTACACCAGCCAGAAGAACCTAGAATGATAGAGGCACTTGTTCTCCCTCCTTGACACCAAAAAGTTGGGAAGCACTCAGAGAATAATGGGGACATGTTCAAACAATACAAGATTGAAGAGGCTTCCACTGGCTAACTCTGGAAAAATTTGGTAATAATGTATTATAACTAATTGTGTAAAATGGAATATCTGAGTCTATACTGACAAAAATGAGAGGGAGAGAAAGAGGGGGAGAGAAAGAGAAAGAGGGAGGGAGAAACAGAATGATGTTGGCATAAGGTAAATATGGAACATGTCAAAAATTGTGGAATCTTCATAAAGAGTCCATGGGAGTTCTTTACACATTAAAAATCTAAGTTCTCGGCTGTGGGCAAATTACTTCACTGTAAGCTTCTAAATTCAGGTTAAAACTTTAAATATTCTATTTATAACTCTAATAAATTTTAGCAACCACTTTTAGTGGACTTTGAGCAATACTTAGTCCTATTTACAAATCACACCTTCAAATATTTTAAACTGTATTTACAAATTGTCATAGGTAATCTCTTTTTCAAAATATTGATTAAGAATGAAACATTCTTCATTAGTTTAATAAAATTTTTTCATATATTTATTTTTAAATGATCCAATATATCATATACACTTGTTGCAATTTCTACATAAAATCACAACTCTGTAGCAATCAGTCAATAACATATTTAATTTTTTTTAATTTTTCATTTTAATTAGAACTACAAGGATAACTTACATTACTTAGCTAAAATCACCTAAACAATAATAAAAGTTAAAATCTACACAAAACACAAAATTATAAATACTATGGTTTGATTATTTTAGTAATTCTGCACTTAATTCCCAATCTTTCTAGATTAAAAGTGAGTACCTACAAAGAAAATAATACATGTCTTCAGGAACAGTTTTTGAGGGGACTTTCTGTCATAAATTGGTCTCTAAGATTTATAATCTTCTTCTACATTGTACCAAGGTTGATCTTTGTGATCAACAGATTACAGAAGTAGTGATAGAAGAAGTGATGATGCATCACCTTCATGATTAGGTTATAAAAGATACAGCAGGCTCCACCCTGATCTTTTTCCCCCTTCTTGGATCACTCTGGGGAAGCTGGCTGTTCTGTGAGGAGGAAATTTAGCCCTGTGTGGAGAGGTCCATATGGTGGGGGACTGGGACCTCCAGCCAGAAGCCAACAAAGAAGTGAGTTCTTCCAGCAACCAAATGAGTGAGCATGAAAGCTGGTTTTCCAGCACCAGGTAGGCCTCCAGATGACTGAGTCCTAGCCAACAGCTTTGGCTGCACGTCATGAAAGACTCTCAACCACAGCCACCCAGCTAAGCTATTCCCAGTTTCCTGCCCCTAACAACCTGGGGGAAATAATAAAATGCAAAATTTTGGAGTAATTTTTTATGCAGCAATAGATAACTAATCTACTCTTCATGCCAAATTTTTGAGTTTGCCTTCTCAGTGGTTTACTAAATGACCAAAAGTTTTAGCTGCTTTGGGATTGAATTGTTGTATTCAGTGTTGATGGGATATATTGAGTCCTGTATACAGTTGCCATATCAGTGACTCCCTAATTAAAGAATTTTGCATTTTGTTTTTTACTTTCTGCCTCATGGCACCATATAGCTATTACATATTTTAAATTATATTCAGTGGAATTCTGAATAACTCTTGTGGCTTTCTCAACTTCGGCACAGCATCTAGTATTATTATGATTATACTTTACAGTCTCTGTTGTCTTATCTCCATGCCTTTACTAACTTCATTCATTCTGTCTAAAATGGTCTTCCCCTCTGGCTTTTTCAGGTGATATCCATCTTTCAAGGCCCACTTACATAGAACTTTCTTGTCAACCTTCTTTCTTCAAAAGAAGACCTGCCCCTCTGTGTTTCTGTAATCTATTGCTTGTAAATGAAAAAAATAACACAACATTTTGCAATTGCTTATTCTTTTTGGCTTGCATTCCGACAACACTGCATGCTGTTAAGAGTAGAGTTCCTGTGAGTTCACTTTTTCATCCCCCATGGCATCTAACACTGTTTAGATAGAAAGGAAATAACCCCACTGAACTACTTTAATGCGGTTAGAATTTGTTGGATAACAATAGTAACTTGTTTTCTGTATAATCGTGATTGCTATGAAGCTCTAAAGAAACATTACATAATTCTGTACCAGAAATACTTAGGACCTAGACAATGTGAGAATGAAACTGTTCCATGTGCTAGTTTTGGTCATGTTGTCTCCTAATACAGACATTCTTTGCTAGATATTCTGTGTGTAGCACTGACTTTATATGAGCAACCAGAATGGATTACATACATTAAATGTTTGGTAAAAATATGTTGAAAAGATGACTTAATAGTAGCTTAGAAAGGTGCACAATGCTAAGAAATGCACACACACATAGAAATATCCACAAGACTCTAAAATTGCTCTGTATTAAAAGATTAAGTATGCACTGCCTCAGGAGACTGCTGAGGAAGTTATCTATTAACTAGTTCTCCAGAGTAAAGCTAAGAATCTCAATTAAAGAAATAAGTTTCCTCTTTTCTTTAGCTGTGGTAGATTTTCAGAATTGAAAAAAGCAATACAGGAAAAAAATGTTCTTATCACCTAGCCTGTAATAAGTAAACATAGTCTATTTTCATTTCTACCTATACATGGAAAACACTTTTTCTTTTCTAAAAATTGAAACATTTCCTGAAATAGCTTAAAAGTAAAACAGCGAATTGACTACATTAATTTCACATTATTCCATGAGGTGTATCTTTATTTTCGAAAAGAGAATTAAAATTTAACTGCATTTTAACTTCATTTTTTGCCTACAACTGAAAATTTGCCATTTACTCAGATTTTGCTATTGCATAAATGAAACCTTAGTGTATGATTTTGGAGCTGTGTCACAAAAGAATTCATTTCAGTTGGGTTATATTGCTGAACAAGAAGACAAAAAGAAAAAAAATTCATTGGTCACTGTGTGCAACACAGTAGTAAAACATTTGATTTACTGCATAACTCTCTCTGGATTATTCTACACAATGGAAAACATAATATAGTGTCTCTTTAGCTCTCTTGATTATATCATGCTATAAAAGGAGTATTTTTTCGACACAGAAGTGAGAAGCTATGGGTCAAACCTCAGCAAACAGAATAAGGTGTTTTGTTTGTTTACTCTGAAGAGGACAGTATTGAAAACTATTTTGATTTTGTAGTGGAAGTGCTGTAACAGCCTAGATCTTAGGTGACTACTTACAATATCTTTGTGGTGTTCAATAAAGGAGAAATGAAGAAAAAAATTATGATTTTCTTGGAGTTCTATCTAAGCTTTCATTCCCATGGCCAATATAAAGCGTGTTTGTTGGGAATAGTCTTTGATTGGAATGAGATGCTTGGTCTGTCATAAAAAGATAGATGACCTAGATAATTCCGGAATACCAGCATACTGGTGTCTGGAAAGACATCAGTAGCATGTGAGCCTGTTTTTTCTTGTTAAAACTTCAAAGAGTTTCTCTTTTGTCAAAGTATACTACTTTCTGTTGAAAGTTTTTAACAAAATCACAGTCTAGTAGGTATGCACCAGGATTTACACCTAGAGTCTTTAAACCTTCTATTCATTTTCCAGTTATGGAAAACAACAGTCAGTGCAGAATATCAGAATGATCCGACAATTACTGCAACACAAAAAGAGGAGATACTGGCTAATCAAAGTTCAGTTCATTGTTATGTCTGGGATTTTGACAGACAACTCAGTTAACCTTCCAGTGACAGAGAAGGTGAGAGTACTTTCTCGCCATACATGTGCTTCACCATCCTATTTGTTATGGCTTTTCCAACTTCCAATCTACTTTCTCTCCTTACCTTTTACTTTCCCAATCTGACACTCTGTAAAGCCTTCAGCAGACTCCCATCTCTCATCAGATAAGAGTCAAACAACTATCCTTTCCATCCTATGGCCCTTTGTCTCATGGTACTTTATGATTTGGTTTCTATCTCTTTTTTACCCTCACCTCTAATCACAGGTGATAAAGTCAAGCCATTGAAGGCTGCTAGGAATTACCAGGACAGACCTTACTTTTTGACACCTCTAACCCTTTATACAACACATGCTTGCCTCTCTCCCTGGATTGTCTATCTTTACCTTTATATACTCAGGAAACTCCTATTCATCCTTGAACACACAGTTCTGATATCATTGTCTCTTCTCTGTCCAGAACTGACTTCTTATGTGTATGTTTATCATTGTAATTATAGAATGATTATTCTCTCTATTCATCTCTCACCTCTTGTGTCACCCCTAAGAACAGGGGTATTTTGCATCCTATGCACAGTACCTAAGTATAGTCCCTGACACATAGTAGATGCTTAATAAATGTGATTGAATTGAAAAGTGTTGAGCATTCACCACATCTCCTTGGTGACCTTGTCTCTCCTAATTAACAAGCTATACTAAAAATTTACGTACAGAAATTAATTTTCTTTTATTCCCAATCATTTGATGCTACATCATTTTCTTTCATTTTCTCCTAAGTTATAAGAACTACATTATTGGCATGGCAATGTCTCCCTAGTATAAACTCAGATATTTTAAAAGGTGCCCTACTGAAATAAACCTGAACACCAGGAAATAATTTTAAAGGACCTTCAGCGACTACAAATGCCACCCCAAAGTCCATTTGTAACCCAAGTAAATATTGGTTGTGAATAGTTAAGGAGTAAAATATTTGCACTATTCTGGACAGTGTATAGTGTAGCATCCATTTTTCTACCTAGTACTTTTAGCATTAATACAATTTCATAATGTTTTTTTTTAATCCCTCTAAAAAGTAAAAAAAACCGAAAAGTATGCCTCCCATTGGCACAATGTGATTAGAACACTGAGGCAGCTGGTCAGAGAACATATAGGATATGGAGTAAAAAGGAAAAAGAAAGCCATAGGCCACCAAAATACAAAGAGAATCAATTGCCTGGTAATAGGTAACCAGTGGCTTCTAGCATAGAAAAGATAATAACAAGTTTCTTCTCTTGAATGCAGTTGATTAACAAAATGTATTTCAAATACACTTCATTCAGATTCATGAGCCAAGATTTAATATTTTCTCAAATAATAATAAAAAAAAGGACCCAGGTGTAAATAATCATTATTCTAGCAAAGAAAAACTTAGCATAAAACACATAGAGAAATATAATCAGGACAAAACAAAAACAAGATAAAATCAGGATCACAGACAATATATTTGGCTCAGGGCTTTCACCAATCTTAAATTATGAATTGGAAATTTCTATCAGAATTACCCTACATAGACTTCACAGTCTGCTATATATGTTTATGCCCATGTTAACTACAAAGTATGAGTTCAAGGCATTCTCAAGCTTACATATTTATTTTACTGATAGAAGAGTTCCTCAGGTAATTGTGTTCTAACAAGTTTTGTACTTGGTTTATATGCTCACTATAGATGATATAAAACAAGTACTAAATTGAAATGCAGGAAAAAAAAAAGCAGACCCTGAAATTAATTTAAAAAAAACCAACAGCACATAAATCAAAACATGTAGTTTATAGACTTTGAGGATAGGGGCAAGCATGTTGACATACCTGGAAGTGTTCTGAAAGTACCATTGCAAACAACACTTTTTTTTTAATTGAAGTATAGTTGATTTACAGTGTTGTGTTAATTTCTGCTGTACAGCAAAGTGATTCAGTTATATATATATACATTCTTTTTCATATTCTTTTCCATTGTGGTTTATTACAGGACATTGAATATAGTTCCCTGTGCTACACAGTAGGACCTTGTTGTTTATCCAGTCTATATATACTAGTTTGCATCTGCTAATTCCAAATTCCCAATCCATCCGTCCCCCACCATCTCCCTTGGCAACTGCAAATCTGTTCTCAATGTCTGTGAGCCTGTTTCTGTTCTGTAGATAAGTTCATTTGTGTCATATTTTAGATTCCACGTATAAGTGATATCATATGGTACGTGTCTTTCTCTATCTGACTTACTTCACTTAGTATCATAATCTCCAGGTCCATCCACACAACATGGGGTTTTTATTCATATGCCTCCCACTGAACCTGAGACACCAGCAAAGTGTTGATGTGGTTCAGCAAACAATGAAAATAGTAATTTCAAAACAGGAAATATTTTAACACTTACAAACAGAAGTTAAAATAAAAGACGATTTTGGTGCTTAAATGAACAAGCCACAAGTATCTTTCAAAAACAATATTTCTAAAAGCATTTTCTGTAGAACATTATCCCATTAGAATAGATTGTCTGCTAAAAAAAAAAAAATCCAGTGGCTAAATATTTGGGAAATGATGCTGTAATTGTTTGCAAATTGTTCTAGTTTTGCTTGTGGCATCTAAAAAAGTAAACTTAATCCCTCATTCAAAAAGTACTCCATGAAGAGAGTTTCTTCCAGGTCATTTTTATTTCTTATAAAACTGTTCTACTTCTTGAATTCTCTCTTGCTATGGTTCAAGAGCGTTTTGTTTTAACAAACCATTGGAAAACTTCAGCTAGTCATTTTTCTTCTTAAGTATGTTGATTATATTCAGTGGCCTTAATTATCACTTTTGTGCTAATGGCTACAAAATAAAGATTAAAAAGCATCTTCTAGAATTTTAATGATATCAATTTATTTCATAAATAAATGGAGCATCAGGCAAACTCTAATTTAACATCTATGCCCTAATTCACTTCTACAGTTTTCTTAGGCCCTGTTTTGCTTGTGTTCTACAGTCTGAGCACAGAGATACACTGGGAGAAACATTTGGATGAAACGTGGTAATAAATAAGTTGAAATACATCGACCAGCCCAATCCCAGGACACCCATGTGAAACTCTGGAATGTAACCTTTGGAAAACGCTGATGACCTTGTGAATTGACTAGAAACATTGAAATAAGATGTTCTATTGTGTACATTCAGAATCCAAAAGATAGATCCATCTTCTGTTGTGAAAAAATGGGCTTTGTTCATCAGTGTCTGTGTTATGGTGGATTCCTGTGTTTGATGAGGTGAGACTCTTTAATTTAATTCTGAGTACAGCACATTGGATCCTAATGAGCCGGGTTTTCTCTATTGCCTCATTCACTTTTTCTTTAGTTAGACGTTTAGGGAGTCCACTAAAAGTCCATTAGATTGGAATGCAAAAAAAATGGGCCCCATGGGACCTAAGAGAGATAATATACCTCACTTGTGGAGTTACAACTAAGTTCCTGGCTTACTGAAAGTTAAAATGATAGAGAAGCAATAAGCATTTATTTAGTATGTTTTAGAACTTAACTTTAGCTGTTTTTTAAAACTATGAATATGAATAAAATGACAGTTCTGTCCATTTGCCTATCATTGCATCAAATGTATATATTCAAATGGATTTCACCAAAATCGGAGGTTAGTGTTAGGCTGGCCTAACTTAAAATATATGCTGCATGTTGTACTCAACACTTCCGTAAAGCTGGCAGAACAACGCGTCTTGCAAGGGCCCTGCATATAGTAAGCGCCCAGCTTCTACTCATGAGTGATAGCTATTTCATCAGTTCCTCCATTGTCATTACCCACATGGTACAGACAGGTTACAAAGTCAACCTGAATTCTTTCCTCTCTCACTAACTACGCATTGCCCCCTTCTCCCAATCTTTTTATGAAGCTTTTCTAATGGGGAAAAAGTGTGAGCAAAATCTTACTTAAGTTTTATGAAATAATTGTCACCTTCGTTTATATTTTCTGTGTAAGGAAGGGGTCTCAGGGCAGGGTTAGTTTGAAAAGAAGTGGAGCAACCAGTAATCTTTCAAGTCTTCCTGCCCACATTGCTTGTATCCTCATCGCCCTGGGTGCATGCATCATGCACCTGATTTGTCAGAAAAAAATTTTGATTTTGGCTTATTTCTTGCTGTCATGTTTTCTTGGCCAAATTTGCAGTACATGGCTTGTATAATTTTTACTTATATGTGTTAACTTTGATCTCATAATGAACTCATGGCACAGAGACAGGAGGCAACATGACTGTGACTGATGAAAAAATTCATAATGTTTATTAACATCTTTATTTCTGTTTAACCATAGATTGAAAAGGTCCACCTATGCCATCAGTCTTTTCTGGGACTTCTCGTTTAGTACATGGGTGATAACATTTGCTTATCCTGTGTTAGAACATACAAAACTCTAGTAGTTTTCTCTAACCTGGTCCTCTCAGCACCCTTTATATTTCAAAAATGTTCCCTATTGTCTTGGTTTCATCTTGCCTTCCACCGTAATTTCCCCAATACTTAAATATTTATAAAAACTCTGATTTTTTATTTTTTGTAAAATGGCAAGACTCTGCTTTTTGTTGGCCATGCTCCTTTCTGATGCTTAAATATACATGGGGAGCAGACACCCTTTCCATGTTCCTCTTGACTTTAGAATTATGCCACATACACCTTACAATTTACTGGTATTTTTCGTGTTGTAGCAATAATTTTTATAGTAATTTCATACTATGTAAAATTTCAGTGATGTTCATAATACTAGTAGTTCATCACCCAGAAGATCCAGTGCCTCCAATTCTAAAAACGTCATGAAAAAATAATAACCACTCAGTCTCATACAAATGATTATAAGTTAATAAAGTCTATAGAACATAAGTAGGGAGCATATGAGAAAAGGGAAACGTGGAATGGATATTACATGCCAGAAACAGTTCTAATTAAGAGCTACTCAAAAATCAGCCGATTAGGTAAGAGATCTTTCCATCTGAGAGTAGAAGCCAAATCATTTAGTTTTCTCATCAACTAAAAATGGAAAGGCCATTATAGCAATAAGGAGGAAACACATTTATGGAAGTGATTAAGGATCAGTATGTAGAAGACAGAAATGGTTAAGGTTAATTGCATTGATAATATCAAGCTGTAGACCCAAAGATTTTTTAACCCTGTAGTAAATGCTATCTTTGAACTGCTTATAGTTGTAGTAACCCATAAATTAATAATTAATTTCATGAATTTTCTTGCTTCCTTTCTTCCTTTCTCTTTCTTTCCCTCCCTCCCTCCTCTCTTTCCTTCTTTCTTTCTTTCTTTCTTTCTTCTTTTTTTGTTTGACAATAAAGCAGCCTTTTGGTATCCATTTACTATTTGAGTGCTTGATATTTTATTTCTGCAATTGCTTTTTAGATACAACTTTCAGGTATACCTACAAGAAAACACAGCATGATAAATTTGGCATATAAGAGCTATTCTTATCCATCTGTTTGCTTTAAAGTTGTAGACTTTTGAGAAACTGCAACTGATTTCTAACATTTTGAAAATGCAATCTTTTAATTATACTACTAGTTATGTTAGTGTACTGCATATGTTTGTAGGACATTTTAGCAAAGTTTTCAAATTCATTGTCACGCTTGACCTTCACAAGATCCCTATGGGTAAGCAGAACAGGTGTTTTTATCACAAAAATAATGTACAAAGAGGAAAATTGTCTTGCCTGAGAATTCATAACAAATTATTTATTGGGAGGGCTCTAACTAGAATCTATGTCTTCTCTGTTTTTTTTTTAGTATACTTATACCATTGTTCTATCATAATTTTTTCATGCTTTCTTACTATTCTCATCCATTTATTTTATTCAAAATAAGTTATAGAAAATTGAGCATGTGGACACATATTCTACCATCAAAGAGTCACAATAAACTCTTTGCAAATTATTTTACTACTGAAATTTATTTCTTCAAAATATTCTAGAACCTCAACATGTGTATGTTTGGGGCATGGCACTAGGTTAATTTTTATCAAGCTATCTTCTTAACGTATGAACTTCAAAAGAGCAAGGCCTCTGAGTTTTATGTCCTCTTATAGTACCTTGTATAGATATTTGTGTCTCTAACCCATGGAAGATTATTTTCTATGTTATAGTTTATTTTACATGTATTTTACTTTGAACTCATAAAATGCTTGAAGAACTCACAATAAAGGACACATCAAATAGGAGCAATAAAACTCAAGTCCAGAAAGGAAACATGAGTTCTAGGAATGAAAAAAATAATGTTGACAACAACACTCACTTAGCGTTTACTGTTCTAAGTTGTTTATGTAAGAGACTTTCATAGTTGCTGTGTTAAGCACAGGATTTTCTTATAGCCAGATTAAAAAGGAAGAGAGAGACTTCCCTGGTGACACAGTGGTTGAGAATCTGCCTGCCAGTGCAGGGGACATGGGTTCGATCCCTTGTCCGGGAGGATCCCACATGCCGCGGAACAACTAGACCCCTGTGCCACAACTGCAGAGCCTGTGCTCTGGAGCATGCGAGCCACAACTACTGAGCCCACGTGCCACGACTGCTGAAGCCCAAGTGCCTAGAGCCCGTGCTCTGCAAGATGAGAGGCCATTGCAATAAGAGGCCTGTGCACTGCAACGAAGAGTAGCCCCCCCTCACCACAACTAGAGAAAGCCCACGCAGCAACAAAGACCCAACACAGCAATTAATTTTTTTAAAAAAAAAGGAAGAGAGAAGGAAAGAGGGAGGGGGAAGGGTGAAACACGGGAGAGAGAGGGAAAGAGGGAGAATGAAAGGGAACAAAATGATGCTGTCTATCATTTCTCACAGCCTACCACATACCAGCTTACCATGTACCAAGATTCACATGCAGTAATACATGTATTGTCCCAATAGCCCTGCTGGGTGAGTTCTATTAGTAACCTTATTTTAAATAGGAGGAAACAGACAGAATGGTGAAGTAACTTGCTCTAGGATACACAGCTATGTGTTGACTCTGGGATTCTGACTCATGAATCCAGCTCCAGCAACTACAAGATTGACTATTTAAACAAGTTGTCTCTATATGAAAAATTCTCCTTATCAGAAGGCAAAAAAATCAACTAATTCCTCAGGGGACAACTTTTCCTGGTGATAAGTACTCATACATTTATTAAGTGGGACCTTTGATGAACACGTGGACGAAGTTCTTATTAGCAGTTTATATTGAGTGCAGAAAGAATATTTCATGACTGTTTTGTTTTTGTTTTTGTTTTTGTTTTTGCGATACATGGGCCTCTCACTGTTGTGGCCTTTCCCATTGTGGAGCACAGGCTCCGGATGCGCAGGCTCAGTGGCCATGGCTCACGGGCCCAGCCGCTCCGCAGCATGTGGTATCTTCCTGGACCAGAGCACAAACCTGCGTCCCCTGCATCGGCAGGCGGACTCTCAACCACTGCGCCACCAGAGAAGCCCCATGACTGTTTTTTAAAGTCATTAAAAGCATTGGAAGTCAAAATTCAAATAAGGAAAATTGTTTTAAGTGTTCTCTATGGTGAATCAGAAAAACTAAAAAGAATAATAACTTGGCTTCTAATGTCCCTGCTTTGAGCCAGTGAGTTAGAAAAACAAAACAAAATGTGTATTGATAGTGAGTGTGAGACTAGAGGCATCACACAGTCTTGATTTCCTGCCTCTGAACACTAAACAGTGTCGTCATCCATTATTGGTTTTTTGTATAAACTGAGGTTCAATTTGACCCCTGATTTTTCTTCTTAGCAAGTGTAAAGACGCCTTCAGAATCAGTTACGCATCAGTGTACTGTACCAGAGTATGTCACCTCTAGGCTACGTTGCCTGTCTTCTACTGGATAATTTCTCTATCTCAGTGAATTAACATGCTGAGCATTGATTGATTGATTGATTGATTGATGGTAGATCACATAAGGCAGCTAGCGAACCAAGAACACCTGAACATTCACTTTAGCTCTGCTAATTTTAGACAGATTTCTTCCTGACTATAGGCTCTTGACCTCCCTTTTCTTAGAGCATTTCCTTTAGAAAATTTATTGCAATTTATAAATTCTTTCTCTGCTCCTTTGAGATGTCTATCTTCTAAAACCCAGGAATGTTTTCTCAAGGACCTGGAGGTCATCCCCATGAACTATAATCAAGAAAGAAAGTGTGCCTCTCTCCCACTCTTTGTGGGAGGGTACAGGTCAAATTCTAACAGGCACCAATTACCTGTGGTCCTTTCTGACTACTTTTCCTCCATCCAAGATTGTAATTCTCACCATCACCAGACACTCTTCGCATCACAGTGTCTCCTTTCCTCTTCAGCTCTTCAGTGATGAAGTTGCCCCACTGCCTGATCTGTGTGAACTAGTTGGAGTTGACAACCTTGCTATTACCAGCTTCCATTATTTTCTTACCTCTGGACAAATAAAAGCGATATGAAGTAGCATTCCACAAGGCAGAGCAAGATGGTGTTAGAGCAGGGGTAACTAGAAAGAGAGAATGTGGAGGTCGGGTTATTGAGGAATAGGAAAAAAAGAGGTATCTCTTAATGTCCTCCCAGTACCTCCCAGTGTTCTAGTATCATCAAATTTTCTTTCGCTGATTTAATGGGCTACATAGACTTCTACTATAAAGATATTCCATCATTTATCTAACCATTATATTATTGTCAGGCTTTTAGACTTTTCCAATATCTTATATTTAAACAGAGTGTGGATAGAGTCACTATTAATAAATCTTAAGCTTTTCCTTAATTTTCCTTAAAATATATAAAACATGGAATAAATGAGATCATGTTCATTATAGCTGAAGCTCTTATTTTCATACACCCCTAGAGAAATTTTGACCAGCCTCCCACATGAGTGTATTAGAATCAACCATATGAAATTCTTAATAGTCAAAAATAGATTTATCCTTAAAAATGGCAGTTTTATATGGTTCAATCTAGTGAATTCCATCTTTGCTTTAAATAAAACCATTAACTATATTAGGGGTCTCTACCAGATTCAGAGCTTAGAAGATTCTGGGAGAAGGGGGAAGTCTCTTAACTTTAGTTCCAAGTTTTTGCTGAAAGTAAGAAGCCCTGTAGCTGAAAGACACATAGGCCAGTGAATTCTCTCTTTGAGTTGATTAATTTCTACCCAGGAAGTACCTTTCATGCCCATAAGGAATCTGAAAAAGAAGGAAAAGGCAAAATAATACTACTAGCAGTAGCAAGAGACAACTGGAAATTTTTTCTTTCTGCTTCTCTCTAAGTCTTTGTGTTTTTCAGTCTCTTATTCACTTTCTTTTCATATATTCTGTCTTCTAACACCAGTTAAGCTGCCTTATTATTTTTTTGAAGTAGAAAACTAACAAAAGTATTTTTTGAAAAAAAGTTAAAATATTTTCAAAAATAGTTTATGAAAAATTTAGAAGTGGAATGAGGTTGTACAAGACTGGCTCAACTATTCCATGAGTTGTTTTACATTTTACTGACATTTGAGGGAGAAAGTAAAAAGCATCACATGGTGTTCAGTCAGGAAAATAAATATTGGTCCAGAATTTTCCTCTTTTCAACCATGATGTTTCCCATACTGGGCTTATGCTCTCTTTTACAATTTGGAACAATGTAGTTCACCTACCCAGTCCACTGAAAATTCCTTAGTTATATATATATGGTTTATGAGAATAGTAATTGCTTTTGTGGATGATATTTCAGTGATGGGCTCTTAATTACATATCATTGTACTTGTCAAAAGTATTTAAATCAATTATGACATAATGTCCTTAAACACTTGACAGACTGCTACTGAGAAAATCATTCAGCTAGAAATAGGCTCCATATTTGGTGGTATCGAAATTGGCCACACACACACACACACACAAAGTAATGTTTGCTGAGAAAATTGTTCAGAATTTTTTTTTAAAATGCTGAGATGCAAACATAGGAGAGTCATTGTAATCACAGCAGTACAATCGAACTTCTTGTCTTGCTGAGCACACCCCAAAATACATCAGTTTGGAAAAAAGCAAATACTAAAGAGCCATCGATAATATATAATGCTATCAGAGAGAAAGTAGGGACAAATGCTCTGAACCAGGAGTGGGTAAATCTTTTCTGTAAAGGGCTAAATAGTAAATAGTTTGGGCTTTGTAGGCCATGTGGTCTCTGTAGCAACAGCTCACCTCTTGTCATTGTAGTGTGAAGACAGCTCCAGACAGAGCATGAACGAATGAGTGAGGCTGTGTTCCTGTCAAACTTTATTTATGGACAC
The DNA here is from genome assembly GCF_949752795.1 of Hyperoodon ampullatus. NCBI lineage: Eukaryota > Metazoa > Chordata > Mammalia > Artiodactyla > Ziphiidae > Hyperoodon > Hyperoodon ampullatus. The sequence continues at coordinate 35,190,169 of NC_136925.1, read as the reverse complement.
AAAATCTGAATCTTCCATGATTCTCACTCATCATGTCCTTTGATTTTTTTTCAACCATTTTAAAATGTAAAAAACAGTCTTAGTTTGTGGGCCATACAAAAAACAGCCGCAGCCAGATTTGGCCATGGGCAGTAGTTGCTGACCCCTATTCTACACAATGAAATCAAATGAGAGTTTGATTAAATATAGAACGGAATCCTCCTAATTAGAACCTTTGCAGCAGTTTCACTCCTCTATTTAACTCTAGGGAACAATCTCAAGTATTTAAATTTAGAATTTTAAACATCAAGTATCTGAAATAAATGGAAATTGCATTGAAAAGAAGCAAAATAGGATGAAACACCCAATCGTATGAGTGAGTTTTTTGTAATTAAGAAATGACAAGAACAATTATGTCCTCTATCAAGTGAAGCAAGTATCAATACACATGGCCCTAACTCTAAAATTACCTACCTATATAAAGTCAGATGGTTAAGTAAGTTAATTATTTGGTTTATTCATGTAAATCTCACTTTATGGCATCGATCTGGAGAAATTGGGCCGTGGAGTTTTTACCATTACTCCTCCATTTCACTTTGTACATATTGAAAATTAATTACTTCATTTGCTTCTATACCTAAAAAATGAATAGTATCAGAGGTTCATTGCAACTAGCCTTTAAAAAAGAGAAAAAAAAGTTGCAAAATATTGATTCAACATGTATTTATGTCTGTTTTGTGCTGTGTGCTATTCTAAGCAGTGGGATTAGAATGATAAACAACACTGGTGGCATAAATTTTTATTTGAACTGTGTCAAGACAGACTTTAATGGAAGTGGCAATAACAACATTATTTGAACTTCAGAAAAAACACTAATTACAAGGGTCCACTTGGACATCATTGTGTTGTTAGGTTAGTTAATATGATGGACTTATGCAGATGTATAACATACATTTCACAGTACTTATATCACATTGATAAACTAATGAATTAAATTGAAAAAATGCAAATAATTCTACATGCTTGGAGTATGGGGACAATTTGCTTACAGAGTTATAAATAGGAGGATGTTCCACTAACATCCTTCTGGACAAATAAATGTTGTGTTGAAGGGGCTGAGACCAGTTCCCATAAAAATGTATTAAAATTTTAGTGCCTGGTTGGGACATGTTTGAATCTGCCCTGCAATATTTCAGGAGGTCATAAAAAGAAACTTTTGAAATATGATATAGAAGGCAACATAATCAAAAATAAGCTTAGAGCACCAGTCATCAAAATAAAAATGAGCAAGGAAGAGGATCAGAATTGAAAATTAACTTTTGGCCTTCTCTAGGAGGAAATTTGTTATATTTGTGTTTTAAATCCATATTTAATTTTAAGATAATTTTCAAGGGCAAGAGAAAAGTCCTGGCATCTTAATTTCTAGTAAATGCTCCAGGTAAAATTTATCATTAAATAACTTTAGCTTATTTTTGTCCACTTGATCTTTGTATGAAGATCTTTAAGAGATGCTGGGGGCAAAAAAAGGCCAGATAAGTTTTTCTTTTTCTTTTTTTTTGAACAGACATAAATATGGCCATATGCCATGTATCTCTTAGGTCCATGTGGAATGCTTTTCTTTTAAGTAAAATTTCTACACTTTTCAAAATTCACATCATTTAAAATTTACCCTAAGGGCTAAACTTGCTGGATAATAGGAAGTGAGATTAAGTAAAAGCATGTAGAGAACATTTGGCTTTACATTGCACTTTAAAATTTCATTTTTGTTTCCTACATTTGCATCTAACTTCATTTACTCAGGGTATCTAAATGACTCAAAAAGAGCATCTGGAAAAATAACTAATACATGCCACATGACATAAATGCTGCTGACTCCTTTTTGCCTTGTTTTATTAAATTTAACATCACTTGTGAAATGATACTCTCTGAATTGTTTATATGTGTTATTTTGAATTTGCAAATGGTCTTGCTATCACAGCATCAGTAGTCATTGAAGAATCTCATGCTCTAAGTAAATTCCCAAATAGAAGGGTATAATGAGATTGAAAATATTTACCTAATCGAAAAATTCATCTAAAAATACAAATTTGACTAATTCTGTTGTCAGGCATTCTGAAAAATACGTATTTCCTTCTGTTCTTTTTGTTCCATCTATTTTCTTCCTCTTCCTACCTTTTTCACTGTGTAAGGGGAATGAAGAAGTTTTGAAAATATATTTTCAAAAATACTTTTGTTGAAATTTTCAGTTCAGGCACATCCCCCAAATAAATCTCTCTTAGTAGGGTTATATCTTTTGACATTAATTAAGGATTGTTTATAGGCCAAACAATGAAAATTATGGACTTTCTTTTTCAAAGATGAACTGCAATCTGTCTGTAAGTTTCAGTTGATAACCAACTGATTTAGGCGATTTTAAATAAAGATAATGTGTGCAAAGTAAAACTTACTCCTCGTACCCACACACACACAAAAAAATCCCTCAAACTGAAAGTCCTACTGGCTGCACCTATTCACTCTCCTGCTCCCTCCCGCCGCCCCCACCCCCATATACAACAGTAAACTGGGGGAAAAAAGAGGCATTTAAAACACCAGAAAATTAATTTTATATGGTTTAGGATTGAATAGGATATTGAAGGCTATCTTTTCAGGGTCTTACAAATTTGACCAGTTATCAGAAACAGCTGTTGAGTTTTAAAAATGTGTATTCTTCAATACTAGCTTGGATCTCCTGTATCAAAATATACGTGCATAAAAATTAAAATGTGTATTTTACAACACAATTCCCTGGTCATTATGAGAATTAACAAGGTTTGGGAGTCACTGCTATGACAGAGCTATAAATAAAGCACTCCTGACTGATATAAATTGAACTGATTAGCTCAGACCTAGAGGGAAAGGGGGAGAATGAGAAAAGTCCTAAAGGAAACCTGTCCTTTGTTGGGACGTGAATCATAGGTTGAATCTCAATAGGTAGATATGAGCGATGTAACTAGTGCTGGGATTTACTGAGCATCTAGAGTGTGCCAGACATTGTGCAGAGCAGATGTGAATTCTAATTTTTTTTAACATCTTTATGGGAGTATAATTGCTTTACAATGCAGTGTTAGTTTCTGCTATATAAAAAAGTGAATCAGCTATACGTATACATATATCCTCATATCCCCTCCCTCTTGCATCTCACTCCCACCCTCCCTATCCCACCCCTCTAGGTGGTCACAAAGCACCGAGCTCATCTCCCTGTGCTATGCGGCTGCTTCCCACTAGCTATCTATTTTACGTTTGGTAGTGTATATACGTCCATGCCACTCTCTCACTTTATCCCAGCTTACCCTTCCCCCTCCCCATATCCTCAAGTCCATTCTCTAGTAGGTCTGTGTCTTTATTCCCATATTGTTCCTAGGTTCTTCATGACCACGTTTTTTTTTTTCTTTTTTTTTAGATTCCATATATATGTGTTAGCATACGGTACTTGTTTTTCTCTTTCTGACTTCACTTTGTATGACAGATTCTAGATCCATCCACCTCACTACAAATAACTCAGTTTCATTTCTTTTTTATGGCTGAGTAATATTCCATTGTATATATATGCCACATCTTCTTTACCCATTCATCTTGATGGACACTTAGGTTGCTTCCATGTCCTGGCTGTTGTAAATAGAGCTGCAATGAACATTTTGGTACATGACTCTTTTTAAATTATGGTTTTCTCAGGGTATATGCCCAGTAGTGGGATTACTGGGTCATATGTTAGTTGTTTTTTTAGTTTTTTAAGGAACTTCCATACTGTTCTCCATAGTGGCGGTATCAATTTACATTCCCACCAACAGTGCAAGAGGGTTCCCTTTTCTCCACACCATCTCCAGCATTTATTGTTTGTAGATTTCTTCATGATGGCTATTCTTAATGGTGTGAGGTGATACCTCATTGTAGTTTTGATTTGCACTTCTCTAATTATTAGTGATGTTGAGCATCCTTTCATGTGTTTGTTGGCAATATTTATATTCTCTTTGGAGAAATGTCTATTTGGGTCTTCTGCCCATTTTTGGAGAGGGTTGTTTGTTTTTTTCATATTGAGCTGCATGAGCTGCCTGTATATTTTGGAGATTAATCCTTTGTCATTTGCTTCGTTTGCAAATATTTTCTCCCATTCTGAAGGTTGTCTTTTTCTCTTTTTTATGGTTTCATTTGCTGTGCAAAAGCTTTTAAGTTCCATAAGGTCCCATTTGTGTATTTTTGTTTTTATTCCCATTTCTCTAGGAGGTGGCTCAAAAAGGATCTTGCTGTGATTTATGTCGAGGAGTATTGCTCCTATGTTTTCCTCTAAGAGTTTGAAGGTGTCTGGCCTTACATTTAGGTCTTTAATCCATCTTGAGTTTATTTTTTTGTGTGATGTTAGGGAGTGTTCTAATTTCATTCTTTTATATGTAGCTGTCTAGTTTTCCCAACACCACTTATTGAAGAGGCTGTTTTTTTCTCCACTGTATATCCTTGCCTCCTTGATCAAAGATAAGGTGACCATATATGTCTGGGTTTATCTCTGGGCTTTCTATCCTGTTCCATTGGTCTATATTTCTGTTTTTGTGCCAGTACCATACTGTCTTGATTACTGTAGTTTTGTAGTATAGTCTAAAGTCAGGGAGCCTGATTCCTCCAGTTCCGTTTTTCTTTCTCAAGATTGCTTTGGCTATTCGGGGTCTTTCGTGTTTCCATACATACAAACTGTGAAATTTTTTGTTGTAGTTCTGTGAAAAATGCCAGTGGTAGTTTGATAAGGATTGCATTGAATCTGTAGATTGCTTTGGGTAATAGAATCATTTTCACCATGTTGATTCTTCCAATCCAACAACACGGTATATCTCTCCATCTATTTGTATCATCTTTAATTTATTTCATCAGTGTCTTATAATTTTCTGCATACAGGTCTTTTCTGTCCTTAGGTAGGTTTATTCCTAGATATTTTATTCTTTGTGTTGCAATGGTAAATGGGAGTATTTTATTAATTTCACTTTCAGAATTTTCATCATTAGTGTATAGGAATGCAAGAGATTTCTGTGCATTAATTTTGTATCCTGCTACTTTACCAAATTCATTGATTAGCTCTAGGAGTTTTCTGGTAGCATCTTTAGGATTCTCTATGTATAGTATCATGTCATCTTCAAACCGTGACAGCTTTACTTCTTTTCCGATTTGGATTCCTTTTATTTCTTTTTATTCTCTGATTGCTGTGGCTAAAACTTCCAAGACTATGTTGAAAATAGTGGTGAGAGTGGGCAACCTTGTCTTTTTCCTGAATTTAGTGGAAATGGTTTCAGTTTTTCACCATTGAGGATGATGCTGGGTGTGGGTTTGTTGTATATGGCCTTTATTATGTTGAGGAAAGTTCCCTCTATGCCTACTTTCTGGAGGGTTTTAATCATAAATGGGTGTTGAATTTTTTTGAAAGCTTTCTCTGCATCTGTTGAGATGATCATATGGTTTTCCCCCTTCAATTTGTTAATATGGTGTATCACATTGATTGATTTGCATATATTGAAGAATCCTTGCATTCCAGGGATAAAACCCACTTGATCATGGTGTATGATTCTTTTTTTTTTTTTTTTTTTTTTTTTTTGCGGTACACGGGCCTCTCACTATTGTGGCCTCTCCCGTTGCGGAGCACAGGCTCCAGACGCGCAGGCTCAGCGGCCATGGCTCACGGGCCCAGCCGCTCCGCGGCACGCGGGATTCTCCCAGACCGGGGCACGAACCCGTGTCCCCTGCATCGGCAGGCGGACTCTCAACCACTGCGCCACCAGGGAAGCCCGTGTATGATTCTTTTAATGTGCTGTTGGATTCTGTTTGCTAGTATTTTGTTGAGGATTTTTGCATTTATGTTTATCAGTGATATTGGCCTATAATTTTCTTTCTTTGTGATATCTTTGTCTGGTTTTGGTATCAGGGTGATCGTGGCCTCATAGAATGAGTTTGGGAGTGTTCCTCCCTCTGCTATATTTTGAAGAGTTTGAGAAGGATAGGTGTCAGCTCTTCTCTAAATGTTTGATAGAATTCGCCTGTGAAGCCATCTGGTCCTGGGATTTTGTTTGTTGGAAGATTTTAAATCACAGTTTCAATTTCAGTGCTTGTGATTGGTCTGTTCTTATTTTCTATTTCTTCCTGGTTCAGTCTCAGAATGTGCATTTCTAAGAATTTGTCTGTTTCTTCCAGGTTGTCCATTTTATTGGCATATAGCTCCTTGTAGTAATCTCTCATGATCTTTTGTATTTCTGCAGTGTCAGTTGTTACTTCTCGTTTTTCATTTCTAATTCTATTGATTTGAGTCTTCTCCCTTTTTTTCTTGATGTATCTGGCTAATATTTTATCAATTTTGTTTATCTTCTCAAAGAACCAGCTTTTAGTTTTATTGATATTTGCTATCATTTCCTTCATTTATTTTTTATTATTTCTGATCTGATCTTTATGATTTCTTTCCTTCTGCTACCTTTGAGTTTTTTTTGTTGTTGTTGTTCTTCTTTCTCTAATTGCTTTAGATGTAAGTTTAGGTTGTTTATTTGAGATGTTTCTTGTTTCTTGAGGTAGGCTTGTATAGCTATAAACATCCCTCTTAGGCCTGCTTTTGCGGCATCCCATAGGTTTTGGGTCATCGTGTATTCATTGTCATTTGTTTCTAGGTATTTTTTTATTTCCCCTTTGATTTCTTCAGTGATCTCTTGGTTATTAAGTAGTGTATTGTTTAGCCTCCATATGTTTGTATTTTTTACAGATTTTTTCCTGTAATTGATATCTAGTCTCATAGCGTTGTGGTCAGAAAATATACTTGATACGATTTCAATATTCTTGAATTTACCAAGGCTTGATTTGTCACCCAAGATATGATATGTCCTTGAGACTGTTCCATGAGCACTTGAGAAGAAAGTGTATTCTGTTGTTTCTGGATGGAGTGTCCTATAAATATCAATTAAGTCCATCTTGTTTAATGTATCATTTAAAGCTTGTGTTTCCTTATCTATTTTCATTTTGGATGATCTGTCCATTGGTGAAAGTGGGGTGTTAAAGTCCCCTACTATGATTGTGTTACTGTCGATTTCCCCTTTTATGACTGTTAGCATTTGCCTTATGTATTGAGATGCTCCTACGTTGGGTGCATAAATATTTACAATTGTTATATCTTCTTCTTGGATTGATCCCTTGATCATTATGTAGTGTCCTTCTTTGTCTCTTGTAATAGTCTTTGTACTAAAGTCTATTTTGTCTGATATGAGAATTGCTACTCCAGCTTTCTTTTGATTTCCATTTGCATGGAATATCTTTTTCCATCCCCTTACTTTCAATCTTTATGTGTCCCCAGGTCTGAAGTGGGTCTCCTGTAGACAGTATATATACAGGTCTTGTTTTTGTATCCATTCAGCCAGTCTGTGTCTTTTGGTTGGAGCATTTAATCCATTTACATTTAAGGTAATTATCGATATGTATGTTCCTATTACCATTTTCTTATTTGTTTTGGGTTTGTTATTGTAGGTCTTTTCTTGTCTTGTGTTCCCTGCCTAGAGAAGTTCCTTTAGCATTTGTTGTAAAGCTGGTTTGGTGTTGCTGAATTCTCTTAGCTTTTACTTGTCTGTAAAGCTTTTAATTTCTCCATCAAATTGAATGAGATCCTTGCTGGGCAGAGTAATCTTGGTTGTAGCTTTTTCTCCTTCATGACTTGAAATATGTCTTGCCACTCCCTTCTAACTTGCAGAGTTTCTGTTGAAAGATCAGCTTTTATGATTATGGGGATTACTTTGTATGTTATTTGTTGTTTTTCCCTTGCTGCTTTTAGTATGTTTTCTTTGTATTTAATTTTGATAATTTGATTAATATGTGTCTTGGCATGTTTCTCCTTGGTTTTATCATGTATGGGACTCTCTGTGCTTCCTGGACTTGATTAACTATTTCCTTTCTCATATTAGGCAAGTTTTCAACTATGATTTCTTCAAATATTTCCTCAGTCCCTTTCTTTTTCTCTTCTTCTCCTGGGACCCCTGTAATTCAAATGTTGGTATGTTTAATGTTGTCCCAGAAGTCTCTGAGACTGTCCTCAATCCTTTTCATTCTTTTTTCTTTATTCTGCTCTGTGGTAGTTATTTCCACTATTTTATCTTCCAGGCCACTTATCCGTTCTTCTGCCTCAGTTATTCTGCTATTGAATCCTTGTAGAGAATTTTTAATTTCATTTATTGTGTTTTTCATCACTGTTTGTTTGCTCTTTAGTTCTTCTAGGTCCTTGTTAAATGTTTCTCATATTTTCTCCATTCTATTTCCAAGATTTTGGATCATCTTTACTATCACTATTTTGAATTCTTTTCAGGTAGACTGCCTATTTCCTCTTCATTTGTTAGGTGTGGTGGGTTTTTGCCTTGCTCCGTTATCTGCTGTGTGTTTCTCTGTTTTCTCATTTTGCTTAACTTACTGTTTTTGGGATCTCCTTTTCGCAGGCTGCAGGTTCATAGTCCCCATCGTTTTTGGTGTCTTTCCCCAGTGGCTAACGTTAGTTCATGGGTTGTGTGTACTTCCTGGTGGAGGGGACTAGTGCCTGTATTCTGGTGGATGAGGCTGGATCTTGTCTTTCTGGTGGGCAGGACCACGGCCGGTGGTTTGTTTTGGGGTATTTGTGAACTTGTTATGATTTTGGGCAGCCTCTCTGTTAATGGGTGGGTTTGTGTTCCTGTCTTGCTAGTTGTTTGGCATAGGGTGTCCAGCACTGTAGCTTGCTGGTCGTTGAGTGGAGCTGGATCTTCGCATTGAGATGGAGATCTCTGGGAGATTTTTGCCGTTTGTTATTACATGGAGATGGGATGTCTCCTGTGGACCACTGTCCTGAACTTGGCTCTCCCACCTCAGAGGCACAGCCCCGACACCTGGCTGGAGCACCAAGAGCCTGTCATCCACACGGCTCAGAATAAAAGGGAGATAAAAAAGAAAGAAAAAAGAAGATAAAGTAAAATAAAATAAAGTTATTAAAATACAAAGTAATTATTAAAGAAATTTTAAGTAATAAAAAAAAGGAAGAATGAAAATAAAGAGCAACCAAACCAAAAAACAAATCCGCCAATGAAAACAAGTGCTAAGAACTATACAAACAAACAAAAAAAACAAAAAAACGGACAGACAGAACCCTAGGAGAAATGGTAAAAGCAAAGCTATAGAGACAAAATCCCACACAGGAGCATACACATACACACTCACAAGAAGAGAAAAAGGGGAATATATATATATATTGTTGCTCCCAAAGTCCACCTGCTCAATTTGGGATGATTCGTTGTCTATTCAGGTATTCTACAGATGCAGGTACATCAAGTTGATTGTGGAGATTTAATGCGCTTCTCCTGAGGCTGCTGGGAGAGATTTCCCTTTCTCTTCTTTGTTCACACAGCTCCTGAGGTTCAGCTTTGGATTTGGACCCGCCTCTGCATGTAGGTCGCCTGAGGGCGTCTGTTCTTCGCTCAGACAGGACGGGGTTAAAGGAGCCGCTGATTCACGGGCTCTGGCTCACTCAGGCTGGGGGGAGGGAGGGGTACGGAGTGCGGGGTTAGCCTGCGGCGGCAGAGGCCGGCGTGACGTTGCATCAGCCTGAGGCGCGCCGTGCGTTCTCCCGGGGAAGTTGTCCCTGGATCATGGGACCCTGGCAGTGGCGGGCTGCAGAAGCTCCCGGGAGGGGCGGTGTGGAGAGTGACCTGTGCTTGCACACAGTCTTCTTGGTGGTGGCAGCAGCAGCCTTAGCATCTCATGCCCGTCTCTGTAGTTCCGCGCTGATAACCACGGCTTGCACCCGTCTCTGGAGCTCCTTTAAGCAGCGCTCTTAATCCCCTCTCCTCGCGCACCAGGAAACAATGAGGGAAGGAAAAGTCTCTTGCCTCTTCGGCAGCTCCAGACCTTTTCCCGGATTCCCTCCTGGCTAGCCGTGGTGCACTAACCCCTTCAGGCTGTGTTCACGCAGCCAACCCCAGTCCTCTCCCTGGGATCCGACGGAAGCCCGAGCCTCAGCTCCCAGCCCCGCCCGCCCCGGTGGTTGAGCAGACAAGCCTCTCGGGCTGGTGTGTGCCTGAGGGCACCGATCCTCTGCGTGGGAATCTCTCCGCTTTGCCCTCTGCACCCCTGTTGCTGCGCTCTCCTCCGGCTCTGAAGCTTCCCCCCTCAGCCACCCACAGTCTCCGCCTGCAAAGGGGCTCCTAGTGTGTGGAAAGCTTTCCTCCTTCACGGCTCCCTCCCACTGGTGCAGGTCCCGTCCCTATTCTTTTGTCTCTGTTTTTTTCTTTTTTCTTTTGTCCTACCCAAGTACGTGGGGAGTTTCTTGCCTTTTCGGAGGTCTGAGGTCTTCTGCCAGCGTTCAGTAGGTGTTCTGTAGGAGTTGTTCCATGTGTAGATGTATTTCTGATGTATTTGTGGGGAGGAAGGTTATCTCCGCATCTTACTCTTCTGCCATCTCGAAGCTCCTCCCCTGAATTCTAATTATTTAAGCCTCACCAAGAAATACTGAGATAAGTGCTATCGCTATGCACATCATTCTGATGCAGAGGATCAAAAACTTGATCTAGATGACAGAGCTTTTTGGTGGTAGCAATACAACCCAGGACCGGTTTGGTCCAGCAGTATGCTAATTTACTGATGGCAGACTCCAGACTTTAAGACAACTTAAGGTTTCCTTCACTTGTTCTGTCACTTATTCTCCCAGGGAAGGGGACAAGGGCAAAGAAGCCCATCCCAGGAACTGGGCATGGCAGGAGCAAATAGTGAAGCCCTTATTCTCTGCCCTCTTGATGGGCCTTGTCTCCACTCTCTTCTCCTATGAGTTATTCCACAGTACTGGTTTTGCCTCGCTCTCACTTGGAGCAGCGCATGACTGATAAGCTATGTGTGCCTCACAGCCATGCTCATGTGAACAGACCTTCCCCACCTTATGGGCAATCCTCTCCTAAGGTCCCAAGTTTGCCCTCAAGAAGCCAGGAAAGACCAGGGTGGGTTCCACAGAGAAAGTCATGTAGAAAGGCAGTCACTTATGGCTTTTGCTAATATTATAATGGAGTAAGCACATGCTTGGTGGCACAAGAAAACTTTCCAGGGGGAGGCTCTGTACACATGGATTCAAGCATGTCAGTTTCCAAATCCTCAATGCCCATGTGTTCTTTCTTAAAACCCAGCTACCTGATAAAGTACTGGGTGGAGGGTGGATGCCTCCTGGGTGGATGGAGATGCCCCCTGGATGGAGGCATCATGCTGACACTTCTTCTCTACCTCCCCTTTCTTCCATTTTATAAAAGAGTGGTATACCTTTCTCCCTACCTGAAATTTTGTGAATGCTAAACAAAGAAAAAATTAAAATGCTGATGCCAGAGAAACCCCCGTTAATAAAAACACAATGAAATTGCCCGTATCCATCTCATTAAAGGAATATCTAGATATTTATATATATATATATATATATACATAGATATCTATATCTATATCTATATCTATATATTTGGGTGAAATTATTTAAGGGAAGAATTTATATATATGTTCATATTATATGAATCTATTATACATATGTATCTGGACAAAATTTCCTAAGTAAAATAATAGTATAGTTTCAAAAAATAAAGGAGGAATGAAACATTTCTTTTAAAGGAGAGATTGTTCATGATTTTTTAATGAGTGATTATATTATCACATTTTATTTCATATGTTTAAAAGAGTTATATTAACAGTTTCATACAAAGCATTTTATAAATATAAAATGTCAGTATTTAAAGTACACTAGAAAGGAGACAAACTATACCTCACCTTAAAAATGTGGGAAGGAGAGGGCCTCCCTGGTGGCGCAGTGGTTGAGAGTCCGCCTGCCGATGCAGGGGATACGGGTTCGTGCCCCGGTCTGGGAGGATCCCATATGCCGCGGAGCGGCTGGGCCCGTGAGCCATGGCTGCTGAGCCTGCGCATCCGGAGCCTGTGCTCCGCAACGGGAGAGGCCACAACAGTGAGAGGCCCGCGTACCACAAAAAAAAAAAAAAAAAAAAAAATGTGGGAAGGAGAGACGTTACGTGTTTTTCAAACTTCTTTAAAGGGGTCCTTAAGCAAGAACATCTGGAGACCATCACTACAATCTAGACAAAGATCATTTTCCTGATTTACAGAGCAACCAACACAGAAGAAACTTGCATGGGGTTTGGAGAAAGCTTAAGTAATAAAAAGGGAGCAGTTGATCTGAATATCACCTCTACATACATCCCTTGGAGGTCTGTGGCTGAAGAAGACCCAAAATAAATGGCATAAATTGTGCTTAGTCTGAAGACTTTTACATTCATATTTAAAACTAAAAATAGAATGAAAGAATGATAAATTAATAGTATAAGATAAATTGCAGATAAATATAAAAATAAAGCTAATCATTTTAAGAACAAGAGGGCAGTCAAAATCAGTTACTTTACTGAAGTAGCAAGAAAAAAAGTGCTTATAAAGACAACTCTTTTTAAGACTGGTTTCCTTGAGTTAGATTTTTCTTATTTGGAAAGAGATTTTCTGTTTCAGTAATAAAGCTTGATTAGTGTGTTTGTGTGTGGGGAGGGTTGGGGGGATTTTTTTCTTGAGGAAAGAACTGTCATTTAATGTTGTTTTCTGCTCCCTTTGTTCATTTATGTTTGATGTTCAAAACTAATTTCTTCCTCAACAGGCAATCTTCAGTTGGAGATATCCCTGTTGACCTCTCTCTTCGGTTCTGTGTTAAAATGTTTGTGTGCCATTTTTTAAGTTCACGAGTCTAATTTTCTCCCCAGAGGGTGTTCACTCTTTCTTCAAAGACTTCAGTGCTTATCTGTTGTTAAAGGTTTTCTTTAACAAGGCTCACACATTTTGCCTTTAAGGTATCCCCTGGTCAGCTCAATGAGGAAAAGGAGACCCTGAATAAGCTTGCTCTGAACTGACTGCTATTAATGAGGGAGGATGGGATACAGTTTATTTCACTTCCGATAGTTTTACCCAAAATCTAAATTGGAAGCAGTGGGTGTCTGATCTGAAAATAAATATTTTTCCTCTTTTTGATCTCAACCTTTTTAATGGAGAGATGATAGCACTAAAAATACAATTTATTTTTTCATGCAGATTCTAGAATGTTATAGGCTGTGATAGCACTCTGCTGAATGAGATCACAGAAGCCTGGATCCTCATTAATAGGTGGTTTAAATTTCCAGTTTTTTTTTTTTTTTTTTTTTTTGCGGTATGCGGGCCTCTCACTGTTGTGGCCTCTCCCGTTGCGGAGCACAGGCTCCGGACGCGCAGGCTCAGTGGCCATGGCTCACGGGCCCAGCCGCTCCGCGGCATGTGGGATCTTCCCGGACCGGGGCACGAACCCGTGTCCCCTGGCATCGGCAGGCGGACTCCCAACCACTGCACCACCAGGGAAGCCCAGTACATTTTTAGATAAGCTCACATCGTGTAGCCACCACCTGGATCAAGATATAGAACGTGTGCAGCATCCAGAAGGTCCACTTGTGCCCCCTCCCAGTCCATACCCTCTCTCAGAAGAAGGCACTACTCTGACATCATCACCATAGTTTAGTTTTGCCATGATGGGTATGTCCCCTGCATCGGCAGGCGGACTCTCAACCACTGCACCACCAGGTAAGCCCTCCAGATTTTTAATCCTAGAACAATTTTGGCTAAATTCTGTCAAACCCAGACCCCAATAATATTCTTTATATTGTACGGATGATTAGAAGGTCAGTTTGAAGAAAACAGTAAAACAGGAGTTCCAAAACACAGGTGAGACCGCGACTCCCCAGTGCTTGCACCCTCACGGCTCACGGGCTCTAGAGCGCAGGCTCAGTAGTTGTGGTGCACGGGCTTAGTTGCTCCGCAACATGTGGGATCTTCCCGTACCAGGGCATGAACCCGTGCCCCCTTCATTGGCAGGCAGATTCTTAACCACTGCGCCATCAGGGAAGCCCCAAGCAGGTGGATTCTTAACCACTGTGCCCCCAGGGAAGCCCAATCGCCCACTCTTAAATAAGCTGATTTCTAACTTTCTTCTCTTGCACAGACCTCTTAAACCACTCCATCATCCTCACTTTCAGTTGATGAAATTTGTCTCTATGTTATGGAAAAATAGAGACAGAAGATAACTTTCATCCACTCTCACCACATTTACCCACCTATGCCCACCAACTCTGCCCTCCTTCCTATCACTGTGGGTGAAATCTTCGTGTTCCTCCCTGAGGTCAGCTCCTCACTTGTTCATGGCGGTGCTCCATCCTCTCCAGTGTAACCTAAAATATTGCTCTAGTATTTTTGTTTTTTCTATCCTGCAACTTTCTTTTTTTCCTTTCTATTGGATGTCTTCCATCACTATACAAATGCTGTGTATTTCTGCAGTGTACAGCAACATTAGCAAAATAAAATACAAATCTTTCTTGAATGTTTTTCCTCCATATTTCTTTTTCTTTGAAGATACCAATTCCTTTAAAGAGTCTCCCAGAAATCTTCTCTAATTCCTCTTCTAGCATTGTTTCCTGAACCACTGCAACTTAAATGTTTTCTCACATCTTCACTGAAACTATTCTAATCATGTAAACCAAAGTCCTGCTACCTAATTCTGAATTCTCAGATCTCATCTTACATGAAGCATCGTCAGTATTTGACCTGGTTGATCATTCTATCTCCCCTTGGTGTCTAGGACACTTCACTAGTACTTTTTCTTATTCTCTTTTGCTAGTTCTGCTTCCTCTCCCTGACCTTTTAACATGTCCGAGAGCTCAGTCATTGGACCACTTCTCTTTTCTGTTTCCATTTACTCCATTGTTGATTTCATCTAGTGTCAAGATTTTAAATACCATGTGTACATGGATCACGCCTAAATTTGTATCTTCAGTTCAGGCCAAACCCTAACTTTAAGAATCATATTTGATTACCTTCTTGACATCTCAATTTACGTCCTCAACTCCTTTATTTATAATCCACATATCAAGCTTATATCCAAAACTAACCTTTTGACCCCTGGCAACACTAATCTACTTGTGTCTGTGGATTTGCCTATTCTGGACATTTCACATAAATGTGATTACATAGTATGTGGCCTTCTATTTCTGGCTTCTTTCATTTAGCAGAGTGTTTTCAAGGTTCATCCATGTTGTATCAGTACTTTATTTCTTTTTATGGCTGTATTGTATTCCATTGTGTGAAGTTATAGTGTCCATCAAGTTAGTTAATGCCAATTCAGTCTTTCTAGTTGTTAATCCTATTGGCTCTATCTTGAAAATATAACCTGAATCTGACTACCTTTATCCACTTTTAGTGGTCAAGTCATTAAAATGTCTTTATTTTTGTAAATGGCCTTATTACATCTGTCCTTGGCCTCTTTTATATATTCTTAATAGAGAATCTGGAGTATCCGTTTTTTTCATTTAATTCAAATGAGAATTCTTAAGTCACTCCTCTTCTAATGGCTCTGTATTTCATGATAATACATTTCAAAAAAAATTAATGCAACTCCATAAGGCCTTACACAATCTTGTGCTGAGTTTCATTTCCCTTGGTCCTCAACTCCTACTGCTCTCTCCCTTGCTCACTCTATTCTAAGCACACTGGAAGAAATAACACAATATAAGTTTGATATCAATTGCATAGCTTTGTAATACACTTTATCTGATTTTTCTAAAGGACAATTTTCATAAAATAGACCCAGCAGTCTAATATTATACCTGAGAAGCAAGCAAGTTTAAGTAAGGTTGATCTGAGTTGGTCAATGCTATAGCTATTTTTTAATATAAGCATTTTATTTTAGAACATTTTAGATTTACAGAATTATAGCAAAGATGGCACATAGATTCTCA
This sequence comes from Hyperoodon ampullatus, assembly GCF_949752795.1. Classification (NCBI taxonomy): domain Eukaryota; kingdom Metazoa; phylum Chordata; class Mammalia; order Artiodactyla; family Ziphiidae; genus Hyperoodon; species Hyperoodon ampullatus. The sequence goes on along the minus strand of NC_136925.1, from coordinate 35,174,354 downwards.
GATACCCCACACCTGTTTTCCTATTATTGATAACTTAGTATAGTACATATTGATACATTATTTTAACTAAAGAACATATTTTACTCAGATTTTCTTAGTTTTTACCTATTTTTCCATTTTTTTCTTAAGAATCCATCCAGAATATCACATTAGATTTCATTTTTATGTCTCTTTAGGCTTCTCTTATACCTGTGATAATGTCTCAGACTTTCTTTGTTTCTCATGACCAGATTGGGGGTTTACTGGTCAGGTATATTGTAGGATCCTCCTCTACCGGAATTTCTCTGATGTTTTTCTCATGATGAGCCTGGTGTTTTGGGTTTTGGGGAGGAATAACACAGAGGTAAAGCACTATTTTCACCATATCATATCAAGGGTATACACTATCAACATGATTTGTGACTGTTGATGTTGACTTTGATTACCTGGATTTTTTCAGGTTTGTCTAATGTAAAGTGACCCATTTTTATTCTTCTTCATACTATACTCTTTGGAAGGAAGTCAACTATGTATAGCTTATATTGAAGGAGTGGGGATTTATATTTCCTTCATTTAGTAGGGAGTAGTTAAATAATTTATTCAGAATTCCTTTGAATAGATTTCTCTCTTCTCCCCAATTTATTTAATGATTCAATAATTTATTTATATCAATAGGGAGGCATGGGTATTTATTTTATACTTTGAGTTATCATCCGATACTTAATTTTGTTGTTCAAATTGTTCTATTTTTTGCCATTGGAAGCCCTTTCAGCTGGCTTCTGTGTCTCTTAATTATCTACCCCCCACCCTCATTATTATTGTGTGTGTGTATGTGTGTGTGTGTGTGTGTGTGTTCTGAACACTTCCTTACCCTCTTGTACTACAAGATGCTCTAGGCTCATTTTGTGTATTTCTCGCTCTGGGGAAATAAGATACACTCACTCCTGGGATAATCTAGTTTTCCAAGGAACTCTGGTTCCTTTTATTGGAGAATGGTATTAGAAACCAAGATCTGGATGCTAGATATGCTCATTGTTACTGAGTCTTATTGCTTCCAGGACCTCTCAGCTGACAGGAAAAAATTGTATATATAAATACTAACCCATATTTGTACATATGTCTATAAATATTTATATATGTAACCATCTCTATCTATGTAAAGCTAAACATGAGTTCATACTACTGTGTTCAACTCTACTGCAGTATCACATGGGCCATTTTAGCCTCCTCTCCTTTCTGACCTGTAAACTCCCATTCTAACCATGAGAAACCTAACATCCACCATCCAACAAACATTTACTTAAATCTTAAAATCTAGTATACATGTATAATAGTATCAGAATTGTTAACCTGTACCCTTACCCTAATGGGAAGCAACTTTATCAGCTAGAGTACAGTTCTTATGTACACTTTCTTTTGTCATTAATTTTACAGAATCCACTCATTTCCAGTTATGTAACTCAGTGACTCCCCTCCACACCCAAATTCATTGAAGGGGTTCAGTGAAGTTCTGTCATGTGTTTGTAATACAGTAAGATTGTTCGGTCATATTCTTCATTCCATCCCTGGATTCCTCTGACCTCTTAGATTATTTTTTCTTTTTAATGTGCATTAAGATTTACTCTTTGTCCTGTAAAGTCCAATAGCTTTTGAAATTTTTATAGTGTCTTATATCCTTAATTACAGCATTATATCAAATAGTTTCACCCCTCTAAAAAAATCATCTGTACCTTACATATTTAAAACTTCCTCCACTCCCCCTCTGTTCCTTAGCAACCACTGATCTTTTCTACTATCTCCTTAGTTCTGCCTTTTCTACAATGCCATGTAATTGGAATGATACAATATATATCCTTTGCAGACCAGCTTCTTTCACTTAATAATATGCATTTAGGATTCATCCATGTCTTTTTGTGGCTTGATAGTTCATTTATTTTTGTTTTTTAAAATATTTCGATTAAAATTTGTAGAATTCACTGCTTAAACCATTTGAGCCTAATGGTTTCTTTTCTGGAAGGTTATGAATTGTGGACTGAAATTCTTCAATAGATATGGGGCTATTCAGGTTACCTATTTCTCCTTAATTGGGTTTCAGTGTTTTGTGTCTTTCAGGAAATTGGTTCATTTAATTAAATTATTAAATTTGTAGGAATAGAGTTGTTCATAGTAGTTTACTCTTGTCCTTTTAATGTCCATGGACCTCTCTCTCATTTCTGATATTTGAAATTTGTGTCTTTTATCTTTTTTTATTCTTGGTTAGCCTGACTAGAGATTTATCAGTTTTATTGATCTTTAAAATAAAAGTTTTGGGTTTTGTTGATTTTTTTCTAATATCTTCTTGCTTATAATTTCATTGATTTCTGCCCTAATTTTTATTACATCCTTTATTCTGATTCCTTTAGGCTTAAATTGCTCTTCTTGAGATCTGATTTTAGCTCTTTCTTCTTTTCTAATATCAATATATACATTTAATGCTATAAATTTATCTCTAAACACTGCTTAAAAAAGAAGCATCCCACAAATTCTGAAGAGTTATATTTTTATTTCAAAATATATTTTGAAATATATTTCTTGAGATTTGTCTTTGGCCAATGTGATATTTAGAAGTGTGTTATTTCTAATTTTTTAAGCTATTGCTTCATTAGTTTTGAGTTTAGTTTAATTTAATTCGTTTCTAGTTTAATTCCATATAGTCTCAGAACATACTTTATATGATTTATATTCTTTTAAATTTGTTAAAGTATGATTTATGGATCAGAATGTGGGTTATCATGGTGAAAGTTCAATACAAGTTTGAGAGGAATGCATAATCTACTGCTGTTGGATGGAATAGTCTATAAATCTCAATTAAATCAAGTTGATTGATGGTGCTCTTTTGATGAACTATACACTTGTTGATTTTCTGCCTGCTTGTTCTTCAGTTACTGATAGAGAGGTTTTGAATCCTTCAGTTATTATAGTGTATTTGTCTATTTCTCCTCTCTGTTGTATCAGTCTTTGCCTCTCATACTTTGACCCTCTGCTTTTAGGTACATACATGTTTAGGATTGTTATGGCTTCTTAGAGAATTGACCCAGTCACTATTATGTGGTGCCTGACTTTATGTCTGATAGTTTCCTTTGCTTTGAAGTCTTCTTGTCTAAAACTAATGTAGCAACTCTATATTTATTTTGATTAATGTTATATGGTATAACTTTCTCCACTCCTTTATTTTTAACATATCTGAGCCTTTATGTTTAAAGTGAGTTTCTTATAGCTAACATATAGTGGAGTCTTTTTTTGTTTGTTTTATTCAATCTGACAGTCTCTGTCCTTTAATTTTATATTTAGACCATTCACATTTAAAGGGATTATTGATATATTTGGTTTAACATTTACTGTATTTGAAACTGTTTACTATTTGTTACCAGTGCTTCTTTTACTCTTTTCTTTGGTTTTAGTTGAGTATTTTATGTGTCCCCATTTTATCTTCTCTCTTAGTTTATTAATTATATTTCTTTAAGTAATTTAGGTTTTTCCTTAGATTTCCTCTGCTCTGTTCTCTTTTTCATCTCCTGTTAGTCCAGTTAACCATATGTTACACTTTTGAAATTTTCTCACAGGTGCTGTGTTGTTTTTCCATTTTTTTTCTTTGACTTTCAGTTTGGAAGCTTTCTATTAACTCATCTTCAAGCTCACTGATTCTTTCCTCAACTTTATTGAGTCTACTAAGGAGCCAATCAGAGACATTCTTTCTGTTACAGTGTTTTTATTTCTAGCGTTTTATTTTGATTCTTTCTTAGAATATCCACCTCTCTCCTTACATAGCCACCTGTCTTTGCAGGTTGTCCAAGTTTTCCATTAGAGCCCTTAACATATTAGTTATTTTAAATTCCATCTGTTAATTCTAACATTTGTATCTATCTGAATCAAGTTCTGATGATTACTTTTTCTAGATAATTTTTCTTGTCTTTAATGTATCTTATTTTTTTTGTTGAAATATGGACAAAATAGGATACACTAGAGATAAATGGGCCTCTTCTGTGGGAATTTATGTTTTCTTTTTCATGTCATCAAGATCAAGATTTTAAAAAATTTTTATTGGAATGTAGTTGATTTACAGTGTTGTGTTAGTTTCAGGTATACAACAAGGTGATTCAGTTATACATATGTATAGGTTCATTCTTTTTCAGATTGTTTTCTCATGTAAGTTATCACAGACTATTGAGTAGAGTTCCCTGTACTCTACAGTAAGTCCTTGTTGGTTATCTATCTTATATACTGTAGTGTGTGTATGTTAATCCCAAGCTCCTGATTTATCCCCCCGCAGGCGTTTCCCCTTTGGTAACCGTAAGTTTGTTTTCAATATCTGTAAGTCTGTTTCTGTTTTGTAAATAAGTTCATTTGTGTCATTTTAAAAAAATTAGATTCCACATATGAGTGATATCATACGATATTTGTCTTTCTCTGAGAATTTATGTTAATCTGGCTAGAAGTTGGGCTTTGTTTAATGTTTTCTATAACTATAGGTACCACAGGCTTCCTGTGCCTCGGATGTCCTTGTTTTTGTTTCTTGTCCTCACCTGGGGCTTTCTAAGCCTCTTCCTCAGAGACAGTTGTGTTTTGTACATGATTTGACAGTGATCCACTATTACCTTTTGGAGCCCTGTTGGTGTAGTGGTAAAGCATGAGGAGATGGGAGAGTTCTATTATCTTCCAGTTAAATCTCAGTCTTTAACTGGGCCTATGTCTATGGACTGGAACCTTCACTCTACAAATTTCCCCACTCCTACTGGCCTTAAGTGAGATAGAAAGGGGGCTGGATTGGGAGAATTCCCTTCCCCCAGGTTGGATAAATCTCTGGCAAAATGCTCTTTCTAAGTGAAAGTAGACCTCTGTATGGAGAAGGTTCTGGGACTATTTCACAAGGTTTATTTATTTAGTCCTTCTGTCAGAGTCATCTGGTAGTCTTTCTAGGATCTTCACTATACAAACCTGGTGAAGTTTCTGGAGGTAAATCCTGTGAATGTGTGAGACCCCACCTAAGACTGTAACCCTTAGATGTTTCTCATCCTCACACTAGCCCAACTCAGTTTTCAGAAATTTATCAAAGTTATCTTTTAACTTTTCTATCATTTTATGGCATAAGCAGCCTCTGCTCTAGGTAAGCACATCTCTGCTATGACTCTCTGTATTGGTTTGTCTCTCCAGATGTTGGCATGGTAGTTTGCCCTGAACTCAAGTCTCTGACGGGTCCAAGAAAAGTCATTGATTTTCAGGTTTTCCAGCATTTTCTTGCTGTAAAAATGGGAGTGAAGATTTCTAAGCTCTTTACAGGAAGTCTGTTTTCACTAGTATAGTTTTTATCATCTTGGGTGACATAATTTTATTTATTGTTTCTTATTCTATGTCTTTGTAAATAGGAATTTGTTACTGGCTAAGCATATCATAAGATAGTATTGGTTCACAACCTCAGGAACTTCCCAGGTGAAATATGAAATTGGCCCCCATATATGGAGGGCAAGGGGAGATTGGAAAAAGAGGCAGACCGCTCTAGGTGGGCAGGTGGCAGGTTTAATAGGTAAGGGAACTTAATTATAAGGCTTGTCGTGGGTGGCCGCAAGATGAATAGATACCTGCATCTGCCTGCCAGAACCTTAAAAATTTATATAGAGGCCTAATTGGATTTAGTCACATGCATAGAAGACCTTAACTGGGTTCAGTCACAACACCATACTTTTATCTCAAGACTATCCTTAGAGCAGCTTCTGGGACAGGGAAGGTGAGCAGAACACATATTCCAAGGACAGTGCAGGGGGTGAGAAGCCTTCGTTTGCCCCAGTCCAGCTCACAGGTCAACTGGCAATCACATCTTGATGACTTCCTTCAACAGCTGGGTCCTCAACTCCTTTAGAATATAAATTTTAATACTACTTTAAAGTTGAGGTCAACAGGAATTTTCTATGATAACAGTGGATTTCAAATAATATTTCACAATATATTTTGGGCCTTTTAATTTTACATTGGATTTTAATATTTACAATAAAAATAACCAATGTTTCTTTTTTTGTAACTTATTTTATTGAAGCATAGTTGATTTACAATGTTGTATTAATTTCTGCTGTACAGCAAAGTGATTCAGTTATATATACATTCTTTTTCATATTCTTTTCCATATGGTTTATCACAAGATATTGAAAATAGTTCCCTGTGCTATACTGTAGGACCTTGTTGTTTATCCATTCTGTATGCTATATACTAGTTTGCATCTGCTCATCCCAAACTCCCAATCCATCCCTCCCCCACCCCTTTTCCCCCTTGGCAACTGCAAGTCTGTTCTCTATGTCTGTTAGCCTTAAGCAACATTTCTTGAATGATCTACTGTGTGATTTGTGTTATGCACAAGAAGTTTAGGTTGGTTGTCTAACTTTAGTTAGTTGGTTGTCTAACTCATTTTATGTAAAATTTCTATGAGATAGGTATTTCTGTCATCCCCACTTTACCCATAAAGAAAGAGTTTCAGAAAGATTATGTAACCTGCTAAAAGTCACAAAGCTAGTAAGAGGTAACGGGATTTGAGTTTAAACAGTCTGATTTCAGTCTTCACTCTTAATGTCTACATGATATTAGCTCCCCAGAGGCCCTATAGGATTAGCTATATGGATTATGCTCTCCAATAGCAAAACTCAATAAATATCCTTTTATATGCTGTGGTCACAGGGTGAACAGATGTTTGGTCCTGGTACCAGAAACCACATTCATCTCCCCAAGACGATAGGTATTCCTTATATTATCACCAAAACATTTTTGCTAACCCTAAATAGCAGATAAGTTCTATTTATTTTATTTATTCACATAGGAGAACATTTTACATCTAACATATTAAATGTGTCATCATACCACTTTAATTTAGATTTTTCTTAGGGGGTTTATTCAAATTTTTCCATGGACATTGTGGAGAGTGTAAAATTTTTTACTTAATAATGCAGTGCGTTACAAAAAGGGTGAGAGATTCCCACACTTCTCTGTGTTCCCATTACTTTTGCAAGGTGACTTTGAAGCTCCTCTCATTAAGAGGTGTGATTTATTTCTTTGCTCTTTGAATTTGGTTCAGGCTTGTGATTTGGTTTGCCCCATTAAACGTGTGTGAGTGGCATTACACCCATTTCAAGCTTAGACCTCAAGAAGGCTTGCACATTTCTGTTCTCCCTTTTAAAAACTTCCTGAGCCACATATGAAAAAACTAATTATTTTGGTGGTGGACTACATATGGTCCAGTTAACCCTGGCCCAGTCAACAGCTAGGCAATCAGCAGACATGTGAGTACAGCTGTCTTAGGTAAGCCAGCCTCAGCTAACTTACTGCTGACCTCAGACACATGAGCAAGTTCAGCCCAGATCAGCCAAGCCTGGCCCAGGTTGGAAGGACCACCTGACCAACTTGAAACCTTGGTGGCAATATAAATGTCTATTGTTTTAAACCACTAAAGTTGGAATGATTTAGTATGCAGAAAAATCTCCTGATACAAATCATATTCTAGACCAAATATATACAGTAGGTGTGCCATATGATGTTTATTATTATTTTTTAAACATTATTTTAAAATTATTTTATTCATTTGTTGAAAGGTAAATAAAGCTATTTTAAAGGGAATATCTCAGAATTCCCTGTAGTTATTCACATTTTCCACATAGATGCAGACCTCATAATAGTAATAGTAGTAGCAGTACAGATAATAATAATAATAATAATCGAAAAACCACAATTTAGCACTTTATATATAATAGTTATTTAATTCTCAAAACAACCCATGAGATAGGTGTATTAGTTTCCCCATTTAACTGTATTCTCAGGCAAAAGAAATTTAAGAACTTGGCTCTATCTTAGTTTGACTTAGTTCCCTTAGTTTTCCTAACTATTCTGCTTAATGTCTTTCAGTCTTCTACTCATGTTTTTTTTTTCTTCAGAAAGTTTAAAAGTCCAAAATTATGCATGTAATTAGCAACACAAACCTATACTTCAGACCGCTGCAAATATACGTAACACTAATCACTTAGTCACTAATTTGTTGCCCCCAATGCATCATAACCTGAGTTTAAATATGTTTAAAAAAGAGTGGGGTCAACTGTGGGTGATGGATGGTAACTAGACTTGTGCTGATCACTATGTAGTATACATGAATGTCAAATTATAATGCTATACACCTGAAACTTACATAATAAGAAAAAATAAAAAATAAGTTTAAAAAATAATCCAAATGAAATTTTAACTGCAAGATAAATAGTTTACCAACTTTCTTTTCAACTTCAGTGGCAACTGACCTTTTGGGGCAAGGATCCTTGAAAATATAATGGAAGTTATGAATTCTCCTTCCAAAGGAATGTGCAAACACACCAAATGTGCATGCAATTTTAGAATTCCTGTACCGCCCTCTGAAGGCTATCTTGGGGCCTTGAAATAAGAACTCTAGATAAATAGAAAAATTAATTTTTGTGTGAAACTAAAACCATCATAGAGCTTTAGAGCTATTCTGAGGACATCATTTATGTACCACTAACACTTCCCATCCCAGCCTTTACACTGTCCCATTGCAGGGCTTGTAATAATTTTCTAAAGTGAGTTCTGATGTTATGGCTCATCATAAGGTACTAGATGTTGTGTTTTGTCTAATAATTTCTTCCACTTCATCAATGAATGAATAGGCTGTATGTGAAACCAGGGAAAAAATTTTCAACTCCCAATGTTAGGTAAACTCATGCTTCTTTTAAACAAATATTATATGTTTATATTGTGGGAGAAGTAATTTTTAATTGTCATGATTTCCTTTTTGCTTTTTCAACACAAAAGGGGCATTGTAACCTCTATTACCATGTACTAACTTTCTTCTATTTTGTTTTACTATCTGACTACCTTTTATCTTTTAGTGTTATTTATTTGTGCTTTCCTCTCCTCCCATCCCTTTGTATTATATGATTTTAGTTCTGTATGATATCTCAAATCCTTTATGGAATGAAGTGGGATGTAAATTCACATGTAGAATAAATAAAGAGATTAATACCTCTTTTGAAATATTCAAGCCGTCCATCTTGTTCTTATAATTTCCAAGGAATGTGCATTTCACAAAAGAATCTTTCAACCTTTTCCAGGTTTTAAGTTTCTCAAAAATAAGTGTCTTCACACTGGGATTTTAAAGTCAGATTGACATTTCTTTGTGCAACTCTATTTTGGAATAGTACAACATCTCTATACTAGGATGTGGATTGTTTTTATTCCTAACTCTGATGCTGGCCTGTTTTTGACAGGTTGCCAAATCCCTCTGCACCTGTGTTGCTCTGTGTCTGAAAGTGGAGTAGTAAACTATGCGAACTCCCTTCCACTCGAGGAGTGTGCCTTTGTAGGTAAAAGATTGAAGAATCTTGAAACAACATCCTTTGTGTCTAAAAAACAGCACGGGCCGTTAATCCCACTTCATATTATTTGCCTCCTCAGTTTACTAACTTGAGTGTCCCTGGGGTGACATCCGTAAATATTCTGAGAATGCACCAGGAAAGAGTTAAGATATTCAAAATTCAATCAATGGACATTGTGATTGTGACTTTCTATAACCATAGCTCTTTAAAGTTAACTAGAGCATCTGTGTGAGTAACAACTCATGGGATCTGAGTCTGGTTAGGCCAGTTTATTAGAGTGTGGCAAATGTGCAGACTGTAGTCCCACTAGGTTTACTCTGCATAGTGTTTTTAGGCTGCTCTTAACCTTGGCCGGCTGCCTCTTGGAGCCTCATTATTTGTGTTCAAGAGGAGCCCATTTTCAACACCTCCAATGGCATAAAAACTCAAAGAGTAGTTTACTGATAGTCACAATTTATCTGGTGAAAATATAGGATGGATGAGGACCCTCAGAATAAAGGTATAGAGCAGGGATGTAACCATGTGTGTGATGCATATGTACAGATAACGTAACTTTATATTACGAAAGAAGTGGAAGAAAACTCAGAAATCATTAGAATTTACCTTACTCTTGTAAATGAGAAATCTAAGGCACAATGGTTTTTCTAAGATCATAAAGAATTAGTGCAAAACCAAGAAATAGAACTCAGGTTTTCCAGCACCCAAATAAGTGCTCTTTCTATGTCTCACAATATATTTGTTTCTCTTACAAAACTACTATCACATTCTAGGGTTTCATGGTTTAACCCTTCCATTCCACATTCTTTTCAATTCTTAGGTTCTATAAAAATGCAGTTTTGCCCAGTGATAATACCTTTGCTCATGGAATCTAGTCAGAGATGAAATGTTACTGATTTCTTAAAAAAAAGAAAAAGCTTTTATTTTTTATTTCTGTTATATACCAACTTTAATATATTCCTTATTCATATTTAAGTCAACCCAATCATCTGAAACATTTTGAAATACAATATGTTGTGTCTTGAACAATATAGAGTTTCGCATATCATAAATAGCCAATAATTATGTTTTTCAGTGAGTGGACAACTGAATGAAGAAAATAGGATTAAATTATAAATTAGATTACTAGTTTTATTGGCAGTTTGTTATAATAGTATATATTGAGAATAAACTTAAGAATATTACAAGGGATGATATTTGGAAAATTTAATAGATATGTGTTTCACAGTGGCTTTACATAATTTTAGACAGTATTTATTTGCCCAGACTGAAATTACTTTAGAGTTATTCATTACTTCAGAGAACCAACTTTTTAATGGAATTTACTGCCAAACTACATATTTGGTTATGTTAGTCATTTCTCTAGATGTTTCTGTCCTGTGTTTTATAGATGCATCATTTTTCTGTATCTAATCATGACATTTATCATAGTATTCAAATGTTGGCTTTAGAATTATAAAATTCTGAAAAGTGACCTTTCCCCTAACTTAATTATGCATTCTGAGGAGCCAATATGTAGTTCTGCTATGTAATTAGTTTCTGATCTTTCTCTGAATGGTGTTTAGAAATAAAAATTTTGCTGTTAAATATTTTATAATATCTAGTTAGCCTGTATTTGTCTAAATTTGAAAAGATTTTCTCATGATTAATAACATGTCCTGCCATTCTTTCAGTATTTTCTGATGATTACCTGTGAGAGGTGACAATAATTGTGTTAGCTTTATATCCAGAAACTATAAAGTAATTTCAATTTCAGTATAAATTTTTACTAGCTGGGTGCTTATATTCATTAGAATACATATGATTAGCCACAATAACACCACCACAAATAACAGTGTCTTGAAAAATACATGTTTTTTAAATCTCTCAGGTAATAGGTTGAGTATAATTAGTCCAGAGCTGAGATGATAAGTTGCTGGTGCCAAGGACCCAGCTTTTTATAAATTGTTTCTTTTATGATCCTTGGTGTGATGCCTCCATTCAGCCAGTAAATAGGGGAAAGAAAAGAGAAGAGCTTTCCTCTTTCTTTAGAGCATGACCTAAAAATCACAGATATATCTTCTCAAATCCCACTGACCCTCATTTGGCTGCATGACTACTCCTAGATTCAAATTAGCTGGTAATACAGTCTCTATCCATGTATCCACATGTCTCACTATAATTTCCACACTTATGTCAGAAGGAAAGAAGAGATACTCAAAGAAAACTAGCAATCTCTGCCCAGGGTTTAGATCCTTTGATATTGTCCCACAGCTCTTGGATACACACTTCTATTTTGGTTTTGTTTCCACTCCTTATTTCTTCTATTTATTTCAATTTGGAAATTTTGTATTGACCTGTTTTTAAGTTCACCAGTTCTGTCTTCTGGTGTGTCCTATGTAGTGATAAAGAATTATTCATCTCAATTTTACTGCCTTCTATAGTTTCTATCTTTCTGTTGAAATTCTGTGATGACTATTCTTGCATGTTGTCCTTTTCCACTATGTACTTTAATATATTATTGGCAGTCAAAGTCTTTGATAGTTCCAATATCTAAGTCATCTCAGTGTCTGGTTCTGTTGTCTGCTTTACCACTTGACAAATATTCATTTTATTCCCCTGATATATTTGTGTATGTGTGTTTGTGATCATTTTTTACTGAATTCTAGAATTATGTGTAAAAGAACAGTAGAGATTGAGGCAAATAGTATCTCTGGCTAGAAAGGTGCCTGCCTCTTCTTTTGTCAGGCTACTATAAATGGAGAGTTGTGTCAAACTAGACAGGTGTTGATCTGAGTTTGATTTTACTATACATTTAGTGCATCACAGGTTACAAATTCCCCAGCAGTGGGCTGCTGCTACCTTTTATTGAGTGTGGAGCTTTAGGACGTTGGGGTGATTTTCTTTGCATTCCTGTTCCATGCTAAGCTTTCAGCAGACTGCAAAACTGCACTGTAGAGGGAATCTTTTCCATGTTATTTCCCAGTGGTATTTACTATTTGCTTGTTACTAGGTATGAGGCATATGGTAAAAACAAGGGATATCTCTAAGATTTTATGATCCAGCCTCAGCTTTAGGTGAGTCCTCTCAACCCATATTAATGAGTCTTTCTCAGCATCCTTGTTCTCCCCCATGACAGTCACACTCTGTCTTGTATCTGTGAGATTCTTGGTTTGGATAGATTTTACTGCTCCTCCAGCAACAGAAGCTGACCTTTTTCACTGAGCAAACAAATTTGCTTCTGTACCTCCATCAGAAAAAGTGTGCCCTGGCCTAGGACTGGTGGCAGAGGATTTTGTCCCTTTGTTCCAGGAGAGTCCTGGAGCTTGTTCTTTGAGGCAAGGCTTGTGGTCGGTGAAGGGGAGGTTTCCTGACCCTTTGCCAGGGTCAGACAGTTTTTGCTCCTCCCATTTACCTTTGCTGGAAGTAGAAGCTAGTTTTCCTGTCCCTTACCCATTGGCTTGCAGCTTTTGCTTCACATAAGAAAAAGTAAGAGGAACAAGTATGAATTCATGCCTGTGCACCATGACGGGAGCTGTGTTGGCCTCCTGCACTGCCTCCATGAGCACGTGATGGAGGCTTATAGTGAAAAACCAAAGAGTGATTACAGAGTCACCTTGTCCCAGGTATTCTAAACTTTCACCCTGGTCATCTCTTGACCTTTAAGAACACATTAATGTTTCGGTTGTTTTCTTTTACTTTCTCCTACTTTATTCTTACAGGCTTGAAATGTTATGATTCTGTAGTTTTTATTTTACTTTTTGTTATTGTTGTTGTTAGGGTAGAAGTGATGTTCTCTTGTGGATTTATATATCCTAAGTTGATTCAGAACCTGTCCTGGGGGTTAAATAGCATATGTTCAATATTATCTTTTACCAAAATAGTTTTTTTGACATTCATAGCCTTAGAGTGCACAGTACCAAGTGTAAGCAATTCATTGCAACACACATTCAATAATTTTCAATTGGAATCTTAGTGTTAAAATTGTCTGACTTGTATATTAAACCTAGCCCACTCTTAGCTAGTGTGTGAACCTAGCTGAATCCCTCAATATTTGCATCTCAACAAATTCTCCACTGTTTTTCACATATGTGATTTACTGCTCTTACAAGGGTGGGGTGGATTTCTTTGTAAAGTTGGAAATCATATATTCCAGTGCCATGCATAAATTTAGCCGCTTTCAAAGATCATGTGTAATATTAACAAACGTCAAACATCTATTCTGTTCTATTTAGAATATACAGTAGACTCATGATATATGTCTGCATAGCTTCTGGATATTCTATCCAATCCTTAAATTTATGACAACAGACATATTAGTATAGGCAAATGGTTTCCTTTTAGTCATATTTGAGATGAAAGTCATGTATTTCATATAGATATCAAACAAAAGGTAACCCAGTGCCTATTTAACCTAAGAAAGTTCTTTTTATCATTACAATAGAATTATTGTGTGTACAATGCTAGATGTAAATGTGTGGGGAGTGAGTGCATGTCCTACTTCAGAGGCTTCCTTAAATGGTCAGCTTTCTAGCACACATGATTCAAATTTACAGTTGAAAAAAATAATAGAATAATCTGTGTCATGAATAATCACCACCAGTAGCATATCCTTGAAATAGTAAATATTAAATTTGTAAAGAACAAAGACCTACTGCACCATAATTGATGGCAAAGCATAATCATTATTGGGTTTTAGGCCAGAATTAACTAATGTTTAAATATGGGCCCTAGCTCAAGATAGTAACATCTTACAAGATAAATGCCAGCTTTTCTTTTTCCACTTTCCATTTTGAAAATTACTAAAATGCATGCTTTACTTGAAGCTTAATAAATATATTTAGTTTTAGCTTAATAAGTATCTTACAGAAGAGATAAAATCAAGTTAATGATGTGTGTCCAGCAGAAATAGCCTTCTTATCAAACGGTTCGAGCCATCTCATTTCTATAAGGAACCAATCTTCATAAGCTATAAGAACCACCCATTTGACACACTCTAGTAATTGTAATTAAAACATAAACATCTACTTTGCCGTGTTGTCATTTAATAGATTTTGATCAGCTTTCATATTTATTTCCATCGTGGTGGTTTGTATGTTGTGATTAAGATTCAATTTGAACCCCAATACTGTGTCATTACTTTGTGACAATACAAAATATGAGATTAGTCATTTGTACTGCTTTTCCATATGCTAACTTTAAAAAAAATCTGTCAATATAATGGCTTTCAAATACTGAGTTGTATCTAGAAATCGATGCTCAGTTACTCTAGTCATTTCATAGTCACTGTCATAATGTTAATCATGATGGTCTTAAGTGGTGTTATTTAGGTATAATTTTATTGTAAGATCCTACAAAATCCTCTATTTCCTGTTTGGATTTAGTCAAGTGTACCTTCCTTAGTATATCTGGATTTGGCAGCATTCCAGTTCCTTTGATACTTTTGATAGAGGGATATTTGAAAAGTGAAAACCAGTGGGCAGGGCAGAGCAAACCTACCCACTGGCAGTTTAATTCTGATGCCCTTGATCTGGTTCAGGTTCAGTGGTTTGATATTAGACCCAGAGAGGAAACTTTCACACCTAATGTGAAAATGCAAATGATTGGCTTGTTGTTCCTGTGAAAATGCCAGAAATTTCATGTGTTAGTATTGCCTTACCTGTAGAGAAAAGCCAATTTGATAATTACAGGCTGCTTTCTGCAGCTGTGAATGCCCCCTTTCAAACCAATAGAAAACAACAGGAGGCCCAACCATGAACATTCTTTGAAAATTCTATTTACAAAATGTATGCATTAACAAACTACCCCACAGCTTCCTGGGAATTGAAATCAGACCTGGTAAAGAAACAGTGCTCCTAAATGGGCCTTGCTCACATAGGGTCTCTTGTATTCAACTCCCAGCAGGGTAGAATTGGTAGGTTTTCTTGAAAGTTCTATAAAATTTTCCTATTTATATATATAAACAGTCCAGCCAGTGTAATCACCAAAAACCAAAGGTCTAAATAGACTTTATAATAAAAATTTAAATGATACTGTACCCTAAGGAAATACCTATAATTTGTAACCAAAATTTTCACGGACTTAACTCCAACTCACTTGAAACTTATTTTTATCACTATGTATTAGTTGTTTTTTCTTAATTGTTTATTTCCCCCAAAATATTGTAAGCTTTTTAAGAGCAGAAATAAAGCCCTTTTCCCCATAGGTCTTACTACTTACTTGGCTCTTCATAGATATTGATTAATTGGTTGAATATACAAATATACCGTTAAGGGAAAAAAATTGGGTGAGGTATATTTGCACAAACATAACATTTAAAATCAACTCCTTATTTCTCCTTTTAACAGAAATTTCACTCATTTTTATATATTTTAGAGTCTGTGAATGTGAAGTCTGCCAGTAAAATATACCGTATATTTAAGTTGTGTTTTTATTTTTCTTAGTAAAATTAATACAATACTAAAAATATATCAAGCTCTAGTATGAAATTTAGTCAAATTGTATACCTTAAAATAAAATCTTGTTCTTTTTGACGTAAAGGTCAGTATTATAAGGCATTTAGAAAAGGTGTGATGGATTCTAGCTCATTCTAATGACCCCAGCAAATCTACAACTAAATAATCTGATAGGTTTTTTTGAGGACTCCACTTAATGGAGGGTACATTTTCTCTCTTTGCAACCTCTTTTAGTTCAATGAGACTGAAATATATTTAAGAATTTTGATGAGTTTATTTTACCAGTTTGGGATGTATGGACCCTATTTCACAGTCTAAATCTTTCCAGGAATGTCCAAAATTGCCCCACTCCTAGAGATTCATCTCAGAGCCTATGCAATATAGGAGGTTGAGAAAATTGTTAAGCAAAAGAAATAGCAGAAGTACACATAGTCTTTAGGAAGGTGAAGGGTAATTCTTCCTGTCTCAAAAAAACCAGAAAAGACTTAAATTTATGTATCATCTGTGAACACATCTTTTTTACCTAAGGCCTATAGTAGGCTTAAAACTCACTTCATCAGAACTTTGGCTTAGTAGGGCTCAAAGGTAAATTGCTCAGTTCTGGCCTGGAATATCTTCTTGTGCTTTACTTATTCTTGGTTGTGAGTTCCATGTTGTCCTTATTTCATACTGATGCACCACAATTGTGGTCTCCTTCAGTGATCAGTTCCCTAATTAGTAGCTGCAGAAAGTGCTTAATGTTTGCAGCTAAAACTTTTCAAGTTTACATCCAGAATTTGGTATCTGATCTTACTTTTCCCCACTTGGCTCTCCACAATAGAAATAGCTTTCAGGTAAAGCCATCTCTCTCTAATATTTACTGTAGGTATTTTCTTCCTTTGTGTTACATTACTCCCTTCTTCCCTGTTTGGGGTCAAGGAAGAAAAATAAAGAAAAAGAAAAGCCCTCAAAGTTAAGTGTTTCTGATTGTATTGCGTTATGTTATTTCCTGTGCGACCCCGTTAAACAGTCCCATGACTTTGGTAGCTCAGAGTCATGATTTATAAATTATGCTTCATTCTTCATAAGATGTCGATTATATTGGCACATGATTATATGGGGTCTTTATATTCCTCTTTTTTTTTCTTTTCATGTATCACTGTTTATTTTTCCCACCCTACAGACAGATTATAAATGGGTAGAAATCATTCATGTATTGTTTTTCTTTTATATATTCCACAGCTGAGGGCATTGTAAGCTATCAAAATGTACCTTATTGTTTAGCTGAAAGAACTATGGGTCTATTTGAGACAGGTTCTACTTCATCCAAGGAAATTACTAATGGAAGAAGCAAACGGTGAATGACGTGGAAAATGTCCTATCAACCTGCATAATCCATTTATATAATGATGGCAGATTTGTCTCTTGAGGTACCTTTTGCTTCTATTATTCTATAATTATGGATATTCAAATCAGAACAGTGCGATAATGATTGCTTTGAGCACTCTGAGGTATTTCTATCATAATAGCAAAGCGCCTACCTCTCCGACTGCATTTCTTGCTAATCCTTCCCTAGATCAGGAATTAGCAAACTTCTGTAAATGGCCAGATAGCTAATATTTTAGGTTTTGCGGGCCATGTAGTCTCTGTTGCAACTAGTCAAGTAGCCTTTTTTAATGGGGTCTGACACTTATTGAAAATAAGAAGTAGAATTTGTCCAGGTAGTGTTGAGGCCGAGTACAGGAGTTATTTTATTAACCAACAGACACATGACTGAGAAAGTGCTCCAAATTCAGAAGAAATCTGGCATCTGGGCAAAACTAACTAATTCAAAGGTGAGATGATTTGATTTGGCTGCAAGGCACCCCTGGGCCCTGGCAGCCATCTGGGAGGAGTAGAAAATGTCTCTGAGAGTGGGGAGGGAATGGACTTCACAGAAGGTGAAAAGCTGGCCCCTTGGGAGTGGTGGCAAGCTGTCTAAATAATTGTCCAGAGACTATAGCCCTTTCACATACTTCCTAAGTGAGTCCAGATCCACTGTGGTGATGGTCTCTTGGTGGGATGTGGTAGATGATGATGGCAGCAACAGCTAAGGTCTGCAGACAGATGCAGGTCTGGTAGTCTTTTCTACCACTGTTTTCACTCTGCTTTGCAACGTCAAAGAGCCATAGATAGTAGTAAACAAATGGGTGTGTCTGTGTTCTAATAAAGCTATCTAAAAAGCATAAATGAGATTTGGCCTGAGGGCCATCGTTTGCCAACCTTGCTCTAAGTGATTATGCATTGGTCACCCTGGCCATTTTTCATTTTTCAGTTCCCTGAACAGCTAAAGCTCTTCCCCACTTCAGGTGCTGTTCCACCACATAGAATATTCTTGTCCCTGCTTTTCTGCATTCTTGACTTCTTTTCTTCTTTTTGATCTCTGCTTACATGAAATCAGGCTGAAAGATAGTGTGACATTCTGGTCTACCTGGGACAAACCTGATTTATATCTGTGGTCCTGGTATAATTACTGATGTGATACCTGTCACTTTGAAATGTGACATGGTTGGGATGATAAATTACTAGTCAAAATTACAGGTTACCCTATTCAAAAAAAAAAAAGACTTCTCTGACCATTCTATGTAAACAAGGACACTATCAGGTCATCCATTATTTATATGAGAAGCACTGGAATTTGCATTTATTTTGTGCATTTATATTATTTACTGTGTGCCTCTCTCTCCCTAGTAGAATGAAAGACTGCATGGGAACAGAGTCAAGTCTGCTCTGTTCATGTCCACTCCAAGCATACTGCATGCGAGAGACAGTATACCCCAAAAAGATGAATGAGTGAATATATAAGTATTTGTTAAATGATTTCACATCTGGGCATAGTGAAATTCTCATTATTATATATTATCCACAATGACAAAATACTTTTTTCTAACATTCATAGCTTAATATTAGAGATTTTCTTTCATCCTTAACAGAGAATTGGATGTAGGCTTCTGAACTGACTGGCCTGACAAGAGTAGGTTCCAGATTTTTGCTTAATGGCTCCTCCTCCACCTCCTTCCATGGATTTCTGGACAAAGGTGGTCTGGGCATCTCTGTACTAAGACCTACTTGGATAGTCAGAAGATGGCAGTATTCTTTAAATAACCCTAGTTTAATCTCCGATCTTCCCTTTCTCCAAGAAAGTGGAACCTATCATCTGGCTGAGAATCTTTTAAAAATCCCCAATATCTGCATCGCCTTTTCCCTAGTGTTTACTACTTTTTTTTTTTTTTTGCGGTACGCGGGACTCTCACTGTTGTGGCCTCTCCTGCTGCAGAGCACAGGCTCCGGATGCGCAGGCTCAGCGGCCATTGCTCACGGGCCTAGCCGCTCTGCGGCATGTGGGATCTTCCCGGACTGAGGCATGAACCCGTGTCCCCTGCATCGGCAGGCGGACTCTCAACCACTGCGCCACCAGGGAAGTCCTACTACTTCTTAATATAAAGGGATTTGGTTTTTCACTGTTTCCAGAATGGTTGATGGAAATCTCATTTGCTCAATCTTATTACACGGATGTAGTGATATTCACTATGAAGAAAGGAGTTTTGTATAAGTATGTAAAATATAAATAAGAATACAAAATTTTTATACAGTCTCAAACTGTGGGAATGCATTTGTGTCTGTAGCTGAAAATGCAGTAACGTACTCTTGCTAATTAAAATGAATTTTTATTAGTCTTAGGCTGCTGCCAAAAGAAAACAAATGTTTCTACTTACTTTGGTGGGGACCTAAGCAACTTGACCAAAATTTAGTAGCAATCAAAAT
The DNA here is from genome assembly GCF_949752795.1 of Hyperoodon ampullatus. Lineage (NCBI taxonomy): Eukaryota > Metazoa > Chordata > Mammalia > Artiodactyla > Ziphiidae > Hyperoodon > Hyperoodon ampullatus. Next base: position 35,154,772 of record NC_136925.1, on the reverse strand, counting down.
CTTTCATTTACTTCTAAATATGTGAATATATTAACATTTTATCTCATCATCCTGATTTTACTTTTTGAATATGTTAATTTCTGTTTAAAAATCTCTATCACCAAAGAAGCAAATACTGCCTCCATATTCAACTTTGGAAATTAATCAAGTTGCTGTGCCTTTTAAAAAATATATGGTTTCCTTTTTGTTAAGAGGAAGCATTAAGGAATGATTTTTGTTGAATAATAATTGATTTTATTAAACATTAGTATAATTTAATAAATTATAAATAAGATATGGCCATTTTGGTAATACAGAAATAATTCAAATTTGAATCATTGAAAAAAGCGAGTGGGATTTTCAGTTATACTCAAAACATTATGCAGAAATAAATAGCATGTTTTGCTTAGTATTGACAAAGCATAACTAACAAAAAAAAAAAAAAAGAAAGAAATTAGATGGTGTTACAGGCTGGGTTGTGTTCTCCTAAATTCATATATTGAAGTCCTAACCCCCAGTACCTCAGAATTTTACTGTATTTGGAAATAGGGTCTTTAGAAGTAATTAAGTTAAAATGAGGTCATTAGGGTGGGTCCTAATCCAGTATTACTGGTGTCTTTATAAGAAGGAAGATTAGGACACAGACACACACAGGAGAAGACCATGTGAAGACAGCCATTTACAAGCCAATGAGAAAGGCCTTGGAAGAAATCAACCCTGCCAACACCTTGATCTCAGACTTCTAGGTGCCAGAACTGTAAAAAAATTAAAAATTTTTTTTTAAAATGAAAAATTCTGCTGTTTAATCTTCCCAGTCTTTAGAACTTTGTTATGGCAGCCTAACAGACTAATAGAGATGGGAAAATTTTACTGCATCTCCTGAGGACAGCATGGCCCCTGCCTTCTGTTCCAGACATCTACACTCTCATGGGCATTCACTTAAGGAACCACTGTTTTCCCCTAGTTGCTGCAGAATATCTTCTTTATTATAAAGATAAAAATTGAAAAATTAAAATTCCTGTAAAAATACGCATGAGTCTCTAAAAACTTAGTATTGTGGTCTGGTTTATTCCTAGCTATTTAAACATTAAAATAAATTGTAATTTTTGTTGCATTACAGTTTACAAAATGCTTCTATATCCATTATCACTGTTTATTTTCATAAATGGCATATTCAGTGGGATAAACAAAACTTTATTTTCTGTTTTTATAGATGAGAAACTAAAGTTCCAAAGTTGATTGACTTAGAATAGCTCATAAAGTCAGTACAGTAGAACTGCAATGCTAATCAAGATGTTTTGACTTCAAACTCAGTTATATTTCTTGTATACCCCATTGCCCAATTCTTTATCTGAAAATCTTTAGGTCCTTAATAATATCTCTTAGTGCAGTGTTCTTCAAACAGCTGATTATGACCCATTGGCAACTCATGTTATCAACTTAATGTTTGACAATTGTACCAAAAATGACATCAAATGGAACAGAATAGATTATATTACTAGAACTGAAAGTTAATATTGTTTCTTGACATTTTACTTGAGCAATTTGTGTGTCTGTGTATGCATACCTAGTTGTAAAATAAAACATATTTCTTTCAGTAGGCTATAGTAAGACAGTATTTGAAAACCATTGCCATGATATATTTCTCTAAAAGGCTATTTAAATATCTTCTTGCTAATGCTTTGGGGTTTTGTGCAAATGCTCATTTAGCTTTATCTCTTAATTAGGAGGCAAAGCCCTTGAACAGAAAAAATATTGCTTATTACTTCTTCCTCAGAGAGTGTTGAACTGATGGTAGACACACAAGAAATGATGAATGAATGACTTGAGTACATGACTGTTGGCTCTGAAAGTCATGAAAATTATTCTGATGTGTTACCACTCTAGTTTTATTTATGGACATCCTTAAAGCTAGATGAACTTTTGCAACAATATTCTCAGGTGGTACTTTGTATGTTGTTTTGAGTACTAAATCCTTTTTCCTTAGGCCATGTTCTCCCAGGTGTATTTTCAAATCTATCTAAAGATTCCCTTAAACGATTAAGGGAAAGAGTCTAAAGATTTGCCCTAATTATATCATCAGAGAAGTACATTCTCATAAACTGGTAGGGACTTTCCTTTTCATCTCTGCTTTCCACAGATTGGAGAGAAAATTTTCAAAGCCTACTGATGGCCTAAGAAACTTAGGCCCACCCAAAAAGTGGATTTTAAAAACAAAACAAAAAAACCTTCTAATTTTTAACTTGCATTTCTTTTAAATTTATACGTTAATATTATTTATAAATATACTGATTAAATTTATATTAATAGCTGATTATTTCATATTTAAAACTGTAATATGTTTAAACAACCCTGTTTTTATATCACACACACTCCATTCAGGACTCATATTTAATCCTGGAAGTAAAATCCCTGCAGAGACACACCGAGAACGCCTGTCAGGGGAATGCCAAAACAGAATGATGAGCTTTAGATTAAGATCCAAATATCAATAGAGCATAGCTGTATTATGGGAGGAGAGGAAACTTTCCCAATCAACACCTACCATTGGAAGGAGTTAACTTAGATATTTGTTGATACTTAGATTCAAATGTTGAAGAAGTTAACTGTCTTTTTGATTAATATTAAAAGCATATTGCACAGAGATGGAGGTGAACTATATAATGCACAAACACACATATGCATTCACACACATACATACACACACACACACACACACACACACACACACACACACAGGACCTAAGTAATTTTGAGTTTAGTAGAGTCGATATTTTGAATTTATTTGAAAATATTAGGAAATCTAGAGAAAATTGCAGAACATCAGCCAAATATAAAGCCAAACTTCTTTAAAAAATGTTCTACCAACATTTGTTTGTATTTTCTTTGTAATCGATTTGAGTTTAACAACATAAAATTCCAGTGATAAGTGTCTAAAACAGGAGTTAGCAAATCGTTTTTCTGTAGACTGTCCAATAGTAAATTTTAGGCTTTGTGGGCCATATGGTCTCCATCACAACTACTCAGCTCTGCTGTTGTAGGGCAAAAACAGCTATAAACAATGCAGAAATGAAGAGTGTGGCTATGTTACAAAAAAACTTCATTTACAAAAATGAAAAGTGGGCCAAATTTAACCCATGGGCTATAATTTACCCATTCCAAGTACAATAGAAATTAAAGTGGTTTACAAGCTATAATGCTTGAATATATTTAATTTCTAATTTTTATAAAATGTTATCATCTATAAGCTAGAATATGGTTGTATTGCCCTTCTTTATAAATTTTAGGGCCTGAAAATTCTGTAAGTTTTTTACTCTGCTTTTCTTCAGTTGTAGAAACTTCCTCTGAGAACACCATTATATAGTTCAGTGGTAAATGAAATGTAAGATGTATCACCTGAAGCATAACATTTTTTGGAAATCTAGAGTCAGGTTTCTTATTCAAAAGGAAAAATAATTTTTAAAAAAGTTTGTGTTTAAAAACAAGTGAGTCTTAAGAAAAGCCTAGTCTTGTGAATCTTATGTTTATATCACAATTCATGGAAACATACTCTTTGAAGTGAAGTTTAGTTAGTACTTGATAAGAGAAAGTGTATATGCCCTTTTCAGTTATCATTTGCTCATTTCCCTTGTATTGAATCAGTTGTCATAATGCAGGATTATTCATTATTTGAAACTTACACTTATTTTTATAAAATATATAATGACCTATATGTTTTGTTTTCCATTCATCAAGTTTTAATTTCCCTACGTTCTATTTTCTATCAAAGCGTACAAATAGGAAGAAGGAGGTAAAAGTTGCATCTTCTTCAATCTGGAAAAAGCTCTTTTACTTTGTCCTGCATAACATCCCAAGGGGCAGTGTTACTTTTTTCTTAATAATTACTTGAACAGGCTGTCCAGTGTGCTTGTAAATTATCAAAGTAAATACATGATGTGAACTCTACCATTGGAAAGTAGTTCATCCTATTACAGATGGTTCCCAACTTAGGATGTTTCGACTTACAATTTTTTAACTTTATGATGTTTCAAAAGCGATATGCTTTAGGTAGAAAAAAGTGTATTTTGAATTTTGATCTTTTCCTGGACTAGCGATGTGTGGTATGATGCTCTCTCCCCATGCTGGGCAGAGGCAGTGAGCCACAGCTCCCTGTAAGCCACATGAACACGAGGGTAAGCAATGGACACATTTACAACCCTTCTGATCCCATACAACCATTCTGTTTTTCACTTTCAGGGTAGTAGTCAATAATTACATGACATATTCAACACTTTATCATAAAACTGACTTTGTGTTAGATGATTTTGCCTAACTGTAAGCTAGTGTAAGTGTACTGAGCACATTTAACATAGTCTAGGCTAAGCTATGGTGTTTGGTGGGTTAGGTATATTAAATGCATTTTTGACTTCCGATATTTCCAATTTACGATGAGTTTATCAAGACATGACCCCATCATAAGTCAAGGAGGATCTACAGTATTCATATTTGAACAATTTTGGTAGACTAAAAATTTTCAAAATTTTCTCCTCTTGGCAGGTAAGAAATTTACTGGTAGGATATAAGAGATGGTGAAGGATTGCTAGATATAGAGGACATAATAATCACTGTTAATGTGTTCTTCAAGTTATAACTAGAAATATGTATAACTATGAATGATATATCTATATTAGTAGATAAGGGAAAAATCTGATTTAAAGTATGCATACACATTCTCTCACACACACCAAACACAAACACACAACTAAGTTATTTTTTCATTGCAAACAAAATTCTCCATATTTCTATTTTAAATAAAAATGTAAGGAAGCCAAGCTATTGAAACATTTGGGACTGTCATTCATATGTTCTTTATTGTATAATAAATTATACATATGCACATATATATTTATATTCCAATTGGTACAACTTGTAATAATATTAATAAACTTTATATATAAGCATTTTATCTGTAGTTATTAAAATAAGATTTGTAAAAATTTAAATGAATTTGACATGAAAACTTCTTTTAATTACATAATAAATAATTTACACATTGTGGATTAGCTTACATACAGGGGATAAATTAAGATTTTAGATTAAGTCTAATAATTATGTATTGGCAACATGTAATTTGATTGCCATATATCCATGTGTGTGTATTAATGTGCAAAATTAGTTTGAGGATTTGTTTATTATGTTCAAAATAGAACTACATTTTTTTACCCACCTAAGTCATTCCGTCAGAGATAAGGCAAAACTAATTTTTTCCTCTGTGGAAAATGTATAAGTGCATCTTTTTAACCTGAATTTCTAACATGAGAACATTATTTGCTTAACTACTTTGTACCTTCACATTAATTTAGCTGTGAAAGTCTCCTGTTAAATATTTCAAGGAAGTTGTGAGAGTGGAAGGTCTAAATATTATACTAAATATTATACTATCTTGTGAAGTTACTACACACTAGGGGATGCGCCCAGAGTACTTTCTTACTAATTATTCTTCATGGAAAAAATGTGTCAAAACAAAAATACTTAATAAAGTAAAATTAAATATCTGATAATTATTCAGATATTCCTGAATCAATAAGGACTGTATCTAATCAAGTGTATTAATGAATGAATTTTTCACAAAACTTTCTTTCCTTCTTACCTCCTTCCCTCCCTATCTTCCTTCTCTCCAATTCTCCTTCCTCCCCTCCTTTCTTTTTCTCTCTCTCTTTCTTTCTTTTTTTTTTTATGGTAATGCTCAATCTCTATATTTTCACACGTAAAATTCACACGTGAACCTTTACAGTTTCACTTGTAATTCTTCACTCTTTCTAATTCTACAAGCTTCTTTGGGTTACGAAAAAAAATTTTTTCTTGTTTTTACTTTGTAGAATTTTCCAAATCAATTGCAGATTTAGCAAGTTTCCTGGATGTTGAGGAGAAGCACTAGGGAATGAAGGTGCAGAATTCTGGCTTTGTTTGTCTCTAGTTCGGCTGATGACAGTCTCTTAGTAAGGCAAAGTCAGAATCCTTGATCTAATGCCACAAGTCTGCAACCATGATTCTGGTGCTGAACAGTAGAAATGGAGGAATTTAAATATTAGGTAAATACATTTGGTTCCTTTTTATCAGGGTACAATATGAAGTATGAACAGGGCATAGTAAGAACACAGGTTTGAAGTTCAGGTCCTAATGGAGTTTCATATTAGATGTGCAAACTTGGACCTTTATTCTGCCTCAAGCTCCTTATCTGCAAAATGGGGCCAATAATAGCATCTACTTCATATGACTTTTGTGGCACCGATTACTAGAATTTAAAAAAATCACTGTGAAGTGAATTTCAGTTTCCTGTATAACATTTCTGGGAGTTACTTTTATATATATTTTGGAATTTTGTATACTGATATTTATAAATGAGAATTTAACTGAGAATATAACTTGAAGTTTAAAATTTAAAAAAGTGTATCCAAACAATTTTTAAAGTTTTGTTTTTGAATTTTTGAATTTTATTAATTTTTTTATAAAGCAGGTCCTTATTAGCCATCCATTTTATACACATCAGTGTATACATGTCAGTCCCAATCTCCCAATTCATCCCACTGCCACCCCCACCTTCCGCTGCTTTTCCTCCTTGGTGTCTATACATTTGTTCTCTACATCCGTGTCTCAAATTCTGCCCTGCACACCGGTTCATCTGTACCATTTTTCTAGGTTCCACTTATATGCGTTAATATATGATATTTGGTTTTCTCTTTCTGACTTACTTCACTCTGTATGACAGTCTCTAGATTCATCCACGTCTCTACAAATGACCCAATTTCATTCCTTTTTATGGCTGAGTAATACTCCATTGTATATGTGTACCACATCTTCTTTATCCATTTGTCTGTCGATGGGCATTTAGGTTGCTTCCATGACCTGGCTATTGTAAACAGTGCTGCAAAGATCATTGGGGTGCATGTGCCTTTTTGAATTATGCTTTTCTCTGGGTATATGCCTAGTAGTGGGATTGCTGGGTCATATGGTAATTCTATTTTTAGTTTTTTAAGGAACCTCCATACTGTTCTGCATAGTGGCTATATCAATTTACATTCCCACCAACAGTGCAAGAGGGTTCCCTTTTCTCCACCCTTCTCCAGCATTTGTTTTCTGTAGATTTTCTGATGATGCCCATTCTAACTGGTGTGAGGTGATACCTCACTGTAGTTTTGATCTACATTTCTCTAATAATTAGTGATGTTGAGCAGCTTTTCATGTGCTTCTTGACCATCTGTATGTCCTCTTTGGAGAAATGTCTATTTAGGTCTTCTGCCCATTTTTTTATTTTTATTTTTTTTTTTTTTGAGCTGCATGAGCTGTTTATATATTTTGGAGATCAATCCTTTTTCTGTTGATTTGTTTGCATATATTTTCTCCCATTCTGAGGGTTGTCTTTTCATCTTGTTTGTCGTTTCCTTTGCTGTGCAAAAGTTTTTAAGTTTCATTAGGTCCCATTTGTTTATTTTTGTTTTTATTTCCATTACACTAGGAGGTGGATAAAAAAGATCGTGCATGGAGTATCTTTTTCCATCCCTTCACTTTCAGTCTGAATGTGTCCCTAGGTCTGAAGTGGATATCTTGTAGACAGCATATATATGGGTCTTGTTTTTGTATCCATTCAGCAAGCCTGTGTCTTTTGGTTGGTGTGTTTAATTCATTCACGTTTACGGTAATTATCGATATGTATGTTCCTATTACCATTGTGTTAATTGTTTGGGGTTTGTTTTTGTAGGTCCTTTTCTTCTTTTGTGTTTCCCACTTAGAGAAGTTTCTTCAGCATTTGTTGTAGAGTTGGTTTGGTGGTGCTGAATTCTGTTAGCTTTTGCTTATCCGTAAAGCTTTTGATTTCTCCATGGAATCTGAATGAGATCCTTGCCGGGTAGAGTAATCTTGGTTGTAGGTTCTTCCCTTTCATCACTTTAAGTATATCATGCCACTCCCTTCTGGCTTGTAGAGTTTCTGCTGAAAAATCAGCTGTTAACCTTATGGGAGTTCCCTTGTATGTTATTTGTCATTTTTCCCTTGCTGCTTTCAATAATTTTTCTTTGTCTTTCATTTTTGCCAATTTGATTACTATGTGTCTCAGCATGTTTCTCCTTGGGTTTATCCTGCCTGGGCCTCTCTGCACTTCTTGGACTTGGGTGGCTATTTCCTTTCTCATGTTAGGGAAGTTTTTGATTATAATCTCTTCAAATATTTTCTCTGGTCCTTTCTCTCTCTCTTCTCCTTCTGGGACCCCTATAATGTGAATGTTGTTGTGTTTAATGTTGTCCCAGTGGTCTCCTAGGCTGTCTTCATTTCTTTTCATTCTTTTTTCTTTATTCTGTTCCACAGCAGTGAATTCCACCATTCTGTCTTCCAGGTCACTTATCTGTTCTTCTGACTCAGTTATTCTGCTATTGATTCCTTCTAGTGTAGTTTTCATTTCAGTTATTGTATTGTTCATTTCTGTTTGTTTGTTCTTTAATTCTTCTAGGTCTTTGTTAAACATTTCTTGCATCTTCTTGAGCTTTGCCTCCATTCTTTTTCCGAGGTCCTGGATCATCTTCACTATCATTATTCTGAATTGTTTTTCTGGAAGGTTGCCTATCTCCACTTCATTTAGTTGTTTTTCTGGGGTTTTATCTTGTTCCTTCATCTGGTACATAGCCCTCTGCCTTTTCATCTTGTCTATCTTTCTGTGAATGTGGTTTTTGTTCCACAGGCTGCAGGATTGTAGTTCTTCTTGCTCCTGCTGTCTGCCCTCTGGTGGATGAGGCTATCTAAGAGGCTTGTGCAAGTTTCCTGATGGGAGGGACTGGTGGTGGGTAGAGCTGGGTGTTGCTCTGGTGGGCAGAGCTCAGTAAAACTTTAATCTGTTTGTCTGCTGATGGGTGGGGCTGGGTTCCCTCCCTGTTGGTTGTTTGGCCTGAGGTGACCCAACACTGGAGCCTACCCGGGCTCTTTAGTGGGGCTAATGGCAGACTCTGGGAGGGCTCACGCCAAGGAGTACTTCCCAGAACTTATGCTGCCAGTGTCCTTGTCCTCACGGTGAGAGACAGCCACACCCCACCTCTGCAAGAGACCCTACAACACCAGAAGATAGGTCTGGTTCAGTCTCCTATGGCAACACTGCTCCTTCCCCTGGGTCCCAATGCACACACTACTTCATGTGTGCCCTCCAAGAGTGGAGTCTTTGTTTCCCCCAGTCCTGTCGAAGTCCTGCAGTCAAATCCTGCTAGCCTTCAAAGTCTGATTCTCTAGGAATTCCTCCTCCCGTTGCCAGACCCCCAGGTTGGGATGCCTGACATGGGGCTCAGAACCTTCACTCCAGCGGGTGGACTTCTGTGGTATAAGTGTTCTCCATTTTGTGAGTCACCCACCCAGCAGTTATTGGATTTGATTTTATTGTGATTGCGCCCCTCCTACCAACTCATTGCAGCTTCTCCTTTGTCTTTGGATGTGGGGTATCTTTTTTGGTGAGTTCCAGTGTCTTCCTGTCAATGATTGTTCAGCAGCTAGTTGTGATTCTGGTGTTCTCACAAGAGGGAGTGAGAGCATGTCCTTCTACTCCACCATCTTGAACCAATCTCAAAATAATTTAAAATTTTTTTTAAAAAAAGTAAAAATCAAAAAATAATTTATGCATATACTTATGTATATGCATAATTGTGGTATTAAGATTATATATTTACATTTATGTACCTAATTGAAAATATTACATGCCATAATATTGTTCCCTGAAAACACTTGATAACAGAAGGCCTGATTAAAAGTGTGTATTATGTGGACTAAAATATGCTTATCTTTCACAGTCTAAGATTATATTTTGCTCATATATCTAATGGTTGAATAGAGCTCTTTTCCCCAATGGCCTATTTGCTGGAAATGAGGCTCACCTTGATTAGAAAACTCCTGGCTTTCTAATGATACTGCCCCACATGTGTTTTAGGACAAAAATCTTATATCCTTCAGCATGGTTATTTCATCTTGCCACAACTCTGCTGCTTCTATTGTTAAAGAGCTCCTTTGCTGGCCAGTGGTCATCTGACTTCTGCTAATGACCCATTAGAGCTTCCTGAAGGAGCTACTGGCATAAGGATTGGTCCTGGCTCTGCTCACAGGAGGAATAAGAATGCAGATGTATACGGGGGTGGGGAGTGGAGGGTTGTTGAGCTATATAACCATAGCCCATGACCATAGCCTAAGACTAATGGCATAGCCACTGGAGTTGAAAGACTGGAGTTTAAATCCTAGCTCAACCACTTACAGGATTCTGGGACTTTGGGGAAATTATGTTAGCTTCTCAAAATAGAGATAATAATCACATGTTTTTCCAGAGTTGTCATGAGGATTTGTTTAATCCACATAAAATGCCTAGGAAGTAGTAATTGCTCAATAAATGATGATGGCAGTGGTGATGTTGATAATGATGATAGAAGCCTCATCCCTGCATTGTTTATGCTCCTGGCTTTCCACTACATAGCTACCAACATCACTCTGTTTTCTCCAGGGGAGTCCAAAGACCACCTAAATTTTTGACTCTGATTAATCTCTTCCTTAAATGAAAAATGGGAATATTATATATATTATATATATAATTTTAATATGTATTATATACATATGCAATATATATTATATATATAAAACTGAATCACTTTGCTATACACCAGAAACTAACACAACTTTGTAAATCAACTATACTTCAATAAAAAATTAAATAAATAAATAAAAAGATTTTAAAAACCTGGAGGACATTATTTTAAGTAGAAAAAAAAACTGGAAATATTTATAATCTTTAAGCCAAAACCCCAATTCCTATCCACCGATCTCTAGAGACACTATAAAAAAAGATGATGCTCTTAACTTTCTCAGGATCTGAATTATTCAGTCTTATTCTTGATCAATTTTTATAATATAACGGAAAACATTAACATTAAAATTTGTTCATCTGTGATGCCATTAGTTCTTGAAAAATTAAGACATAAAACTAAATTGTACAAAATATTAAGAGAGAAGTTTGAGGCCATGTTTCCAAAGTCCCAAATGCTTCCATTTTAGAAGAAAAGAAGATTATTTCTACCCAAATTATTCAGATTTTCTGTATCTCCTGGCTCTGTGCATACCTTAAGGTAATTTTTAAAATTAGATATGATTCTCCTAAGATTTTACTACCTAGTTACATATATAGAGCCCTCAGTTTCATGGCACAGATATTTATTTAGACAAATTTTCAGTTTAAATTATCTTATCACATTTAAATTACCAGAAACCAAATTATTTTAAAGAGTTTAAGAATGTTAGAAAAGGGAGAAGAGAGAGATCAAATGTAATTAGCCAAACACTCTTTGAGTATTTGGTTCTCAGCTGCCATCTTTTCCCTGTTATGACAGATCCCGAATCCACACTCCTGTCCACACTGAGAAATGCCAAGCACACAGGACTGCACCTGCTTTCTGACCCTGTGCAGGGGCCATCTCTGAACATGCACAGCAAGAGTAGACAGGAAATAACAGTGAGGGAGAGTAATTGACCCAAAAAGATATGTTTCCTTGAAATAGGCCTTTTATGGTGTTGCTCACAAACGTTTAAAATACAGGTTGTGGGCTTATAACATTGATGCATCGTTTTTTGGGGATTGTTTTGTATTTGTTTTGTGGATGAAATTTCTTACAGTCTTTCACTTTCTTTTTGTTTTTTCCCCACTTGTCAGTAAGTTTCAAGTTACCTCATCACCATCACTCTCATTATCATCACCATTCTAATCATATCCTCATTAGGAATCATTGTCCTCATCATAAGGAGGAGGGAAAAGACCATTTATTAAATGCTTATTATATGACAGGTACTTCATTAAATGCAATCGATATCTCATTTATTCCTTACAATAATTCCAGTGGTGTGCAGGAACCAGCTTATATCTTTTTGTGAGGGCAGATTTTGTACACCTTTCCCAACACCATATTTAGTGATAACACTGTTGAAACTTGGATTTGGGCATGGTGAAAATACTTATACCATGGAAATTGGTACTGCTATAAATCGAGACTTTTCCCTCCTAGAATGCCACTTAAACATACACCAGCATGCCACATACCACATATCACTTTGTGATAAAGCATTATAATCCCTGTTATATGTTAATATATATATGTGATATATAGATAAAGATATTATATATCATACATAAGATAGATATAAATATGATGCATTTTTATGTAATAACTATTACTTATTGAGTTTACCATTACCCTAGCCAACATAAATAATAAGAAAGTTACTTCTGTGATCCTCACCTCCTTATTTAATCCCCAGCCCTAGGGTGTGGGTAGGAACTGTGACTTCCTACCACCAGAATATGGCAATGGTGATGGGATAGGACTCTTTGATTACATTACATTATGTAGGATTCCATATTGCCAGTAAACTTGACTTGTTCTAAAGACTTTCTCCTTTGCTGGCTTTCAACAAGTAAACTGCCATGTTAGCAGACCCATGTGGCAAGAAGCTGTGGGCAAGTCTCTAGCTGACAGCCAGCAAGAAGCTGTGGTCCTCAATTTTATAAGGAAATGAATCCTGCCAACAACAGGAGTGAGCTTGGCAGTGGGCTTTCCCCTAGATGAGCCTCTATATGAGAACACAGCTGGGCAGGTTCCTTGATGGAAGACTTGCAGAGGACCCACCTAAACCGTGCCAAGAAACTGTGAGATAATTAGCATGTATGTTGTTTTAAGCCAATAAATGTGGTAATTTTTATGCAGAATATAATACTATAATAGAATAATATAATATGTTAGGTAATTTTTAGATTTTTTTTGTTTTGTTAATCTTGTTCCCATCATTCAAGGTAGCTGCTAGGGCCCTAGTGAAAACCTCTGCTTAAGACCACCAGCACCAGTCAATTATACTGCTGGAAGAGGGAGGATCATAAACACTCAGATAAAGTATTTTTTCTCAGCTCTTGAAAGGGATTCAAGCCTACACTCAGACTATATCTTTTCCCCCTTACTCTTGTTTGCTAGAATGAGCAGTTGGGGTTCTTTGAAGATGAGAAGGAATGAATAAGCTTTCCTAGAGATGCATTTATCCCCAGGTCTCCCTGGACTTTTCATGCCATTGAGAATGATCTTGACTTGACCTTTGACTCTGTCTATGTTACTGCTTCACTTATTTCTTCAGGATCCCAAGGATAAGGAAGTCTGAACAGATGCCTAAGTAAGAAAATAAACAAAAATACATATCTTTTTATATCACTTGGTTTTCTAGTAATTTTTTTGAAATCCCAATATCTTCTCAGATAACTAACAAGTGACAGAAGGTATTTCCTTACTTTGGTAATGAAAGGCAGGGGGTTCAACAGCTGTTCTAAATCATACATGAAAAACAAGAAGAAATAATTCTAGTCTCTAAACCTAGGCTAAACTCTAACATTTCAGTGGATAATCAGTAGAACATACCAAAACATTTTGAGAGAAAAGTTTTGATGTTTCATTTTCTGGCCAGGATATTTTCTTCCATAACTTTATGGCATTTGATTGACTTTATGTTTTGCTATTTGTTTTATAAAATCAATAGTATTGAAAGATAATTTATATACAATAAAATGTGCCTATTTAAAGAGTACAGTTCTATTAGTTTGGCAAATATATACACCGTCATATCCATCACACCAATCAAGATATAGAATATTCATTATCCCCAAAAGTTCTCTCATTTCTCTTCACAGTAAGCCCACCCACAATCAGCTAAATGCAAAAGTATCTATTTTCTGTGACTATACATTACTTTTGCCTGTTTTTTTTATTTCATACATATAAAATCATACAGTACATTGTCTTTTGTGTCTGACTTCTTTTGCACAGCAAACTATTCTTGAGGTTTATCTATGATGTTGCACTGTTTTTTATTCTTGAATAATATTACTTTGTGTTGTTATATCACATTGTTGTTTATTTGTCAAGGTATCTTAGGGTTCATGACAAGTCTTTTTTTTTTTTTACGTTTGTAATATTGACAATTTTTTTCCAGCTTTATTGAGATGTAATTGACACATAATGTGATGTAAGTATAAGAGATACAAAGTGTTGATTTGATACACTCATATATTGCAGAATGATTACCATCATAGAATTAGCTAACTCCTGCATCATGTCACATAATTACCATTTCTTTTTTGGGGTGAGAACATTTAAGATCAACTTTCAATTATATAATAGAGTATTATTAACTATAATCAGTATGCTGTACATTAAATCCCCAGAACTTACTTTCTTCTAACTGTAAGCTTGTACCCTTTGACAAACATCTCTCCTTTTCCCCCACTCTCCAGCCCCTGGCAACTGCTATTCTAAGTCTCTGTTTCTATGAATTCGTCTTTTTTAGGTTTCACATATAAGTGACATCATACAGTATTTGACTTAATTTTCTTGATATTTTAATTTGTGTCCCTTCTGGTCTCTGTCGATGCATTCTTCCAACCTCAACTCAAGAACTAAAGGCTTAGAGCAAGTGTGCAGTGTCAGAGAAGGGTGCTTATAGAGGGAGGTATGAGCAAAGGTGTAGAGGTGGAAACCAGAGAGACAAGGAGCTATATATGCAGGATCATCGAGCCCATTCTCAGGAAAATTAAGGTCAGGCTGGACCAGCTCCATAGTGACATGTACAAGTCTTTGTGGGGACATATGTTTTCATTTCTATTTGGTAATATCTAGGAGTGGAATTGCAAAGTCAAAGGCAGGCATATGGTTAATATTTTAAGAAACTGCCTAACTGTTTAACTAAGAATCTATAAGAGTTCTAGTTGTTCTGCCTATTTGCCACTTGGTATATGCCAGTTTTAATTTTAGTCATGCTAGTGACTAAGTAGTGGCATCTTTTTCTAGTTTTAATTTGTATTTTATTGATGACTAACCATGCTGAGCACCTTTTTATGTGCCTATTGACCATACATATTTTTTTATCATGAAGTGTCCATTAAAATATTTTGTCCATTTTTAAATTGAGTTGTCTTCTAATTATTAAAAGATTTTAAGATACATTTTGCAAACAGTTCCTCTGTCAGATTATGGGAGTATTACCTCCTTGCTTTTTCTCAATAATGACTTATGAAGAGCAGAAGTTCTTATTTTTAATGAAGTCCATTTTATCAAATTTTAAAAAATATCTTTGCATATCCAGAGTTATAAAGATTTCCTTATATGATTTCTTCTAGAAATTTTGGTGGCTCTTTTGTTCTCTTTTCTTTATTAATAATTATTCAAAGTCCTTTTGTAAGCATTTACAATAGATTATTTCTTCACAGTCAAAGAATGGTGATTTGACTAGATGATTAACCTTATAGATGAATTCAACATTTTCCATTTCACCATATAATATAAAATCCTTGTACAAATTTCTAACAATTCATGTTTTGTTTTTAATGATAAATAGATTAAATGTAAAATATGATAAATGATGGTTTTTATTGTAATTCATACTCCACCTATAGTCATGCAACTTGTATCACTATGAGACTCATAAGAACAGTCCTCAGGTAAAGCTGCAGAATTACCTATTTCACTTACTGGTGAATAAAACTAAGCCTAATTCTGTACCTAAACATAACAACATTCTGTAAAGCTCTTTCAATGCTATATATAACATACAATGTTTCAAATATATAGTACTTTATAGAACAGAACACAATTATGCTCCAATAATTTTATAAAATTATTTATTAATTAATTATTTTACTACACTTTTGTTGACAACAATGTGGGCCGCATTTTAGTAAGTATAAGGAGGTAGGTAGAAGAATAAAGAAGCTACAAAGGGTGTACATTATCTTCAACCTCTCT
The DNA here is from genome assembly GCF_949752795.1 of Hyperoodon ampullatus. Lineage (NCBI taxonomy): Eukaryota > Metazoa > Chordata > Mammalia > Artiodactyla > Ziphiidae > Hyperoodon > Hyperoodon ampullatus. Next base: position 35,138,972 of record NC_136925.1, on the reverse strand, counting down.
GAAAATACAGAGCATGTATAATCCTAATGATTGAGAGGACATCTTGAAACTTTTGCCCAAGCACCTAGCAGAGGTCTTGGAAGTGAAAATGATTTAACCACTAGCTTTCAGAACACATCTTAGTGTTCATACGGCATTTTCATAGGTATTTTGTCATTTGATCCTGGTAACAACCCTTTGAGATCAGTACTCAAGACTCATTTGTTAAATGAAGTAATTGTAGAGAATAATTTCAGGGCAATATTATGTAAATAGCTAATATTTTGATACTTGTGTTTAAAGACAAAGAGAACACAAAGCAAAAAGAAGGTCCCATGGAATGACATTAATCAAGTTGAATGGCATAATATATCCTTATTTAAATCTCTAGATAATTCCACTGTCCCCTTGAGGAAAGTCATATTTTTATTTATTTATTTATTTATTTTTAACATCTTTATTGGAGTATAATTCCTTTACAGTGTTGTGTTAGTTTCTTCTATATAACAAAGTGAATCAGCTATACATATACATACATCCCCATATCTACTCCCTCTTGCATCTCCCTCAAACTCTCCCTATCCACCCCTCTAGGTGGTCACAAAGCACCGAGCTGATCTCCCTGTGCCATGTGGCTGCTTCCCACTAGCTATCTATTTTACATTTGGTAGTATACATATGTCCATGCCACTCCCCCACTTCGTCCCAGCTTACCCTTCTCTCTCCAAGCATCCTCAAGTCCATTCTCTATGTCTGTGTCTTTATTCCTGTCCTGCCCCTAGGTTCTTCAGAACCATTTTTTTTTTTTTAGAATCCATATATATGTGTTAGCATACAGTAGTTGTTTTTCTCTTTCTGACTTACTTCACTCTGTATGACAGTATCTAGGTCCATCCACTTCACTACAAAAAACTCAATTTCATTTCTTTGTATGGCTGAGTAATATTCCATTGTATATATGTGCCACATCTTCTTTATCCATTCATTTCAGGGCTTGGATTGGTCTGTTTATATTTTCTCTTTCTTTCTGCTTCAGTCTGGAAGTTTGTGCTTTTCTATGAATTTTTCCATTTCTTCCAGGTTGTCCATTTTATTGGCATATAGTTGCTTGTAGTAATCTCTCACTATCCTTTGTATTTCTGCAGTGTCAGTTGTTACTTCTCCTTTTTGATTTCTAATTCTATTGATCTGAGTCTTCTCCCTTTTTTTCTTGATGAGTCTGGCTAATGGCTTATCAATTTTGTTTATCTTCTCAAAGAACCAGCTTTTAGTTATATTGATCTTTTCTATGGTTTCCTTCATTTCTTTTTTATTTATTTCTGATCTGATCTTTATGATTTCTTTCCTTCTCCTAACTTTGGGGTATTTTGTTCTTCTTTCCCTTATTGCTTTAGGTGTAAGGTTAGGTATTCATTTGAGATGTTTCTTGTTTCTTGAGGTGGGATTATATTACTATAAAATTCCCTCTTAGAACTGCTTTTACTGCATCCCATAGGTTTTGGGTCATTGTGTTTTCATTGTCATTTGTTTCTAGGTATTTTTTGATTTCTTCTTTGATTTCTTCAGTGATCTCTTGGTTATTGAGTAGTGTATTGTTTAGCCTCCATGTGTTTGTATTTTTTACAGATCTTTTCCTGTAATTGATGTCTAGTCTCATAGCATTGTGATCAGAAAAGCTACTTCATATGATTTCAATTTTCTTAAATTTACCAAGTCTGGATTTGTGACCCAAGATATGATCTATCCTGGAGAATGTTCCATGAGCACTTGAGTAGAAAGTGTATTCTGTTGGTTTTGGTTGGAATGTCCTATAAATATCAATTAAGTCCATCTTGTTTAATGGATCATTTAAAGCTTGTGTTTCCTTACTTATTTTCATTTTGGATGATCTGTCCATTGGTGAAAGTTGGGTGTTAACATCCCCTAGTATTACTGTGTTACTATTGATTTCCCCTTTTATGGCTGTTAGCATTTGCCTTATGTATTGAGGTGCTCCTATGTTGGATACATAAATATTTACAATTGTTATATTTTATTCTTGGATTGATCCCTTGATCATTATGTAGTGTCCTTCTTTGTCTCTTCTAATAGTCTTTATTTTAAAGTCTATTTTGTCTGATATGAGAATTGCTACTCCAGCTGTGTTTTGATTTCCATTTGCATGGAATATCTTTTTCCATCCCCTACTTTTAGTCAGTATGTGTCCCTACGTCTGAAGTGGGTCTCTTGTAGACAGCATATGTACAGGTCTTGTTTTTGTATCCATTCAGCCAGTCTATGTCTTTTGGTGGGAGCATTTAATCCATTTACATTTAAGGTAGTTATGGATATGTATGTTCCTATTACCATTTTCTTAATTGTTTTGGGTTTGTTATTGTAAGTCTTTTCCTTCTCTTGTGTTTCCTGCCTAGAGAAGTTCGTTTAGCATTTGTTGTAAAGCTGGTTTGGTGGTTTGAGATCCTTGTCATGTAGAGTAATCTTGGTCATAGGTTTTTCCCTTTCATCTCTTTAAAGATGTCCAGCCACTCCCTTCTGGCTTGCAGAGTTTCTGCTGAAGGATCAGTTGTTAACCTTATGGGGATTCCCTTGTATGTTAGTTGTTGCTTGTCCCTTGCTGCTTTTAATATTTTTTCTTTGTATTTAATTTTTGATAGTTTGATTAATATGTGTCTTGGCATGTTTCTCCTTGGATTTATCCTGTATGGGACTCTGCATTTCCTGGACTTGATTGACTACTTCCTTTCCCATATTAGGGAAGTTTTCAACTATAATCTCTTCAAATATTTTCTCATTCCCTTTTTTTTTTTTCTCTCTTCTTCTTCTGGAACTGCTACAGTTTGAACGTTGGTGCATTTAATGTTCTCCCAGAGGTCTCTCAGATTGTCCTCAAGTCTTTTCATTCTTTTTTTCTTTATCTGCTCTGCAGTAGTTATTTCCACTATTTTATCTTCCAGGTCATTTATCCATTCTTCTGCCTCAGTTATTCTGCTATTGATTCCTTCTAGAGAATTTTTAATTTCATTTACTGTGTTGTTCATAATTGTTTGTTTGCTCTTTTGTTCTTCTAGGTCCTTGTTAAATGTTTCTTGAATTTTCTCCATTCTATTTCCAAGATTTTGGATCATCTTTACTATCATTATTCTGAATTCTTTTTCAGGTAGACTGCTTATTTCCTCCTCATGTGTTTGGTCTGGTGGGTTTTTACCTTGCTCCTTCATCTGGTATGTGTTTCTCTGTCTTCTAATTTTGCTTAACTTACTGTGTTAGGGGTCTCCTTTTTGCCGGTTGGAGTTTCGTAGTTCCTGTTGTTTTTGGTGTTTGCTCCCAGTGGGTAAAGTTGGTTCAGTGGATTTTGTAGGCTTCCTGGTGGAGGGGACTTGTGCCTGTATCCTGGTGGATGAGGCTGGATCTTGTCTTTCTGGTGGGCAGGACCACATCCGGTGGCTTGTTTTGGGATGTCTGTGAACTTGTTATGATTTTAGGCAGCCTCTCTGTGAATGGTTGGGTTTGTGTTCCTGTCTTGCTAGTTTTTTGGCATAGGGTGTCCAACCCTGTAGCTTGCTGGTCGTTGAGTGGAGCTGGGTCTTGGTGTTGAGATGGAGATCTCTGGGAGAGCTTTTGCCATCTGATATTATGTGGGGCTGAGAGGTCTCTGGTGGACCAGTGTCATGACCTCAGCTCTCCCACCTCAGAGGCTCAGGTCTGACACCCAGCCAGAGCACCAAGGCCCTGTCATATGCACGGCTCAGAAGAAAAGGGAGAAAAAGAAAGAAAGAAAGAAAGAAAAATAAATAAATAACATAAAATTATTAAAATAGAAAAAACATATTAGAAATAAAAAATAAAAATAATAAAAAAAAGAGAGAAAGAAAGAAGAGAGCAACCAAACCAAAAATAAATCCACCAATGATAACAAGCACTAAAAACTATAGTAAAAAAATCCCCACAAAACTAAACTAAAGAGACAGTCAGTACCCTAGGACAAATGGCAAAAGCAAAGCTATACAGACAAAATCACACAAAGAAGCACACACATACACACTCACAAAAAGAGAAAAAGGAAAAAACAATATATATATATATATAAAATTAAAAAAGGAAGAGAGCAACCAAATCAATAAACAAATCTACCAATGATAATAAGCTCTAAATACTAAACTAAGATAAGCATAAAAACAGAAACAAATTTAGATGCAGAAAGCAAACCCCAAGTCTACATTTGCTCCTAAAGTCCACTGCCTCAATTTTGGGTTGATTCATTGTCTCTTCAGGTATTCCACAGATACAGCATACATCAAGTTGATTGTGGAAATTTAATTAGCTGCTCCTGAGGCTGCTGGGAGAAATTTCCCTTTCTCTTCTTTGTTTTGCACAACTCCTTGGATTTAGCTTTGGATTTGGCCCCATCCCTGCATGTAGGTCACCTGAGGGTGTCTTTTGGGAAGTCAGAGGTCTTCTGCCGCTGTTCAGTAGGTGTTCTGTAGGAGTTGTTCCACATGTAGATGCAGTTTTGATGTATTTGTGGGGAGGAAGGTGATCTCCACCTATTACTCCTCTGCCATCTTGAAGGCACCCCCCCGAAAGTCATATTTTTAAAGAAATATAATGATTAAAATCACTGTTTAATTATGCATATTTACACTTCATCTTGCTTACATGGAAATGACACAGATTTTTTAAATCATCATCACAAATTTTCTTTGAAATATATTTAAAATAATTTCTACATGTAAATAAATAATAGCAGTTCTCAAACAACTTTTTATATCACAAGTTTCCATTTATTGTTATATAAAGTCATGGGATCTTAAATGTTTATATTTGGGGAATATGCAATTATAAAACTTAGCTAAATACAGCTGTTTTGTGAGTAACTCTGGCCTCTGGGTGTCATAACCTTTCCGATCATCATTTTTATTTTATTCCACTGAATCCAGAACTGTGTACTAAGTCTCAAGGTGCTCTTATTAAGAAGGTAAATGAGTTAATAGTATTTTTCCCACATTACACATGGAAAAGAAATTTAGCAAAATGAAATGACTTATTCAAAGGCATAGAACTCAGTCCATATGAGAATTCGTGTTTAGGATTCTTTCTTTCTGCACTAGCTAATCCCATCACTTCTCTCATCCTCCTTGGTCAAATGAAATTACCACAGAATTAATGGCAGGTTCCGGATATATGTGACAGGTCATATTTTAGCTAAGTGAGCACTTTTTTTAGCTCTAGTTAGGTTTTCTACTCCAGATCCTTCTATGTTCTTCTTAAGGGGTTAGGACCAGCTGAAATCTTACACATTGTCTTATTCACTGCTGTACCTGCAGCCCTAAAATGGAGCTGAGTGCATAGTAACTGGTCAGTAAATATTTCTTGAAAAAAATGCATTATTTACCAAAAAGAAAAAGAGATTTAAGTCTTCTCTCCTTCTCCCAACATCTCAGCACCACCCTCTACCCAGTAGGTTGTCCTGTATCTTTTCCTCTGATGATGACATACTTTTCTCAACACGCATCAGAGCCTTTTTCCCTAAAGATGTTGGGATGGAACTATGGGACACAACTAGACATTCAAGAAATTCATCACATTGAACAAAACATTTAGATTTGTTAATAACATACATTTACCACATTTATAGATAGTTTGCAATTAAAGGTAAAACACCTTATTAAAATATAATGGAAAACTTTAGCACAATTCCTGGAACTCAAGTAGGTGCTTAAGAAAGTTTAATTAACTTATTTTTCCTATCCTCAGTTTAGGATAATCTTGCCATATACAATATTATCAACTTGTAATCTTCATGCACATTAGCCCAGTCTTTACAGATTGTCTGTTATGTGTCAGTATTCAAAGTGTGGCATCCCTGAAATTTCTTCTTCAGTGTAAAATTCTGTATAGTGGATGGCAATTTCCCCCTGATTTTAATTATTTCCATAATACAATTATTCATTTAAACATAAAAGGACATTGATTCTGTAAGTTGAAAACAAACAAACAATAAAAAACAAAAACAAAACCAAAAGCAACTTGAAGTGCAGGCTTAGGGCCAGGCCTTTCTGTATTTTTTTAATCTTGGGAGCAATTCAAAGGCCACTAGTACATTGGAAAAATTCCTACTTTGAAGGTCATGTCAACTTTAATATACATGCTAAGGAGGAAATAGATTCCCAGTCATCAGGATATTGAATGAACACACACACACCCCAGAGCCTTGGCAGGACTGATATCATTATGAAAGGCTTTGTAATTTTTTATAGCATTAGACTAATTTTTCCCCATGGCTCTTCTTGTCACGACAGGAATAATACTTAAGGAAATATCAGAAAAACAGCTATTTCTACAAGTATCAGCTGATGATAATTCATGATGACATACCTACAAGATGTTCAAGACCACAGAAGCCAGGGTTAAGCTGTTAGCCTATTTCCATTCTTACTTTGTAGAATTCATGGTTGGCCACCTCAGAGGCTAAATGTCTGCTATCAGTGGACTCAGGCATTATCTTTTGTCTGCCTAAGCATGGTAATTCAGGTTGCAAAATTCTGGTCTGTAAAGTTTCATGAAGTTAAATACTGTCATGGCCTATCGTCCTCTCCTGGTGCCCAGAGACTAGTGTCAGCAGAATTCAATCTGTGGAGAGAAAAGCTGGGAATGGGAAGTCATGGTCTGTCTAGATCTAAATTTGTCCCCTGTCCCTCCTAAATTTCTTGTTACTAGTTTACTCATTGTTACTGATCTACACATTTTTTCATGGTCATACTATGCTGAAAATGCTTAAAGGGAGTAAATGGAAACCAAAATGTAAAGAAACTAAGACAGATGCATGTCTTTCTCTAAGACCCTAGGAAAATAGTCTCTAACAAGATATCAGCATTTATTAGTACCTGGAAAATTGGAATAATAGAGTCCAGGTGAAATGAATTTTCAAAGATTCTTATACTCCTGAGATCCTGAGGATAAGAATATTCTTCTTCCTGATTTTCTAGGGATCTAATATGTGCAATGAGACACTAATATATTTTGTTTCTTTCATGCTATTATAAATTGGCTCTCTTAAAATTACATTTTCCAATTATTTGCTACTATTTATAAGAATAAATTTTATATGTATTACATTTGCAATTTGTGACCTTGCTGTTAGTAATTGTTTGGTAAATTCCTTTTGTCTTTTTTTAAAATAAATAATCATAATCATGTCACCTAAAAATGGAGATAGTTTTACTTCTTTCTTCTTTCCTCCCTGCCTCTCTCCCTTCCTTACTTCCTGTAATCATTAGACCCTCTAATGTAACATTAATAGAAATGATGAGATTAGATATCCTTCCCTTGTCCTTGATTTTAGGAGGAACGTGGTTGGTTTTTCACAATTAGGTAGAGCATTAGCTATTGGTTTTTTTATAGATGCACTTTAACAGATAGAGGAAGTTTCCTTTTATTCCATCATGTGCTAAGAGGTTTTAATTGTGAGTGGATTTTGAATTGAAATTGAATTCCTATTTTAATATATTTTAATTGTGAATTGGTGTTTAATTGAAATACTTTTCTGCATCTACTGAAATGGCCTACTTTATTAATATAGTTTGTTAGATAGAATTCTAAGATGGCCCCCACATTCCCTGGTGTTTGGTGTGTACACACCTTCCACCAATTATTCAATTAAACACTAATGTAGGTGTTGTCATGAGGGGCTTCTGCAGATGTAACTAAGGCTCCTAATCAGCTGATCTTAAAACAGGGAAATTATTTGGGTGAGCCTGACCTGATCAAATGAGCCCTTTAAATCTGGGTCTCAAAGTCAGAGAGAAGTCAGAGCAAATCAAAGTGTGAATGGAATTTGACAAGAGAGAAATTTTAAGTGCTCGTGTGGGAGCATGCAGTAAGGAACATGGGGACTGAGAGCAGCTTATGGCTGCAAGCCAGAAAGGAAAGGGGGACCTCAGTCCTATAACCAAAAGGAATTGCGTTAGTGCTGCCAACAACCTTAATGAGCCTGCAAGCCAGTTCTTCCCCAGAGCCTCCAAATAAGAATTCAGTTTGGCCAAGCCCTTGATTTCAGATTTTGAGGCTCTGAATAGGACTCCACTGCCCCCTCATCAGCAATCCAGAAGTGGGTGAAGCAGAGAACTTTGGTAGGAAATAGCTTCATGCCAGCAAATGGCCTCACTGTGGCCCCCAAAAAACAGGTGCTACATTTGGTTAAGGCTTGCCCGAGACCTGAAGGATTGAACTTTGAGGATCTCAAGAACCAGCTCCAATGCATAACTGTAGCATCAAGCAAGCAAGCAAGCTGTAGATTTTCTTAACAAGGAGCAATACATCTGTTCCACTGTAGATGCTGATGATTTTAAACCCACAGACACAGAATAACTATAACTGGGGACCTGAGATATCCTTCAGCTGGACCTATTTTCACAAGTCTCTGGCTGTGCATATGTGTGATCAATTGACTTCTAGGAAGTAGGTTTCATCTACAAAAGATCTCAATTAACATCCTTCTGAAATTTAAGTATTTATTTATTTACTTTTTTTATTGCTATGAGGCTTTGTGTGTGGGGCGGGGGAGGGGTGGGGGCGGGCAGTAAGTACTGGTCCTGACGGAGGGGCAGGGTGGAAATAGGCTGGGATGCACTGAGAGGTAGTTCAGAGAATAGCACAATTCAGGCCCGAAGTGCTGCTGCTGCGCCCCCTCTTTCCAGCGGAAGTCCAAACGCGGGAGGATCTGAAGAATTCTATAAGAGCCAGCAGGGGAGTCCTGGGATGAGAAACACCTGAGTCCCCTGGGTGCCAGAGGTCCCTCATCCCAAACTCAGAGTCACAGTGAGGGGGCACCTCGTATCAGGCTCTGGCGCAAAGACTTGCAGCTGGAACCGCCTGAGACCAGACAAGGGAAGTAAACTGCGCGTGCGCAGGCACAAATCTCGGCAATTAAGTACAGCCTTCCAGGAAGCGGGGCCTCCGGAGCAGCAACTTGGGCTTCTGGTTTGGAATCCTGGGTCCTCAGTCCTACCTCTGCCACAGTCCGGAACATATCGGTTTATCTTCGGGGCCAGTTGTTTCTCATGGCACTTGTAAGATGTCTAGAATTCATCCAGGGAGACCATTGCAGCCTTTTCCTTAAGCCTTTCAACTGAAGATCAGCCTCAGGTCGTTGCGCTCTTTTTGAGCGAACCCAGCTGCCAGCACTGCAATGGGGGATCCGGCTCCTTCACTCAACCCCTTCTATCAGGTAATGTTCTCCTCCTCTTTTGTACACTATTCATCCGTTGATGGACCCCTAGATTGATTCCATGTCTTGGTTATTGTAAATAACGCTGCAGTTTCCATGGGGGTGCAGATATCTCTTTGGGATAGTGATTTTGTTTCCTTTGGATAAATACCCAGAAGTGGAATTGCTGCATCATATGGTAGGTAGTTATGTTTCTAATTTTTTGCCAAATCTCCATACTGTGCTAATTTCCATAGTGGCTGCACCAATTTACATCCCCAGCTACAGGGCACTGAGGGTTCCCTTTATTCTACATTCTCCCCAGCACTTATTCTCTCTTGTCTTGTTGATAATAGCCCTTCTAACAGGTGTGAGGTGATTGACATCTCATTGTGGTTTTGATTTGCATTTCCCAGTGGTTAGTGATGCTGAGCAACTTTTCATGTACCTGTTGGCCATCTGTATGTTTTCCTCGAAAAAATGTCTATTCAGATCCTCTGCTCAGTATTGTATTTTTGAACATTGTTAAGAGAGTAGCTAGATCTTAAAAATTCTCATCACAAGAAAAAAAAATGTAACTATGTGCGGTGATGCATGTTAACTAACTGGAATTACTGTGGTGATCATTTCGAAATATATACATATTGAATCATTACGTTGTAGATCTTAAACTAATATACATTTGTCCTTTGGTATCGTGGGGGATTGGTTCCAGTACCTGCTGCAACTGCCGATATCCATGGATGCCCAAATCCCATAGTCAGCCTTCAGTATCTGTGTTTTCTGCATCTGTGGATACAAAGGGCCAACTCTACATTTATTGTAAAAAAATTTGCATATTAGTGGACCTGCACAGTCCAAACCTGTGTTGTTCAAGGGTCAATTGTAATGTTATATGTCAGTTATATTGGATATGGCCATAGCTAAATAAAAAGAAAGAAAATTGGAACAAAGGAATTACCAAGTAAGAGAGAGTAAAAGGGAGAATTAGAGATTTATCATTCATGAATTCACAGCAGAGTTTTATCTAACCTTTAAGGAAGAGATGAATGCAACTCTATTTGGAATAAACTACCCAATTACTAAGGATAGCATGTTTTCAGGTACGATGTCAAAGCTTTCTGCCTTCATATATTAAGTGAAACTAAAGTGTTATTCATGTCTTCTTTAATGAAATAAATGTGAAAAATTTGGGATATATTTGAAGAAAAATTATTTCATAGCAGGAGATGCCTGGTCAAGTTGGGATTACAAAAGACAGTACCAGTCAGCATCTTTACAGTGTCTCTGTTTCTTAAAGTCAAATAAAATGAAGATGACAAAAAAAAAAAAAAATACTGTGAAAGGACAGTCCACAGAATGGGGAAAAAGATTTGCAATCATGTCTCTGATAAGGGATTTGTATCCAGAACATATACAGAACTTTTACAACTCAATAATAAAAAGAAAAACTAATTTAAAAATGGTCAAATTATTTGAATAGATATTTATCTAGTGAAGATATTCAAATGACCAACAAATACAAGACAGGATGCTCAATGTCATTAGTCAAATGTAACTCAAAGCCATAATAAGATAGTTCCTCATTTGAACAAACCATATATGCAAAATATATTGGGTAAAACTGAGGAAGAAATTATTTATAAGGAATTATTTTTGATCTGTTAGATTTGATAATGGTTTTAGGGTTATAATTTAAGGTAGGAAATGCTGTTATCTTCTAGAGGTGCACTTTGAAGTACTTATAGGTGAATTCTCTTCATGATGTTTAGAATTTACTTTAGAATATTTCTGAAAAAATATATTAATCTGATGATTTTATATATATATATAATATACAATGATGAAGTTAATGTGGCAACACTGCTAACCTTTGTTAAATTCAGTTGTCCAGTTGACAGGTACAATGGTGTTCATTATACCAGTGTCTCTATTTTTATGTGTATTTAAATTTTTTTCTATAATAAACAGTCCATAAAGGTGGGGTAAAAAAAAAAGGACTGGAAACACCCCAAACTTCACTAATATTTGTTAAAATCTCCTTGAGACCATTCTACATATAATACATTAATAAACATACTCTCTGCCATCTTTACCTTAGTTGTGGTACAACCTCTTATGCATTTATTCAATAAGTAAACTGAAGGCTTAATATACGCTAGGAACTGTGGTAGTGCTGGCCACTTTGTTGTCCAAGTGAGAAACCTAGGAGTTAAAAAAAAAAAAAGGAAAGAAAACCCAGCTAGGCCATTCTTGGGCTGCTGACATGCAGAACTGTGAACTAACAATGGATGTTATTTAAAGGTGCTAAATTTGTTACAATTGTTTATGGAGCAATAGAAAATTAATACATATGGTTAATTATACTGGGTGGTTTTCTGACATTGAACCAATCTTTCATCCTAGAAAAAAAACCCCTCATGATTTATTGCCATCTTTTTATGTTGTTGGTTTTGATTTGCTAGATTTTATTAAGATTTTTGTGACTAGTAGTGGTATATACAGTAAGATTCTTATGTCTATATTAATCTAAAGTTGTCTTTTCTTGTGATGCTTGTGTTTGAGTTTGAACTAAATGTAATACTGGCCTCATAAAATGAGTTGGAGTATCTCCACCTATTCTATATTCTGAATGAATTTTATAAGTTTCATGTTATTTCTTTTAATTTTAGTAGAACTCACCAGTGAACCCACGTGGGCCTGGATTTTTCTGGTTGACATTTTTATATGTTGGATTTAGTGTTTTTAATAGAGATAGTGTTATTTATGTTTTTGTTTCATCTTGGGTCAATTTTAGTAAATTGTATGTTTCAATAATTTTTTCCACTTCATTTAGGTGGTCAAATTTCTTGGCATAAAACTGTCCATAAAATTCTCTTATTATTACTTTAATGTCTCTAATTCCATATGGTTATTCATGCTCTCAGTTTTTATCTTGATTAGTCTAGAAGTTAATTGATTTATAAATAATCTCAAGGCACCAGCTCTCTCTGCTCTTTATTTTGTATTTCATTGATTTCAGCTCTTTTGTTTCTTATTTCCTCTGTTCTCCCTGGCTCCCCTCCTTGTCTTCAGCCTCTTGCTCATATTGTTATTATATTTTTTTATTCCTTTTCAGTTTTGTTGTTGAGATGAAACCTTAGGTCATTAAGTTTAATACCTATAGATATAATTTTGTCTTCAAGAACTGTTTTACCTTTACCTCAAAACGTTTAAACTGTTGTATTTGTATTATCCTTTAGTTCTAAATATTTTATAATTTCTCTTGAAATTATATTTTTTTTGTTGACATGTTGATAATTCTTTTTTTTTGGTGTTGAATTCTTTGTTGACATGTTGATAATTGAGACTGTGTTTTAAAATTTTATAATAATGATTTACTTAGTTATTTCATGGTTATTAATTTTTAATTTAATTATCTTTTGATTAAAAATATTTTAATCCTTTAAAATTTATTAAGATTTTTTTATGGTCAACATATTGTCTATCTTGGTGAATATACCATATGCTTATGAAAAAATTCTTCTTATATTCTTCACTTATTTGGTGTAGTCTTCCATGGATATAAATCAAGTCAAAATATTTGTTGATGTTGTTTAGATTGTTATATCCTTGCTAATTTTTGTTGTGTTGTTGTTATTCATTATCAACTGGTAAGAGAGGTGTTTAAAATCTCTCTTCTGTTTTTCATTTTTCCATTCCATTTTCGTTCTTCTGGACTGTTTGAATAACTTTTAAAATTCAACTTTATCTCTTTTTTGTACCATACTCAGTTTTATTTTAATTTCAAAGTTAATATCTTACCTCTGTAATTAATAATTTGATTTACCTCTTAAATTAATATTTACTTCACAAAAAATGCAGAAGTCTTGTCCTGTAAAGATTCATTTAGCACTTCCCTTCATCACCACTGATGCTATAAAAAGTGTATGTCCTACATCATCATATATTATGAATCCCATAAGATAACTCAATTTTTAAAATTTGAACACTTTTCCTTTAAATTAAAAAGAAAATGATCACTTATGTTTACTCAGATGTTAAAGTTTTCCAATGCCCTTCATTAGTGTTTGAAGGCCTGACTTTCCTCTATCATTTTCAGCCTGAAGTTTTTTTTCTTTTTTTAGCATTTCCTGTAGCATACTGTAATGGTGACAAAGTCTCTTAGTTTTATTTATCTGAAATGCCTTTATTTTTCTTTATTCTTGAAGGATAATTTATTTGACTGGATATAGAATTCTGGATTCACATTTTCTTTCTTTTTTCTTACCGGCACTTTTAAGATGTTTACCATAGTGTACTGTCCTCGGTGGTTTTTGAGAAATCTGTAGTCATTCAAATATTTGTTCCAATTATGCAATATTTCATTGTTTTCAGACTACTTTCAATATTTTCTCCTATCTTTGGTTTTTAGTAATCGAATTTAGATATGTCTAGGTGTGTTATTCTTATTTATTGTGTTCGGGTTGTGCTGAACTTTTAGAATCTGTATATTTATATTAGTAACCAAACTTGAGAAGTTTTCAGCCATTATTTCTTCAAATATATATATGTCCTAATTTTTAAGACTTTACATTTGAGAGCAGTTTCAGATTTATAGCACAGTTGAAAGGAAGGTACAGAGATTTCCCATATACCCCTGATCTCACACATACATAGCCTCCCCCATTTATCAACATCCCCCATCATAGCATATATTTGCTATAATTCATGAACATACATTGGCATATCATAATCACCCAAAGTCCATAATTTACCTTATAGTTCACTATTGGTCTTGTATATTCTATGGATGTGGACAAGTGTATAATGACATTTATCTATCATGATCCATATAGTATCATGCAATGTATTTTCACCACCCTAAAAATCCTCTGTGCCTATTAATCCCTCCCCACCATCCCAACCCCTAACAACCATTGATTTTTTAAAATTTTCACCACAGTTTTGCCTTTTCCAGAATGTCATATAATTGGAATTGTATATGTAGCTTTTTCAGATTGGCTTCTTTCACTTTGTAATATGCATTTAAAATTCCTCCATGACTTTTTGTGACTTGATAGCTCATTTCTTTTTAGCACTGAATAATAATATCTGATTGTCTGGATGTACCACAGTTTATCCACTCACCTACAGAAGGTCATGTTGGTTGCTTCCAAGTTTTGACAGTTATGAATAAAGCTGCTATGCACATTGTATATGGTTTTTATGTGGACATAACTTTTCAATTCTTTTGGATAAGTACCAAGGAGCATGATTGCTGGATCATATAAAAGAGTATGTTTAGATTTGTAAGAAACTGCCAAACTGTCTTCCAAAGTAGCTACACTATTTTGCAATCCTACCAGAAATGAATGAGAGTTTATGTTGTTTCACATAATCTTTGTCAGCATTTGGTGTTATCAGTGTTTTAGATGTTGACCATTCTGATAGTTGGGTAGTGGTATCTCGTTGTTTGAATTTGCATTTCCCTGATGACATGAAGTGGGGTGTCTTTTCATATGCTTATTTTCCATCTATATATCATCTTTGGTGAGGTATATTTTAAGGTCTTTGGCACATTTTTTAATCTAATTGTTTTTTTTTTATTATTGATTTTTAAGAGTTCCTTGTGTGTTGTGGATAATAATCCTTTATTAGCTCTTCAAACATTTTTTCTCTTCCATTCTCTTTCTCCTCTTCTTATGGAAGTTCCAGTTACACAGATGTTATGTCTTTTGATTTTGTGCCACAGTTACCTAAGGCTCTGTCCATTTCGCCCCAATTTTTTTCTGTCTCATTCAGGTGGATGAATTCCACTGATCTGTCATCAAGTTCATTTATCTTTTCTCTGTCATTGTCCTTCCATTATTCTGCTATTAAGCCCATCCAGTGTTTTGGGTTTTTGGTTTTGTTTACTTGTTTGTTTTTGAGAAGGAATGTATTTTTCAGGTCCAAATTTACATTTGGCTCTTTTTAATATTTTCTATTTCTCTGCTGAAATTTACTCTCATCATTCATTATTAGTGTCATTTTCTTTACCTAATTAGCATGATTATAATAGCCAGCACAAAGTTTTTCTCTGAAAACTTCAATATCTACTGTCATCTTGGGATTAGCCTCTGTTAATTTGCTTTCTCTTGAGAATGTGTCATTTTTTCTCGTTCTTTGTGGGTTGAGTAATTTTGGATTTTATTGTGTACATTGTGAATATTTTGCTGTGAAAACTCTAGATTCTGTTACAGTATTGAGGAGTACTGATATTTTTGGTTTAGCAGACAATTAACTTGGTTAGACACAAATTGTAAACTTTTCCTCAATTTAGGATGGATGGCAGTTAAATTCTCACTTCAGACTCTGTGCAGTCTAACCTTTGAATGTGTGGTTAAAGGGTCAGCCAAAGACATGAATCAAGTTTTATATGTAGAGTATGGTGTTTCCCTTCATTGGCTTACTCCTTTCTGAGATTCCTCCATCTTCTACTCCATTCTCTGGCAGCCCTAGGTGCTGCAGGCTTTTTCCCCAGCTTTGTTTACCCAGAGAGATGGCTGATCTTCTAATGAGGTTTTAGCCACCCTGCCCAACCCTGCAACTGTTGCCGTGCTCAGAGCAAAGCAAAAACTTAAAACACTTTGCTGATGGCTTCCTCCAAGTTTTGACTTGTTGCCAAAATCTGCCTGCTGTATTCAAGATTGGTATCTTAGCTAATTATATTAAAAATACATGATTAATTTTTATGTATTACAGAAAATATTTAATTAAACAGATTTTTTCATATATTGTATTTAATTTAGTAAAGTAGGAAAATAGAGTAGTAGAATAATAATATGTGCCTTGTAAGGTTGCTCTAAAGCATAAATAAGAGAATGTATACAGAGTGCTTAGCCGAATCCCAGACATAAAATAGGTGTTCACCAGGTGGTAGATCCTTATCTTTGGCTCTAAGTTGATGCCAAGAAAGTCACTACTTATTCATTTTGTTTCATAAATCCAAGACAAAAAATATTGTTGGATCTACTAACATTGGAATATAAAGGGATGACTGAATATTAGGGAAAGTCTATTTACATTTCTTCTGGAGTGATGGCCTCCTGGAGAGAATATTGGACTGAAACCGTCCCACTGAAGAATCTCAGCAGACCTCTAGTTCTAGCATATTCTTTGAACTTTACTAGAATTCTCAGTGCAGATAAAGGAAGTTTTTCATTGACCTTTCATATTTCTGAGTGTTTAACTTGAGTCCCCAGCTTTGATTAATAAACATCACATACTTGGTTGTATTGTTTGTGTACCCAAAAGATTTATGCCATTTTTAGTTTGCTTTGCTTTTTTTAGTCAATAAAATAAGATTGATTTGGCTACTTAACAAGGGATCGTACTCTATTGTAAAAGTCCCTATATATAATCTATGTTCCATTTAAAGCTTAGCAGTATGAATAATTTGTGGGTGTACATGTACCTGTGTGTATGTGCGTGCATGCCAGCTAATTCCTTTTTTAAAAAATATATTATCTATACATTCTGAGTCCTTAATTTCAGCTCTAAGTCCCAAACTGTAAATGAAATGTCTAATTACTTTTGGGTAATAAGAAATAAAATTACATTATATTATTCTGAAGAATACTGCTACAAAGTTTTATCTAAGTTAATATATTCCAAAGCTAATACATTGTAATCAAAGCAGAATTCTACATTGTAAAGATTTTAGAAAATGCTCTTGTTTCATAAAATCCTGAAATGGTCTTGGGACATGAAGCAGATTTGTTTTAGAAGCTGGCCAGGAAGCATAAATTGCTAACAGAGTGTAAAAGCCCATTGGAGTTGAGCCAGATATTACCCCCTGAATTAAAAGAGCAATTTAAAAATCAGGACACTATGTTTTAACCAATAGCTAACATAGGGATTTCAGGTAGGGAGAAATATATTTTGATTAATTTTGCCCCTTTCTGAAGGAATCTGGCAGCTTTGTCCTTCACCAGCTGGAGTTTATGTAAGGCCTTATGGAGCTAGTCAGGCAACAGGGACTTAACAATAATCTGTTCATGGCCTGGATACTGCCTTGCAGTGAGCAGCTTGCTTAAATAAAGTGTTTTTTTTCAATTCCCCACCAGGGGGCTGAGAACACAAAGGTATTGCGCTGGTTTCCCTTGTGTGACCAGACTTCTCAGGGAGTGTCAAGATCCTTATTTACTCCTCTCTGCCTGATTTCTTGAATAGTCTGGTTAGGAAGAAAAGCAACAGAAGATGTTATGATTAATGATACCTCTCTAATTCTAGAGTAAACAGCCATGACCTTCTAAATTTAGGAGAGAGTTAAGGTTGACAATTTTCCATTGACTTTGATTCATCCTGATTGGTAGAGTTTTTAGTTAAATGTCGATAACCACTGCTGTATGCCCAGATTCATGCTGGGTGCAGCACTTCGGATTTTGCCTTAATTGTTTTAAATTTTTTGCATCTGCTTGCTTAGCCTCCTTACTTGGCTAAGAGCAATTTAGGTATCATGACCAGTGTTGATTTTTCTCTGAGACAAACACTCAAATATATTGGTTTTTCATCTGGAATTGCATTTAGAGTTGTGCCAGTGCTAAGTTTACCACCATTCACATCCTTTACCCATGGCCAATTTCTAGAACAGAACCTGTCACACTGCATATCACCTAAAATATTTATTGATTAGATGAAATTTTCTTTATAAAGGAGAAATATATGTAACAAAAATATGACCTTTTAAGCCCAACACATAGCATAGATCACTTGTTCCCCTGAAGAAATAAGATAACTTTCTGACCTGTATACTCTTTGAGATATTCCACACCAAAATGCAGTTACACATCAAGGAGCAAAGCTATAGGGTAGTCATTTTGACTAGAATTTTTATACTACAGTCACTTTTGCTCTTTGCCTTTTTCTAGCAGAAGTTCCAGATCTTCCTTAATTTGTAACATTCCCTAATTAACTCAGGACTTTCTCTAATAATTATATTTAATCTTTATAAATTTGGATAACCTTGACTTTTATGGTCTTTATACCATTTTATTTAATATATATAGGGCTTCCCTGGTGGTGCAGTGGTTGAGAGTCCGCCTGCTGATGCAGGGGACGCGGGTTCGTGCCCCGGTCTGGGAGGATCCCACATGCCGCGGCGCGGCTGGGCCCATGAGCCATGGCCGCTGGGCCTGTGCGTCCGGAGCCTGTGCTCTGTGGCGGGAGAGGCCACAACAGTGAGAGGCCCACGTACTGTAAAAAAAAATAATAAAATAAAATAATAATAATATATATATATTTAATTTTTTTTTTTTTTTGCGGTATGTGGGCCTCTCACTGTTGTGGCCTCTCCCGTTGTGGAGCACAGGCTCCGGACGTGCAGGCTCAGCGGCCATGGCTCATGGGCCCAGCCGCTCCGTGGCATGTGGGATCCTCCCGGACCGGGGCACGAGCCCGTGTCCCCTGCATCGGCAGGCGGACTCTCAACCACTGCACCCCTAGGGAAGCCCTAAATTTTTATTTTATATGGGAGTATAGTTGATTTACAATACTGTGTTAGTTTCAGGTGTATAGTAAAGTGATTCAGTTATACATATACATATATCTATTCTTTTTCAGATTCTTTTCCCTTATAGGTTATTACACAGTATTGAGTAGGGTTCCCTGTGCTATACAGGAAGTCCTTGTTTATTATTTTATATATAGTAATGTGTATATGTTAATCCCAACCTCCTAATTTATGAAGTCATTAGTACTTACCATTTAGATATGTTTCTCTTGAAAAGGGAAAAAGAATAAAGCAGGCTTTTTGTTTTGGATTTTAAACATGCCTTTTCTATATAGCAATATAAGATATATTTGGGTTGAGTCATGAGAAATTTACGTGTTAGCTATATTACACTACCTGTATAAAATATAGAACAAAACAACTGAGATGTTAGCATCATCTCAAATTCTAATTCAAGAGAATATTTCCTTGTTCCTAATGCCTTCACTCCCTCGGTCCACTGACTGCTTTTGTTATCTGAAAAACACTTGATTAGCAAATGTTTGGTTTTTGTCCTTTGTTTAGTGTTATAGAAATAGGAAGCTTTTAAAATGAAATGGTGACATGAGGAAGGGGACCCAGGAATATCCTGATTCTGCTTTCTGCAGGAACATATATCTCTTCCTCCTACAATTCTCAAGGAAAAAACATAATCCAGGAACAGTAACGCTTTACTGTTTAGGGTTCTGACCTCAGATTACTGTGTAGAACTCCAATAAGTGGGAAAGACCATCAGAAAAGCTTATTTTGATTAGGGTATGTGGCTAAGTGCTTTCTCCCCTTTATGCACAGATCTGAATTTGAGAGTTTACCATGATAAAGAACTAAAACCCAACCAACCAACAAAAAACAAAAGTAGAACACCTGCATGGGGAAAATAGTCCATGAGAAATAACATGATGCTCCAATAACTGCAGGCAACTTTATTATGATTACCTCAACTCCTCTTCAACTATTTGCTCCCATGGGCTATAACCCAGAGCCTCTAACTACAGGAAATAACATCATCAAAGTGTAGTTTTCATGGAACTACTCTCTGAAGACAACTTCCTCTACATTCCATTGTTTCCCTCAGTGTTACTTTGTACACTTATCTTTTACCCCATCAAATTCTCCAGCCTTAAATCTTTCATTTTCTCCCAATATTTGCCTTCTGTCTTCATGTGCTGCATTCAGATCCAATATAGCCTATCATTTCAACAACCTGTTATCAGGGTAATGTTGGCCTCAAACAATAAGTTAGGAAACATTTCCTCCTCTTCAAATTTTTGAAAGAGTTTGAGAAGGATATGTATTAAATCTTCTTTGAGAGTTTGGTGGAATTCACCAGTGTAGCAGTGTAGTGCTGGTCCTAGACTTGTTTTTTGAGAAGTTTTTTATTACTGTTTCAATCTTTTTACTAGTGATGGGTCTATTCAGATTCTCTGTTTCTTCATGATTCAGTCTTGAGAGGCTGTATTCTAAGAATGTATCCATTTCTTCTAGGTTGTCCAATTTGTTGGTATAGAGCTGTTCATAATAGTCTCTCATAATCCTTTGTATTTCTGTGATTCAATTGTAACTTGTCCTCTTTTGTTTTTTATTTATTTAAGCCTCTGGTTTTTTTTTTTCTGAGTCTAGCTGAAGGTCTGTCAATTTCGTTCATCTTTTTAAAGCAACAGATCTTAGCTTCATTGATCTTTTCTATAGCTTTTTAGTTTCTCTTTTACTCATTTCCACTCTGATCACTATTATTTCCTTCCTTTTACTGATTTTGGCCTTATTTGTTCTTTTTCTTGTTCCCTTATGTGTAAGATTAGATTGTTTGAGATTTTTCTTGTTTCTTGAGCTAGGCCTGTATTGCTGTAAACTTCCCTCTTAATATTGTTTTTGCTGCATCTCATAGATTTTTGCCATATTTTTATTTTCATTTGTCTTCAGGTATTTTTTGATTTCTACTTTGATTTTTTGATTGACCCAATAATTGTTCAGTAGCATGTTGTTCAGTCTCCACATATTTGTGATTTTTCCAGCTTTTTTTTTGTAGTTGATTTCTAGTTTCATACTATTGTGGTCAGAAAAGATGCTTGTTATGATTTAAATCTTCTTAAATTTATTGGGTCTTATTTTGTGTCCCAACATATGGTCCATCCTTGAGAATGTTCCCTGCACACATGAGAAGAATATGTATTCTGCTGCTTTGGGGTGGAATGTTCAGTGTATGTCTATTAAATCTATCTAGTCTAATGTTTTATTTATGGCTGATGTTTCCTTGTTGACTTTCTGTCTGCATTGATATAAGTGGGTTAGTGAAGTCCCCTACTGTTAATGTGTTTCTCCCTTTGGTCTGTTAATAATTGCTTTATATATTTTGGTGTTCCTGTGTCATGTGCTTATATATTTATAAATGTTATGTCTTTTTGATGGATTGTCTACTTTATCATTATATAATGTCCATCTTTGACTCCTGTTACCTTTTTTGGCTTGAAGTCTATTTTGTCTGATATGAATGTGGTTGCACCCATTTTTTTCCCCCCTGACTGCTGTTTGCTTGGACTATCATCTTCCATTCCTTTACTTTTAAACAGAAGAAAAGACATAGTTTATTCATATGCATATGGCAGTGCACAATTGAAGTAGCTAGCTTAATAATAAGAGATAGGTGTTTATATACAAATGGAAGGGGGAAAAAAGGCTTCTGTGGGGAGATCAAATGATTTCTTTTTTTTTCTTCTAGTTTTATTAAGATATATGTATTAAAATATAAAGCAGCACTATATAAGTTAAAGGTGTACAACATAATGATTTGACATATATAATGGAAGAAATTTTCACATATTAAGGTATGGGAAAGTCATTCTGGCTTATACATAATTTAACTTGAACTTGAGGCTAACCAGAACAGCCTGTTTTGTGGCCTATTAAACATGCATTTTTACATCTGCTTTAACTGTTAAAGAAAAAAATAAATTTAAAAATCAAAATGGAGTAACTGTGGTTCAGGCATCCAAAATGGAGCTGGGTGGCCACTGTGGATGTGGTTTCAGACACATCCTGCACCACTGAGAACTTGAATTTTCTTAACTGTCTCAGACTCAAGAACACTGCCAGTCATTCTCAAAATAATATCTGCTAGCAGCTGCCAGCTGCAACTTTATGGTTTCAAGGTCTCGCCTTGTAACTGTGCAACCATTTTGGACCCTAACCAGTTCCTGCTTAATAAGCACCCTTACTTCTTGCCAGCTCCAATTATAATTCTTATGTAATTACTTATGTAATTTTTTGGTTTTTGCCTTTATAAGCCTCCCCCATTTTGTAGTCTGGCAGAATACAATTCAGGTGCTTCTTGAATCTGTGTCTCCAGGGCTACAGTCCTGGCTTAAATAAAACTCTTTTCTATTTATATTACAGATTGTTTATTGATTATTTCCATTGACACATACATCATGAAATGATTACCATAGTAAGTTTAGTGAACATCCATCATCTCCTGTAGATACAAATTTAAAGAAATAGAAAATTTTCTTCCTGGTGATCAGAATTCTTAGGATTACTCTCTTAACAATTTTCATATATAACATACAACAGTATTAATTATATTTATTATGTACTTTTTATATCCCTAGTACTTATTTATCTTGTAGCTGGAAGTTTATACCTTCTTCCATCCCTTCATTTTGAGTCTACGTTTGTCTTTAGAGCTGGATGAGTCTCCTGTAGGCAGCATGTAGTTGGGTCTTGCTTTTTAATCTACTCTGTGTTTCTTGGTTGATGAATTCAATCCACTTACATTCAGGGTGGTCACTGATAGGTGAGGACTTATTACTGCCAGTTAATCTTTTTTTTTCTTTTTTCTTGTTGGTCTATATCTCCACTGTTTCTTTTTCCTTGTGTTTCTTTCTGCCATTTTAGTTTGGTGATTTCTGTGATGTTTTTGTCAGTTTTCTCTCTTTTTTTTTATGTTTTGTGTCTCTGCTCTAGATTTTTATTTTGTGGTTACCATGAGGTGTGTATAAAATGTCTCATAGATAAAACAGTGTTTTTTCCTGCTGATAGCATATTATATTCATTTGCCTGTACAGGTTCTGGCCTTATATCCCAGAAATTTCTCAGTGATTATTTCTTTAAGTCATCTCTCTGCTCCCTTCTCCCTCTCTTCTCCTGGGATATTCATTGTCCTTTTTGTTGCCTTTTCTAATGGAGTCAGATAGTTCTTGCAGAGTATCTTAGTTTTTAAACAAATTATTTCTCTCTCTTCTTCTCACTGAATCATTTATAGTTTTCTATATGTGAGATTGCTAATTCCGTCTTCCATGAGGTTTGCTCATTTCCAAGGCTTTCTAAAGCATTCCTTATCTCATTTATTGAATTCTTTAGCTTCAGAATTTGGTTCTTTTTTAGTGTTTCAGTCTCTTTGGTAATATATTCCTTCTGTTCATTAATTTTATTCCTGAGCTCATTGAACTGTCTTTCTAAGTTTTTTTGTAGCTTGCTGAGTTTCTTCATGACAGCTATTTCAAATTCTCTATTCGTTAGAACACAGTCTCCCATGACCTTAAGTTTGTTTTCTGGAGAATTGGTATTTTTGTGTGTATGTGATACTGTATTACCATGGTTTCTCATGGTGCTTGATGAGCTGTTCCTCTTCGGGCTCATTTGAAGTAGTGAACACCTTACTTATTTTAGTAAACCTTTATTTACTTTAAGTCTAATGATTCAACAGGTGGGTAATTAGAGGACTTCCTTTTGTTTTTCAGTAGGTGGTACTATAGCATAAGTGTTTGTTTGTTTTTTTAACCTGGGCTGCCTCTGGCTATCTTTGAGAATCTGCACTTTCTGCCTTCCACCACTTCTGCCAGAGTTGTTGCTGGTGACCTCATCATTGCTGCTTGTGGCTTTGGGGTCACTGGTGCCTTGCTGGTGTCGCTGCTGTCACTGGCACTGCCTCTGGGTACACCAGGATGATGAGTGCCTCTGCCACATCTGGGGTTGCTGGGTTTGTGAGTACTGCTGCCATAGGAGGGGGGCCTGTGACCCTGCCTCTACTACTGCTACTGGGTTCTCTGGGGCTGTAGGCAGTGAGACTAGGACTGTGGGCACCACCTCTGCTGCTCACCAGATTCTTTCTCCTCTATGTGTTTCATTCCACCTACTTTCAGATGTAGAGATGTTTGCAGCTCTCTGGCTCCCTGGTGTGTTGGGCAGAGGGACCTTTGTTTTACTAGTTGTAGATTGAAGGGAGAGACAAAGGGAGCATTTCATGCTGCCATGGTACTAATGTCAGTCCCAAAATGATGCTCTTTTTTTTTTCTAGTTCCTCTATCATGTCCTCCCTCTCTTACCTCCTGGCTTTTGGAAGAGCTGTTGCATCTGCCAGTGTCATTGTTTCTTCTGTCTCTTCTCCAATTAGTTAACTTCTACAGCCCATATGTTCAGCTCTAGGGAACATTTTCTGACTTTAGCTTTGCCAGCAATGGTTAGGGGTCCTCCTATAGCACCCACTATTTATTTTATACTGTTATTTATTGAGCTTCAGTATAACTGATTCTCCAATTGGCTGCCTACCTCAGCAGTAGTAAGCTCTGTGATACCTCACTGTGTCCTCTAGCCCACCACAATGGCTAGCACACAGCAGGCATTCAATAAGTAGAGTTGAATATATCAACAAGATTATGTCATTTGTCCAACATCATGCATTTATGAAGCTCAGATCTTGGAACCCGAGATCTGGACTCAGGTTGACCAACTTCAGTGACTTTGCTCTTAATGTGCAAAATTATAGTGCCTCATTATTACTTGATTTTGGAGTTAGCTCAGTATTAGGTGAACATTTCCATTTCTAAAACTCTAACTTTCCTACATTCATTATTTTTAAAGATTATACATGAACCCAGAACCACGGTTATCTTTGTACTTTATATATTCCTCTATTCATAGTACTTAAAAGTTCTTAAGTATTATTCCCATGAGAAAATATCTTTCTAAATTCTCATACTTCACATCAAGTGTTTTCCAAACTTGAAATTTGCATATGCGATTATCACTGGGGCTAACAGCCCTGGGTGGTCCATGCATCCTGCAGGACTTGCACATTTACTTTTCTATAAGACAGATAGTCTCTGAATTACAGTATAAAGTGTTTTTGGTTTAAGTAGGACTTTCACATGCTTCCTTTATTTAATATTCACAGAGACCCTTAGAAAGCAGTATTATCCCTGAGTTATAGTCGATGCCAATAGACATTTTTAACAACCAACTAAAATACACAGTAGTCTATCTTCAGTTCTTTTGAATAACAAAATACAATGTAAGGTTTCATAATACTTTATAACTGTATTAGTTACAAATTAGATTTTTTTTGTCATTTAAACATACCCCAAGAAGAAACATATTTTTTTCATTATTGGAGATATAAGAATTTTTTGCCTTCTATCTCTGTGTGAGCCAGAAAGATGAAAATGCAACTTTTCCTTTTTATAATGTTACTTTGAGGTGATCACCTGACACAATTAATCCTGCAGCAGAAAAGCATGTGGTCTGTTCTTACACTCCTAAGAGACTTACCAAACTTGTTTGGCACATTCAAGGTCAGAAAATATGACTTATTTTGTGTCTGTTTCTCATGCAGAAGAGAGAGTTTGCTCCATTAATTTTAATGAGGGGGAAGTCGGCATAAATTCCACAGATTAACACTGGTCTGTAAATTTGCTCTGATGAACAGTGTATTTATTTTACCTCATATTTTCCATATATTTTTACACTTACTTTAAATATATTGAGCAAAGATATAACTTATTTTCATGGAAATTTCAGAAATAACATTTCAGTAATCACAGGTGACTAGAACCAGTGGGTACCTATTAAGTTGCTCATGAGAGAAATCAAAGCTTCCTTACTTTTATAGGATTATTTCTTGATAGCCAAGCATTACAAGTTAGTACTTCTATTGGATTGCTGACGAGATACTTGCCACATATGTATGTATATATTTTTTCCTATTTTACTTACCACCTTATTTTATAGCTAAGCTTCCAAGCAGGTACATATAAGTCTGGTTGTAGGAGTGAATTGCTTAGGTTTAGATAGACGTTTCTGCAGTTAGTGAACAATGTTGGGTCCTGAGCCATTTTCAGAAATATTTGGTGCTTTATAAGAGCAGTTATGCAATAGTAGGCATATCGTATCTTTCTCTGTGTCTGTGCTTATATCCACATCTGTAGATACATCATTCTCTATCTCTCTATCTCTGTCTACATATACATCTATATCTGACCACCTTTTTTGCTAAGACTGGAAGATCTGGTAATGTTTTGCCTTCACAGGGAGGAATATGGTCTTGTTTGTTCTGATGAGACCACAGTGTATTTTTGAGTCCTCCCTTTTTCTAGACACCAATGTCTTTCTGGGCAGTGAGTCTTATAATTAAATCTCACATTCTACTTCCCAAGTATTTCTAGATTCCATCTTCTACCTTCATCCCTCTAAACTTAGGTGAAATGTTTTACCGTTCACCAAGATGACTGCAGTAGCCTTTTAAATAAATTCCCTGCTTTGAGTAGCACACCTATGTAATCACATTTCACATTCCTCTGAGAGTTATTTTTCTAAAACATACATCTGGTGGCATTATTTCTCTTTAAAAGCCTTTGAAGTCTCCTCCTTGCTCTGGGGTGCTGACCCCTCCCCTTAGCAGGGACCTTAACAAGTTGGCTTAAGTCCAACTGTTCAGCCTTAAGTGTGGCCAGCATTTCTTTAATGAGTATGCACTTTTTGTGATTTGTACCTGTATTTATGCACTGACCTCTCCTTCAAGCCCCAGTTCAAATTTAACCTCTTCTGTGATGTCTTCCTCAAATTCTCAAAGTAAAACTTAGCATTCCCTCTTCTCCTTTGTGACAGCACATTGTTCAGTTTATTTATATCCTTTTATTGTAACAAGCATGTTAGTTTGCCTACTCGATTCCACTTGTCCTTACAATTTCTTTAAGAGCATGAATTTTATGTAGTTCCTCTTTATCTTCTCATTTTCTAACACAAATTCTACGTGTCATGTGGTATGTGATCATTAGGAGCTGTCTGAATTAAATAGAATCAAACATTGCGTGTTTTGGTCTAATATTCCACATTATTCATTACCTCTAAAAGGATAATGATGGGAAAAATAAATCCTTTAATAAATAAATTATTATAGACTTTATCTCACTTTGAAAAGAGAACAACCCACTAACCAGGAGCAAGTAAAAGACATTGACTGAGAGAGTCATAATCACATCATGATATCACGTGGGTTTTGTGCACATGGTTGGGGAACCTTAGGATGGAGTGAAGGAGGAAATATAAGAAAGTAGGTATATTAGTTGGGTATCTTATTTCAAGTAAATGTAACCTGCTTGTTTAAGGTAGAACTTAGAGATGTCTCATGAAAACCAAGAGTGAGGATCTGCCCTGGTCTCTGAAAAAATTAGAAAGGATGTGGAATGCCTTCTGCTTCCATCACCTCTACTCATCTTTGTATTTCCTTTATTCTTTTTTCTTACTGCAGATCAGTTTACTTGGTTGTAATAGGGCAACTAGCACCTCTCATTCAAGAAGTAACCAGATTAAGGCTGGCATCGTTAAGTTTTAATTTCAAAATTAAATTAGGGAGCAAGCTTGGACCAGCTTGAACAAGATGACAACCCCTGGGCCAGTTATGTCCAGAAGTGAAGAATGGGTGGGTCCTGTTTGGTTCAGGGATTCCTGTACCCACCTTAACATGTGGAATTGCTAGGAGAGAGAGACTCCTACTGCAAACTGAGCTTTTGGGTGGTATAGATAAAATACTGTTTGCTTATCATTATGCTATGAAGTATTATTTTTAAAATCTGGATAAATAAGTCTTATGTCTTTCTTTAGTGTTAAAGCAATAAGCAAAACATATAAGTCACAAAAATTGAATCCAACCAATAAGACTAACTGTTGCTTGGGTTTAAAAATCCCCACATTCCTCCAACTCCCTCTTGGCCCTTAAAAAGTGTTAGGACTCTTCTACCCTTTTCTGCCATTTCCATAAAGAAATGTTCACTGTGATCCATAGGAGAGGAACTGCTGGGACTATAATCTGACCCCTTCACTCAGTCTTCTCTCTCATTCTTCTTGCTAATTTGATCGATGATCCTGAGGAAGGACGGTTCTCTCTTGAGTCTAAGGGTGCACAGGGCAGTGGCCTTCTCTTTTTGCTCCTGTTCCTGTAAGTGTGGCCCTAGTGCAGTGGTCCAGGACCATCTAAGAGACAGGGTAGGAATGTGGTTTTTTGTCCTGCTCTTTGAGCTCAACAGATATGAAGCAGATCCTCCCCTTGAGCAGATTTGGAAAGAAATGTGTGTATGTTAGAAATCCTATTTTCCCATAGGTCTGGATTGCATTTTCTGTTTCAACTTCGTCAGTATTAAACCTATTTTTCCCCTTTGATCTTAAATCATATCTGAATAGAGGTTTGATTTGTTAGCCTCAATAGACCCCAAAACAAGGTACATGAGCTAGAAAACCAATTGAAATGGACCCAAGCATCCATTTTGGAAACAAATTTACAAGCTTAACTTATTAGATTTATGTCAGGTTTTTCCAGTTGCAGAGGTGGAAGCCATCCGTTGTTCAGTGGTGACAGATTTATTTTTCAGTTGGCACAGGCCTGCATGCCAGGAACAAGACTTTGCTGCTGATTTTTGATATAAGGAACATGACTGAGAAAGAAATCCAGTCACCAAGAAAAGAAAAACTCTTAGTTCTAAGAATGACTTGCCTCCATAAAGGCACAGCTTCTATTAAAAGAAAAAAAAGCTCTTAATTTTTGGGGGTGGGGGGTGAAACCATGTTGGCTTTTTCTAATTCAGTGTTTCTCAGAATGTGGTTCCCAAATCAAGAGCATCAACATCATCTGGGAACTTGTTCGAAATGCAAATTTTCTGGCTTTGTCCCCAGAGGTTCTGATTTAGTGGGTCTAGAGTGGGACTCCAGGATCTGCTGGGACATGATTTTGGTTTTAACATTAACTTTATACTTCTGAATTTACATTGATCTCATGTTTATGAATGCAAGGTCAGATAATGTTTGGATTTCAGTTTCTCCCTGAAAATTAAAGTGTAGGGGCATTGAGATTTGGGAATTTTGCTATTATTGTTATTGTACTTCTCAAATATTGTTGTCATTGTATCTTTATGATATATGGACTCGATAAATTATCTTGGGTGAAGTTGTGTTTGAAAATTAAAGATGGGAATATATAGATTGGGGGAGTAGGCTCTTACCCTCAGGCACAGTTGGGTTGATTTAACCCATGTATTTTTCTGGTCCATTCCAGAGCTGTGTTGAGGCAAAAGCCAATGTTCAACAGCAGTCCCAGGGTACATAAAAGAGCAGAGGTTGGTACTGGAGTGGCAGCCTCAGGGTGGCAGCAGGACTGCATGTCTCACTGTCAGCCTTGTTGGGGCCCAGGGTAGGCTGCCCCTAAATGTGCCTCAATGGCATATTATCTTGAATCAAAGTTACTTAAGGAATGTCCAACACAAGAGGGACACTCTGACTCTGTCTCCCTGCAAGCAGGAAATACATTTCTCATGTAACTAGTGGGACAAGGACACCCTTATCCCCAAAGATAGGTAATTTGGGGCCAGGAAGTCTATATAAACAAACCTTGTTACTTCTTTAATTTACTACCTGAAGCCCAAACTCTGTTTAGATCCTTTACTCATTAGGCACCCAAAACCTAAGCTGCTTTTGTCATGTCAATTCCTCACAGATGTATTGTTTCTTTGTCTAAAAAGTATAAAAGCTGAATCTTTGGCCAATTCTTAGGTCCCATTTCTGTGGGATTTCCATGTGCATGAATTGAAATTTGTTTATTTTTTTTCCGGTTAATCTGTTTTGGGTCAGTTTTCTTAGTCCAGCCACAAGAACTCAGGGGCGGGGGTGGTGAGGGGGAATTTTCTCCTCCCTGACGGCCTCCTCCCCTGAGAACCAGCAACGTCCATGGACTGCTGGGCCCGTGGGTTGAGAGAACCTTGTTGTCCTAGACCTCATATTTCCAAAATGAAATGGCTGTTCTACTCCTCCAGCGGTAACAGTGTCGGGAAGATACCTTCTGCCGTCCTCCAAGCCCTCCTCATCTACCTGCCCACAAAGGAGGATGAGGCGCTTGCTTGATGGATGGGATTTTGCTCAGTTTGTGTGGCTCTACCTCATCCCAGCTCAGCTGAGCTCTGCTTGCTCACAGGCAATAGAAGGTTTGCAGGGCTCCTGCTGCTAGGGAGCTAGCAGCTCTAAGTGCTAGAGCCTTCCCATGTAACTTGTGGTTACATGGACCAGCAGCGGCATCATTACCTGGGAGCTTCTTAAAAATCAGAATCTTGAGGCTTACCCTAGACGCACTGAATCAGAACCTACTTTTTTTTTTTTTTTTTTTTCGGTACGCGAGCCTCTCACTGTTGTGGCCTCTCCCGTTGCGGAGCACAGGCTCCTGACACGCAGGCTCAGAGGCCATGGCTCACGGGCCCAGCCGCTCCGCGGCAGGTGGGATCCTCCCGGACCGGGGCACGAACCCGTGTCCCCTGCATCGGCAGGCGGACTGTCAACCACTGCGCCACGAGGGAAGCCCCAGAACCTACTTTTTAACCAAACCCTTAGGTGGTTAATATGCCATTAATATTTCAAAAGCACTGATTTATCTTTTCTTTATCTTTATATGGGGTGAGTTTTTTTAAATGTAGATTCCCAAGATCCATCCTGTGGCTTCAGAATGTTCAAAGGAGAATCCTAGAGAAATATGAGAAACACTGGAAGTCCTTCTCTCACAGTCTGGAACAGCAACTCTCAAACTTTAATGTGTATTTATAGTCCCCAGAAATCTTGCTAACTTGCAGGCTCGGATTTATCAGGTCTTGGTAGGGGCCTGAATTCTGCATTCCCAGCAAGCTCCCAGGTGACGTCCAGGCTGCTGAACCACAGGCATCATTCAGTAGGAAGGTCAGAACATCAGGGCTAGTGGGTTTGAAGCAGTGAATAGCTTTGCAAATGTGTCTGATGTCTGTCTTTTGAACACTCTTGGATATGATGTCCTAAGGTCTAGATTTATAGAGAGCATGTTAATAAGTCTGTTTGGGGGCCACTTTTAAACAGTGAGTGTTCTCCAACTCAATTTATAATAATACAGATGCTATTTTGATCTTCATAGGTTTGACTCCTAGGTCTATTCCTAAGAGTTGACTGTGTGTGTGTGTGTGTGTGTGTGTGTGTGTGTGTGTGTGTGTGTGTGTATCTGTGTCATTTTAAACCCTAGCAAGGCTTAACAGATACAATGACGCTGTCTGAGACTCATTTCCAAATCCTCTCTTCTCCACAGACAGTATCACTATTAAACTTCTACCCCACCATCTCTACCCAATCAATTGTTTAGTTTTTCCATAAAGGTACCTCCACATGAGTTAAGATTTTTGCTAGCCGCTTCTGAGGCCAGCCATAATGTGGTTAACGTCTGTGTCTGCTTGAATCAGAAGAGAGAAATAAACATTTGACAACATTTTGCAATTCCTTTAAGGAGTGAAAGAGTCCACCAAGAGAGAGATTCTGAGAGAATTTGCAAGAGGAGGCATGTGACGTCACTAAGTCATGAGTCCCAGGCTGTGCTGGTGGCACAAATTTGGAGAATCTAAAATAGAAGAAAAGCAGAAGAGCAGTGATAAGATTTTTGTATATAAGTATTTGCTGGGCACTGGTGTAATATGTGCCTGAATGCTCAAGGAGAGCAAGTGCTTTGGAAAAATACAGATATTTTGTGGAACAAAGGGAAAGTGCATTTCCTTTTTTTTGCAGAGAGGAACTTATTTGGAATAGACATTTGGATGGGGGTGGGGGGAGCTTTCTATGGCTGACTCCATCTTTCAAAAAAGCAATGAGAGTAAAGGCTTTAGAGAGAAAAATGAGTCATACCCCAGGGGTATTGAAATTTTACAATAGAACCCTTTTTGTTTTTTTTTTTTTTTAAGTAGGATTCATGTTTGTTTTGGAAACTTGTCAAAGATATTCTTCAGTTATTTTCCAAACCAGTTTTTGTTGTTGTTATTGTTTTATTCAGGTACTTTTTTTTTTTTTTTGTCTTGAACATTAGGAGACACACAGACACTAAAAGCTCAAAAACACTCAGTGGGGCTCCCCTGGTGGCACAGTGGTTAAGAATCCTGCCTGCCAATGTAGGGGGCAAGTGTTTGAGCCCTGGTCCGGGAAGATCCCACATGCTGAGGAGCAACTAAGCCTGTGCGCCACAACTACTGAGCTTGCGCTCTAGAGCCCGTGAGCCACAGCTACTGAGCCCGCGTGCCACAACTACTGAAGCCAGTGCACCTAGAGCCCGTGCTCTGCAACAAGAGGAGCCACCGCAGTGAGAAGCCCGCGCACTGTAACAAAGACCCAGTGCAGCCAAAAATAAATTAAATAAATTTTTTAAAAAATCAGTGAAGTAAGGCCTTTACTGAAAAAAATTCCAAATGAAATATAGAAAGGAAAATGCTCAAAACTGATAAGAGGGTTAAAGAGTTAGTAAGCAGCTGGTAACAGAATCAAGTAGAGGATAATTGGCCAAGAAAGCAGAAATAGGGTAGCCAAGAATTGAGAAACTTTCTGAGCTAGTTCCTTATATGAAATAAAGTCAGTCTTCACCACTTAGACTTTGATTTTCATGAAATGGTTTACATTTTGTACGTAAGAAATAAACAAAATCTTCAACTAGGGTTGGGAGACCAGAAGGGGGCGCTCTCACACCCTGGGATGATCACAGAGCCAGGCAGGAGAAAGACTCTTCTTTTCCTGGCAAGGACTCAGCCAATGAGAAGCCACAGACTCCTTGTTTACTATAGCCCTCCCACCTTCCTTTTCCTTCCAATACAAGCGCTGACCTGCTCCTGCTTTGCTGGGACTTGCAAATAACTCGCCATGGTTGCAGATCCGAAATTGCAATTCTTTGATGATCTTGAATAATCCTGTTTTTGCTGGAGAAATATCTGGTAGTCTATTTGTTTCAGGTCAACAGTACCTAGGAATTTTTATTTTTTTATTTTCTTGAGCGTCATATCATTTATGTTAAAATTCAGTGTTATTAAAATTATTAAATAAGTGATTTCTTATGAGTTAACAAAAAGAGATATAGGGAACAGGTACTTATGAAGCACTGTTAAGGTAATTTGACATTTTTTAGACGCACAGAATCCATTATCCCTTCCTGACTGTACTTCATTTCCTAGTGGGCCAATAATTCTTCCTGACTGTATGTAGACTTTCTAGGATGGCAATTCCACAGGCAGTCTTCTGTCAAGGAAGATTAATCAGAAGCACTCTCCCAGGATTTAGAATCTCCAGCAGTTGATGCAAGTCTGAGAATGAATGTTTGGGTGTTTTTCCCTCCCCCCGCCCCCGTGACTAGGCTTTCAGGCAGTGAGGCCTTTTGCTTTCAGGAGCTTCCATTGTTTCTGTTTAGTCCCTAATCTGATCCTTCCAGTTTTCTGTCAATTTAGTATCTCTACCCTGCCACCCCTGTGCCCCAAATATTCTTCCAATAAATTCCTTTTTGCATAAGTTAGCCATGGAAGGGGAGCAACATGTGTCACCCCCAAAATATGCCTCTTTGGCTTAAGGGTTATTTTATGCTGATTATTTTTAAAAAACAACATACAGGAGAGAAGCTCTGAAAATCAAGTAGAAGTTACCCTTTTGTAAGAGCAATTTACATTTGTAAGGGAAATCTCCATTTGTAAGTGTGTCTCCCTCTCTGTACCAGGAAGAGGATGATGACTAAATCTGTAGACACTCTTATCAATGGGGAAGGCCTGGACTTAAACCTGCATAACCATCATACCCTTGTTTACTGTGCTTTTCCTGAAAACCTGGCTCTGTCCCACCCAACTTTTGTTTTGTTTTTTCTTTTACCTAGAGGTGGTATTTAAGGTGATGGCTGGGCCATTTCAGGGAGTTACTCAGTTTTCCTGGGTATCAATGTTATTAAACTTCTGTTTTTCTACTTTTAATCTGTCTTCTATTACTGGGGCGTTTGGGGGGAGGCATCAGCAAAAAACCTAGAAGGGCAGAGAAAAAATTATTGTTTTCTTCCACACCATTTTGTGTTGTGTTGTTTGTCAACAAGAACCTGTTTTGTATAACACGAGACAAAATAGGCACCTCTGTTTATCATGTCCAGTGAAGGTTTGGTTTAGGGCTTCTCTGGTGGCGCAGTGGTTGAGAGTCCGCCTGCCGATGCAGGGGACACGGGTTTGTGCCCCGGTCCGGGAGGATCCCGCATTCCGTGGAGCGGCTGGGCCCGTGAGCCATGGCCGCTGAGCCTGCGTGTCTGGAGCCTGTGCTCCGCAACGGGAGAGGCCACAACAGTGGGAGGCCCGCGTACCGTGGGAAAAAAAAGCAGATTTGGTTTAAAGTCCAAAAGATTAAATTATCTATAGAAATTGCATACTGAATCATTTTTGGAACATTAAATATCACATATATTTGCTATGTGTTCCTCACACTTCACATTACCTACTAAAAGGAAAAATCTAGAGCACCCAATCAAATGCAATTTGTAAAATATGGGCAACAAAAAATAATGGTATTTAACTCAGTGCAAATATGAGGTATCAGGTGAATCATACTTTCTTCCTAATATTTATATACACTATTTGCAGTCTTATAATGTGTATTGTTTATATAATCAGAAATATAAGCCACTTTACTGAAAAAATTTAGAAAAAATCATCAAAAGCCATCTTATTAATAGACATATTAGATATTAGCTTCTTGACATTTAACTATGTATCTAGCAAGATTTATTCTATATTCCTTAAACAAGGAGTGGAATTCTTACCTCTAGTTTTCTTTAGTTCTTACCTCTATTTCTTGTTCTCTTGGTTTACTCAGAGCATACTTTAAGAAACCACTTGGTAGTTAAGGACGAAAATGAATAGAAAATTCATGTGGTGGAAAATAAGAAATGTGTACAGCTAGAGATGTTAAAGTAAATGAAGAGTTGTTAAGGTTTTAAGCGTTTGCTACATTTAGGATGGAATCAGGTGTATTCTAAGGGCAAATACAAATTAAGAATAAGAGGCATAATTCTCTCTGTAAGGGAAGAAACAAGTTCTGCCTTGCCTTGTCTTCCACTATTTACTTTAGAATACTTGTAATTGTAAATACTTTCTGTGTCTCTTTGAAATGTATGTAAATCTTTTTAAAAGCTAAATAAACCTCTCGAAAACTTGAAGATCCAGGAATGCCTTTCTCAAGGACCTGGGAACCATCTCTTTGAAATGTTATCACGAAGGAGGAAAAAGCCCCATCTTCAGTTTCTTTGGGTGGGCAGGAGCCAACTTTAGTGGATGCCTTGCTCACCTTCCAAGACTACCTCCTATCACAAAGAGATGAGTAATTTATTTTCCCTCTGGAGAAAGCTAGTTAGCTAACACAGATGGTCACCCCAACTGCCAATTGAATTTAGAATGAACTACGTGTGACAAATGGTGCTTCACGTCCTCTTACTTGAGGACTAGTTGTTTATCCTGAAAATATGTATGTAATGGGTAGTATTTGCTTGGCTCTATAAAAGGGTAAGATTTTTTTTCTGTCTTTGCAAATTTCTTAGCAGATTGAGATTGATTATGATGTGTATCACATTCTGGTTTAATGCTTATTGAATAGTAAAATTGTTTTCTTTCTCCTCTACCTTTGTGGAGAGGTTTTTTAGGTTGGAAGGAGATTTTGTTTTTAGTTTTTGTTCCCTAAAACTATGTGAAATAGATAATCATATCGCTAGAGTTTTAGGAGTTTATTAAGTATTAATTATATGACATACTGAGAAAAGAAAAGGAAAGGCATCTAAAAAATTTCAAGATCAGTTGAAAGATCAAGATCAATTTTTTTCAATTTCCTAAAATAATTTTGAATAAAAATGGTCCTTTAGGGCTTCCCTGGTGGCGCAGTGGTTGAGAGTCCGCCTGCCGATGCAGGGGACACGGGTTCGTGCCCCGGTCTGGGAAGATCCCTCATGCCGTGGAGCGGCTGGGCCCGTGAGCCATGGCCGCTGAGCCTGCGCGTCCGGAGCCTGTGCTCCACAACGGGAGAGGCCACAACAGTGAGAGGCCCGCGTACCGCAAAAAAAAAAAAAAAAAAAAAGGTCGTTTAATAAATCCTTTTAAAAATTAAAGAAATTTAATGTACTTTTTTTTTTTTTTGGCATGTCCTAGTAATTGTATACTCTCAGAGAAGAGGATCTGTGTTTATACTGTAATAAATAGCCCGAGTACCTACAAGCTCGTTCATTCCTTTCTGGTACCATGAATCCTTCACTTGTGTATTAGGTAATTTATTATCTTATAAATTCCAAGAAATATTTTCAGAACAATCTAATGATTTTGGTATTTATTGTCCACTTCCTTACCTTGTTTGTATCCTTCTGGGATAAATTTGTTTTAAAGAAAGACTTTGCAATAAATGGATTCACTTAGCTCCAGGAACAGACATGGTTTCTAAATACGGAATGCAGAGGTCGTCAGGCTGTCCCTCCTAGCCTGTGGTCTTTGAGGTCTCAATAGTAGCTGTCTTAATAGTTCATTCGCTTCTGACAGATTTTGTGTTTTTTAGATAGTCCCAAATGTACATTATATGACCCATTTGACAGCTGGTCTGTTTTCTCCTTAGTGATGTGGCTCTGTAAGGACAATGGAAAAAAACAAATCAACAGTAGCTAATTTCCACAGTAAGAATAAAAATTAAGTAAGCAGGAAGTTAATCCATTGAAGTTTTGTATTTATTGTTATTCTGAAAAGATGCAACATTACTTCCTAAAAGAGAAATGAATAATCAAAGCACTTTGAGTTAATACTGTTACTGTGTGAAAGTGTTGACTAAGATTGAATTAATTTGAAACAAATGTAAAATCTATGTGTAGGGACAACAGTAGCCACTTAATAAAAAAAATAATGTGCAAATACCTATGTATAAAAAGGATCCAAATTGAATGAAGTGATAACTGTTCTAAGATTATTACCTAATGTTTGATCTTTATAATAAACAGTAGTGAATACTTACAAGTTGAAAGGAAATAGAAGTTAAGAAATTTAAATAAGATAAAGTAACTCATTTTAATGCAGTAGGGATGTGGAATCCCTGGTTATATTTATCTGGATTAAATTCTAAAGTTTTAGTGGCCCGTGTGGGGATGTGATGTTTGCCTTCATCAGGCAAAATTTCATGAAAACAAAGACATCTCTAAACAGCTGCCTGATTTTGGACTGCAGCTGACCAACATTAGGGAAGAGCTGTTGTTCCTAATCAGAACAGACATTGGTCTCTTTCTCATGCAAATGATTATTTCTAATGGCATTTTGAGACATAATTCAGCCAAGGATTGATTCTGATTGTATGGGGTTGCTAGGAAACACCCTTCTCTGAATGTGGGTGAAAAGATACTTCTTCACTGTGCAGATATTTTAGAACGATGGATATTAAATTTTAAGATGATGTGTGAATTAAACATTTTCATAAAATCGGAGATAAAAGGTTTTGGTTCCTTAGAAAGATGTAGGTATATAAAGAATTGCTGGCTTAACTTTTAATCTAAAATATCTGCATTTCAAAATTGAAATTTCAATATGAAATTTCCTCTACATGGCAGTGTTTTTGCTGTGCATCCACAAACGTGAGATGTTTTAAACGTGATATTAATTAGCATGTTGTTAGAGTGTAAGGAATTTTAATAGCCTAACTGGAAGGGTGCCCACATGTCCCTGGAAAATTATAAGCAGCAATTCACAAGCTATAACTGATAAGCAGATGGATAAGTATGAAGTTATTATTATTTCTTCTGGGACCAGAATGTCAAAATGAATATCTAATTAGGCTACTGAACAACTTTTAGGAACACAAAGCAAAAAATGATTAAGGAGCAGTTTTAAGAACAATAAAATGGAAGAAAGCCATCCTAATAATAAAATAAAGGCAAAAGGAGTGAAGCTTTGGAATTGTTGAATGCAATACAAATATAATATTTGACTGCTATACCTGTTTAAATAGAATATGTGCAATTTATTTAACTGTCGTTATGTATTTGAAGCTGATTTATAAATTGGTGAAATAGGTACCATGGCTACAAATTAAATAAAGGAAAAATTATCTTGGTAGCAGCTATAATAATTGGCTAAGCAGTAATAGTCATATTTTTTTGGAAAAAATATACTATTGATGTTTCTTTGAATCTTATAAAACAGAAGCATTTATTTGAAATTTATATCAATAAATATTTATTACTTGCTCTGGGGATAGAGGTGATTTAAACCTCTGTATGCTCAAAGATCATAAAACTTACTGGAGATGGTTGAGGTAACTTGTAGAATTAGGATACAGAGTCCTCTAATTTTATACTGTCATTTTGGGAATTTAGAGTATGTGTGTGTGTATATAAAATAAGCATATTGTTATTTTTCTTTTTTTTGCATATTATTATTTTTCAAGAACTTTATTCTTAATTCCCCTCTTCTTTTTAATTGTCTATTTGTTACTTGTTTTAACTCTTTGATTTGAAGCAATAAAATGTTTTATTGTTTCCATGCTGATTGTAGTATCATTTCTTATACAGTGGAGAGCTTGAGGTACACAGACACATATCTGGATAGGTAGTTATTTTTTAAATGACTAGTGGTGTCCAGAAAAGAATTTCCAAATGAGAAAGAGAATAATAGGATTGTTTTTGAGACATCCAAAAGAGATGGGCAGAACATTTGAAAGCACAGGATTGTGACTAAAGGCTTGGGCTGTAGGGTCATTCAAAACTGGGTTTAAATCCAAGATCCGCCAATTAATGTTGTTATGCCTTTGGGGAAATACCTATTAAATAATCAGTTCCCTCGTCTGCAAATTGGGTACATAGTATCTTGGCTATAGAGATTCCATAAAAGTTTAATGGAAAAATGAATATAAACCATTTAGGAAACTGTTTATCACATGGTAAGAATGTAGTAACTGCTGATTATTATGGTCTGTTTACATAAGCATCAGCTAACACGAAAATTTCTAGGAAATTGTATACATTGCATTTCTGCCATGGCATGCTTTCTTCAAAGCATCATTATTTTATTTTATTTATTTATTTATTTGCGGTACGTGGGCCTCTCACTGTTGTGGCCTCTCCTGTCGCGGAGCACAGGCTCCGGACGCACGGGCTCAGAGGCTCACGGGCCCAGCCACTCCACGGCATGTGGGATCTTCCCGGACCGGGGCATGAGCCCGTGTCCCCTGCATCAGCAGGCGGACTCTCAACCACTGCGCCACCAGGGAAGCCCCAAAGCATCATTATTTTTTCCTTTATCTTTTAAATCTATGCCTTGGTACTTTTTAGGTCTGTTGCTTTTCAAATTGTCAGTTCCTTGTTCACATTATTACCTAATAAGTTGGCCCTACTATGAAAAAGAACTTACTACAAAATCTGAGCATTGCTGCTTTTAAATTCATACTTCAGGCAAGCAAGAATCTTTGGCAACATCAGCCTCTTCCTAATGTATATGGAGTCCAGAACTTAAAATCGCTCCTTGTAGCAGCACACTCAGTTCAACGGTAACAATACTTTTAATCAACAGTACTTTCCTGTTAAATGTCATCAGTGTTGTCCATTTCTGCTTTTAAGAAAACATTAAAAAGCACATTAAAATGTGCTTTTTAATGTGTCCACATTAAAAGCAAAATGTTTAAAATATGAATTTCAATCTTTGGAAACTCATTCTGTAGAGATTTAGACTGAACACTGGTTTAGCACCATAAGCTTTGGAAAAGAAATATGATTAGCTAAACTAAACATTTTGAAGTTG
Organism: Hyperoodon ampullatus; assembly: GCF_949752795.1. Lineage (NCBI taxonomy): Eukaryota > Metazoa > Chordata > Mammalia > Artiodactyla > Ziphiidae > Hyperoodon > Hyperoodon ampullatus. Next base: position 35,099,425 of record NC_136925.1, on the reverse strand, counting down.
CTTTAACTTTCCAGAATTGTTTCAGATTTCTGGTGTTTATGGATATTATAAGGTAGTATGCAAGAATTAAATGTTGAAATGAGCTTTTCTATATGAAAATGCTTATTCAGATCCAGTAGTGACATATAATAGCTTTGTAGTATTTTTACAGTAATCATGGAGTCACATTAATCATCCACATTTATTACCATTCTTTTTAATGGTATTTGTTGGAGTCTAAAAGGAGAGAAAAAGGCATAAAAGAGGAAGATATCCACCACTCTTCAGAGCTTGATGAATGCATCAGCTCAGGCTCTCTAATAAGATACCAAATGGGATGAGACGTGCCAGAGATTTATTTGGGGTAAATGCTTGTGAAGGATAAAGGGAGAAGAGGTATTAGAAAGCAAGGAAGGCCTTCAGACCGTGGTAGAGGACTGAGCCCTGTGAAAGGCAAGAGTGAAGGAAGGGCGATTGGGTAGGAACAGCTGCACTTAGCAGTGCCATTCTCAGAGAGACTCAGCCAGGCTGAAGAGAAGTTCCAAGAGAAATTTACTGGTATGGGAGGCCCACATTGGGCAGGAATAGTCTGGCTCTAAAAGCTCTTTCATGCTAGGTCATTGGTTGCGAGCAACCCAGAGGAAGCGTGGCCTGGCAAAACATGTGACAGCTGGGGAGGCTGTCAGCCAACTATGCTGTCTGCAGCAGGTCACTTGAAGGGTAATCTGAGCACTTGGTGAGCACCACAGTAATGCATACATATATATACACACACAGAGAGAGATAAATATATATGTATCCCCAAAGTCCAGGAGTGTATTTGGTTCATGCCAAATGGTTTTGGACCTTTTGACATGAACAAAATGCCTGAAGGACATTTTGGATACAACCAAATGGACCTGCAAATATCAAGGACCTTTTGGTGTGGGCCCACTGTCTTATGGAGCAATGTCTTATGGACATTTTGTACAAGACCAAATGTCTGCTAACCGTATTGTATATCTAGAAGTTGCTAAGAGTGCATCTTAGAAGTTCTCATCACACACAAAAAAAGAAAATTGTAACTGTGTGAGGTGATGGATGTTAATTAAACTTGTGTTAATCATTGCATAATACATACATGTATCAAATCATTATGTTGTACACCTTAAACTTATATGTTAAATGTCAGTGGTACCTCAGTAAAACTGAAAACAATAAAATTTAAAAATAAAAAATATAAAATATATAGCTTTATGTTAACAATCCCCCTTGATATCTTAACTGATCATTTTATTTTCTCTTGGTAAACCTGGATAAATTCTTCTCAATATAGAAAATCAGTTAAGTAACACCAATTACATTTGGTGTATGAACAAAGAATCTATTAGCTGTTGTCACACTAGACACTCTAAAATATATTCCTCAATTAAGTCAGACAAGCAAAGAGCTCTACATATGACCCTTACATGATTGATTGATTCATAGATGGATGGACAGATAGATAGTAGATTAACTTATGTATTGATGGATTCAGATTTTTAAGGATATAGTAATTAGGAGATAAAATGTGCTGTCAGAAAACTCGCAGTCTAGAGGAGAATAAAGACTAGCCAACTGGTTACGACAAAACAGGCTGATGGCTACTATCCTATGGAAGTATAGGAGGATCTGTAAATATATAAAAGAGGCAAAATTCATAAAATGACTGTGATAAAATGGCAACAATGACAGTAGTAGAACTGGAGTCCTTGGTAGAACTCCACGTTGAAACAACAGAATAAGAGTTGAAATGAAAACCCTGGATTTTCCTCTCAGCTCTCCTTCTTACTAAGTACCAGATCACTTCCCATCCCTGAGCTTCAGCTCCCTCCGTAGCTCACAGTGTTAGTAAGAAAACTGAAAGTTTATGTAACATGCCTTGTGAGTTCTAAGCTTTATAAACAGATACACTTTTACTCTTGTTATCACTTTGGCAAATGTCCCTGGACACATATTTTCCAGAATACATAAAATATGAGATGCTAGAAGTAGGGCTGTCATATTTAGCAAATTAATACAGATGCCACGCAATATTTGGAAACATACTAAAATATCAATCATTGTTTATATGTAATTCAAATTTAACTGGAAATTTGTATTTTATCTGGAAATCCTAGTTAGAATGGAAATAGTAGTGGAGAGGGGCAGGTGATAATGCGATGGTAAAGATGTGTAGGAAATGGATAGTAGCTACATTACTCTATGTACTTTTTGCTTCCCTCTTTTTTTTCCCCGTAAAAATGAGTACACTGATGTGTATAAAATTGATGACTAATAAGAACCTGCTGTATAAAAAAATTAAATTAAAAAATTTAAAAAATGAGTACACGTTCACTTAGAAAAATTAGGAAAATAAATATAAGCAAAAAGAAAACAATTGCCTGAATTATTAAATATCAAGTGGTCCTTATTAACATTTTTATGTATTTTCTAATTACACATAGGTATATGTATCCATATAAATTTAGCATGACAAATGGAATCATGTTATACATCCTGTTATATAAACTGAATTTTTTTTACCTAATGGTATATCATAATGTCTCTTTGTCAACAAACCAGGTGTGCATCATGTATTCTGTAGCCTGTAGATCATCCCATTGTGTAGAACAGTTGATTTAAACAGTTCACTAAAGTTGGATATATAGTTTGATAAAACTTCTGTACCATTACGGAATCAGAAATAAGGAGCGTATTTATAGGAAAATCTTTGTAGGCATATTCTTACAGTCTTATTATTCCCTTAGTATAGATTCTCTGAAGTAAAATTATTTAGTTAAAGGAATAATTATTTGGCTAGATTTTGACATAAATGATGAATATTCTTTCAAAAATATCTTACGCATTTCTATTTCAGAAATAGTATATGGACATATTCCTACCTATTCTGGCAAACCCTCTGTATTATGACACTTTTGACAATTTCATAAAGAAGAATGGTGTTTTGTTGTCATTTACATTTTTTGATTACTGATCAAGGTAAATTGATGTGTTTTGGCCATTTCTATTTGTTCTGTAATTGTCTACTGTGACAAAAAAAATGGCTCACTCAACATTAGCTCATTTCTCTCTTTCCGTCTACCTTCAGTAGGCTAAAGCCTGGCAAGCTAATATCTATTTCCCAAATACACCAGCAGGAGTCCATGCAGCCCCTCTCTCAAACACTGCCATGTACTTAGGTTTTATTTGTTTCCCCTGCTGCAACAGTATTTGGGAGTTGGATTGTCAGATCCTTGGCTTTCTGGGTGTCTGATGGCATTGGCAGGTGGCAGCAAGAGCATTATTTCTAGGAATTGTCTCTTGCTGTGACTGGGCATTACTCCTGACTGTATCATTTCTGGTTAAATTGCATCAAAGCTAGAAATTATATAAACTTACTAATACTCTAATAAATTCAAT